>NC_091760.1:36539635-37164635 GCF_029378745.1 Bos indicus | reverse complement strand
ATAATAAAAATAATAAAAGCTGATTTTCCACAATACACATTCATTGATAATTTTAATATTTTATGAATTTAGACACTTTGACATATCTCTTCTACTTCATTCTCAATTTTCCTTCCCTAGCCTATTCACATTTTGTCTTTTCAGTGAGCACCTGCAAAATAAATATGTCCACCCAAAGGTTTGTTCAGAAAATGCTCATTATTTGTCAATTTTATGTATCACATGAAGAATTCACATTTTGACAAGTCACCCTTTATCAATCTTCTTATTATTCTACAGAATTTGATAAAACTAACAAAAGATGAAAAACAGTTTAAGCATAACATCATAAGTAAACCATTACAAATACAAGACAAAACATAAGAAACAAAAGGAGAAAAACTGACAACCTGGAAATTTCAAGGGAAAAAAGAACAAGATAACAGGATAACCCTAACATACTTAAAGCTAAAATGTATTTGAATTAGAAAGAGGGAGATTGAACATGATTCTCTCTTTTTTTCATTCTATAATCTTTACCTAGATAAATTATCTTAACCTAAGACTACAATAGTTCTTCCCTGGTAGCTCAGATGGTAAGGTGTCTGCCTGCAATGCGGGAGACCCAGGTTCAATCCCTGGGCTGGGAAGATCACCTGGAGAAGGAAAAGGCAACCCACTCCAGTATTCTTGCCTGGAAAATCCCATGGATGGAAGAGCTAGTAGGCTACAATCCGTGGGGTCGCAGAGAGTCGGACATGACTGAGCAACTTCACTTTCTTTCTTTCTTAAAACTACAATTGACAGCTATAATTCTTTGGGCAATATATGTTTCTCTACTACCTAGACCTCTTTCCAGAGCTCTGAATACACTTATCAAAAATCTGTTTTATATCTTCTCTTGCTTGTCTTAAATATGCTGTGTGTGTGTGTGTGTGTGTGTGTGTGGTGTACAGGTGTGTGTGCTTGCTATTGCCATATCTTTGGTACATTGATACCATCCTTCACCACCCCCCCTCATTATCAGTCATATCTAATCCAAAGTGAAAGTGAAGTCACTCAGTCATGTCCAACTCTTTGTGACTCCATGGACTGTAGTCTACCAGGCTCCTCCATCCATGGGATTTTCCAGGCAAAGTTACTGGAGTACCTATCTAATCTAATCCATCACTAATTTACGATAGCTGTTTCCTCTGAATTATCTCCTGAACATATATTTGTTTCTCTCAATTTCTAATTCACCACTCTATTCCAAGCCACCATCCTGGACTGTTGTAATATTCACTTAACTGTTCTATCACTTCCCTCCAAACTGTCATCCACATGGTAGCCACAATGACCTTTATTATACAGAGTGAAGTAAGCCAGAAAGAAAAACACCAATACAGTATACTAACGCATATATATGGAATTTAGAAAGATGGTAACAATAACCCTGTGTACAAGACAGCAAAAGAGACACTGATGTATAGATCAGTCTTACGGACTCTGTGGGAGAGGGAAAGGATGGGAAGATTTGGGAGAATGGCATTGAAACATGTATAATATCATGTATGAAACAAGTCGCCAGTCCAGGTTTGATGCACGATACTGGATGCTTGGGGCTGGTGCACTGGGACGACCCAGAGGGATGGTATGAGGAGGGAGGAGGGAGGAGGGTTCAGGATGGGGAACACATGTATACCTGTGGTGGATTCATTTCGATATTTGGCAAAACTACTACAATATTGTAAAGTTTAAAAAGAAAATAAAATTAAAAAAAAAATAAAGAAAACTTGAGAAGGAAAACAAAACAAAACAAAAGTACAACCATAATGTTATGCTGCTGCTGCGAAGTTACTTCAGTCATGTCCGACTCTGTGTGACCCCATAGATGGAAGCCCACCAGGCTCCTCCGTCCTTGGGATTCTCCAGGCAAGAACACTGGAGTGGGTTGCCATTTCCTTCTCCAATGCATGAAAGTGAAAAGTGAAAGTGAAGTCGCTCAGTCATGTCTGACTCTTAGCGACCCCCTGGACTACAGCCCACCAGGCTCCTTCGTCCATGGAATTTTCCAGGCAAGAGTACTGGAGTGGGGTGCCATTGCGTTCTCCGCCATAATGTTATAGTCATGCCTATAATCATTTGGGACAAAGACAAACATGGCTTCAAGACCTTGATCGAGTCATTTAAGATATCTCTTGATCCAAATCTAACATCACACTTCTCCTTGCTCTCTCCTAACTGCCACCATCTTTCAGTACCACATCTGCACTGTGCTTCCTCCCACTACAGGTTTTTGTTCACATTCCTTCTTTTGCTTAGTATGTTCTCTCCTCCCTTCTTCACCTAGTCAGTTCTTACTCATCCTTTAGAGTTAAACTCCTTTGCACTTCCACTGGGAAAGATTCTCTTGGCAAGGTCAAATTACCTGATTCTATACCCTAAATAATAAGGCCCTCCTCTTTTATTGCACTTACTATGTAAACATTTTTATCAACTCTGTTCTCTCCTCTAGACTGTAAACTATAAAACAGTAGAGAGGGCTTACAACTTTACTTATCATGATAACTTGAAGATTAAGCAAGTGAATGCAGATACTAGATGACTGAAAAAAAAAAAAGTTTAATATGAACACCAATTATAGGTAGTTGATTACAATAAACCATTATAAATAATGGAGGAGAGATAGATTGGGAGATTGGTATTGACATATATACACAACTTTACATAAAATAGATAATAAGGACCTACTGCTTAGCACAGGGAACTCTACTAAATACTTTGTAATGGCCTATATGGGAAAAGAATCTAAAAAAGAGTGGATATAATATATGTAACTCCTCACAATCAGTTCCTCCTATCAGGAAGCTTCCATTAGCCTCTTATCCTTATTCATCAGGGGCAGATAGAATGGCAACCACAGTCACAGAAAACTAACCAAACTGATCACTTGGATCACAGCCTTGACTAACTCAACAAAACTATGAGCCATTTCATGTAGGGCCACCCAAGACAGACGGGTCATGGTGGAGAGTTATGACAAAACATGGTCCACTGGAGAAGGGAATGACAAACCAATTTAGTATTCTTGCCTTGAGAACCCTGTGAACAGTATGAAAAGACAAAAAGATATGACACTAAAAGATGAACTCCCCAGGTCAGTAGGTGCCCTGGTGATAGACAGGGAAGCCTGGCTTCCTGCAGTCCATGTGGTCGCAAAGAGTCAGACATGACTGAGCCACTGAAATGAACTGATGTATAACTATTTCACTGTGCTATACACCTGAAATTAACACAACATTATAAATCAACTATACTCCAGTAAAAGTTTTTTTTTAATTATAAAATAAAATTTTTAAATAATATTATTTAAATAACATAAAAATATAAAACATTTAAGGATATATTTAGCAAAATAATAAGTATAGGACTTCTATACTAAAAACTTGAAAAAATTTCTGAGACAGGGTAGAAAAGAAACAAAGAGGATAAACCATAAATGACTGATAAAGTGGAATTCAAAAAATGTAAAACTTCTATACTTCAGAAAACATTAAGAAAATTAAAAGACAACTAGGAGAATATTTTATGTGTGTGTATGTGTAAGTGTGTGTATGAACACATGTGTATATATAACAAAGGATTTGTATCTTAAATGTATAAAGATAATAAGAATTACAACTCAATTAGAAAACACCTTTATTCACAATGATTTTAAATGAAACACAATCCAAATTTGCATCAATGGGTAAATAGGTAAACAAATTTAGGTATGTCCATCCTACTCATCCATAAAAAAGGAATAAGACATGAAAGTACATAGGTAAATCTCAAAAATGTTATACTGGGCAAAAGAATCCAGATAAAAACAGAGTACACATTCTAGGATTCTATTCATATGGAATTCTAGAAAAGGCAAACGTTATCTATAGTAAAAAAAAAAAAAAAAAACACAACTTGATTAGTTGTTGATTAGGACTCGGAAGGGAGTCAGTATACTGATGGCATGGGCACAGGGAGTTTTTCTGGGTGATGGACATGTTCAATAACTTGATTGTAGTGGTGGGTTACAATGGTGGATACACTGTCAAACTCATCAAATTGTACATAAAAGTGAGTGAATTTTATTGCATGTAAATTATATTTCAATAAAATTAAGTAAATGTAAAAAACAATTCAATATTTAAATACTATGGGTTGAAAAATAAGTAAAAAATTACAAGAAAATAAAAAGCCTTAGCCAATACAACTGATACCGCTTCTTATTTCAAAGTGAGGCAGTAATAGTCACACCTTCCTCAAAGAACTGGGAGAATTTTCTGTAATCATTTTATGTCCTTATTTCCTTTGGGAAATAACAAAAATTGCACCCCCTAAGCAGTGCATTAAAAAGCAGAGACATCACTTTGCCGACCAAGGTCTGTAGAGTCACAACTATGGTTTTTTCAGTAGTCATGTATGGATGTGAGAGTTAGACTATAAAGAAGGCTGAGTGCCAAAGAATTGATGTTTTCATACTGTGGTGCTGGAGAAGACTCTTGAGAGTCCCTTGGACTGCAAGGAAATCTAACCAGTCAATCTTAAAGGAAATCAAACCTGAATATTCATTGAAAGGACTGGTGAAGCTGAAGCTGAAACCCTAATACTTTGGCCACCTGACGCGAAAAACTGACTCATTGGAAAAGACCCTGATGCTGGGAAAGATTGAAGGCAGGAGGAGAAGTGGACGACAGAGGATGAGATGGTTGAATGGCGTCACCAACTCGATGGACATGAGTTTGAGTAAGCTCCCGAGTTGGTGATGGACAGGGAAGCCTGGTGTGCTGCAGTCCACGGGTCATAAAAAGTAGGACACGACTGAACGACTGAACTGAAGTGATATCCATGTTGTCATAAAATGACAAAATGTCATTCTTTTTTATGGTTGAGAAATATTCCATTGTGTGATATATATGTGTCACACATACACACAGACACACACACACATACATACGCACATAAATATATCCATTCATCTATTGATGGTCACTTAGATTACTTCCATACCTTGACTATCATAAATAATGCTGCAATAAATATAGGGTGCATATATCTCTTTGAATTAATGTTTTGTGTGTGTGTGTGTGTGTGTATGTGCTCAGTTGCTTCAGCTGTGTCTAACTCTTTGTGACTCTACAGACTGTAGCCCGCCAGGCTCCTCTGTCCATGGGATTCTCCAGGCAAGAATACTGGAGTGGGTTGCCATGTTCTCCTCCAGGGGATCTTGCCAACCCAGGGATCAAACCCATATCTTGTGCATCTCCTGCAGTGCAAGCAGATTCTTTACCCACTGAGGCCACCTGGGAAGTCCTTGAATTAGTGTTTTCTTCAGATAAATATCTAGGAGTAGAATTGCTGGATTTTATGATAGTTTTAATGTTTTGAGGAATTTCCCTTCTGTTTTCCATAGTGGCTACACCAATTTACATTCCCACAAACAGTGCACAAGTGTTCCCTTTTCTCCACAACCTTGCCAACACTTGTTGGTTTTGTTCTCTTTGTTTTTCCATGACAGCCATCAGCCATTCTGACAGGTGTGAGGTGATATCGCATTATGGTTTTGATTTCATTTTCCTGATGATTAGTGATGTTGAGCATTTTGTCACGTGTCTACTGATCATCTTATGTCTTCTTTGGAAAATGTCTATTCATGTCCTCTGCCCATTTGTTAATCAGGCTGTTTGGTTTTTTGGTGCTGAGTTGTAAGAGTTCTTCCTATATTTGGTATATTAACCTCTTATTAGATAGATTGTTTGCAAACATTTTCTAGCATTCAGTAGACAGCCTTTTTGTTTTGTTGATGATTTCCTTCACTGTGCAAAAGCTTTTCAGTGTGATGTGGTCCCATTTGTTTATTTTTTCTTTTGTTTCCCTTGCCTGAAGAGACATATCTCTTCCCTCCAAATATTACCAAGACTAATATCAAAAACTGTACTGTTTTTATTTTCTTCCAGAAGTTTCAGGTCTTTCATTTAAACCTTTAATTTGTTTTGAATTTATTGTTGTGTATGGTGTGAGAAAGTAGATAAGTTTTACTCTTTTACATGTAGCGGTCCAATTTTTCCAACATCACTTACTGAAGAGGCTTTCTTTTCCCCATTGTATATTCTTACCTTGTTTATTATAGATTAATTGCTTATATTATTGTGGGTTCATTTCTGGGCTCTCTATTCTGTTCCACTGATCTATATGTCTGTTTTTGTGCCAGGATCAAACTTTTTATTAGAGGAGCTTTGCAGTATAGTTTGAAATCAGGGAGTATAACATCTCCAGCTTTGTCCTTCTTTCTCAAGGTTGTTTTGGCTATTTAGGGTATTTTGTGTTTCCATATATGTGTGCTCAGTCGCTAAGTCCTGTCTGACTCTCTGTAACCCCATGGACTGTAGCCTGCCAGACTCCTCTGTCCATGGAATTTTACAGGCAAGAATACTGAAGGGGGTTGCCATTTCCTTCTCCAGGCGATCCTCCTGACCCAAGGATCAATCCCATGTCTCTTGCAGCTGGCTCTTACATTGGCAAGAAGATTATTTACCACTGTGTTTCCATGTAAATTTTAGAATAACTTATTCTAGTCTTATGAAAAAAAAATCATTGGTATTTTGATGAGAATTACACTGAATCTGTATATTGCCTTATCTTTTTTAACTTAAATACAATTTTAAGAACAACAGCAAAAAATTATTAGAGCTTAGGTTAGACCTGGAAACCCACTCCAGTATTCTTGCCTGGAGAATCCCATGTGCAGAGGAGGCTGGCAGGCTACAGTCCATATGGTTGCAGGAGTAAGACACAACTGAAGCGACTGATCATGAACACATAAACCTTTAAAACCTGTTAATTTCATTTTTCAGGTTTGCATTTGGTTTTCAATATTTTGAATATATCATGTCCTATATTGTTATCACTTCAGTTCAGTTCAGTTGCTCAGTCGTGTCTGACTCTTTGAGACCCCATGAACTACAGCATGCCAGGCCTCCCTGTCCATCACCAACTCCAGGGTCTACTCAAACTCATGTCCACTGAGTTGGTGATGTCATCCAATCAACTCATCCTCTGTCATCACCTTCTCCTCCTGCCTTCAATCTTTCCCAGCATCACAGTCTTTTCAAATGAGTCAGTTCTTCACATCAGGTGGCCAAAGTATTGGAGTTTTTGCTTCAGTATCAGTCCTTGCAGGGAATATTCAGGACTGATTTCCTTTAGGATGGACTGGTTGGATCTCCTTGCAGTCCAAGGGACTCTCAAGAGTCTTCTCCAACACCACAGTTCAAAAGCATCAATTCTTTGGCGCTCAGCTTTCTTTATAGTCCAACTCTCACATCCATACATGACCACTGGAAAAAACATAGCCTTGACTAGATGGACCTTTGTTGGCAAAGTAATGTCTCTGCTTTTTAGTATGCTGTCTAGGTTGGTCATAACTTTTCTTCCAAGAAGTAAGCATCTTTTAATTTCATGGCTGCAGACACCATCTACAGTGATTTTGGAGCCCCCCCAAAAATAAAAGTCTGCCACTGTTTCCATTGTTTCCCCATCTATTTGCCATGAAGTGATGGGACCAGATGCCATAATTTTAGTTTTCTGAATGTTGAACTTTAAGCTAACTTTTTGCTCTCCTCTTTCACTTTCATCAAGGGACTCTTTAGTTCTTCTTTGCTATCTGCCATAAGGGTGCTGTTATCTGCATATCTGAGGTTATTGATATTTCTCCTGGCAATCTTGATTCCAGCTTGTGCTTCATCCAACCTAACATTTCTCATGATGTCCTCTGCATGTAAGTTAAATAAGCAGGGTGACAATATACAGCCTTGACATATTCCTTGTCCTGTTTGGAACCAGTCTGTTGTTCCATGTCCAGTTCTAACTGTTGCTTCCTGACCTGCATACAGATTTCTCAAGAGGCAGATCAGGTGGTCTGGTATCCCATTTCTTTAAGAATGTTGCACAGTTTGTTGTGATCCCATCATCAAAGGCTTTGGCATAGTCAATAAAGCAGAAATAGATGTTTTTTCTGGAACTCTCTTGCTTTTTCGATTATCCAACACATGTTGGCAATTTGATCTCTGGTTCCTCTGCCTTTTCTAAAACCAGCTTGAACATCTGGAAGTTCACAGTTCATGTATTGTTGAAGCCTGGCTTTTATAAGCCTATATTGTGTAAGGGAGGAATTTTTTTTTCCTCTACCCTTCGAGGTTCTTTCAGCTTGCATAATAATTTAATTGACAGATAATCAGTAGAAAAATTAAATTTGTACATATGGGAGCCTACTTAATCATAAAAGACTTCAAGCGAGTCACAACACTGAGGCTTTAACGCCACACTAAGCTGAGAAGAAGGGGTCAGGGGTTGGTGGCTTCAAAGGGAAGGAAGACATTTCACAAGATGGAAGAGCAAATGTTTGCTAAGCTAAAGTTTGTCATGCCATGCAGAGACAATGGGACACAGAGAGGAATTTAAATAAACAGACAGTGCTGTGCTCCCCACAGCTTCCACACCTAGCCCACACTGTCTGTAGTTATTCCTGGTGATAGTTCTCTTCCTGAACTGGGCTTTCTATCTAAATTCTTTAAGGCAGCTTGAGAAGTAAAAAGTTCTACCTGGGATTTTTGAACCTTATGAACAAAGGAATCCACATGTGAAAGTGGGGTTTTTAGACCTTGTGGACACATCTTGGGGTGGCCTATTTTGCTCCCTGTCAACTGTAAGATCTATAAGTGCAAGTGTTACATTCAACTATACTCCAATAAAAATTTGTTAAAGCTTCATAAAATAAGTAACACCTCCACATCCTAATAGGGCTTCCCTAGTGCCTCAGATGGTAAAGAATCTGCCTGCAATGCAGGTGACCCAGGTTTAATTCCTGGGTTGGGAAGAGCCCTTGGAGAAGGGAATGGCAACTCGCTCTAGTATTCTTGCCTGGAAAATTCCATGGACAGAGAAACCTGGTGGACTACAGTCCATGGGACTGCAAAAGAATTGGACATGACTGAGCGACTAACTCAATGGACATGAGTATGAGCAGGCTCCAGGAGTTGGTGGTGGACAGGGAAGCCTGGCATGCTGCAGTCCGTGGGGTCACAAAGAGTCAGACATGACTGAGTGACTAAACTGAACTGCGTGACTAACACCACATCCTAATAGAATATAGCTTTAAAATATGCAAAGTTTAACCAGAGGAGTAAACTGACATTATAAAATGTCTGCTTATTTTAGTTATTAATTCTTTGTTATATTTTTATTTCATAAAATATTTGTAGCTGGTATGTCCCTCTGAGAAGATCACTCATTGGATGTGACATCTGGTCAACAGCTTAGTGAAGTGTTACAGTGCTGTATGTCTAACTCTTTTAATCCTTGTTCATGACAGCACACGCCATGCTACCACTTTAATGCCACTGAACCAAGGAATGTTCTAGCACTGGTCACTTCTCAGGCTTGAATAAAATCTTTCCCTTCAGAATCTCATGTCCTGATACTTACTTCCTCATGAGTGGTCCAAATATCCTACATGTAACATAGGGGTGCTGTGTAGGAACGTTTTTTCCTTCATTCCTGTTTGCCAGCCTAATCTGGCACCATCAAGTACATCGGATCTCTTGTAAAGATCTGAACGTTTCCTGACCCAAATAGGTAGCCCATTCTTTACATCCACACAGATTTCCTCCCCCAGGTTTAAGCTCTTTCTGCTTCTTATGTCTATGAGGGAAGGGAGAGACTTTAAAATCCTATCCACCCTCAAAGATGAGCCTGTTCTCTGATTCAGACAGATTTTTTTACACTCTTTCCCAGAACATTGAGGGATTACTTGCTTTACTTTTTAATTAATTTCTATTGGAGTACAGTTGATTTATAATGTTGCGTTAGTTTCTGCTGTGTAGCAAAGTGAATCAGTTATGTATATGCATATATCCACTCTTTTTAAGACTCTATTCCCATATAGGACTTGACAGAGTATTGAGTAGAGTTTCCTGTGCTATACAGTAGGTCCTTATTAGTTATTTATGTTATATGTAGCAGTTTACCTGTGTTGATCCCAGTCTCCAAGTTTATCCCTCTTGGTAGCCATATATAGATTACATATAAAGAAAACAAACTTATGGATACTTGTTTTATATTGAATATCTATGTATTGACACAAGCTATACTGGTGATTTTCTCAAAAGAAAGGAATTACTACACAAGCATGGTTTCTTTCAAATGAACAGAAACAAGTTAGTACTGCTATAGAACAGCTTAGAAAAATATGTTCTCAGTTTAATAAAAGAAAAAAAAAGAACACAGGTTTTTCAGTCTCCTTTTTTGTCATACATTCCAATGCATACTTTTGTCATAGATTTCTACAGTTGGTCTTGTCTCTAAAATGCACCCAGAATGCAGCTGCTCCTCAACATCTTTGCTCCCAACAACCTGTTATAAACCACTGTGATTTCAACATATGCTTTTCTCCCTGATTTTACCCATGTTCTTTGTACAGTTTATGACCAACACAGATTGACTGTCTTAAAACTCATGTCAGATGATTCATTTCTCTATTCACTAATTTCCAGAACCAATGGAAGGAAAAGTCAAAGTTTGCACACTGGCATGATAAAGTCAAAGTTCTCCATGATCTGGCAATTCCTTCCACTCTCATCCTCTCCTACACCCTCCAGCCAGCTGGCTTTCATGCTGTTCCACAACCACACAGGTGCCAACCCAAGGCCTTTACACTTCCTATTCCTGATAGACATAGCCCTCATTGACTCATGTCCATGTAGTTTTTAATCAAAGGTTTTTCCTTCTCAGTGAGGTCTTCCTGAGTACCTGATTTTAAATTTTACTGAGGAGGCCCAACAAATAGCTGTGAAAAGAAGAGAAGTGAAAAGCAAAGGAGAAAAGGAAAGATATACCCATTTGAATACAGAGTTTCAAAGAATAGCAATGAGAGACAAAAAAAGCCTTCCTTAGTGATCAGTGCAAAGAAATAGAGGAAAACAATAGAATGGGGAAAACTAGAGATC
Source organism: Bos indicus (assembly GCF_029378745.1). NCBI lineage: Eukaryota > Metazoa > Chordata > Mammalia > Artiodactyla > Bovidae > Bos > Bos indicus. The sequence goes on along the minus strand of NC_091760.1, from coordinate 37,153,635 downwards.
TCTTCAAGAAAATTAGAGATACCAAGGAAACATTTCATGCAAAGACAGGCACAATAAAGAAAAGAAATTGTACAGACATAACAAAAGCAGAAGATATCAAGAAGAGGTGACAAAACTACACAGAAAACTATACAAAAAAGGTCTTCATGACCCAGATAATCATGATGGTATGATCACTCACCTAGAGCCAGATATCCTGGAATGTGAAGTCAAGTGGCTCTTAAGAAGTATCACTACAAATGAGGATAGTGGAGGTGATGGAATTCCAGCTGAGCTATTTCAAATCATGAAAGATGATGCTGTGCAAGTGCTGCACTCAATATGCCAGCAAATTTGGAAAACTCAGCAGTGGCCACAGGACTGGAAAAGGTCAGTTTTTCATTCCAATCTCTAAGAAAGGCAATGGCAAAGAATGCTCAAACTACCACACAATTGCACTCATCTCACACGCTAGTAAAGAAATGCTCAAAATTCTCCAAGCCGGGCTTCAAGAGTATGTGAACCATGAACTTCCAGATGTTCAAGCTGGTTTTAGAAAAGGCAGAGGAACCAGAGATCAAATTGCCAACATCTGTTGGATCATTGAAAAAGCAAGAGAGTTCCAGAAAAACATCTATTTCTGCTTTATTGACTATGCCAAAGCCTTTGACGGTGTGGATCACAACAAACTGTGAAACATTCTTAAAGAGATGGGAATACCAGACCACCTGAACTGCCTCTTGAGAAATCTGTATGCAGGTCAGGAAGCAACAGTTAGAATGGGACATGGAACAACAGACTGGTTCCAAATAGGAAAAGGAGTACGTCAAGGCTGTATATTGTCACCCTGCTTATTTCACTTATATGCAGAAGACATCATGAGAAACGCTGGGTTGGATGAAGCACAAGCTGGAATCAAGATTGCCAGGAGAAAAATCAATAACCTCAGATATGCAGATGACGCCACCCTTATGGCAGATAGCAAAAGCCTCTTGATGAAAGTGAAAAAGGAGAGGGAAAAGTTGGCTTAAAGCTCAACATTCAGAAAACTAAGATCATGGCATCTGCTTCCATCACTTCATGGCAAATAGATGAGGAAACAGTGGAAACAGTGACAGACTTTATTTTTGGGGGCTCCAGAATCACTGTAGATGGTGACTGCAGCCATGAAATTAAAAGACACTCCTTGGAAGAAAAGTTATGACCAACCTAGACAGCATACTAAAAAGCAGAGACATTATTTTGCCAACAAAGGTCTGTCTAGTCAAAGATATGGTTTTTCCAGTAGTCATGCATGCACGTGAGAGTTGGACTATAAAGAAAGCTGAGCGCTGAAGAATTGATGCTTTTGAACTGTGGTGTTGGAGAAGACTCTTGAGAGTCCCTTGGACAGCAAGGAGATCCAACCAGTCCATCCTAAAGGAAATCAGTACTGAATAGTCCCTGGAAGGACTGATACTGAAGCTGAAACGCCAGTACTTTGGCCACCTGATGTGAAGAACTGACTCATTTGAAAAGACTCTAATTCTGGGAAAGATTGAAGGTGGGAGGAGAAGGGGACGACAGAGGATGAGATGGCTGGATGGCATCACCGACTCAACAGACATGAGTTTGAGTGAACTCCGGGAGTTGGTGATGGACAGGGAGGCCTGGCGTGCTGCAGTCCATGGGGTCGCAAAGTGTTGGACACGACTGAGCGACTGAACTGAACTGAGTATTCCCAATTCCAATTTAATGTTTTCCTTTTTTCCCCGCTTTGGAACACTGATTGACACTAATATACTCATATAACTTAAACAATTTTATTATCTATCTCCCCCAACTAGCATGTAAGCTGATGAGAGCAAAATATTTTAGTTTGCTCTTTGTTTATTTGGTTCACTGGTATTTGCCTATTTCCTAGAAAACTGTAAAGGAGACTAGGTAATTCATCCATATTTGTTAAACAGGTGAATTAACCAATACTATGATTTTTTTTAACTGGGCATAGGGAAGAAATAAACAAGATAGTCTTAATTCAGCAGATATTTAACCAACCAAAAATTAGTGATGGAGATAACTTGGCTAACTAGGAAATGTTTATGTCTATATAAGAACAAAAAGGTTTTTAAGAACAACCAAGGAAAATAAAGAAAATGGCAATGAACTAGACAGCCAATCTTATATTTGATTGTATAAAACTCAACGTTTTCCACTTCCTGATTTGGATGCATTTATATTCTCTGTCCTAATACTGAATTACGGACTTGCATTTAATTAGATAATAAATTCTGTACATTTACAGTTCCTGTAAAATAAGAGACCATTATCTTGACCTTTTTAATTGACTTAATCTGCCAAGATTCTGACCAAAGCTTGTAACATTTTGACACCACATTTTGCAAAAAGCTTTTATATATTGAAGCTTCATCAAACTGAATAATATATGTGCAGAGACTGGAAATATGTACTTTGCTCAGTATACTCTAATTAACATAATTGGCCTAGCACCAAAAATGAAGGGAAGAGTTACATTTTAAAACACACAGATATTAAAAAGACCACTCTTCATCTAAGTCACTAATAGTTTATATGTGTTTCTGTATATGTGATTCAATCAAGAATTTATATGGGAAAAAGTAATCAGTAAAGAAGTAATGGGAGTTATTGGAGCCTAAAATAGGATTGATGAAAGAAGAAGTCTAATAATTTAGTGGCCTTCAGAAAAAAAAAAAAAAGAACAAATACGATGCTAAAATAAATAGGAGTTAATTAAGACAAACTTGGAAAAACACTATGGGAAATGAAAATTATGATAAAGCTTATCTCAAGGCAGTGCTACTGGTAAGAGAAAATAAAAAGAAAGAAAATTCACATACCAATATCATCCTATAGATTTGGGTAGCAATGATGGCCTGCTCAAATTGCAATGCACTCCCAGGAAAAAATTAACTTAAAATATAATTGGAATTATGGTGGCTACATCTAGTCGCTACAGTGGGATAGAAATATATAAGCACATAAGTGTAATGGGGACAGTTTAGTAAAAGCCTGTGTCTGCAGCCTGTTATATTTAAGGTGGCTATTGTAATGATGAAATAAAAAACAAAATTATCAAAAGACTAGATAGAGAATACAGTTTACAGTTTTCTTGCTCACTTTCACTTCCAGATGTCTGCTAACCTTCACTGGCTGAAGATTTTCACTTGTTTCACTGCATTTTTATCCCACATCTTATTTCCATCATGATGCCTGGCTTTATTCTGGGTGACATCATTATCTACATAGATGATCTGCCTCACAATTCAAGTCTCAGTTCCTTGACTTCCTCATCTTTAACTATCATTTTCTTTCCTCCACCTCAGCCACCTACTCATATGGTCACACCCTGGACTTTTCAATGTCAGTAACTACTCTACATTAAAAATCTCCACTTTAGCATTCTATTTGCTGACCACCTTACACTTTTCTTCCTTTTCGCTACCAGTTTTGCTGCTGAAGCCTAGGTTTAAGGATTTTGAGTATGGGAAATGAGCACAATTGTACGATAGTTTGAACATCCTTTGGCATTGCCCTTCTTTGGGATTAAAATGAAAATTTTCCAGTCCTGTGGCCACTGCAGAGTTTTCCAAATTTGCTGACATATTGAGTAAAGCACTTTAATAGCATCATGATTATCCAGGTCATTAAGACCTTTTTTGTATAGTTCTGTGTATTCTTGCCACCTCTTCTTAATATCTTCTGCTTCAGTTATGTTTTTGTCCTTTATCATGCCCATTCGTGCATGAACTTTCCCCCTTGATATTTCCAATTTTCTTGATGATGGGAGAGTCAATTCCCAGGCAGGTTGATAAGAAGTCCGGGGGTCCCTGAGGAGTGATGGGTCGGAGGTTCTTGAAGAGAAGATGGGGTCTGGAATTCTCAAGGAGGAGGAAAGGACAATCTTTTTTTTTTTCTTTTCCTCTACATTCCTTAGTCCACACAACAAACAACTCAGTTTAAACTCTGTACTAGGCATTATATAACAACAATGTATCCTGCTTGAGGAAAGTTTCTCCTTCCTGAAAACCTTCTGACTAATTCTAATATCTTAAAACATAAATTATGAGCGTGTGTCTGGTAGGATCTTTCTATTGTTAAATTCTAATCCTGTTATCCTAAAATGTGAATTGTGGGAGTGGGTCTGGTAAAATTTCCACAAGCTTGAGACATTCTTTTGATTCATTGTAACAATAAATTAAAAAGCATATAATTCCCTTGCTAAAGACTAGTGGGTGGGGCACTCTCCGCCCCCTTCTGATGTCTATGTCAAAAGCGTTCTCTGTTCCTTTTCACTGTAATAAAACTTCTGCCACACAAGAGCCCTGAGTGGTCAAGCCTCGTCTCTGGTCCTGAAGCTAAATCTTCAGAGATCATGAATCCAACACCTTTTCACCATAAGCTGGCAACAAGATCTCTAATTTTTCCCATTCTATGGTTTTCCTCTATTTATTTGCATTGTTATCTACAATTGCTATTCTCTGGAACTCTGAATTCAGTTGGTGTATCTTTCCCTTTCTCTCTTGACTGCCAGGGTCCTCTGTCCATGGGATTTCCCAGGCAAGAACACTGGAGTGGGTTGTCATTTCCTTCCCCAGGGGATCTTCCTGACCCAGGGATCAAACCCCGGGCTACTGTCACGTCTCCTGCATTGCAGGCGGATTCTTTACCATTGAGCCCCCTGGGAAGCTTTCTAGCTAACCAAACTGTGCCTTCTAGCTAACCAAACTGTGCTTTCTAGCTAACCAAAACGACTGAGATTTTTGCCTTCAAGGTCACCCTGGAGCTATACATTCCCCAAATCCAGCTGAATCTCTCCATTATATTCTTACCTGATGGCTCAGTGACATTCAAGATAGTTTTTCACCCCTCCTTCTTGAACACCTCTCTTCTCTTGGCGTCTACATCACTATACACTTTAAAGTTTCCTCCTGCCTCACCAGTCCCTTTTTGGTCTTGGGCTAGCCATTGCTCCTGTGATCATGCGCAATTATGAACGGCCTCAGGAAACTATCTGGAATCACCTTTTCTCTTTGTCTTATACTTTCTCCCAAAAAAAGGGAAATTTTGCTCCCTCTTCCCCCAATATTCTTCTCTATTCTTTAGCATCTCCGTAGGTGACATACCATCTTTTAATTTATTCTTCCAGTGTCCTCACTCCTTTTATCCAATTTATCACCCTATTATTTCAAATTTACCTCCCAATTATATCTCAACCTGTTCTTTTCAACTGTCCTCCATCCTAGTTAAAGCATCATCAGCATTTCCAACCTACACAACTGCAAGTCTCACTCTCATCTCCCTGCTTCCATTTTTATCTCACTACTGGCCATTTTCCACAGCTACAAAAATGATTCGCTTTTAAAACATACGTTGAATCATGTCATTTTTGTATGAAATTGTTCCAAGATTTCCTACTGCTCTTTGGCGGAAAAAAATGGCTCCTGTCAAATTATTTTTATCTCATAATATATCATTCTATCTCTTGATCACATCTCGCCATGCCACAGCCGCACTGGTTTCCTTTACTCTCCTCATTCCTGCCAAGGTCTTTCTGTCCTTAGAGCTTTTCACTTGCTATTCCCATGGCTAGCAGATCTCATCCCCTTAACATGGCTAGGTTTAAAAAACAAAACAAACAAACAAAGAAAACAACTGGAAGTCTCAGAGGAAGAAAAGAAGGAAAGAAAGAAACAGAAAGAAAGAGAAAAAAAAGAAGGGAAGAAAGTTTCCCACCACCCAATCAAAAATGGATGCTTTCTGCTTCTAGTTCCTTTAACTGAATATGCTATTTCCTTATCATTTTTCACAGTCTGTAATCACTTGTTTTATGTATTTGCTTCCTGGTTTATTGTCCATCGCAGGCTACTAGAATGCAATTTTCATTAGGGCAGGGACTTTATTTTAGTCACTTTGGTAGTGTGACACAAAGTAATCACTCTGGTAAATATTTTTGAGCAGAATAAAATAATAATCAAATATGAACTACTGCATAAAAGCTAATTTGGGAAAGCTATTATTTTCTATTTCTGCACAAATATCTTTAATGTCAAAAGCAAAGCTATAGTATGAAAAGAAACAGGCTTCCATGGGCTGTTTAAAATGATAAATAACTCCCAGAATCTAGCTTATGACTAACCAGGCACAAGAAATACCACTTAAGCCACGTGCTGATGAGTAAACGATAAAATGGTTCCCTGAGTGTCCATCTGGAAAAAGACCTGAAAATAATGAAGAACTGACTGTGCACCAAACATTGTGCTGGATATTTTATCTAAATTATCTCTAGTATCAAACAACACTCTGAAGTATGCTTTGCCATCATCATTTCACCCATAAAAATTCTGACCTCAGGAAGATAAGAACTTGCCTAAGATTTCATAAATAGTGAACAATGAATATTCCATTAAAGATTAATCTGCCCCACTCCAAAGTATATATTCTTTCTACAATATTACATATCCTCTCATCTTTTGCTTCCTATTTCAGTAAATTTAAGTTGGTACCCTTTGAATCTGAGAATTAAAGTGTAGGCCCAGGAGAGATCTATAAGATTTCTAATTTTCATCTCCTAAGGGACCTCCCAAAAAGAAGGAGAAGGAGGGAGAACGGAGAAACACTTAAGACTAATTGGGGTGCACTGCAAAGGTAATCATTGGACATCACTGGGTTAATATAATAAGTGTGAGAGGAGAAACTGGCTTCTAGACGCAAACTACTTCTCTCATCCAAATGACTCCCTAAAATACACCAGAATCATATAGCTAAATAAAAATGCAAAAATGAAAGGTTAGGTTTGCATGGGCAAACTATTAGTGAGCCATTAGTGAACCGTTCACTAACAGAATCCATTATTTAAAAAAAAAAAAAAAAATAAGACCACAAGGAGATAAAACCAGTCAATCGTAAAGGAAATCAGTCCTGAATATTCATTGGAAGGACTGATGCTAAATTGAAACTCCAATACTTTGGGCACCTGATGCAAAGAACTGACTCACTGGAAAAGACCCTGATGCTGGGAAAAATTGAAAGCAGGAGGAGAAGGAGACAACAGAGGATGAGATGGTTGGATGGCATCACCGACTCAATTGACGTGAGTTTGAGCAAGCTCCAGGAGCTGGTGATGGACATAGAAGCCTGGCGTGCTGCAGTCCATGAGGTCTCAAAGAGTCAGACATGACTGAGTGACTAAACTGAAGACTTGTATCATGACTCTGGGATACGAACTTTCAAAGACCAGAGCTACTTTAATAACAAGGACAAAGTTGCTTACAGCATTGATGAGTCCATGATTTACTTCTGAATTCTCCATCTTCAGGTCTCCACAGCTGAACCCAGTGCCCCTCTCCTACCCAACTACAGGCTCAGATTTGCTCAGAAGTATTTTGTCAGTGAACAAAGAAGCTGCTAAGGGTTCCTGCAAGTTGAAGTCACAGCAGCAGAAACGACAGGAGCAAAAAATTAAGGGAAAAAACATGGTGGCGAAATTGCAACTGTTTTGGACCTCTATGCTGCTGCTGCTGCTGCTGCTAAGTCGCTTCAGTTGTGCCTGACTCTGTGCTACGCCATAGACGGCAGCCCATGAGGCTCCCCTATCCCTGGGATTCTCCAGGCAAGATCACTGGAGTGGGTTGCCATTTCCTTCTCCAATGTATGAAAGTGAAAAGTGAAAGTGAAAACGCTCAGTCCTATCGGACTCTTAGCGACCCCATGGACTGCAGCCTACCAGGCTCCCCCGTCCATGGGATTTTCCAAGCAAGATTACTAAAGTGGGTTGCCATTGCCTTCTCCATTGGACATATATATATATATATATATATATATATATATATATATATATAATTTCACAGATGAATATATTTTGATTATGCAGTCAGAAGTACCATAATATTTTCAATAATCAGGGTTTGTAGAAGTTAAGCCCCATCTATTAGCAGCTTCTGCCCTGGCTAGTAAGGCTATAAAGTCATCTTTCTGAATCTCTCAATCTCAATTTCATGAGGACCAAGTTACCCTTTAATTTCTCAGTACTGATATCCTGACTACAGAGAACTGTAGCAAGGATCAGTTCCTATCCCCAAGGCAGCCATCTTTCATGTAAGAAGCTAGCTCTGAGATAGCTTAGTCCAAGAACCATTTTCTATAGAAAAGTTCTATACTACATACTACACTACATAGTGACTGACTTGCCAAGGTAGAGTCTCTCTCATGAATGAGAGGTATCCAGAGAAAGTTCTCTTTTGGTTAAAAAAAAATTTTTTTTTAATGGGTAAAGAAGCAGGTGAGGAGAGAAAGAGGAGGACCAAAGTAGAAGAACTGCCTGTGCCCACTTTCCTCAGAACAGATGAAGCCAGCATTCACAGCAGATCATTGACCAGTACAGGCTATCTTTAAGTATAATTAATTGAATAACAGTTGCTTCTATCAATATGTCTGAACTTCTATGAAGTGTCATGCATAATTATTTCTCTTTTTACTTTTCTAACTCATTAATTGAGGCCCTGTATAACTTATCAGAAGGAAGTCTGTTTTTTCCAACTACAACCCATGTTTTCCTCAATTTCTTGGGAAAGACACTAAGGGCTTAACTCTAGGAATGAAAGTTAACCCTCTTCTGAACTTAGGTTTACAAGGACCTCATATTTATTCCTTACACTACTGCCTTTTTTCTCACTTTTAAAAATTGTGTTGCTGAGGGATGTTTATGTTTGCCCAGTCTTGTATGTATTTATTTTATCTGCCAAGATAGCCCCAGAGGGTCTCCATGATAGGGTCTGAAGACACAACTTTCCTAAAAACTGTTCACCTGTTGACTGTCCCCCACATAACATCTACAAAGCTGTGTGTGTGCGGGCTTTCCCGTCCCAGCCCCATGCCATGTTGGTCCTCTGTATACTATCTAAAGAACCACCATACTATTACTTTCATATACGAAATTTTATTTCAGGGATCTCATTGCCTCTGTCTGCCACCAGACCCTGGCATAGGCCATCCAGGTTAGCTATTCTACTTGGTCTCCTGTACTAAGACTTCTAAGGAGACGTATTTAGGCTATTTATTGACCTCTTCCCTTTGAGAAAGCCCCAGACTTTCATTTACAGATACACTTTCTTTCAAGGAACATATTACCTGACCAGTGACATTTGAGAGTGCAAACCTGAATGAACAAAGCTTCTGTCACACTCTCATCTCAGGATAGTGGCTGGATCTTAACCTTATCTTGGCACATGTGCAAGGCCACTGAGTTGTCTTTTGAGTGATGTGTGTGTGTGTGTGTGTGTGTGTGTGTGTGTGTGTGTGTGTGTGTTGGGGTGGGGGGTGGGGTATCTCCAAAAACCAGCAAGAGACTGGCATTTTAAGTAACTTCTTCCATGGGAAACCCATTTAATCTCTACTTTGACTGATTGTCTGTTTTCACATTTATAAAAAGAAGATAGCTTAAGCCCAAACTTTCTACTATCTAAGCTCCTTGGCAGGAATAAATTAAACACTGGCAAGAAGTCATTAATTCTTAATAGCTCAACATGTGAAAGGAATAAAAATAAATCTCTGAATCCTTTGCCTCCCATAAGCTTAAATAGTGAACCTATACCATTCATTTTCTGGCATAAAACTCTTACTTATTTTTTTTCTATTTCTTATAGTTATTATGTTGCTTTCATACCTTAATTCTGAAAATATTTTAGAAGTATTAATCCACTCTACTCTCTTTTATATGGGCATTGCCAGTCAACAAAAATATAACTTGATAGCCTTATTTCTTAAGTAGTGCTTTTTAGAAATAATTAATAGTTTTCTAAAATAGTTTTATAGTTTTTAATAGTCTTAGTAAATCATTTTCTAAGTGGTGATATTGTCTTTAATGAACCTAATAAGTGATATAAGAGTTAAATGTAACACTTAAGAAAGTATCACTTCAGTTTGAAGTCCTTATTACCAGATCCTTTTTGTAAGCCTCTACTATTTTTTGACAAAATCTAACATTCTTTTTGGCTAATTCTTTTGTCTTATACATTGCAAACATTTTTTTTAACTTTACTACTTTAGTTTCCTTTGCCTACTTTCTGTGCTCAAAGTTTAGCCCAAATAGAATAGTTTATTTTTCTAAGTTGAAAATTGTTTTTGTTTCCTTTCTAAATACATTTTCTAATCTTCCACTTATTTGTATTAGTAACTCAATAAATATCAACATAACCGATCATGTTTATAACAGTGAAGTATGTCACTAGCTGTTTAAAAAGTATATATGATTTCATAATCCCTTTCACAATTTGATACACAAAAATATACTAATATATTTTGAAGTTTTTAAAAAATGTTTTACAGGTTGAAATGAAATACTATAAATGTAATATAATGTTTAATAGAATAGCTATAATAAATAAATACTTAACATTAAATTGATGATGAAACTCAAGACTGAAGACATTGTTAAATATCTACATGAGATAACCATGGCATGATAAAAAAAATTTTTTTTAATAAACAAGTGTATAAAATGTTTAAAAATGAAAGTTTGTACTTCTGTCAAACAACAACAAATACAACAAAATTCTAAGGGAATTTTAATATGCACCAAAAAAACTTTCAAATGGTATTTCTGTCAGCTGACCAGCGCCAGGGACTACCCTCACAAACTGAGGGACAATAATGAAGGTTTTCTCAACTACAAGCCTCTTTCCATATTTTCTTTGAAGTAAGTGGGTTTGCACACTAGCTTTTGTATTTTTCAACTATTATTAATGTATAGGATTGAGGAGGGGGGTGGGAGGCTCAAGAGGGAGGGGATATATGTATACCTATAGCTGATTCACATTGTTATATAGCAGAAACTAATACAACATTGTAAAGCAGTTATATTCAAAAAAAATTACAGGACTGAAAGGGGGAAGACCTAGAATTTGAAGAAGATGGAATAGCTCAAATGCTATAAAAATAAAAGTTTATCTGTCAATTAGAAGGAAGAACTTTAAAGACATAATGATACGAAGCAGAGTTATCACTACTATTAATTGCACAGACATATTAAAAGGACCCCAGCAAGTGACCTCCTCTAAAACAGAGAATGCTTGGAAAAAATATGTCTTAATCTTCTATTCTGCACTTAGATAAATGTCAAGTATATCTATCACCTCAATTAACCATAGGAAAAAAGCTGTCAAAATCTAATTCTTTTTTTGACAAGGCGTTTATTCTGAAACCAGCAAAGGGAAGAAGCAGGCAGTTGCATTAGAAAGAGATGAGTGTCACTGGGGTCTGAGCCAACGAGGAGCTTCCCACGTGCAAAATGCTGATTAGAACCACGGTGAATTTGGGCGAGCATGTTCCAAGTTTGTTGACTTAGCTACTACAAATCTGCGACTTTGCAGTTTGGTTGACCTGGGAACTGAAATTGTTAACAAAATAAATGCTTTCGCTTTTAGCAATGCCATGCAAAATAAAGATGGATTGATGAAATGAAAGCACTCTACCTTAAAGAATCACATAGGCAATTGCAAAAATGGAAGTAAGTTGTTCATTATAAACGTTTCTTCTACCTTTGTTATCTTGAAAAAATTAAATTATAGAGTAGCTTTTTATATCACTAATACTGACACAGTTAGTCAAAGTTAACAGATGGTCATCCATTCATTTAGTCACATAACAAATATTTATTGTGTACTTTGGCACACAAAGAAATGTGCTAGATCCGTCAGAATATATACAACGATTACAAAATGCAAGTCCTTCCTTTCAGGGGACTATAAACAATAAGAAAACATCATTGTATGCTACTATAATATAAATTTTTTAAATATATTGGTCAATCAGCAATATTAACATAGTGAATCAACAGTTTAGAGATGTACTGTCCACCACAGAAACCATTAGCCTATGCAGCTAATTAAATCTATATTAATAAAAAGTAAATAAAACTAAAAATCTAATTCCTCAGTCTCACTACCCATATCTCAGGTACTCACTATCCACGTGTGATTAATGCTTCCTGTGCATTTCCATCACTCTGAAGAGGCTCACTGAAAAGCACTGGCTTTGAATATAGAAACATCCCATCAGTCTGTAGGAATTTAATAAACTCACTTAGTTGAGTCTTCACGAGTGGAAAAAAACAGATAAAATTTTGACATATTCAAAAGTTCACTAAACAGAATAGTAAATATTAGGAAATATCATGAACAAAAGTCAAGAAACCAAAAAGAAACCAGCACATGGGGTATATACAGGGAGGTCAGGCAGCATTGATTTATTCATTTTTACTGATAGGATAATTAAGAGTAGAAGTGGGGAATACAGTTATATATTTAATTTGGACTTGTATCACTAATAAATATGAATGGCAAAAATCTCCATTATTCCATAATAATTTTAAGTTTGTTTTGGAGACATGTCCTGAAGTATGGTATGCAGTATGATTTTAAGTGGTACATTGATGGGATTTTTTTTTTTAATTTTAACAGCTTCTTATGTATTTTATGGGTATGTAAAAAAATATAAGCACACAAAATCTGTTATATCACTGAGTAAAGCAGATTACTTTTTCCATTAAAATAGAGTCAATCGAATCAGATTCACAGATGATCACTGTGTAGACAGTGGGGACCCCACAGGTTTTACAGCTAAGGCAGTACATAATGTGTTGTCTAAAATCATTAACTACCAGCTTTAACACTTTCCCACTGTTTGACCATGGAAATACTACTTTTTTATGCACTTTTGTTCCTCTTCTGGAGAACAATTAAGACTAGAGTAACTATCTTACTGTATTTGTTTAAAGGCTAATGGTAAAGCACTTTAAAAAGTCAAAGATAGTACCCATGTCTGAACAGAGTAGCAGCAATAGGAAAGTTGAGAAGGGGACAAATATATAGATATAATACAGCTAGAATAAATAGGACTTGATAAATACTTTAATAGAAAGATGAAAGAGAGAAGTCGAAAGAAATACCAAAGTTCCTAATTCTAGGTAAAGAGGAACCAAGACACAGTGTAAAGCAGATGTTTAGGAAGAATGATGATGGATTTCAGTTAGAAATACTGATTTTGAGGTTTTGACAGGAACTTTAGGTTGAGGTATTTCCCCCCTCCCCTCAATAGTGGAAATAAGGATCTGGAGCTCTGCAAAAAAAAAAAAAAAAAGTCGAACTATAGGATTGTCATCAGCATGTGTGTGTGTGCTTAGTTGCTCAGTCGTGTCTGACTCTTTGCGACCCCATGGACTATAGCCTGCCATGTTCCTCTGTCCACGGGGATTCTCCAGGCAAGAATACTGGAGAGGGTTGCCATACACTCCTACAGGGGATCTTCCCAACCCGGGGATCAAACCCAGGTCCCCCACATTGCAGGTGGATTTTTTATTGTCTGAGCCACCAAGGAAGCTCAAGAAAACTGGAATGGGTAGCCATTCCCTTCTCCAGAGGATCATTCTGACCTAGTAATCGAACGAGGGTCTCCTGCATTGCAGGCAGATTCTTTACAAGTTGAGCTAACTACTGTTAATTATTAAAAGCATGATACCAAATGTGGCTGCCATTGGAAGAGAGTGAAGAAAAGAATTCCTAAAGAACATCTTCTCCTTTAAGTAACCTGAGACAACAACTGAGACTGAGATGGAAAATTCAGAGATGTGGATGAAAACCAAAGTACAGAAGAGTTACGGAAAGGAAGAGAAAAACAGTGGTCTTAAGTGCTACAGAGTGGTTGAGGATGATGGGAATTGAAAGAAATCACTGGTTTAATAACTAGAGATTACTGGTAACTTTAGAATAGAAAGTTTGAGATAGGTCAAAGCCAATGTTAAAGCTTGACTTGAAGGTCAGATGTTGGTACTCTTTCCATAAATTTAGCCACAAATGGAAAGAGGAAAGTGTCTGCTTGAGGAAATGACAGGAGTAAGGGAAAGTTCTTGCTTGTTTTTGAGTATATCTGTAGACTGAAAAACTAGTGAACATGAAAGGTATCTGAAAACTGAAACAGAGAATATAACTCAAAGAGCTAGATCCTGAAGCTAGTGAAACAGGAATGAATTAAGAAAACATTGAGAACTCAGTCTTGGAGAGGGAGGAGAAATTTCTTTGGGAAGAAAAGATGAAGGAAGTAGGTGAAGATGTATAGAAAAGTAGGCTGAAATTAATAATTTTAAATAACTAAGATCAAAAGTCCTCAACATTCATTATTCAAAAAATATTTGCTGAGTACCCACAATGTGCAAGAGATTTTCTGTTTGAGAAACTGGTGATACAGAAATGAACAAGACAGGCAGGAACCTGAACTTACCCAGTCAATATATTCCTGAGAAGGGAGAAATACATGTGCAGATAAAGGAAGGTTGCAGTACATGGTGGAGAACACCAATATTCAGAAACAAGGGAAAAGAGAAACAAGGAAATGGCAAATAATAATCAAAATAATTAGAAATTATGGACATGGTTTTGGAGAAAATTAACTCAGATGATGCAATAGAGTAACTGAATAGGTAGCTTTTGGTCAGCAAGGGAAGGCAAGGAGGCCTCTCAGAGTTTGGAAAATATGAGCTTAGATCTGAATCTGGTCAGGTCTACTATGAGGAGACCATAGGGAAGATTTTTAAGAACAAGTGTAAAAATCCAAAACAGGACTGATTTTAGCCTGGAGGGATTGGGGAAAGGAAAGAATGGCCATTGTATACATAGTCAAATGAAGAATAAAGTAGATGTCTTGAGTGAATACGGGTGTCAGAAGTGAGTTTTAATTGTTTGTGAAATAGAACAACTTTGGAAGAGATATAGAGAAATGAAAAGTATTCAATAGCTATAGAGTCACATCATTTTCTGTTTTCTCTTGCTCATGTACACTTCTCAAAAACCAGTGGACCTCAGCAATCTGTCCATAACATCTTTACTCCATCATCTACACTCACAGCCTAGCATGATTTCATCTAGTTCCTTAGTAACAGTTTTCTATATGCTTGTTGTTGTTGCTGTTCAGTAGCCCAGTTGTGTCCAATTCATTGCGATCCCATAGACTGCAACACGCCAGCCCTCCCTGTCCCTCACCATCTCCCTGTCCAGCCATCTCATCCACTGATGCCCTCTTTGCCTTCTGCCCTCAATCTTTCCCAGCATCAGGGACTTTTCCAATGAGTCATCTGTTTACATCAGATGACCAAAATACCGGAGTTTCAGCTTCACCATAAGTCCTTCCAGTGAATATTCAGGGTTGATCTCCCTTAAAATTGAAATTGATTTGATCTCCTTGCTGTCCAAGGGACTTTCAGAAGTCCTCTCCAACACCTCAGTTCTATATGCCAATGACTCCCAAATCCATGTCTTCATCCAGGACCTCTCTGCTGAACACAATACCATTCCATCAGTTACCCACTTGGCAGATGGCAGCTCCATTTGGATATCTCAGAAGCTTATCTAAGTCAGCACATACAAACCAGAATTCTTCTTTACTCTCTCACCCTCAAATACACTGCTCTCAAACTCCCTTTTGTAGTTAACAGCTCTCATCCACTTAACTGCTTAGGACAAAGACTAAGCAGGCATACTGACTATTCTACTTTCATGTCCCACATCTGTCAAATGTCTTTTTTATGTACGAAATACATCTCAATTAAACCACTTTCACCAAATCGTTACAACTCTCATTTATTTCTTCAATTTAATTTGCGCTGTTCTAAGGCACTGGCACCCCACTCCAGTAATCTTGCCTGGAGAATCCCATGGATGGAGGAGCCTGGTGGGCTGCAGTCCATGGGGTCTCGAAGTCAGACACAACTGAGCGACTTCACTTTCACTTTTCACTTTCATGCACTGGAGAAGGAAATGGCAACCCACTCCAGTGTTCTTGCCTGGAGAATCCCAGGGACGGGGTAGCCTGATGGGCTGCCGTCTATGGGGTCACACAGAGTTGGACACGACTGAAGCGACACAGCAGCAACAAACTTCTAACCAGTCCGCCTGCTTCAACTCTTGTTGTTCTACAATCCATTCTTCTTAAAGCAGCCAAAATAATCCTTTCCTAAAAATATATACATAAAACTAGTATTAAGTACTTCCCTCATGGCTCATATGGTTAAAAATCTGCCTGCAATGCAGGTGACCCAGGTTCTATCCCTGGGTTGGGAGATCTCCCGGACAAGGGAATGGCAATCCACTCCAGTATTATTGCCTGGAGAATTTCCATGCACAGAGGAGCCTGGTGGGCTGCAGTCCACAGGGTCACAAAGAGTCAGACAACTGAGCGACTAAAACACTTCTTAAATATTTGATAGATTTGCCAGAGAAGCCATATGGGTCTAGACTTCCTTTGTGGAAATATTTTAAATTACAAATTTCAATCATATATGTTTATTGACAGAGGGCTATTCAGGCTTTTTGTTTTATCTTGAATCATATTGTAATTTTTGTCTTCAAGAAATGTATTCATTAAATTTCTGAAGTTTATTAACACAAAGTTGTTTATAATTGTCTCCTTCTTTAAATACAGTGCCTCTGTGTGTGTGTGTGTGTACTGAAGTCTTAATTTTTCATTCTTGATATCGCAATCTGTGTTTTCTAATTTTTGCTTTTTTAGTTGAGCTAGATCTTTATCAATTTTTTATCTTTTCAAATAATTAACTTTTGGTTTCATTGAGTTTCTCTGTTTTGCTAATTTTTTTTTCTATTTTAATTTCAGTAATTCCCACTCATATTCATTACTTTACTTACATTAATTTAATTTGCTCTTTATTGAGCTTCTTAAATTGAAAGACTTTAAGGTAATTGACTCTCATCCTTTCTTTATCGTAGGAATTTACTATAACATTTTCCTCTGAATACCACTTAGGTACATCCCACAAATTTTGATACTTTGTGTTATAAATTTTACTCAGTTCAAAATAATTTTTCATTTCCTTTTATTTCTTATATAACTCATGAATTAGTTAAAAGAGTATTATTTAATTTTCAAATATATGGGATTTCCCAGATATCTTTGATGCTGGTTTCTAATTGAGTGCATTACTATCAGAGGACAGACTTTCAATGACTTTTAAGTGTTCTTTTAAATGTCTTTTTGCACTGCAAACAGGTTCATCAGCACCATCCTTCTAGATTCCATATATATGTGTTAATATAGGTATTTGTTTTTCAGACTTAGTCCACTCTGTATATAACAGGCTCTAGGTTCATCCACCTCATTAGAACTGACTCAAATGTGTTCTTTTTTGTGGCTGAATAGTATTCCATTGTATATATATACTGCAGCTGCTTTACCCATTCATCTGTTCATGGACATGTAGGTTGCATGTATGTGTTAGTTATTGTAAACAGTGCTGCAATGAACATTGGATACATGTGTCTTTTTCAGTTTTGGTTTCTTCAGGGTATATGCCCAGGAGTGGGATTGCTGGGTCATATGGTGGTTTTACTAAGGACGCTTACTCCTTGGAAGGAAAGTTATGACCAACCTAGATGGCATATTCAAAAGCAGAGACATTACTTTGCCAACAAAGGTCCATCTAGTCAAGGCTATGGTTTTTCCAGTGGTCATGTATGGATGTAAGAGTTGGACTGTGAAGAAAGCTGAGCACCGAAGAATTGATTCTTTTGAACTGTGGTGTTTGAGAAGATTCTTGAGAGTCCCTTGGACTGCAAGGAGATCCAACCAGTCCATTCTAAAGGAGATCAGTCCTGGGTGTTCTTTGGAAGGACTGATGCTAAAGCTGAAACTCCAGTACTTTGGCCACCTCACTTGAAGAGTTGACTCATTGGAAAAGACTCTGATGCTGGGAGGGATTGGGGGCAGGAGGAAAAGAGGACAACAGAGGATGAGATGGCTGGATGGCATCACCGACTCAATGGATGTGAGTTTGAGTGAACTCTGGGAGCTGGTGATGGACAGGGAAGCCTGGCGTGCTGCAATTCATGGGGTCGCAAAGAGTCGGACACGACTGAGCAACTGAACTGATTCCTAGTTTTTTACAGAAATCTCCATACTGTCTTCCATAGCGGCTGTATCAACTGACATTCCCAACAGTGCAGGAGGGTTCCCTTTTTTCCACACCCTCTCCAACACTTGTTGTTTGTGGATTTTTTTATTATGGCCATTCTTATGTCCAGTGTGAGATGACACCTCATTGTAGTTTGATTTGCATTTTCTCTAATAATGAGTGATACTAAGCATCTCTTTATGTTTTTATTAGCCCTCCGTATGTCTCCTTTGGAGAAATATCTGTTTAGGCTTTTTGCCCACTTTTTGATACAGTTGTTTGTTTTTCTGTTATTGAGTTGTATGAGTTGCTTGTATATTTTGGAAATTAATCCTTTGTCAGTTGTTTCAACTGTATTATTATCTCCCATTCTGAAGGTTGTCTTTTCACCTTATTTATAGTTTCCTTTGCTGTGCAAAAGCTTTTAGGTTTAATTAGGTCCCATTTATTTTTATTTTTATTACCATTATTCTAGGAGGTGGATCATAAAGGATCATGCCATGATTTAAGTCATACAGTGTTCTGCCCATGTTTTATTCCAAGAGTTTTATAGTTTCTGGTCTTACATTTAGGTCTTTAATCCATCTTGAGTTTATCTTTGTGTATGATGTTAGGAAGTGCTGTAATTTCATTCTTTTGCACATGGTTGTCCAGTTTGCAAGCCCCACTTATTGAAGAGACTATCTTTTGAATGATACTGTGCCTTATTTCCCAGAATATGGTATACATTGCTAAATGTTTCATATACTATTGAAAATAAATGTATTCTCCTGTGGTTGGGTAAAGTATTTTATAAATAACAATTAGGTCAAATCAGCTAGAGTATTAATTCTTCTATTTCTTTACTGAATTTCTGCTAACTTGTTCTACGAATTACTGAGTGGTAATAACTATAATTGTCCATTTATCTATTATTTCTTTCAATTTTATGAAGTTTTTCTTCAAGTATTTTGAAGTTCTGCTATCAGATGCATTCACATTTATAACTGTTATATCTTTATATTATGCTGATACTTTTATCATTATGAAGCCTCTACCTTAGTGTCCAGTAATGACTGACACAGTAGTAATGCCTGTGTCAGGTCTTATTTAATCTTAATATAGCCAATTTGGTTTTCATATGCTGTTTGTACATTATACTTTTACTATTATTCTACTTTTAAGATAGTTATATTTGAATTCCATATTTTATAGTCAAAATATGTGAGAGTCTTGCTTTGTTTAATCTAGTGTGACAATATCTATTGATTTAAGTCTGTTTAAATTTAATATAATTATCAGTATGGTTGGACCTAGCTCTGACATTTTGCTATTCATCTTTTGTTTGCCTCACTTGCTTTCTAGTCCTCTGTTCCTTTCTCAACTTCTTCTTTGTTAAATAATTTTTATTATAAAGTTTATTTTCTCTTTTATCACTAAGCAACACTTTGGTTTCTGATGAGAATTCTCTTTCTGGCTTGCAGACCAGTCTTGTCACTGTGTCCTCACATGAGTTTTCCTCAGAATATGTGTAGAGGGAAATAGTGGTTCTCTGGCATTTCTTTTTATAAGGACACTAATTCTGTTGGACAATGGCCCCACCATTACATCTTCATTTGACCTTAATTACTTCTCAAAGGCACCATTGCCAAATACAGCTACATTGGGAGACAGAGCTTCAACATATGAGTTTGGGGGGAGAAATTCAGGCCATAATAAGACAATATGTTATAGTGACTCTGAAATCTCCTTTCTTCTTCTTAGGATTATTGATTTTAGGTTTTCATAAGCCACAAATGGACTTGCCTGGACTCAAACTAAAATTTGTTTGCCGCACAGTGTGGAAAAAATGACAACTATGCCAAGTTTTCTTGGCCTCTAGTTGCTGCTTTTTTAGCCTAGATCCCATGTTGGTCTCTTCTGTACCTGTTTAGTTTGGATGTCTGCCAAGGAATTTTGCTGAGTTGATGCTCAGATTTTTAGGCTCATCCTTTTGATGGTTTCTTGCCTCCAGGGCCCAGCTAGTAAATTTCCAGTTGCTTTTCTTTTCTTTTTTCTAACAAATCAATCTAATAGGACTACTGTTTTCTGCCACCCAAGCTCTCTGTGGACTAGAGATACACTCAATCAAAGGCATAACAAATTCCAGTCTTTCAACGGAATTAAGTCTATCTTTCAAGAGACTCATCTCTACTTTCTTCCTGTTTTTGCATCAATATCCCTGGGGTCATCAGAATACATGCTTACTCTACTGGTCATCCAAAGCATTTGGACAAAGTATATTTTAAAAATTAGATTTTTGGATTTCACCCCTTTTGTTGTAGTCCTGCTTCTAAAAGTTTCTCCTAAATATCCAGTAATTTTTCCTGCTTCAAAATTGAGGCATTTAGGCTGAGGTTTTTTATTTTTTTTAAGCCACAAAACTGTACTTTCTACCTAGTAGAAAAGTACCTAGTAAACACAGTAGCAATCATTCAGTAGTAAACTCTTCTCAAGTCTCTGCCTGCCTTTGGTCATTTTCCAGTATCTTCAAATTTCTGCTTTTGCTTTTTTTCCAGTTTCTCTAATTCTTTTCTGCAGGAGGAATTGCTTGAACTTGTCACACCACCTATCATCAGTGATCAATTTTACACACAAATCAGATCAAATTGCATAAAACACACACACACACACACACATACTGGCTTAAAAAATTCAAAACTTTATTTTCTCTTCAACTAGTGTAAGGTACAATACAACCTCAATATGCTATAAGACTTTGTATAATCCATCCACTGTCTAAATATCTAGCCTCATTTCTTTTGATTTTCCTCCTTATTGACTGTACTATAGCTATAACAGCTATATCAGGTAATCAATAGGCTGCCTAATCAACAGTTTGCCCCATCCTATTCTTCTAAAAACAATTATACTTTTTTTCATGTTCTTGTTATTTTATACAGCTAAGTATCTCAATAATGTAGGAATTATAGGTTTCCTGTCTCCCCAGATATATTTACAGGTATATGGGTTTTCCTGGTGGCTCAGATGGTAAAGCGTCTGTCTGCAATGCAGGAGACCTGGGTTCAATCCCTGGGTCGGGAAGATCCCCTGGAGAAGGAAATGGCAGCCCATTCCAGTATTCTTGCCTGGAAAATCCTATGGACAGAGGAGCCTGGTAGGCTACAGTCCATGGAGTCGCAAAGAGTCAGACATGATTGAACGATGTCACTTTCACTTTTTCACTTTCACCTGACATACCTAAGAATAATTACATTCCCTTCGCCTGTGATGAGTTCAGGATTGGTTATTTGAAAGATCTGGGTAGCCTATGAGAAGAGGTTGACAGAGATTCTGAGAAAGTTCCTTCTCATTCTTCTAAGAGACATTTAGGGATTAATTTCCTTGCCCCCTGAAATTGGATAAGGAAACTCTGATAAGATACCAGCAACCACCCCATAGCCACAAAGTGAACTGAACTTCAAGGGGTACAAATCAAATGTTAATGTGAATATACGGGGGAAGAAAATAGAAAGAAGGAAAAAAAATCTGAGTTCTTGAGTTGGAATCTGTTGGGAAAGGCAGTTTTATGCTGGCAGTCTCTCCAGCCAATATTGACTGCTTAAGAATAGCCCTTGGTTAAAAATAAAATAAAATTAAAAAAAAAAAATAACAGGCCTTGGGCCTGAAACACATCCTCACCAAGAGATCAAGAGTCCCCATGGCCTGTGTTGGTTTTATCACTTCGATGGAATATCTTTCCCTGTTGCAGATTCCATGTGTTCTCCACTGTTCTGCTTAAGCGGGTACAGTATATGGTACCTGGCCAATCCCACTTCAATAGCTGCTCCTGCAGAGATAGAATAGGCTCCTTCTGCTACAGCACAAGACGAGTGCATGCAAGTCAGTTGCTCCGCATTGGCTGTCAGAGGGACTCGCTGGCCCTGGAGAACCCCTGCCCACTACAGAACTGATCTTGCTGTATCCCTTCCCTACATCCAATCCAGTGCTCTCCTTGATGACTCCAATTAAGATGCAGTGGGAAAAAGTGTCTTTGAACTTCTACTCCTGATAAAACAGGCAACAGATGCCACTGGCTCAACAGGGTCGAACAACCCTGAAAACTATCAGACCTTTGTACTTTTAGTTATGTAAGCAGAAATGTGTCCTAATCACTTTAAACAATGGGATTTTTTTTCCTCTTTCTTGTGAAAGAAAGCATACCCATCTTTCTTTCTATTATATCATAAAAATACTAAGCTTATTCCTGCCTTCAGGCCTTTTCAATTATTATTACCTATTTTTAAGGCTTCTTCCTCCAGATTTTAATTTGCTTGCCTTCTTTTCAACATTCAAATCACAGTTCCAAGTGCAATCTCTTCAGAGTCTTTCCCAAACAGCCTAGTTGAAATAATTTATTTTCTTTTTTCTACTTATTACTATTTAAAGTTTTATTCAATAAAAAGTCTTATTTTTCTTTTTGTTATTTCTCTATCTTTCTCAGTGAGAATTTCAACCCTTTGAAGGTAAGCACTGTCATTCACTCTTGTATCCTCACTGCCTAGAAGAGATCTGGCAGCTAACAGATCCTTAATAAATGGTTATTAACTTTAGAAGTTGCATAACTGTATCAACGTGGATAGAAACAGCTTTAATGATAAACCTTAGTCTTCATTAGAATAAAAATCTTTCAAATTTATGTTGCAAAATGAGCTTACTTATAGGAGGAAAATGTCAAGAATATCAATTGAAATCCATATTGTTTAGTTCAGAGCTGTTTGTTCCCTGCTAATTCCTTGGAGATTTTTACTCTCCAAAATATTTGTATATGAATTTTCACAACAGAACAGTCTCTTCAATTTGAAAAATAGGTTTAAAGGTCATTTTTCCATCACTCAAATTCCTGGAAACAAATCTGTTTACTTGGGAGAAAAACCAAATAGTATCATCTTACCATTAGTCAAAAGACTTGCATTTTTATTAAATGCTATCCAAATGAGGTTTTTTTTTTTTCAACCAGACTTTGCAAATTAGCACTAGCTCATATGCCCAGAGAACAAAACAAATAATTTAGATAACACAGAAACTCTTCATTATTTTAATATTCAACAAGCATCAGAAAAACTATTCCTGAGTGATGAAAAATAATACGCATTTTTTGTTGGTGTGAAGGGCTTTCATTGACCTTTACAGACTCAGGGATCTGTTTCTCAGAGCACTACCAGAAACGAAGTGAAAAGCCAGTTTTGAAAATACAGATTTCTAAATCCTAAAGAAATGTAAGTATAAAATATGGAGTTCTCTTAAAACTTCTTGTTTTTATCAAACCAGTCAATCCTAAAGGAAATCAACCCTGAGTAATCATTGGAAGGACTGATGCTGAAACTGAAGCTCCAATACTTTGGCCACTTGATGCGAAGAGCTGACTCACTGGAAAAGACCCTGATGCTGGGAAAGACTGAGGGCAGGAAGAGAAGGGGCAACAGAGGATGAGATGGTTGGGTGGCATCAGTGACTGAATGGACATGAGTTTGAGCAAGCTCCAGGAGATTGTGAAGGACAGGGAAACCTGGTGTGTTGCAGTCCATGGGGTGGCAAAGAGTCAGACACTACTTAGTGACTGAACAACAACTAAGAGTTTTGGAACTCTTTTTTAGTCTTAGTTACAAATAATACAGAGTGGTGATGATGCAAGAAAAATAAAACTCAGCTCGTGCTTAACGACTATGTTCAAGGAGTGCCTTCAGTACAGCCTTTCTCCATTCCCTGCTGCTGACCCTATATGACACTTTCTCCAACTCAGCCTTAAACATCTAGTTTCCCATCCACAATTAATACTCACTCTGAGCATGACTTGCACAAACAAAGCCTCAACTATATGCAACTATACAGCAACTACATGACTTTTTCACCTTAATTTCCTTTTCTACACCCTCTTGTGAATTAGAAAGCATCTCTTGAGAATAATAGAGACAGGCTGAGGCACAAGATAACTTTATTTTTTTTTTTAAAAAAAAAAAAAGCACTTTAACTCACAGTATTAATTATGGTCCTATTTCTAAAACATTTCCTTGCTTCTTGCATTGGCTCCAATTACATATTTTATGCTTACTTTGCCCCTTATTCTCCTCCTTCAATAAAACCACCACTTGTTAAAAAAAAATAAAAAACTCTAGAAAATAGTGATCACTCTAATACACCACTTAAAATTACCCTGTATGTACCCATTCTCTATTAAAAATAAATGTGGTGGGGGCCACAGAATTACTGCTTGAGGAAATGAAGTATTTTGTTATCAACTTTAAGACTCATTTACAAACTAAACTTTAAGACTTGCTGACACAAAAACTTCAAATCTCTAGTAGAAAGACAAATTTGTCTTTCCCAATCTGCCTTATAGGTTGATTTTATGCCTTCCCTGCCTCATATGGTTTCTGGTCAACTCACTCTAGAACATGATGACAACATGATACCCACATACAGCTGTGGCTTAACCATTACACAAACTGACTGCCTTGGAATGCCGACTCGGCTTTGTCACGGACATGCTCCGAAGCTTTTTAATCATAGAACTGGCCACAGATGGAAACCCAGGACCTGGCGTAGGCCTGTGGGTCTGTGGGACTTCAAAGTGCTAGAGTTTAAAATCCTCTGCTTGAGAACCAAATGCTACAGGGCAGGAAAACCACACTAAATAAAATCAGAGGAAAGAGAATATTGCCAACATGCAGTTACCTTAGGACTGATTTTCATTTTATAATCCCATCAGACACAGTATAGAATCCATGATAATCTCCTTTCATAGGCTGAAATAGGCACCACCTTTTTCTTTAATCTCCATGGTGAAGTGAAGTGAAGTGAAGTTGCTCAGTCATGTCCGACTCTTTGCGACCCCATGGACTGTAGCCTACCAGGCTCCTTGGTCCATGGGATTTTCCAGGCAAGAGTACTGGAGTGGGTTGCCATTGCCTCTCCAGGAGATCTTTCTGAACCAGGGATCGAACCCGGGTCTCCCGCATTGTAGGCAGACGCTTTACTGTCTGAGCTACCAGGGAAGCTCCATGGTAGTATTTATATAAAATACAAGACTTTTAAAGGAGTCTGTTGTTAGGATAACAATATTATGTGATATTAATATAATATAATACTATGAGTTAAGATGACATTGGAGAGTTGATAATCTGTGAGATTACATGACAAACATTAAATCAACAACCAAGAAACTCAAGGGTTTCGTAAATTCGACCCTTGTAACATACACTTATTCTGGTGAATTCCCTTACTACAGTAGGAAACTTCAGATGACCCTTCTTCTGGGTGTTGGGGTTCCTCTCTGACACTGATGAAATGCCTGACCAAAGGGGCCCAAAGGACTCTGCATAGATAGTATGTTTCAAACAATGACATCAAGTGCTCTCCATGGGGAAGGGATACATGACTGAGACCCTCATTACTTCAGGAGTGATGATAAGTAGTGGACACTGGAATAGCAAGTATATCCATTTATTAGATTGTCTGCTGGCAGGTGGAGGACCTGGGGGCTTTCCCTGACTAATTAAATATGATAGACAATGTTAAGGTTCCTTAACTTCTTGAACTTTTCTAAAGGCTTCAGAGAAAGTCAGCCAATAGGAGAAAATAGAAAACTTAAACTTCATTAGTCCTACTCTCCCCCTCAAATTCAGCCAGAATCACGATATTAAATCATGGATTTTAATATCCATGAACAAGAATTACATAAAGCCCAGTCTAAGGATTCTTAAATTGTCTTAATTATATTAACTTCGGCTCTATTTCAGCCACCCACCTGAGATCGGACGTTATTCAAAGCAGCTCTCTCTGACATCTTTAACATCAATATCCTGCTTTCTGACCACAACCCTCAACTCTTCCAGCTTCCTTGTGTATTTTAATCCATTTCCATTTTAACCTCATTGGCAATAGAGTCCGTGGTTAAATGTGTGGGCTCTTAAATCAGTCTGCTTGGATACACATCCTGGATCAGTTGCCTCCTAGCTGTGTACCCTTAGACAGGCCTCCATTTCCTCATCTAAAGAAAATGGAAGTATTATAATCTAGCAGATACACGTGCCCATCTCACATAGTTGTTATGAAGATAAAACAGGGCAATGTGGAATATTCAGCGTAGTAAAAGGTATGGAACATATTACACCTAAATAAATGTTAGCTGTTTATTTATTATTAAATAGCTATTTATTTACGCACAGCTATTTATTCCTTCCTGAAGTATCTATTTATTTGGCTGTAACTGGTCCTAGTTGTGGCACGCAGGGTCTTCAATCTTCAGTGAGGCATGAGAACTCTTAGTAGCAGTATGTGGGATCGGTTCCCTCACCAGGATCAAGCCCAGGCTTCCTTAGCCACTGGACCACCAGAGAAGGCCCTATTTATTCTTAAATTTGTTCATTTTCTCCTAATTTCTTCCATATCCAGCCTAAAACCTGGATTCCCTTAATTTTCATTTCCTTACATGAGACAGAAACAAATCTATCCTATTAGCTGCTCTGTTTTCTCATCAACACTGGTGAAAACCAATGGGAAAATACATCACTGGGCAGTAACTATCAAAAATGTAAGGCCTTCCAAAGCATTTGTGCTATTTCCATGGTTCAGTAAGCCTTCTACATGTCAACAAACAACAACATCTCTAAATACTGGACAGCATGTAATACAAGCCATATTCTTCAAATATTCTTTATTATCTCCTTTCTGTAAAAAGTTTCAGAATAATGACTCTTTCCCTTTAAGACTGTGTTGAGACTTTTTTTTTCCCATGTATTTTCATACTTCTGACTTTTTCCTAGGTTTGTTTGCTGAGTCCAGAGCAACAGTATAAATGGAGGCATGCATACAATGTTTTAAATATTTAAAAGTTATATATCAAACTAACAGAACATTCCGATTCTATCCAAGATGGAGTAACAGCAACCAATTTACTGCCCCACTTGAAACAAACTCATGCCTTCAAAAACACAGAGAAAATATGTAAAAAAAGTTGGGTTTTTTTTGTTTTTGTTTTTTTTCAGACTTTGGACAACAGTTAACAGATGACAGTGATCCCGGAGAAATGGTGAACAAATGAGATGAGTCCAATAACTTCTCTAATTTACTCTTTGAGAGAGTCTTCAGGCCACAGCATGGGAGGAAGAATCTTGGAGGACCCCAGAAACTCTGAATTGAGAAGACAGAGCTGAGCATCCAGGGAAAATAAGGTTGCTAGCAGTCACTTCAGGGAGAACCAGACAGGAGAGATTCACACGGAAACACAGCTCGGGATGTCTGCAGAGGCTCAGCTTAAATATTTGGCAGAAAAATTATAGTGCATGCACATGTGGACACTACCCTAAGCCAGGGGAAAATCGACAGAAACAATGCTTGACATTAACACAGAGTTAGGAAGAGTGCCTCTTCCGATCATCGAGACTGAGAAAACTCATTCACAGGTAATGACCACTCACAAAGGTCTTGCTGTAGGGGGAGGAAAAAATTAACCCCAGGATGAGCACAAAACTAGACCCGGTGAAAAAGTCATAATTGAAAAACAAAAAAGGATCAAACTTTCCTTTTTTGGAAATCAAAACTTTTCCTTTTGGAAATCAGTTTCCAAATAACTATCTTGGAATAAAGTTCAAGCATATTTATAGGAATACAAAAGATGCAGTACTCAAACGGTAATTTTCACAATGTACAGCACACAGTCAAAGATGAACAAACTTGTAAACAGGAAAATATGAACCATGATGAGGAGAATAATCAATAAAACGAAACTGATTCAGAACTAACACATGCTGCTGCTGCTAATTCGCTTCAGTCGTGTCCGACTCTGTGCGACCCCACAGACGCCAGCCCTCCAGGCTTCCCCGTCCCTGGGATTCTCCAGGCAAGAACACTAGAGTGGGTTGCCATTTCCTTCTCCAATGCATGAACTAAAAAGTGAAAGTGAAGTTGTTCAGTCGTGTCTGACTCTTGGTGACCACATGGGCTGCAGCCTACCAGGCTCCTCTGTACATAGGATTTTCCAGGCAAGAGTACTGGAGGAGGGTGCCATTGCCTTCTCCCGTAACACATGCTGGTATTAGTGAAGAAGGCCAACAAAATGCGTATAATAACAATATTGTGTTACAAAATTAAAGAGACATGAAATATAAAAAAGACACAGATATTACTTCTAGAGATAAAAAACTACAGTGACTAAGATAAAAAATATGCTGAATAGAATTAGATGTTCAGTTCAGTTCAGTTCAGTCCCTCAGTTGTGTCTGACTCTTTGCAACCGCATGAATTGCAGCACGCCGGGGCCTCCCTGTCCATCACCAACTCCCGGAGTTCACTCAAATTCACGTCCATCGAGTCAGTGATGCCATTCAGTCATCTCATTCTCTGTCGTCCCCTTCTCCTCCTGCCCCCAATCTCTCCCAGCATCAGAGTCTTTTCCAATGAGTCAACTCTTTGCATGCAGTGGCCAAAGTATTGTAGTTTCATCTTTAGCATAATTCCTTCCAAAGAACACCCAGGACTGATCTTTAGAATGGACTGGTTGGATCTCCTTGCAGTCCAAGGGACTCTCAAGAGTCTTCTCCAACACCACAGTTCAAAAGCATCAATTCTTCATGCTCAGCTTTCTTCACAGTCCAACGCTCACATCCATACATGATCACTGGAAAAACCATAACCTTGACTAGACGGACCTTTGTTGGCAAAGTAATGTCTCTGCTTTTGAATATGCTATCTAGGTTGTTCATAACTTTCCTTCCAAGGAGTAAGCATCTTTTAATTTCATGGCTGCAATCACCATCTGAAGTGATTTTGGAGCCCAAAAAAGAAAGTCTGACACTGTTTCCACTGTTTCCCCATCTATTTCCCATGAAGTGATGCAACCAGATGCCATGATCTTCATTTTCTGAATGTTGAGCTTTAAGCCAACTTTTTCAGTCTCTTCTTTCACTTTCATCAAGAGGCTTTTTAGTTCCTCTTTACTTTCTGCCATAAGGGTGGTGTCATCTGAATACCTGAGGTTATTGATATTTCTCCCAACAATCTTGATTCCAGCTTGTGCTTCTTCCAGAAAAGTGGTTCTCATGATGTACTCTGCATGTAAGTAAATTAAGCAGGGTGACAATACACAGCCTTGACGTACTCCTTTTCCTATTTGGAAGCAGTCTGTTGTTCCATGTCCAGTTCTAACTGTTGCTTCCTGACTTGCATACAGGTTTCTCAAGAGGCAGGTCAGGTGGTCTGGTATTCCCATCTCTTTCAGAATTTTCCAGTTTATTGTGATCCACACAGTCAAAGGCTTTGGCATAGTAAATAAAGCAGAAATAGATGTTTTTCTGGAACTCTCTTGCTTTTTCCATTATCCAGCAGATGTTGGCAATTTGATCTCTGGTTCCTCTGCCTTTTCTAAAACCAGCTTGAACATCAGGAAGTTCACAGTTCACATACTGCTGAAGCCTGGCTTGGAGAATTTTGAGCATTAATTTACTAGCGTGTGAGATGAGTGCAATTGTGCAGAAGTTTGAGCATTCATTGGCAATGCCTTTCTTTGGGATTGGAATGAAAACTGACCTTTTCCAGTCCTGTGGCCACTGCTGAGTTTTCCAAATTTGCTGGCATATTGAGTACAGCACTTTCACAGTATCATCTTTATAGGATTTGAAATAGCTCAACTGGAATTCCATCACCTCCACTAGCTTTGTTCATAGTGATGCTTCCTAAGGCCCACTTGACTTCACATTCCAGGATGTCTGGCTCTAGGTGAGTGATCACACCATCATGATTATTTGGGTCGTGAAGATCTTTTTTGTACCGTTCTTCTGTGTATTCTTGCCAGTTCTTCTTAATATCTTCTGCTTCTGTTAGGTCCATATCATTTTTGTCCTTTATTGAGCCCATCTTTGAATGAAATGTTCCCTTGGTATCTCTAATTTTGTTGAAGAGATCTCTAGTCTTTTCCATTCTGTTGTTTTCCTCTATTTCTTTGCATTGATCGCTGAGGAAGGCTTTCTCTTCTCTCCTTGCTATTCTTTGGAATTCTGCATTCAGATGTTTATATCTTTCCTTTTCTCCTTTGCTTTTCAGCTATTTGTAAGTCCTCCCCAGACAGCCATTTTGCTCTTCCACATTTCTTTTCCATGGGGATGGTCTTGATCCCTGTCTCCTGTACAATGTCATGAACCTCCATCCATAGTTCATCAGGCACTCTATCTTTCAGATCTAGTCCCTTAAATTTATTTCTCACTTCTACTGTATTATCATAAGGGATTTGATTTAGGTCATACCGGAATGGACTAGTGGTTTTCCCTACTTTCTTCAATTTAAGTCTGAATTTGGCAATAAGGAGTTCACGATCTGAGCCACAGTCAGCTCCCGGTCTTGTTTTTGCTGACTGTATAGAGCTTCTCCATCTTTGGCTGCAAAGAATATAATCAATCTGATTTCGGTGTTGGCCATCTGGTGATGTCCATGTGTAGAGTCTTCTCTTGTGTTGTTGGAAGAGTGTGTTTGCTATGACCAGTGTGTTCTCTTGGCAAAACTCTATTAGCCTTTGCCCTGCTTCATTCTGTACTCCAAGGCCAAATTTGCCTGTTACTCCAGGTGTTTCTTGACTTCCTACTTTTGCATTCCAGTCCCCTATAAATAAAAGGACATCTTTTTTGGGTGTTAGTTCTAAAAGGTCTTGTAGGTCTTCATAGAACCGTTCAACTTCGGCTTCTTCAGCGTTACTGTTTGGGGAATAGACTTGGGTTACTGTGATACTGAATGGTTTGCCTTGGAAACAGAGATCATTTTGTCGTGTTTGAGGCTGCATCCAAGTACTGCATTTAAGACTCTTTGTTGACCATGATGGCTACTCCATTTCTTCTAAAGGATTCCTGCCCACAGTAGTAGATATAATGGTCGTCTGAGTTAAATTCACTCATTCCAGTCCATTTTAGTTCACTGATTCCTAGAATGTCAACGTTCTGTCTTACCATCTCCTGTTTGACCACTTCCAATTTGCCTTGATTCATGGACCTGACATTCCAGGTTCCTATGCAATATTGCTCTTTACAGCATTGGACCTTGCTTCTATCACCAGTCACATCCAGAGCTGGGTATTGTTTTTGCTTTGGCTCCATCCCTTCATTTTTTCTGGAGTTATTTCTCCACTGATCTCCAGTAGCATATTGGGCACCTACTGACCTGAGGAGTTTCTCTTTCAGTATCCTATCGTTCTGCCTTTTCATACTGTTAATGGTGTTCTCAAGGCAAGAATACTGAAGTGGTTTGCCATTCCCTTCTCCAGTGGACCACGTTCTGTCAGACCTCTCCACCATGACCCACGTAGACCATTGTTATTGTTTAGTCACTAAGTCATGTCTGAGTCTTTTGCGATCCCATGGACTAAAGCCTTCCAGACTCCTCTGTACATGGGATTGCCCAGGCAGGAATACCAGAGTGGGTTGCTGTTTCTTTCTCCAGGGGATCTTCCCAACCCCAAGATCCAGCCCACATCTCCTGAACTGGCAGTGGAGTCTTTAACACTGAGCCACCGGAGAAGTCCTAGAGGTAGATTAGGCCTCGCAAAAGATTGGTAAAATTGAAAATGTAACAGAAATTAATAAAAATGAAATACATAGAGAAAGAAATATTTGAAAAATTAAAGGACTTCCCTGGTGGTCCAATGGTTAAGAATCTGCCAGCCAAATCAGGGGACACAGATTTGATCCCTGGTCAGGGAGGATTCCACATGCGGTAGAGCAACTGAGCTTGTGCACCACAACTACTGAGCCCACACTCCGCAACTACTGAAACCCATGTACCTTTAAGGGCCATCAATTAGCTGTGGAATAACTTCAAGCAACTTAATATGCAAACAAAAAAGCACATGAAAAGATGTTCAACACCTCTATTTATTAAATAAATCAAAACTACAATGCGATATAAGCTTGCACCAGTCAGAATGGCCATCATCAATAAGTCTACAAATAATAAATACTGTAGAGGGTGTAGAGAAAAGGAAATCCACCTACATTGTTGGTGGAACATACACTTATATAGTCACTATGGAGAACAGTAAGAAGGTTTCTTTAAAAACTAAAAACAGAGCTACTGTACAATCCAGCAATCTCACTCTTGGTCACATATCCAGAGAAAAGCATAATTCAAAAATATACATGCAATCCAGTGTTCCCTGAAGCACTATTTACAATATCCAGGATCTGGAAGCAACCTAAATCCATCAACAGAAGAACAGATAAAAAAGAGTGGTACATATATACAATGGAATATTGCTTAACCATGAAAAGGAACAAAATAATGTCACTTGTAGCAACATGGACAGACCTAGAGGTTGTCATACTAAGTGAAGTAAGTCAAACAGAAAAAGACAAATATTGCTTATATGTAAACTAAAAAAAATATGATATTGCATATGTGTGGAATCTAAAAAACGGTACAAATGAACTTAGTTACAAAACCGAAATAGAGTCACAGAGATAGAAAACAAACTTATGTTTACTGAAGGGGAGAGGAGGAATAAATTGGGATATTGGGATTCACATGCACCCTGTTATATATAAAATAGATAATGAATAAAAATCTACTGTGTAGCATGGGAAACTCTATTCAATACTCTGTAATCGACAATATGGGAAAAGAACTTAAAAAAGACTGGATATATATAAATGTATAACTGGTTCAATTTGCTATATAGTAGAAATAAACACAACATTGTGAATCAACCACAGTCCAATTTAAAAACTATACAAGCTTAAAGAATATTCATGAAACACTACACCCAACATCAAAATACACATTCTTTTCAAGAACAAACAATTTGCCAAGATAGACCACAATTTAGGCCATAAAATAAGTCTCAATAAGTTCAAAATTATTCAGGTCATAAAAATGTTCTCTGACTACAACAGAATTAAAATAGAAATCAACAACAGAACAATCTCTGGAAATCATCAAATATTTAAAAAATAATAACACATTTCCAAATAACTGATGAATCAAAGGAGAAATAAGGAAAATTAGAAAATATTTTAAACTGAGTAAACACTAAATATCAGAAAGCAATATTAAGGGGGAAATTATAGTGCTAAGTATCTATATTAAAGGAGGTCAACCTCAGTTTTCACCTTAAGAGAAGCAATTAGAAAAAGAAAAGCAAATAAACCTCCCCCAAAGCAAAACATGAACATAAATGTAAAAATTATAAACCAAATTTTAGTAAGTAGAATTTAATTCTCAATCCCAGTCTCTTATAGACAGATATAAATATGACTGAGACTGCTAAAAAAAAATGGTATTAGAGAAAATTAACACATGTATAATAGCTATTCCTAAAGTCTGACCACACAATTTCTACTGATGAGTTTGTTGTAAATAAAATCACTTTTAAAATCTTGATGATATATTGTTATATTGTGGCAATTAAAATAATACTAAAAGTCTTAATTCTTAATGAGATGTAAATGAATACGTATATCTTGGGATAAGATTTCCAGTAACAGCACCATAAAGAGATACACAAGAATAGATGATAGACTCTAAAAAAGTGGTGACTCAAAATAATGTTTCGAGTGATGAAAAACTAATGATATCTTATGAAATGTGACTTTTTAAATTAGCATTTAAAAGCAAATTTAGTATTTGCTAAATATGTGATTTTAAATAAGTTTTTGTAACTAAATTGGTCTACTAATAAGTAAAATGGGAGCAATTCTGCATTTAGTGTTTCTTAATATTGGGCATAAAACTTTTAGCATAATACGTTATTGATGTGGGAAATGACTACATGATGTTAAGTAAAAAGTTTTTATCAAGTAGCATATAATGTGATATTTTTGTAAAAGGAGAATGTCTATTTCTGCAAAACTACCTCTTGGAAAGATGGTGACCAATATATTGACTGAGATTATTACTAAATGGTAGAATGAGATTAAAGGTAACATTTTTGTTTCAATTATTCCCTCTGTCCAAATTTTCTACAATAAACATAATTTTGGTATTATAAAAATGAAAGACAAGAAATGAACATCTTCACTGAAGCCATGTCCACTTTACACCTAGTTATTTGATTTACAATAACAGATCTGTTTATCTAATAAGATGTCACTAATTTGTAGCATTTCACTCTAGTTATACTACTTTTAATTTCCATCTCTACACTTTTTAATTTCAATGAGATTTTTGTTACTTTAGATTGGTTACTAAAGAATAAGAAAAATCCTATTTGTTGTATATGTTCAGGTCATAAAAATACACTTAGTATATCAAGAGAACCCAACAATCAATCTTTTCTTCATTTTTTTTTAAAGTAGATAAGTAATTTAATTAGAGTTCTTAATTTATACTTCTGACAAAACGTGGTCCACTGGAGAAGGGAATGCCAGACCACTTCAGTATTCTTGCCTTGAGAACCCCATGAGCAGTATAAAAAGGCAAAAAGATAGGACACTGAAAGATGAATGCCCCATGTCAGCAGGTGCCCAATATGCTACGGGAGATCAGTGGAGAAATAACTCCAGAAAGAATGAAGGGATGGAGCCAAAGCAAAAACAACAGCCAATTGTAGATATGACTGGTGATGGAAGTAAAGTCCAATGCTGTAAAGAGCAATATTGCATAGGAACCTGGAATGTTAGGTCCATGAATCAAGGCAAATTGGAAATGATCAAACAGGAGATGGCAAGAGTGAACATCAACATTTTAGGAATCAGAAAGCAAAAATGGACTAGAATGGGTGAATTTAACTCAGATGACTATTATATCAACTAGTGCAGGCAAGAATCCCGTAGAAGAAATGGAATAGCCATCAGAGTCAACAAGAGAGTCTGAAATGCAGTACTTGGATGCAATCTCAAAAATGACAGAATGATCTCTGTTCGTTTCCAAGGCAAACCATTCAATATCACAGTAATCCAAGTCTATGCCCCAACCAGTAACACTGAAGAAGCTGAAGTTGAACGGTTCTATGAAGACCTACAAGACCTTCTAGAACTAACACCCAAATAAGATGTCCTTTTCATTACAGGAGACTGGAATACAAAAGTAGAAGTCAAGAGATATCTGGAGTAACAGCAAATTTGGGCTTGGAGTACAGAATGAAGCAGGGCAAAGGCTAATAGAGTTTTCCCAAAATAGCGCACTGGTCATAGCAAACAGACTCTTCAAACAACACAAGAGAAGACTCTACACATGGACATCACCAGATGATCAACACCGAAATCAGATTGATTATGTTCTTTGCAGCCAAAGATGGAGAAGCTCTATACAGTCACAAAAACAAGACCAGGAGCTGACTGTGGCTCAGATCATGAACACCTTAATACCAAACTCAGACTTAAAGTGAAGAAAGTAGGGAAAACCACTAGACCATTCAGATATGACCAATATCAAATCCCTTATGATTATACAGTGGAAGTAAGAAATAGATTTAAGGGACTAGATCTGATAGAGTTCCTGAAGGACTACAGAATGAGGTTCGTGACATTGTACAGAGGCAGGGATCAAACCATCCCCAAGTAAAAGAAATGCAAAAAGGCAAAATGGTTGTCTGAAGAGGCCTTACAAATAGCTGTGAAAGAAGAGAAGCAAAAGGCAAAGGAGAAAAGGAAAGATACACACATTTGAATGCAGAGTTCTAAAGAATAGCAAAAGAAATAAGAAAGCCTTCCTCAGTGATCAGTGCAAAGAAATAGAGGAAAACAATAGAATGGGAAAGATTAGAGATCAAGAAAATTAGAGATACCAAGGGAACATTTCATTCAAAGATGGCACAATAAAGGACAGAAAGGATATGAACTTAACAAAAGCAGAAGATATTAAAAATAAGTGGAAAGAATGCACAGAACTGTACAAGAAGATCTTCATGACCCAGATAATCACGATGGTATTATCACTCACCTAGAGCCAGACATCCTGGAATGCAAAGTCAAACGGGCCTTAGAAAGCATAACTACAAACAAAGCTAGTGTAGACGATGGAGTTCCAGTTGAGCTATTTCAAATTGTAAAAGATGACGCTGTGAAAATGTTGCACTCAATATGTCAGCAAATTTGGAAAACTCAGCAGTGGCCACAGGACTGGAAAAGGTCAGTTTTCATTCCAATCCCAAAGAAAGGCAATGCCAAAGAATGCTCAAACTACTGCACAATTGCACTCATCTCACACGCTAGCCAAGTAATGCTAAAGATTCTCCAAGCCAGGCTTTAACAGTATGTGAATCGTGAACTTCCAGATATTCAAGCTGGATTTAGAAAATGCAGAGGAACCAGAGATCAAACTTCCAACATTTGTTGGATCATTGATAAAGCAAGAGTGTCCCAGAAAAACATCGACTTCTGCTTTACTGACTATGCCAAAGCCTTTGACTGTGTGCATCACCACGAACTGTGGAATATTCTTAAAGAGATGGGAATACCAGACCACCTGACCTGCCTCTTGAGAAATCTGTATGCAGGTCAGGAAGCAACAGTTAAAACTGCACATGGAACAACAGACTTGTTTCAAATCAGGAAAGGAGTAGGTCAAGGCTGTATATTGTCACCCTGCTTATTTAACTTATATGCAGAGGACATCATGAGAAACGCTGGGCTGGATGAAGCACAAGCTGGAATCAAGATTGCTGGGAGAAATATCAATAACCTCAGATATGGAGATGATACCACCCTTGTAGCAGAAAGTGAAGAACTAAAAATCCTCTAGATGAAAGAGGAGAATGAAAAAGTTGGCTTAAAACTCAACATTCAGAAAACTAAGATCATGGCATCCAGTCCCATCACTTCATGGCAAATGGAAGGGAAAACAGTGACAGACTTATTTTGGGGGTCTCCAAAATCACTGCAGATGATGACTGCAGCCATGAAATTAAAAGACACTTGCTTCTTGGAAGAAAAGACGCTTGCTCCTTGGAAGACAAGTTATGACCAACCTAGACAGCTTATTAAAAAGCAGAGATATTACTTTGCCCTCAAAGGTCCATCCCATCAAGGCTATGTTTTTTCCAGTAGTCATGTATGGATGTGAGAGTTGGAGTGTAAAGAAAGCTTAGTGCCACAGAATTGATGCTTTTGAACTGTGGTGTTGGAGAAGACTCTTGAGAGTCCCTCGGACTGCAAGGAGATCCAACCAGTCAATCCTAAAGGAAATCAGTCCTGAATATTCATTGAAAGGCTGATGCTGAAGCTAAAACTCCACTACTTTGGCCACCTGATGCGAAAAACTGACTCATTTGAAAAGACCCTGAAGCTGGCAAAGATTGAAGGTAGGGGGAGAAGAGGACAACAGAGAATGAGATGGTTGGATGGCATCACTGACTCAATGGACATTAGTTTGAGTAAACTCTGGGAGTTGGTGATGGACAGGGAGGCCTGGAATGCTGCAGTCCATGGGGTTGCAAAGAGTCGGACACGACTGAGTGACTGAACTGAACTGAACTTATCTTATCTTATTCCTAATTCATCAGAGCTAAAGGTATTCTAGGGGCTTCCCTGGTGGCTCAGTCAGTAAAGAACCCACATGCAATGTAGTAGACGCAGTTAGACCCCTGATTAAGGAAGAACCCCTTGAGCGGGAAATGGCAACCCACTCCAGTATTCTTGCCTGGGAAATCTCATGGACAGAAGAACCTGGTGGGCTACAGTTTATAGCGTTGCAAAGAGTCAGACACACCTTAGCGACTAAACTACCACCAAAGGTGTTCTTAGTCCATAGATAAGAATTCAGAGTTCTGTGTTGAGGATTAGCAGGAGATAGTATCAAACTATTGAGTTGGCACCAAACTTCATTTGAGTTTTTCCATAATATTTTATGAAAAAATCCATATGAACTTTTGGGCCAACCCAATACATCAGCTACCCTGTTGCCCTGATGGAATGAGAAAATCAATCCTTGTTCCCTTCCTTGGATCCTGAAACTGTGGCTGTGTTTGTCTACTGAGGGAAGAGAGTGGGAAGCAAAAGAGAGATTTCTGTGAAAGCAGAAGGACCCAGAGCAGCCTCTCTGAATATTAAAGGGACACACTCACTCATAATGGCTTCCTGGGTGTGTCTTCTGTTTCAAAATCTATTAGCTCTGCACTGTCACTTAATGTCCTCTATAGTTTCTTAATGCTTATTTTGGTTCACTGTTGTAATTCATTCCCAAGAGATGAAGCTGAAGAAGACTATTCTGGTAAGATTCTCTTTCAACATCTGGTGTTTCCTATAGCTCTGTGACGTTTACTCTTTTTTTTCCTCAACTTTGAATTTAGTGTACTTGCTTCCTTGAAACCAACAATTTTTTGCATATTGCAATAAAATAAAATATTTGCTTCCAAAATTTTCTCTTTTACCCATCTCATGTTTCTTCCCCTTGCCCATCCCAATAAACATGAAGACAGTCTCAGCAATTAATCCTTCAAAGAAGGAATGTCAATTGATCAACCAATTTATACTTCTGCTTTAGTCATTCTGATTAAGACTCTATTTATTCACTCTGAATAAGACCCTAGGAGATGAAAATCTTTATGAGGACTCAAAATGAGTTCAAAAAACCATGTATGAATCAAAACTGAATTGATATCTCAGAAACAGGGAAAAGGGAACAAAAACAGAATGAAGAATCTGGCCTTTCAAGAAAAGGGATGAGTTTAATGAGAAACTTTCCAGGGCATCCTATGTTGGAGAAAGTACATGGAGGTGAGGATAAAGGTATACATGTTGGGATACAATGAATAACCCTGCTTGGAGGAAATTGGTTTTATTACTGAAAGTGAAGGCACTTTATGGAAGAAGATTGCATCACTAGTGACTCTTGGGATCCCATGGACTATAGCCCACCAGGTTCCTCTGTCCATGGGATTTTCCAGGCCAGAACACTGAAGTGGGCAGCCTTTCCCTTCTCCAGGGGATC
Organism: Bos indicus; assembly: GCF_029378745.1. Classification (NCBI taxonomy): domain Eukaryota; kingdom Metazoa; phylum Chordata; class Mammalia; order Artiodactyla; family Bovidae; genus Bos; species Bos indicus. Next base: position 37,114,823 of record NC_091760.1, on the reverse strand, counting down.
TTCCAGACCCAGGGATCAAACCTAGGTCTCCTGTGCTGCAGGAGGTCTCCTGCATTGCAGGTGCATTCTTTACTGACTCAGCCACCAGGGAATTTTATTGAGGAGCAGAGAGAAGAGAGTGTTATGGATTACAGATGATCGTGAAGATCAGACTTAAAAGCATGGCTTCACATAATAGACAACTTATATAAGCATACCTTGTTTTCTTGTGCTTCGCTTTATCTGTTTCACAGATACTGAATTTTTTGCAAATTGAAGGTTTGTGGCAATCCTGAGTTGAGCTAGTCTATCAGCACCATTTTTTCCAACAGCATTTGTTCACCTCATGCCTGTGTCATATTTTGATAATTCTCATAATAATTGCAAACTTTTTCAATATTATATTTGTTATGGTGACCAGGGATATTTAATGCTACTAATGCAAAAAGATTTTGACTTACTGAAGGCTTGCTGATGGTTAGGACTTTTTAACAAAGTATTTTTTTAATTAAAGTTATATAGGTTTTTTTAGACATAATGTCATTACACATTTAGTAGTCTACAGTATATTTCAAATATAACTTTTATACACACTGAGAGAACAAAAAATTTGTATGACTCCCTTTATTGCAATATTCACTTTCTTGTGATGATCTGAAACGGAACCCACAATATTTTTGAGGTTTGTCTGCATCCATCACAATAGTTTAAGAAATAATGCGTCATACAGAATTATTATTTTTACACTGAATTGGTAATGAATTAAAGAATGAAAAGGGGAAATAAGGTTCAAGAAAGCTCATTAGAAAGATGTTGCAAGAACCTGGCTATAGGGTAATGGATCCTGAATCAGGGTAGTGCTGAAAAATGGAGCAGGGAGTATGTCAAGAAGAAAAACTCAGGAAATAAAAATAATAATGGGGTAACAGATAGGGTTATGGGAAGGCAAAAATATGAGGAGTTGAAGACATTTCAAAGCATAAAGGAATTTTGGTACAAACTACAGAAATGAAAACAGTGGGGTGGGACTCACATCACAGGATCTGTGCCAATTCATATCATTCTTGCTAATATCATTTTTGGTTCTTTAAGTAGCTTCCGTGCTGGCTTAGCTGGAAAATAATACACCTGCAAGACTGCCATCAATGAAGGAGACACAGGTTTGATCCCTGGGTCAGGAAGATCCCCTAGAGAAGGAAAAAGCAACCTACCCCAAAATTCTTGCCTGGAAAATCCCAAGGACAGAGGAGCCTTGTGGGCTACAGTCCATGGGGTTGGAAGAGTCAGACACAACTGAACAACTCAACCACCAAGTAGATAAAAGGATTTTGTTGTACTAACTTAGAAGTAATGAAAATAAAAAACCTTTCCTGGCTACTCATTTAAAAGGCAATGTTTACATAAAGAAATACAAAAGGGTTTTCAGGAAATCCTAAAATGGTATTTTCCAGTACCGAGTTGTATATTTCCACTACTCAGCAGACAGATCTGTAAAAACAAATATTACATTTTAGTCTTATTTAGATGACATTAAAATTCATCATATATTTCTAACGATTGTTTTCACTTAAATTCGAATAAAAAAACCAAATATGTGTATGTGTATGTATTTTCCATAGTTTCTTCTGGCTCTACGTACATAGCCTCTGAGTTTTAACAGTCCTTTTGAAGTCTAATTGGAATAGGCAATGCACTGTGTTCACCGATATCATTTTGAAACTGTCTGACCCGTTATTACATAAAGATGAGCGTTTCACTTAATAAAGACTTAGAGTAACACAATTTGTTACACCATAATTAAAGATGGACACATCTGTTCCATTTTAATTCAAACCCTTTGAACATAATTACATAAAGCTGCAAGAACAGAAATTCTGTCTTAGAAATTTACTATCAAAAAAAAAAATCATTCTCTCTATAGAAACTGCATGGGCAAAGGACAAATTGCAAAACGAAGTCAAATCAATGTCTCTCCTTCTGTATCAAAGCATGAAATACAGCTAAGATCCCAGATTAAAGTACTGTCCCCATATGAAAACCATAATTAGTTAAGGAAACCCAGGTGAAGGCCAATTATTATGGAAAGTATTAGCATTCCATCCCCGTGGAGAGGTACTATCTTTATATGTTCTCTTAGCCCATAGACACACAAAAAAGGAGGGAACAAATACTAAAATAGTTGAAAGGAAAACAAACAGAAGATATTCAATATTTATGTGTTACCTTTAAACTTCCTACTACATTCTAAATTTTCAATCATAATAATTTCATAGACCTTGCTTCAAAATAGTGTATCCTCTTGATAAGGACCAAGGTATTTTATCCAAAATAGTTTTTAGGTTAACAGTAATCAGATGTATAAATAAAGAAAGCAGAAGTAAGGGAAACCTATGATTTCAGAATAAATTCTGAGTATTTAATAACATGAGTTAAATGGCAAACCATGCACACAAATATCCCTGAAATGTAGGCTGTTAGTCTGTTTTATTTATGTTTCCATATCCTGAAGATGGCTTAATGAGGAGATGCAATCAGGATTAGCTAAGCAGTGAGAAGTTGGAGGGAACAGGGTGGCAGTAAGATTTATATAAATATTTGCAGAGACTGGGAAGAGCAGATGCTCCTATAATCCAGACAATGTGTGTGCACTTCATTTTAAAATAAAATAAAACAGTTGAAAGCCAAAATATAATTAATCGAAGGAAATGCTTTAATCAACATCTTCCAAATCCTTAAGCTCTGCTGAAAAGATTAAAGAAACATAAAAGAAATTAAAATATGATATTCAAAAGGAAACAAGAATTGGTCTATTCCTGATGTTCTTTTATTTCAGATGTGGGATTGCTACATGCAATTAATACGTGTTTCCGACTGTTGCCAACTATGAAATTTCCTAGGTGTTTAAGATACTAAATAAATCGCCTAACTGTATAATTTACAATGTAGCAATGATACTTTTCTCTCTTCATTATTAATTTATCATGAGAAATGTGTATGCATGCCCTTATTTCCTGTAGTTCGACACAGACACCTTTCCAATGGAACAGGAGAAAGCAGTTTACATGAGTGTCAATTTTATATTCACAGGTTACCTACAAAGATGAAAAAGGAGTTGCACATCAAGAAAGAAGTATATCAATCTATGCAGATATCCAACATGAATCATATAGACCCAAAAGAAGTGTTATTAACTTTAAACTCAGCTTTTGGCTCTGTTTTTCTAAATTCAGGGTCTCTTTTGTATTATTTCTGTTGTTTTCTGCCCAAGATTTGATGAACTACACAATATGAACCTATAATTATTACTAAAGCTCAGAGAAGAACAATTTAAACAGAGGATTTCAAAACAATGTCGCAAGGAAATAAAAAGCACATGCATTCATGGCAAATTCAAAATATACTAATATTTAAAGCTCAGAGCACTTGCTCTTTCCACAAACAAAATTTTATTGATGACAGGAGTCACTTCACATATTCATATACAACACCAGAATATTATAAGCAGTTTTTAAACATAAGATTAGCTCCTATAGACAGTTAACAGCTTAGCACTGTTAATTGCAAGAACACATTTGAAACAGAACTTGAGCCTGATTATAATTTCTGGTAGAAATTTTATAAGTTTCTACTAAAATTTTACTACACATTCTCTAGCACTCTGAATTAGAAGTTATGAAATCTTAAAATATTTGATCTTGCAAAAACACTGCTGAAACTGTTACTAAAGTGCCCTGGATCAGAATTTCTTATATATGCCCTCCTAAAAATAAATGTTAATGATAAAAAGACTCTTATATCTGAGAGATCTATTGTGAAATCTAGACTGGGAAAGCGAAAGCAGCGATGTGGCAGTTTGTTCTCTGTTCTGTCACTGTTATGGTAACTTTGAAGGGCATATCCATTGTACTTATTTTCCTCTTATATACTACTTGCTTGATATTCTGTTCTAACAAAAGAACAAAATATCAAACAGCTAGCATATAACTGAAAAGAAGATATAAAGATTCTTGACTCAGTCTCTAGATGGCTTTTGGCATTTGTTTCATAATTTATGTGCAATGGCCCTTTAATTGTCAAATCACTGACCCTGTGCGGTGAGTTTACTCTTATTAAAATAGTCCATATTTTACTTTCAGAAAACAATTCTGAAAAGTTACCCTGTCGGATTTACACATCAATGCTAATCTTTATCAAATAAGGTTGTGTTACTCAAATTAATGATTTCACATAGCAAACTCAACTAAAGATTTGTAACCAAGCCCAATAATAATGTTTATTAAGAATATGGTCATTTCTGTCAACACATTCACTGGAGAGATAAGCAGAGAGTAGTCACAAGAATGTTCCCTTTATTCTGTCTCCTTTTTCTCCATTCTTATCTGTACACCACAGAGACGGACACAGAGTTTAATTATTGTGGTTGTTGAATATCATTATCACCATCATCCAAGTTTATCACTTGGCATAAGGAAATCAGAAATTAATTTCTGTTGGGGATGCTGAGGCTGGGACCCAATATCTGGAAACCCAAGTCTCATCTCTGCCATTATGTTGCATTGTAATCATCTGCAAAATGAGGAGACTGGTATAAGGACATGTCACCCCAAGGCACTTGTACCCTGGGCATTGTCTGCAGCAAGTCAAGATATTAATATAACCAACTATGTGTGAAAGTCATGCATAAATCTGTAACTGTAATGTCTGATAAGACATCCCCTGAGCACCGAAGAATTGATGCTTTTGAAGTGTGGTGTTGAAGAAGACTCTTGAGAGTCCCTTGGACTGCAAGGAGATCCAAGCAGTCCATTCTGAAGGAGATCAGCCCTGGGATTTCTTTGGAAGGAATGATGCTAACGCTGAAATTCCAGTACTTTGGCCACCTCATGCGAAGAGCTGACTCATTGGAAAAGACTCTGATGCTGGGAGGGACTGGGGGCAAGAGGAGAAGGGGATGACAGAGGATGAGATGGCTGGATGGCATCATTGACTCGATGGACGTGAGTCTGAGTGAACTCTGGGAGTTGGTGATGGACAGGGAGGCCTGGCATGCTGCGATTCATGGGGTCGCAAAGTGTCGGACATGACTGAGCAACTGATCTGATCTAATCTGAACCAAATATAGCTATTAAAATATAAGGAAATCAACAGGAAATAAAATTTAAATTTTCATTTCTCATTCATTAAAGCCAAATTTCAAGTGTTCATAGCCCCACATACCTAGTGGCTTCTCATAAGAAAGAAATTTCTTCATAAATGATTATGTTTCATAAATGATTAGTTTTTGTAACTTGGGAAAATACACATCAAAATGATCAGTGTACAAAATTATCACCCTGTTTTCAACAAGCAATGGAGTAGCAGAGTCATTTACAAAATTGTGGTTCTTTCTGTGGTTCTAACACTTTTGTTTTCCCTGACAATGGAGTAAGACATGCAAAGGACTTTGTTTCCTTTTTAATAAGAAGTCCTGAGTATATATGTGAACTGTGAACTTCCAGATGTTCAAGCTGGCTTTAGAAAAGGCAGTGGAACCAGAGATCAAATTGACAACATCCACTGGATCATCAAAAAAGCAAGAGAGTTCCAGAAAAACATCTATTTCTGCTTTATTTACTATGCCAAAGCCTTTGACTGTGTGGATCACAACAAACTGTGGAAAATTCTGAAAAAGATGGGCATACCAGACCACCTGACCTGCCTCTTGAGAAACCTGTATGCAGGTCAGGAAGCAACAGTTAGAATTGGACATGGAACAACAGACTGGTTGCAAATAGGAAAAGGAGTACGTCAAGGCTGTATATTGTCACCCTGCTTATTTAACTATATTCAGAGTACATTATGAGAAACGCTGGGCTGGATGAAGTACAAACTGGAATCAAGATTGCCAGGAGAAATATCAGTAACCTCAAATATGCAGATGACACCACCCTTATGGCAGAAAGTGAAGAAGAACTAAAAAGCCTCTTGATGAAAGTGAAAGAGGAGAGGGAAAAAGTTGGCTTAAAGCTCAATATTCAGAAAATTAAGATCATGGCATCCGGTCCCATCACTTCACAGCAAATAGATGGGAAAACAATGGAAACAGTGACAGACTTTATTTTGGGGGGCTCAAAAATCACTGTAGATGGTGACTTCAGCCATGAAATTAAAGATGCTTACTCCTTGGAAGGAAATTTATGACCAACCTGCTGCTGCTGCTAAGTCGCTTCAGTCATGTCCGACTCTGTGCGACCCCATAGACGGCAGCCCACCAGGCTCCCCCTTCCCTGGGATTCTCCAGGCAAGAATACTGGAGTGGGTTGCCATTTCCTTCTCCACTGCATAAAAGTGAAAAGTGAAAGTGAAGTCGCTCAGTCGTGTCCGACTCTTAGCGACCCCATGGACTGCGGCCCACCAGGGTCTTCCGTCCATAGGATTTTCCAGGCAAGAGTACTGGAGTGGGGTGCCATGGACCAACCTAGACAGCATATTTAAAAGCAGAGACATTACTTTGCCAACAAAGCTCCATCTTGTCAAGGCTATGGTTTTTCCAGCTGTCATGTATGGATGTGAGAGTTGGACTATAAAGAAAGCTGAGCGCCGAAGAATTGATGCTTTTGAACTGTGGTGTTGGAGAAGACTCTTGAGAGTCCTTTGGACTGCAAGAAGATCCAACCAGTCCATCCTAAAGGAAATCAGTCCTGAATACTCATTGGAAAGACTGCTGCTGAAGCTAAACTTCAATACTTGGGCCACCTGATGTGAAGAATTGACTCATTTGAAAAGCCCCTGATGTTGGGAAAGATTGAAGGTGGGAGGAGAAGGGGACGACAGAGGATGAGATGGTTGGATGGCATCACCAACTCAATGGACATGAGTTTGAGTAATCTCTGGGAGTTGGTGATGGACAGGAAGGCCTGGCGTGCTGCAGTCCATGGGGTTGTAAAGAGTCAGACACTATTGAGCGATTGAACTGAACTAAACAATACTAAAGCGTATCTTAGTGGTCATGCAAACCTCACAAAACATATACCTGTATAATATTGTACCAAAGATTTACTTCAAAGATTGTTTACTATGGTGTATTAGTTCTGATACTACAAAAAGAAACAGTCAAACACAAATACACCACAAATCTCTTTTCAAATAAAGACAATCAAATAAAAACTAACTCTAAAATTAGTATATTCATACTAGTATATAGGCAAGCAATCTTAGAATGATCTAAAAGTCTAGTGACTTAGATTTAACAACACTTAATGACATGACTTTATATAATACTCTATTAAGAAAGAGAATAAAATAAATCCAAATGATAACATGTGAGTAATTATAGAGTGTCAGCATTGTTTTCAAACATACTAAAATGTACACATTCAGATAAATGTTACTCAAGGAGTTACTTTTCAGAAAAATGAATTGACCTTTACAGTCTCTGAAATATTCTTATTGATAACATTAGTGGTGTCTATCATAATATACTGAATAACTGTTTTGCTTTTTAAAATAATTTAATGTCATCTAAAGCCAAATTTGGGTTGTAATTTCTGATTATAATCAAGGTGGAACTATAAAATAGTACTGTGGGAGTAATAATAATAAAGAAGTAGCATTTACTGGATATCCATGAAATATCAAGAGGTGTTGAGTATTTAACATAATTATTCTAGTCTTTGTAATTATTGCCCCATCTCACAGATGAGGAAACAACTGTTCGTAGAAGTTCATAACTTGCTTAATGTAACATGGCAGATATGTTCCTTGTTCCAGAACAAGGATTCAGACTCTAATCTAACTAGAGCAAATCTGTGATGCTAAGGTTAATTCTCAATGAGAAATTCTAAAAATTGGGGTTTTATTTATAATTATTATAACTTCCACAACTTGTTAATAACCACTTGTAACATGATCCAGATCAATATCTAATATACATTTTATGATGTGATTTTTTAAAGGAAAATGAACTATGAACCCAATTATTCCTCCAAATACGTATTATTTTTAATGTAGAAAATCAATAAAACTCTTCAGTAAAACCCTGCAAATATTTGTTTTAATTATTTATAATTAAATATTAAATCATTTGGTATAATTTTCATAAATTAACATGAATATTTTAATTTAATTGAAAAGTAAATATGTGTCCATATAAATTTACAATGTGAAAACATAGAGAAAATCATTTGTTTATAAATTTTAGTTTACAAAAGACTAAAAAATTTGATATAAAATATTAAATTTACAAACATTGATTCCAATGTTTTAGTTTTTGCAGTTTATGAAATAGCATATTTTATCTTTCAAATATAACTTAGAATATGTTCTATATACAGTTCAATAAGACAAAGGTTCATATAAATATCATGTACCTTTGAATACTATGAATCAAGTACATAATACTAAGATAAAGCTGTCAGGTAGCATACTAGACAAAGTGGAATCATTAGAGAGTTTGTATCAATTAAGAAAGTTCAACTAGTTATTTAAATACTTGAGTCTATTCATTAGCCTGATTCAGAAAGCTGAAAGAAATTACCAAAATGTAATTATACCCAGCTTGGTGCTTGACACTTTGAAAGCCCCACAGGTCATGACTGAACAAATAGCTCCTGATCACCAGAACCAGTGATATCTTAGAAGAATATAGAGAAGAGATCTTGGTATTTAAGATGCTGCAATTTTTAAAAAGTAAAAAGATTTGAAATGGCAACTATTAATTGAGAAACAATGCCCATTAATCAGCATAAAATATATGGGAACTAGTTAGTTTCCAGAAACATGTACATTAAACTTTCCAAAAAAATTGGTGGATGTTATAAATCTTAAATTCAGTCTCAAAAGCAATGTTAACAAGTACATTCCCTTCTTACTTAGAGGTTTCCTTTCTATAGATGTCTTAACCCATTTAATCAAGCTCCTAAATACTACTGCATGGCAGGCAATTAAGACTCTAAGTATTCAGAATATACATCTGTGGACCCATTTCTTTTGAGACAAGAAAAGAAAATTACTTAGCTGTAATTCTTACTCTCGATGAATTGTAATTACAAAGACTCTAAACCTTTTGAACTCAAGTGCTTCTCTAGTGCATTTGAGATAAAAAAGAAAATTCCATCTTGTGAATTTTAAATCATTCAATGTCCTCACAAACAGGTGAATGCAACCTCTAATTCTCAAAGTCCAGCGTATATCTAAATATACAAGCTATACATCTCACAATAGGCAGAATGGAGACAGTTATAATGATGACCCAGAAGATCAAGAAGAAAAGTTCAAAAAAAAATTTACTGCAGTAGATCTAAATAAAGTGTCTCTCCACTTAAGGAAACAAGCATAAGTTCTCACCCCCATAATTGGGAGCTGTTCTGGTTAACATTCCTTTTTCCCCCAAATTATATGGTTCACCAATGTTCAAAGATTTATAAAGAGTACTGAATTTAGGCTGAAAATAATTTAACTATGGATGTTCAGAACTTCCTTCAGCAGTTTTTCCCTGTCCCAAGCATCACCATTAAATACATACATCATTATTACTATGCAGTCTTATAGGTGCAGAGCGTGTGTGTGCTTAGTTTCTCGGTAGTGTCCAACCCTTTGTGACCTCATGGACTGTAGCCCTCCAGGCTCCTCTGTCCATGGGATTCTCCAGGCAAGAATACTGGAGTGGGTGGTCATTTCCTACTGCAGGGTGTAGGTGCATAGTACATAGGAAACAGAGTTTTCCTACGTAGGAATAAATTTGCTTTTAGTTTACTTAATGGACATTTATCTCTCAATCATGAAATAAGAAATCTGAAACGAAATGTGTCCATTGACACTTTTTTAGATGTTGGGTTCGCAGATCAACAAACCTTCAGTATAGACAGAAATAATAACCTGTGTGTGCACACGGACACACACATAAAATCTTGAGCAGCACAGAAAGACTTTAACATGTCTTCAAAGATATAAGCGGCTATGTAGCAAGAACTCACCAACACACTCTGCCTGCTGAAACTTGCTTCTCATCACTATAGTTGGGGTGACTCCTGAGTCTTCATTTAATTTTCACCAGTGAGGAAATAAATGTCCAAGATCTCCATTACCCCATTGCTTGAATCCTTGGTGTCATGAAAACGTCCTGCCCTCACTGCTGGAAGGTGAGGGTGGGGAGTGTGACTAGGGGGCTGTGTTTCCACTCCCACCTTCAGGCCCACTTCATAATGGGAGATGTGTTCCAGAATCTTGGGTTGGAAATTAGAATTAAGTTTTCCCATAGAAATAAAAGTCTGAATATCTAAATCTTCCCAGATAACTAGTATTATAATTCAGCTACTTAATATGATTTTGTGGTCTGGCCAGGATAAACTACCTCATATAACATCAATATTATTAGAAAAAGACATTTGGAGCTTTAGAATAACTGAAAAATCAATTTTTTGAAATATATACTGTCCATAATAAGGATAATGTCAATAAATTAAGAGCACAAAGGAGTAAATCAAGGTTAGCACTCTGTAAAATCATAGATTTTTACATAATTTTTGGAGGACATACTTTTCCAATACTTTGTGTTAACAAATGAACAAATTAAGAATAGTTAAGCTTAGGGAGTAGAGAACTTTGCCCAGGGTAAAGGAGACTTGAGAATTCAAGTCATATATTCATGTGGTCATTTTTTTTTATTCTAATTCAAGTGGCTGGATTTTGTTTTCCTTGTTTTTATTTTCTACAGACCTGGTAATACTGGACAAATATCTTCCTTTTTATCCAAAATTATCATGTTTATTTTGGGTTTTACTAGATTATGCTAATTAGCATATTTCCACAACAAAACAAACTTTCTCTTGACCCCGCTCTTCACATTAACCCCTATTCATTTCTTTCTTCCCTATACAGCAAAACTATGTGAAAGGGTTGCCTTTACTTATAATTTCTAATTCCTTTCTTTTCATTCTCTCTTAAACTCACTCCAATCAAACCTAAAGCTCACCTTCCTACCAAACCTTTTCCTGTCAAGACTACTACTGATGTCCTTGTTCAATCCAATGGTTAGTTTCCTGCCCGTGCTTGATAGGATAGCAACATTTGACACAGGTGATCATTCCCTCCTTACTGATTCATTTTCCAGTTTTTGTTTTCTCTCTCTAACTTCATCTAGTTTCTTGGCTACTCTTCCCAATCTACTTCCTTAGAGACCTTATATGCTATAGTTCCAGGACTTAATGTTAATACTTTGAAGACTTTGTTCCACCACCGTCTCGTGGTGTCTATGATTTCTAATTAGAAGTTCATGGTTTTATGAATCTCAGTTCCCTGTAGATAAGAACTCTTTTCTTTCTTGCTACTTTCAAGATATTCTCTTTACCTTTGATTTTCAAAAGTTTGACAATGATGTGACCAGACACAGTATCAATTATATTTACCTTCGTCTGAGTTTGCTTAGCTTCCTGAAGCAGTAGTATATCTTTCATTAGATTGGAGAAATTTTCAATCATTTCTTTTTCTTCAAATACTTTTTCTGGGTTATTCTCTTTCTTCGCACCTGGACTCCAAAAACAGTTGTGTTAGACATTTTTGTATTGCCCACAGATTCTAAATATCTATTCAAATTTCTGAATTTTTATTTTTTGCTTTTTCAGATTGAATAATTTCTACAGATCTTTCTTCAAATTCACTGACTCTTTCCTTTGCCATCTCCATTCTGCTGTTAACCCACCCAGGGAATTCTTTAATACAGATACTGTGTTTTTTTAGTTCTAGAATTTTCACTGGATTCTTTTTTTATGTTTTCTATTTTTCTGATGAGAAATATATTTTCATTTATTATAACCATCTTTACCTTATGAAGCATAGTTAAAATAGCAAGTTTAAAATCCTTGTCTGCTAATTTCAACATCTGCATTATTTCAGATTGGCCTCATTATTCTTCTTTAGAGTGATCACATTTTCCTGATTCTTCATATGTTAAGCAATTTCAGATTATAATAAGAACATTGTAAGTGACATGTTGCAGAGAAGAATCTCTACTTTATATACAAAATATTCTATCTTACTCTTCCAAAGAATGGAATATTTGTTTAATTGGATACTTAATTTAATTGAACTCAAACTATCTTACCAGAGATAGCTTAAATATCAGTTCCTTACTTTGTTCTTAAAAGAAATCTTTCTCAGTCTTGCATGTTCACGTATCAAGCAAGAGCTTTGATAGAGTTTATACATAGAGAGTAGGGCTCCCCGCTCTGGCTCTGTTTCCCCATTACTTTGTACTCTCTGTGGTTGCCCCAAACTCTTTATCTACTGATTCTTCAGGCCAGAGAAACTTAAGCTTTCTATTGTAGTTTAAAATATTCCTTGCAGGAACTACTGAAGATGGAACTCAAGCTAAAAGTTGTAGAAAATGAGGATCTCACTCAATGCCGATTATTTCTTACAAGTTTCCATTTTCTTCCATAATCTGCCTGTTTTGGTAACTTCCCAGTGCCTTTGAGTAGTTGTTTTCAATATTTTGCTTAGACTATATTGTCCTTATTTGCAAGATGAAGGCCTGCTAGATTACTAAAGCATTCAAATGGAGAACTGTTGCAGGAAGGGGGACCCCTCCCAGGGCCCAAAACTGGGCTCATGTCTAACACTCAGAAGTGAATTGTCTGAGAAGACACATGTGCTGACAAAGCAAGAGATTTTATTGGGAAAGGGCACCCAGGTGGAGAGCAGTAGGGTAAGGGAACCCAGGAGAACAGCTCTGCCAGTCTCTGGCAGTCTCAGGTTTTATAGTGATGGGATTATTTCTGGGTTGTCTTTAGCCAATCATTCTGACTCAGGTGGTGCACGCCTTATTCGGCCAAGATGGATGCCAGAGAAGGATTCTGGGAGGTGGTTGGACATGTGGTGTCTCCTTTTGACCTTTTCCGAACTCTTCCAGTTGGTGGTGGCTTGTTAGTTCTGTGTTCCTTACCAGGACTCATGCAAATAGTTACTATGGTGCCTGGCCAGGGTGGGTGGTTTCAGTCAGTGTGTTTCCCCTAACAGAACTAGCCCTCAATTAAGCCTCTTAATTTTAAATATTATCTGTATGCCTAAAATTTCTTAGTAAATATCTCTAATTAAGATCTTCCAGGCTTATAAATCTAACAGCAAACTCAACATTCCAAGTGGCTGTGAGATAGATATCCTAAACTTAATATACTCAAGATCAATCTCTTTATATTTCCTCCAACCCCAAACTTGTTTCTCAGGCAGCCTTCCCCATCTCAACTGCATCCTTCCAGTAACTCAGGACAGAAAACTTTGTAGTTCTCTTGACTGCTTCCTTTCTTTCATATCCTGCATCTGATACAGTAGGAAATCCTATTAGTGCTGTGCTCTGTCGCTAAGTCATGTCTGACTCTTTTGTGACCCCATGGACTGTAACCCTCCAGCCTCCTCTGTCCACGGAATTTTCCAGGCAAGAATACTGAGGTGGATTGCTATTTCCTTCTCCAGGGGATCTTCCTAACCCAGGGATCAAACTCACATATCCTGTGTCTCCTGCATTGGCAGGAAGTTTCTTATCCACTGAGCCACCTAGGAAGCCCCAATCATATTTAGTGCCACTTTTAAAATATGTTCATAATTGAATCACTTGTGTTCACCTTCACAGTGGCCACTGTCATCCCTTGCCTGGATTGTAGCAATAACCTCCTAACTGCTCTTGTTTTAACTCTCCTGGTCCCTTTGGTCTATATTAACCACAGTTGGCAGAATGAACCTTTAAAAAGGCAAATCAGGTCATGTTACTCTTCACTTGAACACTATAATGGTAACATAAATGTAATTTTACTCAAAGCAAAAGCCAAATTCTGTCAAATGAGCTGTAAGTCCCCAAAATCTGCCCTCCACTACATCTCTACCTTCTTCTCCTACTACTGTCCTATGCTTTTGCTTTTTCTAGGACTTTTGCTCATGTTGTTGCCTTTCCCTGGAAGACTCTATCCCAAAATATCAGGTTACCTAACCTCCTGGCCTCTATCAAGTGTCTGTGTAAATCTGACCTTCAAAATGAGGCTATCTTTGACCATTCTATTTAATACTGCAAGTATCTCACCCACCCCACTCTTCCAATCATTTTCCTCTGTGTTGGCCTCCAAGGATGATGCTTATTGAGGGCACAGATCTCTGCGCCAGTGATATCTCAAGTATCTATAACACTGGCTGGTACATAGTCATTGTTCAGTAAACATATGTTGAATGTATATAAATGTTAAGCCCAATCTTGACTAATGGCAGAAAACAAAATCTTAGTCATTTCCTGCTATCCTTGGTCATTTCAGGTTTAAGTGTAAGTCATTCAAAACTTCCTTTCCTCTTCTTTCTCTTCAACCTGGTACCTAATTTTCAGGGCACTTATACGGAGGAGAGAGAGGCCAGGAGATCATGTCTGGCCTGTGGCTGCCCTCCGTACTACACCATGATCTGTCATAATAGCTTCTGCCTCTCCTGTCCTTTGCTCCTGCATCCATCTCCACTGCTGTTTTCTGAGAATCAATTGTTACTCCATGGTCTACACTAACATCAGACAACCAACACTGAGAAGTGACTTTTGACGGTTAGTTCTTTCAGTTATTTTTTCACCTTCTTTGAAGGCAGCTGGAAAAACTTAACTATTTTCACACGCTTCTTTGGAGTCACCAGAACCCTAAATCTTTATCAAGACTTAATTGTCTTAGATACCACAAAAAGCCAGAAGAACTCACATCTTATCAACATGAGAAATATTTTTAAGAGGAGAGACTGCTAACATGCCAGAATCAGTGCCCTCTATCTTTTGGATTTCTAAACTTATCTTACGGGTCTATCAGTATCCCTCATCCTGTTTTGAAATGACTGCAGGTAGGAAATAGGAACACAGCGTGGCCCAACCCTAAGCAGGTTTAATTATCTTGCTTCCTCCCCCTTGCTACTCCCAACTACAGTTCTGAGGCAAGAGTCTGGGGAATTTTGAATTGGATAACAAATAGTCTTCCTAAATACTTCCTTCTTGCATAGGAAATAAAGCTTTTGAGTTTAAAAGCCAAGGGTTTGCTATCTTTTTTATCCTCCCAGTCCTCCAATGAAAACATCCAATGACTAATTTCTGGATGCCTACACAGGAATAAAAGGTCTCAAAGTCCAAGAAAAGCAAATCAAAGAAGTTTAAGTATGGGGAGTAAGGTCAGGCAGAACAGGGAGGAAGTGATGGCAAGGAGGGTATTTCAGTCAACACTTCAAAATAATCACAAATATTAGCTCTAATCTTTATCACTTGAAGAACTTATTATACCTGAGTTAGCCTTTTGCTTAAAAAAAGAATGTAGTAAAAAGAATAAAGATGAGAAAATGCAATTAATCTTTTCTCACAAGACAGATTTCCATAGTACTGTTGAACTTACCCAGTATTTTCATGAAACTAAAGAACATTCACTAGCTCTGAGGTCTGATGAATTAAGAAAAAATCAGATTGGATAAAAGCGTGAATGTCTTCCTGTCTGAGCCTAAGTATGATTTAGAGATTCAGGCACACAAAGTGAAGAAGAGGAATTATCCTCCTTTGACACAAAGTATTGAGAAACAACCTGACTTAACATATTAGCATCAAATAAAGCCAGAATCTAAATGAAGAAATTCTTTGCCTTAATGAAGGTCATATGTAAACATACAGAGAATTCCACACTAGCTTTAAAAGGAAACTTGGGAAATTAATTTCCACACATGATTAACTTTGAGGTTTTTAGAGGAAAGTAACTGCCTATATCCTGAGTAATATTATTTAAAATTTAGTTTCTTGTATAATTAATGAAGCAATTGAAAGTGATTACCTTTTTATTGCAAGTGAGTAAGTTTTTTAAAAAGTTAAATCCTCAGGATATTTATATAGGCTTTTCCTTTTACCATGCACAATCTCCCCAGCCCTGGTTCTGCCTCAGCTGAAATAGCAGAGAGACCTTCCAGGATGACCTGCTGAGAAGGTCAATTCAAACTCATTTCTATTACTCACTAACTCTAAAGTAGTGTATATAATTTTGTAAATTATATGCTTGTTTATGTATTTACTCCTTTGTCACCTGCAGTCTACATCAGATTACAAACTCCGCAAAACAAGCTATGTCTTAATTCTTTCAAATATATCTGTCATTTAGCATAATGCTCGGTACAGAGCAGGCAATCAATTTAACCTCTGCTAAATGAGTAAAAGACAAGAGAAATAAAATACATAGTTAATTGCTCTGAGAATTTTCTTAACTGATTCAAATTTTCTGAGTCACAAATATATTAATACATATTAAAAGTAATAATCTTTTCTTTTTTTAATCTTCTTTCAAGACTCCATTGCTTCTAAAACTGCTGTGGAGTGCTTGGCCGACAAATGATGGACAACCTGCTCTCTTAATAAAAAGCAATGCATGTATACATGTCCAAAAGTTTATTCTGAATTTTACTGATATATAATTTACAAATAGGAATAAAATATACCACATTTTTATTGAAAACCCCATATAGCAAATTAATTCTCATAGAACGCATTTGGCCAAACTCTTGTGTCCATAGCCAATCTATACTTGAAATGCACAAATGAGTGCAATTCCAGTATGGATATTGGTTGACATTTTTGTCTGTTTGAATACAATAAAAATGACAAAAAAGAGACATGTGTCAGAACTTCACACATTTGTCAACAGTGTGAGCAACTTTCTTTCTGAGTCAGACAATAGTTTTCAAACATTAGAAAAAAAATTTTTTTGAATTTCTGTGGTCCTCACCATGTCACACCTGTATGCACAACACGTTTTAAGTTTAATTTGCATCACTCATATGTTCCCCATCCCTTTCTTATGAGTAGACCAGGAGTAGAAAAACTTTCTCTGTAAAGGGTTGATTGGTAAATATTTCAGACTATGAGGGCCATATAGCCTATATTATAATTATTCTTCCTTGACATCATAATGCAAAAGGAGCCATAGACATTTTATTTAAAGAAGGATGTGTTGGTGTTTCAACAGTTGTACTGTGTACAACAGTACAACTATGTACAAATAGTACAACTGTGCACAAAAGCAAGCAATGGGCTGAATTTGGCCCAAAAGATGCAGTCTGCCAATCCTAACAGAACTATGAACCAAACCTGAATTTTAGCACATGACATTTTTGTGGTGTAAATACTTTCACATTGCTGATTTCAAGCTATCAATGTGACATCACCACAGGCTGAGTTAGGAAAAGATGAACAATAGAACAGAAATCAATATATAGTATTTCTAGTGTATATATATATATATATATAAAGAATATGGATAATAGCAAAAGCAATTCAAATTATTAGAAAGTGATGAGTTGGTTTATTAACTTTGTTTTAACATACTTTATTTAGAGCTTACATAATTTAATTTTTAAAGGCTGTGTTCAAAAACTGACTCATAAAATTCCTGAACATTTGCACACCACAGCTATACCTGCTTCCTTGAAACTCTCTCTACCCTCTGCATCTCCTATTTTAATTGGATTCTCCTCTTTCTTTGACTTTCCATTCTTTGTTCTCAGGTAGCTCCTCCTATTCTCATTTTAACTTTATAGCATTCAATGTGACTTTGTTCTTCTGTCTCTACTTAAGCCCATAGCACACACTCTTAGCTTAACTTCAGCTTCTCCTTCATTGCTGATTGTGCTCAAAAAAAAAAAAAAAATGTATATATATGTATATTAATATATATCCATTTGGATGGTTTCAACTCCCTATTGTCATTTCAAATTTAATGAGTCTAAAATCAGTCATCAAATTTTACAGTCCCATCTCCCTCATGCCTTAGTTATTCAAAGTATTTAACATTTTTATTTCAACTTCTCTTTGGCCTATATCCCTTCTTATCAATATTTCCTGCCAAATATCTTCCATCACACCCCTCTCTAGTCACATTTTCACCACACAACACACACTTGAATCACAGCCATAGTCTCTCAGCTGATCTGCTTGTCTTCAACTTTTATCATTCTTTTAAGGTTTCTTGTAATGAGCTTATTTATTCTAAATCTTGAGTTTATCATACTTAAACCCTTGATTAAGACCTAAAATGGATTTTATTGCCTACCTTACTAAGCCTAGGTTTCACACCTCAGTTTTAGTCTGTAATTCAGGCCAGTGTATCTTTACTATGTAATATATCTTCACTAATTGATTATCTCTTCTACTAAACAAAAATTTTAGATACTATAACTTGTATTTCATTTTCACATGGGTGCTCAGGGAATCATTTATTGATTTATCTCTTATTTGTTAATATATTTTAAATAATTGGAGTTACATCAAGAAACTCAAAAGATATGCTTTCATTGAATAAAAATACAATATACTAAAGAAGATGTAGACATCCTAAAAATGCAAAATGAAAAACTTATTTATCCACTCATTCAATAGATTGAATAAATAAGCCAAATCCTAAGAATTCTGCTACATGCTAAATAAGAACACTAGGGTGAATAAGACACATTTCTGACTTCAGAAATCTGCAGTCTACTAGAATAACATTATAATCAACATATTTTAAAATAACATTGCCTCAGAAACTTGGCACATTTTGGTGAAAAAAGCATTAAAAGCTAAAAATACACATGTTGTGTCTGGAGCATATAAAGGGCTTACTGAAGAATATTCCCTTCATTAGATAAATTAGATAAACCATTTAACAGAATATTTTTTAAATTAACTTTAAAAATATATATTGAATTCCAGGCAATATTATAAAAATATTTTAAAATATTTTATCTGATTTCAAATTTTAATAGGAATTCTTATGGTCTAGACATTTGACTTAATCTGTATTTTTATGAGAGAAGTATATTTACATTTTTAAAATTTTTGGCTGTTTCAGACAACACGAACAGTTTTGGGTTATAATATGTTCTATCCAGCAAATCAATAGTGCTATTGCCACAACAACACACACACATGTGGCAAATAAAAAAAAAAAAAACTCTTGAGTTTTAATGATCACATACTCCACGAAAGGAAATTGAACATGTTTAAAAGCCCTTCTTAAGCATCTTTTCAAAAATTCTAATCTTAGACCATATCTAATCTCTTGAGCAGATATTAATGTTACATGGAAACTTACAGATACAAAAATATTGTAGCAATGTTTAAAAGTTATTACTTAGTTGGATTCTCTAAATAAAAGTACATAGAGCTTGTTTTTACATTAATAAAATACAACAAATGTAAGTATTAAGACTTTTTTTTCCTAATGTAAATTAAGCACAAAATCCTCAGTTGTAAGAAACTTGAAATTTCACTACGAACTCTCAGAATTTAGAAGTGACTGTACATTGTAAAGCTATTAAACAGTATAAGCACATGCTTAACTCAAGTATAGGGAAACACATGCAATATTTCTGTATCATCATCATAATAATAATGAATAATGATTAAAATTCAGACTATTACATAATGAAATTAAAACACATTTAAGAAAACGTATATATTTTAAAAGACACCTGGATTTCATGAAATTCTTCATCTTCATTGTTATAATGAAGCCTTAAAAATTAGCTTTCTTTGGTTCAGGAAGATTAAGTAGAAATTTGTCCTCACTGTACCATCAACTCTAGTGGTAGATATTAAATCTCCTTCTTGAAATTGAATGTCTTAAGAATGTGTAAAGATGAAAAATGAATCTTTCTGATGAATATTTTCTTGTATAACTAGTGTTTCTAACATGATAATCTGAATGTTATCTTTAAACCAAAATTAAATCACTTAAAAGTAACTTAGAGCTGAGTAAGAAAGTTGAGCAAAGGTCTATTTCAGTTCTAAAATGCTATGATCTCACACAATAAGCCTTTTTTTAATTGCCTCAAGACCTCATGACACATTTTTTTCTAAAGTCAATGTAGATGTCATATCTTTCATCCAATAAGATTTTTTAAAGTTATCCACTAGTTGTCCAGTACCAAGCCTCACAAAAATTGTCAGTGACCAATCCAGTGTCAATTTTAAACATACATGATGTGACGAGACGTAAAATACAACTGTTTTTCTCACATGGCTCATAAATTGACTTTGAAGGCAAATTCAGAAAGGCTTTCTAAATTTGTTTTATAAAAAGCAATACTATTGGAATATTTATACAAAGTTCCTAGTTTCGAGACAAAAGATACTAACCTGACTCTATAAACTATGTACATTTACAAAAATAAATATCACAACTGTGGAAAGAAAATAGAAACACTAGTGGAAAGAAGGACAGAAGAAAAGAGGAGAGAGAAGGGGAGAGAAAGTGTAATCAAAACCACTCTGAAGTCTACTACTTACTTAACCTCAGAAAATTACTTAACTTTTGAGCATCATTTTTCTCACATGATTGCTGTGAGATGACACAAAAGTATACATAAAACATTTGTTGTACACAGGGTGCTTTCACCTTACAACTGAAATAAGAAGTAACTTAATACTGACACCTTTTTTTTTTAAATTGACAGTTAATATATACATGGGGGCTTCCCAGGTAGCTCAGTAGTAAAGAATCTGCCTGCCAATGCAGGACACGCCAAGAGACATGGGTTCAATCCCCAGGTTGGGAAGATCCCCTGGGATAGGAAATGGCAACTGGCCTCCAGTATTCTTGCTTGGAAAATTCCACGGACAGAGAAACCTGGCAGGCTACAGTCCATAGAGTCACAAAGAGTTGGGCCACGACTGAGAGACTGAGCACATATACATGGATTTCTAGTTTTAAAATTCTTTTTTTTATTATTATTATTATTTATTTTATTTTATTTTTAAACTTTACAATATTGTATTAGTTTTGCCAAATATCGAAATGAATCCGCCACAGGCATACCCGCATTCCCCATCCTGAACCCTCCTCCCTCCTCCCTCCCTTACCCTCCCTCTGGGTCGTCCCAGTGCACCAGCCCCAAGCATCCAGTACCGTGCATCGAACCTGGACTGGCGACTCATTTCATACATGATATTATACATGTTTCAATGCTATTCTCCCAAATCTTCCCACCCTCTCCCTCTCCCACAGAGTCCATAAGACTGATCTATACATCGGTGTCTCTTTTGCAGTCTCGTACACAAGGTTATTGTTACCATCTTTCTAAATTCCGTATATATGTGTTAGTATACTGTATTGGTGTTTTTCTTTCTGGCTTACTTCACTCTGTATAATAGGTTCCAGTTTCATCCATCTCATTAGAACTGATTCAAATGTATTCTTTTTAATGGCTGAGTAATACTCCATTGTGTATATGTACCACAGCTTTCTTATCCATTCATCTGCTGATGGACATCTAGGTTGCTTCCATGTCCTGGCTATTATAAACAGTTTATAAAGAAGCTACATGACTTGTTTGTCCAACAGCAGGAACCTAGAAACTTGGGCATAAACCTAGAATGTGAGGTTAATTTCTCTGCTAGTGAAATATAAATCTATATTAAGGTGAGTCCTAAGTGAAAACTTCAGTATGAATACGTTGGTTAAAATGTGGGGGAGAGCAGCACCTATAAGGATTTGATTCTTTACTTCTTTGTGTCTCTCTGTGGGGCTTGCCCTTCTTGTCCTTCAAAAATTCACTAAATATGTCCTTTCTGGAACGTGAAGATCATGCCATGCTGAATTCGTCTAGTGATTTTGAAATAGATCAATACCAAGGCCCCTGAAGCAGTTTGGGCCTCTTCCGGCTTCAGCCATCACAGATTTCTGCTCAGCTACCCTCTGCTCCCTCAAGGCTCTGCTGCTTCTAAGTCAGACTTAGGGGCCACAGGGCACAATGTTGGAGCTGCCAAAGATCCCTGCCGAGGCACCAACAAGCTGTCTTCCCCTCAGACCTGCAGCCTCACCAGGACTGTGGGATACAGAGCTCAGCATTTGTCCTGAACTTGTAAAGCACAGAGAAATCTTCCCAGTCTGGAGCGGAAACCAGACTCTAATAAGACACGCTTATCATTTTGTCTGTATCCGTGAATCCTCTTCCTTTTGACTCCTCCATCACCCTTCCAAATTCCTCTAAAGAATTAGGCTTTCAAAAAACAAAATCCAGACAGATTTGTGGTCTCCTTTCCAATCTACTCATGCCTGGTTTGATGTCCATGATTGATAAATACCTCCTTAAACAGACAAAAGGAACAGGAAAATAGAATACAGGAGGAAAACTATAGACTCACATTCTTAAATGTTATCAGTCCACAAGGGTATCACTTTACTTTTTTTCACTGAAGTCATTTGAAATACATGAAGGCTCTTCAGAAAACCCCTTTTATCTAATTCAGATACATTGCTTTTCTTTAAAAAAAAAAAAAAAAACTACTTTTAGTCCAGTTATGATAGATTTTACAGGGGACACAAAAGATGGTAGAGTCTATGACCAAAAAAAAGGAAAAATGGTTCTTTTTCCAGTGATTTTTACCTCTCCCCATTTCACATTATGGAAATCTGGGTAGAGAACTAAGGAGAGCAGTGGCAAAGGCCTACCTTCTGACTCAAACTAGTCTTACTTAAAAGTAGAATCCCAAAGGATGCTCAAACTAGTCTCTACTTCAGAAATAATACAGACTTAATAGCCCATGACTTACATTGTATTCACACACATAAGTAAGTAATTGTATATTGACTGCCTTTCCAGTATCTTCAACTCTCCCTCTCCTCTGATTCCCTCTAGTATAGCATCTGAATACACTTAATTCTCTTCAATATTGAAACACAAAAGTTTTTCCTCTGCTTGTAAAGCCTCATTTAACTATCACCCCTCCTTCTTCAACCTTTAGAACCAAACTTGATGAAAGTGTCTACAGTCAGTCTCCAACTTCTCCATGCATCTTTCTTCAAACCACACCATGATTAAAGCAGCTCTGATCAAGGCTACCTGCTCACTGCTATCCAGTGGAACTTCTCAGTTCTTAACTCATTTCTAGTTTACTGTTTCTAGCCTGTGTCCTTCATTCAACTGTTAACTCTATAAGGCCACCTATGTATAGTGACCATAGAAGTCATCCAAAACCCACTGTCTAATGAATGAAAAGTAGAAAAGCACAGAAAGCAATAGTTCTACCTAACTCACAATTTTCAGCAAGAAAAATACATTATTTCAAAGCATAAAGAGTCAGTCTTCAACCTGAAACTAATTCAGATATGCCTGGGATTTTAGTTTTATTTTTGTTTTCTTTGTTGCTTTGCTATTGCCACTTGATTTTGCAGTGTATTTCTTCACTGGATCTTACAGAGGATTTTTGAATATTCTCTTCAAACTGATTTTCTACCCACACTATTCTTGGGAATCAATTCCAAACTAGGGAAAACAGAAACCCTACTAAATAATTCAAAATATTTAGCTGAAACTAATCTTTCTCAGACTTGTCCTGAAACAAATCCTCATATTATAAAATTTCAAGCTATTTTTACCTTGGTGATTATATTACTTTTATAGTAGAGAATTGTCATGGTAGGGGAACTGTTATCTCTTATGTTCCATCTTATAATATAAATATCTTATTTTGCAATAATTCAATAAATAGCATGCAGTTAATGGAACTGGAGAAGGCAATGGCAACCCACTCCAGTACTCTTGCCTGGAAAATCCCATGGACGAAGGAGCCTGGTGGGCTGCAGTCCATGGGGTCGCGAAGAGTCGGACACGACTGAGCAACTTCACTCTCACTTTTCACTTTCCTGCATTGGAGAAGGAAATGGCAACCCACTCCAGTGTTCTTGCCTGGAGAATCCCAGGGATGGGGGAGCCTCGTGGGCTGACGTCTATGGGGTCACACAGAGTCGGACACAACTGAAGTGACTTAGCAGCAGCAGTAGCAGCAGTTAATGGAACCAAACTAGCTTGTCTAAAGATACATTTAAGTAATCAAAGGAGATAAATTTTTTCCTGTATCTATGAAATACTATTCTTATATTCCTTTTATGGTTATCCTTTCCATAAATAAAACTTTCATTATATTGCTGTTAATTTGATAGCATTTCAAAAACAACTGAAAATAAAAATCATGCAGAAGGAGGAGGGAAGATAGATAAGAGAATAAAAAGAGGGAGAATTGCAAATTGAAGAAAAAAAAATTTTAATGCATTTTTTACTTACTCTGGTTTGAAAATATAGACACCCTAAAGATCAGTTTTGTCTCCCAGATAAAATGCTCTCCAAAAGTGATTTTTTTTTTAAAATCACAGTAGTCCTAACTTTTTACATATAAATCAACTAGTTTATTTTTTACCTCCAATTCGACCATAATTCTCTCTATCTCTCCAGGTGGGTGGAAGGGTGGACAGGGAGTGAGGTGGAGTAGGAATTACCTCCATCTGAGTAATCACAGCTGACCTTAAAAAAATGAGGAAAGAGAGACAGAAAAGAGTAGAGGGAGAAGATAAGTCATGGAATTATTACCATTTATAGTTAAACAGACAGTAAATAATCTGTCTGCAATGCAGGAGACCCAGGTTCAATCCCTGGGTCAGGAAGATCCCCTGGAGAAGGGAATGGCTACCAACTCCAGTACTCTTGCCTGGAGAATCCCATGGACAGAGGAGACTAGTTGGTTACAGTCCATGGGGTCACAAAGAATCCAGCACGACTGAGCAACTAACACATGGTTGAACAATATTTTTTATGGTAGACAACTACAAAAAAACAGAAATTTGATCATCTCACTTCTATCACTAGTGCCTCCACTGTCTACAAGGATACAGTTAGGCACACTGGGCCCAGGTGGGTCTTGCCTTCTACTTGCCTCTTGTGACATATCTCAAGCTCTTCTTCCATCCATATCCAGGACTCAAGGAGTACCAAAATATATGCCTGTTTGCTTCATGCTCTCTCACAGTCCCTTGCTTCTCCATGAGCTGGAACCTATTCAAGATTGTTTAATTTGTTAAAATAACCAGATCAGGACCAAGATGGAGTTACTCCTGCTAAATCCCACTATAGTCTCCATCAGTAAGAAAAAATTTAACTAAGTTTCTGAACTGAGAAATCCCAGAAAAGGAATCCCTAAGTCAACCAATCAACATTTGCCTGCTTATATAACTAGGCTCCAACACTACCCTTTGCTTCAAATAAGAAAAGTAATCCTGCTTTAATCAATCAGCAAATGTCCAGTGTAACTTCCTTGTTCCTGCTCACTTTGTTCTGTAAAAACCTTCTGCCATGTATAGTTCTTCAGATCTCCATTCTATTTGCTAGATGGGATGCTGTTCAATTCATAAATTGATGAAAAAAACTAATAATGTCTTTAAAACTTAGTTGAATTTTCTTAACATACATTTATCTTTCCCAACAAGGTTTCTCTCATGTCACAAGCACTCCTTCTCTGCTACTCTCTACCCTTCTGATCACGCTACAAGGCAAGTGTTTATTTCCTTCCATTTTTTTCAGGCTGTGGAAGGAAACATAGTTTATTTTATTCATCTGCATGTCCTTGTGATCACCTGAAGTGTCCTATACACACCTAATAAAATAAATGAATGAAGACAGCAAATTTATGAACCATCTCACTTCACAATTATACTGATATGGTCTAAATCAAACATCTATTAATAATTGAAATGTCAGTATTTGATGATATAAATAACACCCAAGTGTGAAGTACAAATGATAAAACAGTCAGGTCATTGGCAGGGAAAGCAAAATGCTTCCCTCACCCTTTAGTCCCAATATCCACTGTGATCCCCTATTTAGCTTTTTTCTTCTCTGCTACCCTTCAGAACAGTGTACTACTTTGCCCTGCTCTGTCAGTGAGCCCTCTGTTAGAAGGTTCATTCTACATTCTGTCACCACACAGCTCTGAATGCACCACTGAGACAAGGCTCAGCCCAGAAGACCCAGAAAAGTTAGTCATGATAAAACCTTTCAATTGTATTAAGGCCTCGTTACCCTTTATTCAGATGTTGAAGAAACAACAACAAAAAAAACTTTAGAACTGAAGAAAGTGACACCAGGAGTTGGAGACTTTGATCCCTAGACTCAGAGAGGTACATCCCATCCCTGAGCTTACCTAGTGTGCCATCTGACCAGGCAGATTCATCCTCTAGTTCTCCAGGCAGGAAAAGGATGGGGCGAAGGGTCTCCATCTGACAGCCTGATACTCTGCTGTTACCTTTGTCCTCCAAATCTTACTCACAGGTAAAGGCAAAGCCCCTACTGTACTCAGACATATAGGTATCCACATGTGTTCTGACTGCATATATTCTTTTGCTTTGGCCCCAAATCCTCACCACCCACTCTGTACAGATTCAGCTTTATGTGAAGTGCCATGGCAGGTTCCACCCATGTAAGCTACTCTGAGAATGTGGTCCAGAGGAATTTGAAAAGTGTGAATAACCTCTGAGCTTCCACACCCCCAACACATCAGTGACCACCAAGGCTTGGCCACATTTCCCAAACAACATACTCCTATTAATAGACAGTAGCTCTCTATTAACACGTCCCATCTGATCTCCACAATTTCTGCACTGGCTTAGAAGCTCTGTTACCTGTGCTTTCTATCTATTTACTGTCTTGTTCTAGTGAATGTGATTTCATCATTTTCTTGTGCATTCAAGCAACACTCACCCTTCTTGATGGTTGAAAAGTATGGCCAATGTCTCTCCGCAAACCACCAAGAGTATTCACATCACAGGTGGACAACCCTTGTAACATACCCTCGTTGAAATCGACTCAAACAGTTATCCACAATTGTCTGAGCTTAGTGAAAGTGTGGGCGTTACATTAGCCTTTTCTTTTCCCATTTCTTTTTGTTTATTTCCTTTATTAGTGCTTTCTTTGTACTGTTTTATATATATATATAACAGGTAACAGCGCCTGTTACAAAGGAAAACAGCAGAGTATTAGGCTGTCAGATGGAGACCCTTCGCCCCATCCTTTTCCTGCCTGGAGAACCAGAGGATGAGTCTGCCTGGTCAGATGGCACACTAGGCAAGCTCAGGGACGGGATGTACCTCTCTGAGTCTAGGGATCAGTCTCCAACTCCCACTGTCACTTTCTTTGATTCCAAGTTTTTTTGTTTCTTCAACATCTGAATAAAGTGTAAAGATATATTAGTTATCTATCTATCTATATATAACATAAAATTACCATTTTAATCATTTTTAAATGTACAGTTAAGTGGCATTAAGTACATTAACATTGCTGTGCAATCACCCCTGTTATCTATTTTCAGAATTCTCTTCATCTTCTCAAACTGAAATGCTGTATCTATTAAACAATTACTCCCATTCCTCTTTATCCCTAGTTCCTGACAGTCATCATTCATCATTCTACTTTCTGCCTCTATGAACTTGACTACTTTAGAAATCTCATTTAAGTAAACTTATACAGTATTTGTGGCGAAGGCACTGGCAATCCACTCCAGTGTTCTTGCCTGGAGAATCCCAGGGATGGGGGAGCCTGGTGGGCTGCCGTCTCTGGGGTCTCACAGAGTCGGACATGACTGAAGCGACTTAGCAGCATACATGTATGGTTATTTCCTTTAGCGCAGTGTCTTCAAGCTTCATCTATATTGCAGTATATGTCAGGATTTTCTTCCTTTTTAAGGCTGAATTAAATAGTCCATTGTATGTATATGCCACATTTTATTTATTCATTCCTCTGTCAATGGGTGTTTGGGTTGTTTCTACCTTTGGCTATTGTCAATAATGCTTCCACAAAGATCAGCATACAAATATCTGAGTCCCTGTTTTCTTCTTTGGGGCCTATATTCAAAAGGAAATTGTTGGGTCATATGGTAATTCTGTTTAGCTTTTTGAGGAACCACCATACTGTTCACATTAGTTGCTATACCTACCATGCCTTAAAATGTTTTCCCCTTAGGTCAGCTATATATTAATGCATTTGAGTATAAACAGTGAGATCAGGTATATTAGTTATCTACTGCTGTTTCTATTAATATTATGATTGCCCCCAAAACTGAGCAGTTCAAAGCAACATTTTTATCTCACAGTTTCTGTGAGTTAGGAATCTGGGCACAGATTAGCCCTTGAATCAAGGTGTCTTACAAGCTGCAATCAAAGTATTGGCAAGAGCTATATAGTCAATTGAAGGCTCAAGTGGGAAAGGATCCACTTTCAAGTTCAGCCTAACTGGGAAGTCTCAGAAGTGTACACAGGTTGTACACATCCAAGCGTACTTCCAAGTGTACACAGGTTGGCATGCCTCAGGTCCTCGCTAGCTGTTGGCCAGAGATACCAGTTCCTTGCCTTGTGGGCCTCTCCACAGAGTGGCTTACAACATGGCAGAATGTTTTTCCCAGAGTGGGAGCTCTTGGAGGGAGAGACAGAAGGAGAGCAGAAGAGAGTCCAAGCAAGACAGAAGTCATTGTCTTTTCATAATCTATCCATTGGAATTCAATCATTATGTCCAGCAAACACTGAGGGAAGGGGGTTAAAGACTACGTATCAGGAGACTGAGATCACTGTGAGCCGTTTTAAAGACTGACTACCGAGTTGGGCTGTCATTGATGTACCCTAGAACAACTAGCGTCTAGAAGGCACTCAGATTATTTGTTCAATGAATGAATGAATATTAGGACAAATGCAAACTCTGTCTTTTCACATGTTAATATGGTGTTTGAAATCAGAGCAAATTTAACACACTGTATTCTAACATGATCATCTGAACAACAAAAATATATTTTTTTCCTCTCCTATTTTACTAGGTTACATTAAAGCAGCAGAATCAAATTTAGCATCTCTCCCAGAAGACATTAGGGAAATAATACCACTTACTGACAACTTTTGTATATTTCCTGGTATTCTGGTGGAAACTTCATCATTTTATGACATATGGGAATAGATAATATGGTTGAAGATAATGTAGTCTATTTTAAGAATTTAACATCGGTTTACTGAAAGGCTTTTATGATTCAAAAGAAGAAAAGCAAAGAATATTACAATGAAGATATGCATGCTGTTTATCCTGGGTTTTTTTTTTAGCTACATATTGATCTTTCAGAGACTTTTAAACTATATCAGTTAAAATAAGGAAAAAATATGTCTTTATTAAGCATGGATGGGCTACTACATCAGGTATCAAAGATATACCTGTATGTGTCCTATTCTTTTAATATTTTTAAATACTGTTATTCAGTGTAGATTCCTAAACAAATTGACCAAGAATTTTAGGACTGATGATAATTTATTAGGATTCTTGAAAATTATTAGATGTGTTATACCATCTATTCCTTACAAATGTGAAAGGTGTATTCTTGGAATTGTTCAAAAGAAGACATAGGCCAGTGTAAGGAAAAGGTTGGAATATTCAACGGCAGACTTGAACAATCCTGGAGAAAATGCTATGTGATATCCTATCAAGCCTTTCCAACAACAACAACAACAGAGACATAATTCTTACCCAGACAAGATCATAAGATACTTGAAGGCTGTTGTACTATGAGGTGGTGGTGGTTGTTTAGTCGCTAAGTCATGTCCAACTATTTTGTGACCTCATGGACTGTGGCCTGCCAGACTCCTCTGTCCACAGGATTTCCCAGGCAAGAATACTGGAGTGGGTTGTCATTTTCTTTTCCAGAGGATCTTCCCAACCTAGGGTTCAAACCTGCACCTCCTGTTTGGCAGGTGGATTCTTTAATATTTAGTCAACTGGGAAGCCCCATACTTTGAGGAGAGAATAGTAAACAAGTTTATCTATTAGCCAGCTCAGATAAACAGGAAGCAACTATTTCAAGGAATGTGTTGTAAAGCGTTTTGAGGCCACTCCCAGATCTTAGCAAGGATACACAGTTTTCAGCTAGTACTGGCTGCTAGTGGTGGGGTAGATGAGAATAATGTAAAAATACTCATTGTGCTGCTTGTTGTGAGATAAGGATAACAATAAAATGGTATCTGTCATGTGTTTCTTTCACACTTCAGAGCAGCTAGCACATTTAATGATGAAAAGCATTTTTGAATTTTTTTATCTCAATACTGAGTACTCCTAAAAGTTTATTATTATAATTAAAATGAAATAAATTCTAAAGGCCCTCTATCACCAAAAGCTTATGATTCTATGATAGCAATTTATACTAATGTTATTTTGAGTAAGTAAAAATATTTCTTTCATTTTTAACAATAATATTATATTGCATTTTGTGTAAAATTTTATATGTTCTCAAATTCTGACTCTGCTGTTCATATTTCAAAATGGTTTTACAAACATGATTTTTAGCTTCTTAAAAATCCCTAACTCACTAGAACTCTTAAAGAATCTATTAGTTTCTTAGTCATAAACTCTTCTAAAAATTAGAATCCCAAGAATGTTAGTCATAGTCCAAAGTGCTAATTATTACTAAAATTTCTTTGGAACTTTGCAACTTTGCTATAAGAACACATGAGTACACCTACAGAGTCTAAATTTCTGTTCATAGAAGGAAATTTTACTCCTACCATCTTGGAGGGTTAATAGCCAATATTTCAAATGAAATATTTCAATTATTGCTATAAGTTTAGGAGCATTCATTTAAATGTTGAATTTCTCACTTATAAATGATTAATGATTAAAGGCTTAAAATAAAATCAATTTTGTTAAAAATAAGAATATTATGAAAAGAACAGAAAAAGGATATAATCAATTAAAAACCATGCCCTTTATTATTGTTTAGAACTTAAAATGATAAGCAAAATTCTAGGACAAGAGAGAGACTTTGTCATAATTTTAAGGTCAAGAGAGTCTTAGAATTTCAGGGAGGAGTATTTCACTCTAAACAAAGTCTGTATGATACCCCTGCAATTTCTAATTATAGAATGAAAAATTCCTTGATTGCTACTGATTGATGTACAAAACAATAAGGTTCCCAGTGAATTTTCAGAAGAAATTCAACTCTCTTGCTTGCACACATGGTAGGTGGCAGTCTTTTCCTATTGCAATTTCTAATTAATGTTTAAAGCCATCTGAGCCAGAAGAACCCTATTCTTTGGTCATACTGTGAATATCTAAGTTCTCCAGAATCTATTCAGGCAAATTTGAAGTCTTTTATTTGATCCTTAAGCCCCTTCATGATGTATTTCCTGCATAAGACTTTCTTACTTCCAATACTTGAAGAGAAATGGGAAGTACCAATTAGGATATTATTTTCTATTGATTAAAACAACGGATTATTAAAGTATCATGCATTTATTTGGAAAATGAATCATATTTCATTTTGTAACATTTTCTAATAAAAACTTGCATTTGAAAGCATAATATGATTACAAACTGGAAAGGGACATTGATTGGACAGAGGTTCTTAAAGTCTACAAAGTTCTGGGCTTCGGGGCATTGAAGGCTTCTGAAATTGTAAGATACTTTATGTTGATGAACATGTTCCTAACTAGAGGATTCAGACAGAAAAGACAAGATGGAACAATGACTTGAGAGTTTGTGGTCCAAGCAACAGACAGAGTGGAATATTCCATTGACTGGGAAAGTAGGATTTCAGGTGATTCTGAGACTTTCAAGTGGAGCTGGGAGGTGTAGATCAAGTGTTTAGTTTTGTGTGGATTAACTTTGAAATGCCTGTTAGATAGGTTGAGTCAGTCAGAACTCACTGGACCCAGGAAGGTAAGAAAAGCGAGCAAACAAACAAGCAAATGCAGTGTTGAGGTAAGTAACTATGCTAAAAGGAAATGCTACAGAAATCCAGGAACACGGTTATCCTGAGGGTTTGTCTCCAGTTCTGTGCACAGGCTAATCTAGTCTTTCTCCCAGGAACATTAAAGGCAAAAATATCAATTTTACCTTTGAGAAAGAAACCATTTTATTTCCATACATGTTTTTTGTTGTTGCATCAGTGATATATAGCTATTAAAGATGGTTATAAATATTTAAACTATAAATGGCTGAGTTACACATTATAAATAGCTCTATGAGCTCACCAAACACTGAAAGTGATATACTCTAGTTCCCCAAGGAACCGTGGATAAAGTCACTGCCATGGAGGAAGACATAATGTGCATTCATCAGTGACAAATGAGTGCTGTGTCATAACAGATCCTACACAGAGTTTATTTTAGTCAGTAAAATTGGTGGCAAAGAGCAGATATTATGTAGACTGATATCATCTAACTGACAATACAATAGTATCAAGAAAAGAGTTTCTCATGAAATTTACACCAGAGTAACAAAATAGTGGGGTTTTCTAAATCCTGTAATTAAAGTAAAATAATGTATCAATGGCATCACTTACTCCAGAACATTACATTTTGAGTTTTTTTCTACTCTTACCCATTTCTTTCTTTTTTATGCCTTCATTTTCTCATACCCTCTCTTAGGGGGATTCCTCCTGCTTATATTTAGAATCAGGGCTACAGGGTAAAAGTAATAACTTATCTAGGTAGGCACCTATAGCATAAGGTTTGGAAGGGAAGATGGGCTGACTTGACAAAGGTCCAGCTCTCTGGGCACAAGCTGTGTGGCCTTCCTTGGGCTGGTTACTTGATTTCCATGAGTTTTATGTTACACATATTCATTACTCTATGTCTCAACTTTCTCATTTGTAAAATATGAGGCATAAAATAAAACACAACCTAAAAGCTGTTTTGAAATTAAGTGAGTAAATGTAGAGAGTTGTCAAGTATAAGATACTACATTATGTAAGATATTATTTTAATATTAGTTCAGTTCAATTCAGTCGCTCAGTCGTGTCTGACTCTTTGCAACCCCGTGGACTGCAGCACACCAGGCCTCCCTATCCATCAACAACTCCCAGAGTTTACTCAAACTCATGTCCACTGAGTTGGTGATGCCACCCAATCATCTCATCCTCTGTCATCCCCTTCTTCCCCTGCCCTCAATCTTTCCCAGCATCAGGGTCTTTTCAAATGAGTCAGCTCTTCGCATCAGGTGGCCAGAGTATTGGAGTTTAGCTTCAGCATCAGTCCTTCCAATGAATATTCAGGACTGATTTCCTTTAGGATGGACTGGTTGGATCTCCTTGCAGTCCAAGAGACTCTCAAGAGTCTTCTACAACACTACAGTTCAAAAGCATCAATTCTTTGGCACTCAGCTTTCTTCACAGTCCAACTCTCACGTCCGTACGTGACTAGTGGAGAAACCACAGCTTTGACTAGATAGACCTTTGTTGGCAAAGTAATGTCTCTGCTTTTTAATAAGCTGTCTAGATTGGTCATAACTTTTTTTCCAAGGAGTAAGTGTCTTTTAATTTCATGCAGTCACTATCTGCAGTGATTTTGGAGCCCCCCAAAATAAAGTCTGTCACTATTTCCACTATTTCCCCATCTATTTGCCATGAAGTGATGGGACTGGATGCCATGATCTTAGTTTTCTGAATGTTGAGTTTTAAGCCAACTTTTCCACTCTCCTCTTTCACTTTTATCAAGAGACTCTTTGTTAATTTATTTTAATATATTTATTATAATAATCAAGAGTGTCTAAAGGAGATCGTATGTGTAAAGGGACTGTTTGTTTGTGCTCACTCAGCTGTGTTTGACTCTTTGCAACCCTTTGTAGCATGCCAGGCTCCTCTGTCCATGGGATTCTTCAGGCAAGAATACTGGAGTTGGTTGCCATTTCCTCCTCCAGGGGATGTTCTCAACTCAGGGATCAAACCTATGTCTCCTATATTAGCAACGCTATGTACTCCTATAATAGTAAAGAAGATTCTTTACTATTGCATCACCTGGGAAGCCTGTAAAGTAAGCTAGTTGTATTATCTGGTCCTCAATTATTGAGCTCCTGACTACATGGTCAGGCTCCTCATTGGGTACTTATGGTACATTATTCATAATCTTCACAGCAACCCTAAAGCAGCATCACTTCTCTATTTTATAAGGTACTGAAACTGATACTGAGAAGTGACGTTCTCAAAATCGCACACAGAAAGTGGCAAAGCCAGATGTTGACTTCAGGCCAAGTCTGCCTGATTCTAAAATCTGTGTGCCCAGTCCCTCACCCACAAAGACAGTGTCCAGGTGGTCAGGGTGAAAGCCCTTGACTGAGCAGTCCTGTGCCCCAGGCAAGTCCAGAGAATATGTTTAAGCTGAGTGTTTTCACCCATAAGATTACAGATTACACTAGATGCTCTTTGTGAAAGTGAAGTCACTCAGTCGTGTCTGACTCTTTGGGATCCCACGGACTTAGCCTACCAGGCTTCTCTGTCCATGAGATTTTCCAGGCAAGAGTACTGGAGTGGGGTGCCATTTCCTTCTCCAGAGGATCTTCCTGACCCAGGGATCGAACCCAGGTCTCCTGCGTTGCAGGCAGACGCTTTACCCTCTGAGCCACCAGGGAAGCCCAGATGCTCTTTAGGAACTCAGAATAATTAGGAACTCAGAATAATTTCCCAGCATGAGTGAAGATTCTGGGATGTGCGTGTTTTTCAAAGTGTGGTTTGTTTTTGCAAAGTTGGTTATCTACTTAAACCCTTTACTGTGCTCAGATTAGTCTCACGTAAGTACTGACGTCAACAAAGGAAAGGAATTTCCTTAGGTCCACAAAAGCAAGGGAAAGCTGCCTAGACTACATAATCTTTGTGTTTGCTCTTTCATTTTGTTATATGTGTTAAACCTTCCCCTCAAAAGAATGAGATTATATGCTACAATGAGAGTGCAATATATTTTCATGTACTTACACAGTCTTTTTTAGGTATTAAGAATATTTTATTTACTATTTTTAATAGTAAGAAATTATTTTCATGCTATTTGCTCATTTCTATTTAAATAAGGACAGATAAACTTAATTTAACTCTTCATTCTTACATGAAGAATATGAATGTCCTCTGGAATTGAAAGAAATGAAAAAGAATTTATGTTTCCTACTTTTATTATTCTGTACATCTGGTCTTAGAGTCAATATATCTGGTCTATGTCAAGCTTTTTCAGTCACCATTAGACTACCCCCATTAGGTAGAAAATTTGGCTTGTATTACCTAAAAGCCATATTACAAAATTCTTGCCATTTTTAATAACAGAAAGCCATTTATTAGATTTTTATGAAGAAAAAAAGATACATATTCAGAATTGAAGATGGCTAAGAAGACTCCAGCATAGATTACTTCGTAAGTATTTTAATACAAAAATTTAAGATGGAAAGTTGAGATGAGAAATTTTACTTCTTTTTGATTAAAAATGAAAATTAATAATAGGTATAAATTAAAACACTAAATAAATAAGTCAGCATAATTCTCTGATCTCTGCTGCATCTTTATAATTTATAAAATTTCTGTTGATTTTGTGATACAGTCCTAATTTCATAAGAACTCTCACATTAACTAAATTAGTGTACTGCATTTGAAGTAACACATGAGATTCTATGCAATAAAACATTATATTGATTGATTGTGATACTTAACAGTGCTTAACACTTATTTAGCACTTTACATCCTCAAAGCACTTTACAAACATTAACTAATTAATCATCATGTCACTGTGATGTCAGAAAGGTGGTAGAATTCCCATTTCTGAGATGAAGGAATTAAATAAAGTGGCTTATGGAAGTGAAAGACTTTAGACAGTCTAAATATTAATACCTCAGGAAAGTTTCAACGCAGTGACTAGAGCAGAGAATTGATTGTGTTTATGAAATAAAGAAAGCACTGCAAGTTAATATCATATTACAATCCCAGCCACTTTTCAACGATGGCACTTAGAAGAATAAATGGCCACTGCCAACAACCCATGCTTCCTTTCTAACCTTTGCTATTCCCAAAGAGCTATTATATAATTGATTTTGCCTAGTATTTTCCATTTTTAAAGTCTAATTTTTTAATAATTAAAAACTCCCTGTGAATTTAAAAAGAAAATTGTTCAGGAATTTTCCATTTTATATCATTAATCATGTTTGAGAAAAAACATCAACTACTGGAAATGCTCAAAAAATTATGTTAAAGGAAGGATATTAACTAAGAAGTTTATTTCCAGTCAGAATAATTGTTTTTCAAATATTAATTCCCCAAAATACTATCTATAACAGCTCTTCAGATTGTTAAAGAAATGCTATTCAGGAAGTGTCACTGTTTAAATTTTACGGAAGACCTTTATTTGACCTATGATACAGTACCATTGACCTGACCCTGAAATTCGTACTCCATAGACTCCAAAAGTATACAAATATTTGGTGGAAGTATAATATAGATACAGAAAGGACAGCAAATCATACAGGTTAACATGTTTTACAAAGCACGACTGGGTAACCACCGAGAGATCAAGGAATAGAACTCAGACAACCTTCATGCTCCTTGTTCTGGTCGCTGCTTTCTAAAGGTAATCTCTCCGAGGTAATCTCCACTAACACTTTGCCTGTCTTTGAAATTTACAAAAAGGTAATTATGTACTATGTACTACTTTTTACTATTTTGGGACTGTTGTCTCTCAGTATTTTTTTACAAAAATCATCCATGGCATCAGAGACAGCAGTATTTACTCATTTTCATTGCTGTATAGTTCAGTTCAGTCACTCAGTCGTGTCCAACTTTTTGCGACCCCATGAATCGCAGCACGCCAGGCCTCCCTGTCCATCACCAACTCCCGGAGTTCACTCAGACTCACGTCCTTCGAGTCAGTGATGCCATCCAGCCATCTCATCCTCTGTCGTCCCCTTCTCCTCCTGTCCCCAACCCCTCCCAGCATCACTGTCTTTTCCAATGAGTCAACTCTTCACATGAGGTGGCCAAAGTACTGGAGTTTCAGCTTTAGCATCATTCCTTCCAAAGAAATCCCAGCGCTGATCTCCTTCAGAATGGACTGGTTGGAGCTCCTTGCAGTCCAAGGGACTCTCAAGAGTCTTCTCCAACACCACACTTCAAAAGCATCAATTCTTCGGAACTCAGCCTTCTTCACAGTCCAACTCTCACATCCATACATGACCACAGGAAAAACCATAGCCTTGACTAGACGGACCTTTGTTGGCAAAGTAATGTCTGTGCTTTTGAATATGCTATCTAGGTTGGTCATAACTTTCCTTCCAAGGAGTAAGCACCTTTTAATTTCATGGCTGCAGTCACCATCTGCAGTGATTTTGGAGCCCAAAATAATAAAGTCTGACACTGTTTCCCTTGTTTCCCCATCTATTTCCCATGAAGTGATGGGACCAGATGCCATGATCATCGTTTTCTGAATGTTGAGCTTTAAGCCAACTTTTTAGCATTACCTTAATAATGTTAGTATTAATTATGTACATTAATAATGCATCAGTTAATAATGTGTATGTATGTGTGACTGTATGTTGATACACATGTCAGCTTACTTACTTGACTGCTGCCTCTGACGCCATGGATGATTTTTGTAAAAAATACTGAGAGACAACAGTCCCAAAATAGTAAAAAGTAGTACACTTTTGTTTCAGTTTAGAACTGTAAAATAAGTGCTACTATGAGCATTTTTGTATGTTTTGGTTCACACGTGTGTACATTTCTATTTACATCTAGGAGCAGAACTTTTGTTTTACAGAGAGTGGCAAACAATTTTTCAAAATTCTTCTTCCAATTCATATTCCCACCAGTAGTGTATGAGAATTCCCTTGCTCCACAGTCTCTCCAAATTTTTATAATTAAAATTTTACTGGAACACAAGCATACACTTTAGTTTAATATTATCCGTGGCTTATTTAATGCTACCATCACAGAGATGAATAGTTATGACAGAAATCACATGGCCCATGTATTCGTTTCCTTGAGCTGCCATGACAAACCATCACAAACTGGTTGGCTTAGAACAAGAAAATGTATTCTCCCGTAGTTCTGGAAGCCAGGGCCTAAAATCAAAGTGCTGACAGAACAGCAATTCCTCTGGAGGCTCTAAGGCGAAGGTGGGGATCTTTCCTTCTCCCTTGTTAGCATTCCTTACCTTCCTTGGCTTGTGTCTACAACACTTCAATCTCTGTCTCAACTTCACATGAACTTCTCGTCTATGTGTGCATGTGTTTTCTTCAGTGTGTCTCTTATAAGGATATTTATTATGTTTTGGCCCACCTGAATAATCCAGAGTGATCTCATCTTAAGATCCTTAACTTAGTTACATCTTTAAGACCATTTTCCATATAAGCTAATATTCACAGGTTCCATAAATTTTACATGGATATCTTCTAGGGGGGCATTTTTCAGCTTATCATAGCCCACAATATGTACTACTTGGTTGATCCTTTACAGCAGAAATAGATCAATCCCTGCATTAAAATATCTTTTATTATGTTTACTGGCCATTTGGATTGTCTCTTTTCTGAAGCACATTTTTCTACACACACACAAATATAAGAAAATTTTTTCTCTCATTTTGTTTCCCAAAGCTTGCCTTTTTAATCTCTAATTTGGATATTTTGATAAACTGAGGTGCTTAATTTTAATGTATTAATAGTCTGATTTACCAAACCTATAGATGGGGAGACAGTGGAAACAGTGTCAGACTTTATTTTTCTGGGCTCCAAAATTACTGCAGATGGTGACTGCAGCCATGAAATTAAAAGACGCTTACTCCTTGGAAGGAAAGTTATGACCAACCTAGATAGCACATTCAAAAGCAGAGACATTACTTTGCCAACAAAGGTTCGTCTAGTCAAGGCTATAGTTTTTCCTGTGGTCATGTATGGATGTGAGAGTTGGACTGTGAAGAAGGCTGAGCGCTGAAGAATTGATGCTTTTGAACTGTAGTGTTGAAGAAGACTCTTGAGAGTCCCTTGGACTACAAGGAGATCCAACCAGTCCATCCTAAGGGAGATCAGTCCTAGGTGTTCATTGGTGGGACTGATGTTGAAGTTGAAACTCCAGTACTTTGGCCATCTCATGTGAAGAGTTGACTCATTGGAAAAGACTCTGATGCTGGGAGGGATTAGGGGCAGGAGGAGAAGGGGATGACAGAGGATGAGATGGCTGGATGGCATCACCGACTCGACTTGATGGACATGAGTTTGGGTGAACTCCGGGAGTTGATGATGGACAGGGAAGCCTAGCATGCTGCAATTCATGGGGTCGCAAAAAGTCAGACATGACTGAGCGACTAAACTGAACTGACCTGATTTTATGTTTTGTGTGTGTATGTGTGTGTATGTTAGTATTCTGTATGTCCTATTTGCCTACCTCAAGTCAAGAAGATATTATTTTTTCCTAAAAGCTTTATTGGTTTACCTTTCATATTTAATTAAAAAATCAAGAATTAATTTTGTGTGTGTGACATGATTTAAGAATCATGGAGGGGCACTAGATGGTGAGTAGGAAGATGCCGGACTTGCTTCTTCCCACAGACACATCAAAACCACATATAAAGCAACATCTCTGAGAAGTACGAGAAAACGAGCAGAAAAGATTTTGCTCAACTAAGGATAAAAAGAAAAAGCCACGTGGAGGTGGGTTAGAAAACTGGAGACATGATCTGGACAGCACCCATACTCCCAGCATGGCAACCCACAGGCAGGAAGAACATCACAGTTACAGAGATCCTCCCTGAAAAATGAGGGCTCCAAACCATGACTTGGGCTCCCAACCCAGGGGACCTGCACCAGGAAGACAATCCCCTATAATGTCTGGCCTTGAAGAAGAATAGAGCTTAAATATCAGAAAGCTGGAGGGCTACAGGACACTGAGGCTGTTAAAGAGCATGCACTAACTCACATACTCGAAGTCCCACCACAGAGGCAACAGTTTGAAAAGTGCCTGGGTCATACATGAAGGAGATTCATTAACTGACTTTAGTGCATGTACCCAAAGGACAGGAATCTGTTGGAACACTGGGTATATGGAGGCTGTCAGGTCCCAGGTTTTTCTTACCTTCTACTGAGTTGGCCTGGTGCTGGAAGGTGCTATTCTGACTCTCCCCATCTACCTTACTAGCACTGCTTTCCCCACCCAAGGTTCAAAACAGACCCACCCCAGCAAATGCTCCTCCATAGTGACATACCAACACTCCATACTTGGAATTTGCCCTTAGCTGGGATTTCCATGCCTCTGCAGTCCAGTACCCTATAATGAAAAGAACATCTATTTGGGGTGTTAATTCTGGAAGGTCTTGTAGGTATTCATAGAATCGTTCAACTACAGCTTCTTCAGTGTTACTGGTCAGGGCATAGACTTGGATTACCATGATATTGAACGGTTTGCCTTGGTAACAAATGGAGATCATTGTGTCCTTTTTGAGACTGTATCCAAGTACTGCATTTCGGACTCTTTTGTTGACTATGATGGCTACTACATTTCTTCTAAGGGATTCTTGCCCACAGTACTAGATATAATGGTCATCTCAGTTAAATTCACCCATTCAGTCCATTTTAGTTCACTGATTCCTAAAATGCGATGTTCACTTTTGCCATCTCCTGTTTGATCATTTCCAATTGGCCTTGATTCATGGACCTAACATTCCAGGTACCTATGCAATATTGCTTTTTACAGCAAAGACCTTGCTTTCACCACCAGTCACATCTACAACTGGGTATTGTTTTTGCTTTGGCTCCATCTCTTCTATCTTTCTGGAGTTATTTCTCCACTGATCTCCAGTAGCATATAGGGCACCTACCAACCTGGGGAGTTCATCTTTCAGTGTCCTATCTTTTTGCCTTTTCATACTGCTCATGGGGTTCTAAAGGCAGGAATACTGAAGTGGTTTGCCATTTTCTTCTCCAGTGGACCACATTTTGTCAGATGTCCAAAAAAGATGTCCTTTTCATTATGGGGGACTGGATTGCAAAAGTAGGAAGTCAAGAAACACCTGGAGTAACAGGCAAATTTGGCCTTAGAGTACAGGGAAAAGGCTAATAGAGTTCTGCCAAAAGAAAACACTGGTCATAGCAAACACCCTCTTCCAACAACACAAGAGAGGACTCTACACGTGCACAACACCAGATGGTCAATACAGAAATCAGATTGATTATATCCTTTGCAGCCAAAAATGGAGAAGCTCTATACAATCAGTAAAAACAAGACCAGGAGCTGACTATGTCTCAGATGATGAACTCCTTATTGCCAAATTCAAACTTGAAGAAAGTAGGGGAAACCACTAGACCATTCAGGTATGACCTAAATCAAATCCCTAACGATTATGGAGTGGAAGTGAGAAATATATTTAAGGGACTAGATCTGATAGAGTACCTGATCAACTATGGACAGAGGTTCATGACACTTTACAGGAGACACGGATGAAGACCATCCCCATGGAAAACAAATGCAAAAAAGCAAAAAGGCTGCCTGAAGAGGCCTTACAAATAGCTGTGAAAAGAAGAGAGGCAAAGAGCAAAGGAGAAAAGGAAAGATATAAGCATCTGAATGCAGAGTTCCAAAGACTAGCAAGGAGAGATAAGAAACCCTACCTCAGTGATCAATGCAAAGAAATAGAGGAAAACAA
Source organism: Bos indicus (assembly GCF_029378745.1). Lineage (NCBI taxonomy): Eukaryota > Metazoa > Chordata > Mammalia > Artiodactyla > Bovidae > Bos > Bos indicus. Next base: position 37,073,622 of record NC_091760.1, on the reverse strand, counting down.
CAGAATGGGAAAGATTAGAGATCTCTTCAAGAAAATTAGAGATACCAAGGGAATATTTCATGCAAAAATGGGCTCAATATAGGATAGAAATGGTATGGACCTAACAGAAGCAGAAGATATTAAGAAGAGGTGCCAAGAATACACAGAAGAACTGTACAAAAAAGGTCTTCACAACCAAGATAATCACGATGGTGTGATCACTCACCTAGAGCCAGACATCCTGGAATGTGAAGTCAAGTGGGTCTTAGGAAGCATCACTATGAACAAAGCTAGTAGAGGTGATGGAATTCCAGTGGAGCTATTTCAAATCATGAAAGATGATGCTGTGAAAGTGCCGCACTCAATATGCCAGCAAATTTGGAAAACTCAGCAGTGGCCACAGGACTGGAAAACATCAGTTTTCATTCCAATCCCAAAGAAAGGCAATGCCAAAGAATGCTTAAACTACCGCACAATTGCACTCATCTCACATGCTAGCAAAGTAATGCTCAAAATTCTCCAAGCCAGGCTTCAGCAAAATGCGAACTGTAAACATTCAGATGTTCAAGCTGGTTTTAGAAAAGGTAGAGGAACCAGAGATCAAATTGCCAACATCTACTGGATCATCTGCCTGGAAAATCCCATGGACAGAGGAGCCTGGAAGGCTGCAGTCCATGGGGTCACTGAGGGTTGGACACAACTGACTGACTTTACTTTCACTTTTCACTTTCATGTATTGGAGAAGGAAATGGCAACCCACTCCAGTGTTCTTGCCTGGAGAATTCCAGGGACAGAGAGCCTGGTGAGCTGCTGTCTATGGGGTCGCACACAGAGTCAGACACGACTGAAGTGACTTAGCAGCAATTCGATCATCAAAAAAGCAAGAGAGTTCCAGAAAAACATCTATTTCTGCTTGATTGACTATGCCAAAGCCTTTGACTGTGTGGATCACAATAAACTGTGGAAAATTCTGAAAGAGATGGGAGTATCAGATCACCTGACCTGCCTCTTGAGAAACCTGTATGCAGGTCAGGAAGCAACAGTTAGCATTGGGCATGAAACAGAAGACTGGTTCCAAATAGGAAAAGGAGTACATCAAGGCTGTATATTGTCACCCTGCTCATTTAACTTACATGCAGAGTACGTCATGAGAAACACTGGGCTTGAAGAAGCACAAGCTGGAATCAAGATTGCCAGGAGAAATATCAATAACCTCAGATATGCAGATGACACCACCCTTATATCAGAAAGTGAAGAGGAACTCAAAAGCCTCTTGATGAAAGTGAAAGAGGAGAGTGAAAAAGTTGGCTTAAAGCTCAACATTCAGAAAACGAAGATCATGGCATCCAGTCCCATCACTTCATGGGAAATAGATGGAGAAACAGTGTCAGACTTTATTTTTGGGGGCTCCAAAATCACTGCAGATGGTGATTGCAGCCATGGAATTAAAAGATGCTTACTCCTTGGAAGGAAAGTTATGACCAACCTAGATAGCATATTCAAAAGCAGAGACATTACTTTGCCAACAAAGCTCTGTCTAGTCAAGGCTATGGATTTTCCCATGGTCATGTGGGAATGTGAGAGTTGAAAGCTGAGCGCTGAAGAATTGATGCTTTCTAACTGTGGTGTTGGAGAAGACTCTTGAGAGTCCCTTGGACTGCAAGGAGATCCAACCAATCCATCCTAAATGAGATCAGTCTTGAGTGTTCATTAGAAGGACTGATGTTGAAGCTGAAACTCCAATACTTTGGCCACCTGATGTGAAGAACTGACTCATTTGAAAAGACCCTGATACTGGGAAGATTGAAGGCAGGAGGTGAAGGGGATGACAGAGGATGAGACGGTTGGATGGCATCACCAATTCAATGACATGAGTTTGAGTGAAGTCTGGGAGTTGGTGATGGACAGGGAGGCCTTGTGTGCTTCAGTTCATGGGGTCACAAAAAGTTGGACATGACTCAGCGAATGAACTGAACTGAACTGAACTGGTTTTTCCATCCCCCTGAAGCAGCTCCTGTCCCAAGATCAATGCCACATACCAGAGCACTTGCAACAGTCACAGTCAGGCGTTACAACCACAGTAGAAGCTAGCCACACACTAGCATACCCACAGAAATTGCATCCCAGCCACAATATGAGGGCACATGCAGCCCACATGGAGAGACTCTTGGAGCATCTGGCTCCGGCAACCAAGCGGATCACACTCTGGGTCCCACAGGTCGCCTTCTACATACAGTCACTCCTTCAAGACAAAGAGGTATAGCTAATCTCCCTAATATATAGAAATAAACACAGCAAGTTTGGCAAACTAAGCAGACAAAGGACTATGTTCCAAATGAAAGAACAAGACAAAACATTTAAAAAAAAAAAAAAGGGAAATAACAAAATGGAGATAAGAAACTACCAGACAAAGAGTTCAGTGCAGTGGTCATAAAGAAGCTCACCAAACTCAGGAGAAGAATGCAGGAGAGAACTTCAACAAAGAGATAGGAAATACTAAAAAGAATCAATCAGAGCTTTAGAACACAATAACCAAAATGGAAAATACACTAGAGAGCACTAACAGCAAATTAGAAAATTTGAAGAACAAATTACCAATTTGAAAGACAGGGTAGTAGAAATCGCCCAATCAGAACAGAAAGAAAAAAAAAAAAAGTGAAGCTAGTTTAAGGGAACTCTGAGATAACATCAAGCATATTAAACATTCACATTATAAGGGTCCCAGAAAAAAAAAAAAGAGAAAGGGGCAGAAAACCCATTTGAAGAAATGATCAATGAAAACTTCCCTAACTTAGGAAAGAAAAGTGAAAGTGAAAGTTGCTCAGTTGTGTCTGACTCTTTGCAACACCATGGACTATACAGTCCATGGAATTCTCTAGGCCAGAATACTGGAGTGGGTAGCCTTTCCCTTCTCTAGGGGATCTTCCCAACCCACGGGCTGAACCCAGGTCTCCCGCATTGCAGGCGTATTTTTTTACCAACTGAGCCACAAGGGACAGATATCCAAATTCAGGGAGCACAGAAAGTCCCAAACAAGATGAGCCCAACAAGACTGACACCATGACACATTACAATTAAAATGTCAAAAATTAAAGATAAAAGATAATCTTAAAAGCAGCAAGAGGAAGACAAATAGTTACCTATAGGGGAGCCCCCATAAGACTATCAGCTGACTTTTCAATAGAAACTTTATAGGATGGAAAAGAGTGGCATGAGATATTCAAAGTACTGAAAGGAAGAAACTTGGAATCATGAATTAATTCTCTATCGGGCAAGGTTAGTATTCAGAATTGAAGAAAAGATAAAGAATTTCCCAGACAATCAAAAACTGACCTTACAAGAAAGGTTAAAGGCACTTGTTTCAGAAATACAAAAATTATGACAGAAAACACCTCACTGGTAAAGGCAAACCATATAGGAGAGGTAGTGGATCAAAGAGCTTTATAGATAGTATCCAGATGGAAAGGAAAAAGTAGTCAAGTCATCTATATTTACAGTAATTACATATGTGATATACAACATACAAAAGATTAAAAATATAACATAAACAAAAAATGGTATGTAGGTATTTTTATATAAAATTAAGAAAAATCTTTAAAGATAAGCACCATAATGTTTACTGTAGTTATCTCTGGGTAGTGGAATTTTAAGAACCAGAGTTGGAGGCTCTTTTCTTACTACATTAATTAGTTTTAAGTCAGGACTGTGGGAAACTCTTTTTTTTTTTTTTTAATTAAATAGGAAAAAGGAAAACAAACAATCAGATATTCCTGTAGTCTACATCACGATCTTTATGTGTGTCATTTGGTCAAAATTTTTCTAAATATTAGCATTGATTAATATTGCCTCTTATAAACAGTAGAGAAAAACAATATGATTGTTACTCAAGCAAGTATAATTTGCAAATCTATAGGCTAACTGATACTTAGAAGCACCTAACACTAAAATTTGCAAAATGATTAAAAAAAACAGAGCACTACTAGTATTTTCCTATACTGACCATATTTCAAAGACCTATTTGGTTTTATTTTAACTTATCTCAGTAATAATTTTCTAATTGAATTTTAGGGGCATGTCAATATGATGATACAGTGCCAGGTTGTCATGCAGCAAATATACCCCAAAGGAGTAACTCTAAAAGGCAGATAATGTTGACATATTCTGGCTTCTGTGAATTTCATGCCTATGTCAGCCTGAATTGTGCAAAACTGAGCTCTAAAGCTAAGAGTTCTCTAAAAACATTTTTCATGGTTTATTTATTTAACAGTCACACTGAAATCTATGTCCCCTTGATTTTTCAAATATCAGATACCTTTTTAAAATCAGGCCCATTTAATTGATATTTTAAACTCAATATTTAAATATAAGTATTTTAAATATGTATGCTATACATACATTCTTATGCATACTACATATCCAGTAGGGTGAGAGAGAGAGAGGAACAGCGAGAAGAAGAAATTCATTAAAGCATAGTTCATCCAAAAATTTTCAGCTTCTTTTTACTTTGTGGCCCTCCATCTTAAAATATCAAATTAAGTTTGAGATTTGAAAATTTTTAACAAAAATAATAATGTATGCTCTAAATTCTGCTCAATCACTATTTTTTATTACTAGGTTCTAAGACCAATTTTGAAATTTCAATAAATGTGTTAGGATGTACAGATTTCATAACTATAGAAAAATAAATCAATAGCTATTTTGAAAAAGAAAAGTGAAAAGCAGAAGATTTTTGTTTCTCATGAAATGTCAGGAGGTTGTGTTTGTATTAATGAGAAACATTATCTTACCAAAGAATCCTGGTATCCTCATTTCCATTTATATAGGAAATTGATTAATACTTAACTAATTGGCACATGCAAATGGGGATTAACTAAATTCACTTTTCTTCACAACTCAATGACTGTAATTTAGATCCTTACTTAGATTTAAATCTTTTATTATTTTTGAAGGTAATCATCTTCCTGTTGTTAGAAATAAAATATCAAAGCACCATGCTAATTATAGCTTATTTGTGTCTCACAAATTACCTAATTAACATTACTGAGAAGTAAATGTACAGTAGCAAAGTTTAAGCTCCTGAACTGGAGTTAAGCCCTTTACACAATATAGTGAGGGGATATATACGCTATTGAATGCCATTGGGTCAGATAAGACTTTGGAGCTAATAACCATAGTTAGATATTCAAGTTTTAGTTCAAAAGAAAAGCTTATTCTGATGTTTCAATGCAATTACATCTCTGAACTTTCTCAATTAGCTCTCCTAGATAGGTAAGAGACATGAGGAGGTGGGAAAACAGAAAGATGCGCATGGCTGGGAAAGTAAAATTAAGTAAAAATCTCAAAAGGTTTATGGCATGCATGATTTGCTTGGGGAAACTCTATAAAATCAATGTAGTCACGGCTTTGGAATAGCTGACTAGTGTATTTCAAAACCTAAGATTCTGGCAATCATAATTCCTTAGGTTCAGGGTAAAAATCTTGTTAAGCAGTTTATTTAGAGGGAAATAGCTAGAAGGGTAACACTTTCTGAGATGTCTAAACCCAATTCATTCACATGCAAATTTAATATATGGTGGGATAGTTATGTAGAATTGTAGGCACATTTTTAGGAGCAGCTCTGAGTTAGCTGTGAGGTAGACTTTTTCAGATATATTTGGACCAGGACTTCCCTTGGCCATATACATATTAAATATTTATTGAGTAGTTATTATATGTATGAGGGACTACACTACAATCTCTAGGGTTTCCCTGGTGGCTCAGATGGTAAAGAATCTGCCTGCAGTGCAGGAGACTGGGGTTCAATCCCTGGGTTGGGTAGATCCCCTGGAGAATGGCAACTGATTTGAGTATTCTTGCCTTAAGAATTCCATGGACAGAGGACTATGGTGGGCTACAGTCCATTGGGTCGTGAAGAGTCAGAGATGACTGAGCCTCTAACACTTAACACTACAATCTCAATATGTAAGAGTGAAAAAGACTGGTGAGATTACTGTTACTGAGCAAAGGGCTCACTGCCTGATGCACACAGAAGTCAGTACTATGACTCAGGCTTTTGAGAAAACAAAAAGCTTTATTGCAAGGTCAACCATCAAGGAGACAGGAGGCATAGCTCAAATCTGTCTTCCTGATCCAGGGTTCAGTCAGACATTTATGAGTTGAGGGAGGAGGACGTGAGTCTGGGTGAACTCCAGGAGTTGGTGATGGACAGGGAGGCCTGGCGTGCTGCGATTCATGGGGTCTCAAAGAGTTGGACATGACTGAGCGACTGAACTGAACTGAACTGAACTGAGGTGATTTCCAAAGCAGCAGAAAATACAGGGCAAAGGATGCAGGAAACCAGAAGTTTAGGAATATCACGTGGTTCAATATCCTAAAGAACAGGTGCCCAAGTCCTGATGTTTACTTATGTACTATAAGCCAGGCTGTATCCAAAAGCCCACACTTCAGAGATCCAGTCATGTGAAAACTTGAAGGCTTTTCCAGATTTCTAATATGGAAATATTACAGTCTTGAATCATTTAGGTTACTCCAACTTTGCATGATATAGCCCTAATGCTATATTTGAACCCTCAGAATCCATGGAATAGCTTTCTTATAGACCAAATGTCTTGATGAGTCACACATGGCCTCACTCTAGCTACACAAACTCCAGACAGGTTCTCACTCTAATCAGATAAAACCTAAACTTTGTTAAGTGGGCAGTTTGTTTGGGGGGTGAGGTCCTCATCTTTTAGCATCCTTCTTTTCTCACGTTCAGTCTTTGTCTTCATCTGGCATCTTTTCAGTTGTCTCCAATAAACAGGCTATTTTCCATCATTCACCTGGATAATGCACCAAACACCTGATTTGCCCTTTCTGCCTCCCTTATAAAAAATGCCTTAATCCACTGTCCATCCCTTCCCAGCCTTTCTAAAGAGTCTAATAAACTAACCTGTGTTCAGGCTGATAATGGCTTAATTCAGACAGAGTAACAGTAGAAGCATTCTGGAGAAACCTGACCTACCAAAAATGTTGAGGGCAACAGCCATTCCTGGAGTAGAAATCAAGCCCTCTACACTCTTAAAATTAGACCAAATGGAAGACTGCTTCACAGTGCTTTATAATACATTTCAAACCTTGAGAGTTGGTTTCCCAAATGATGCAATGCTTGTTCTAAGAAAGAAGGTTTGCCTCATATCAAGAGAAGGGTTTTTAAATCATGATGTGAATACAGAAGGAAAGAAATTACTGGAAAAGGAGCAAAACGTTTCATCTGTGACCCAGTGTCCCACAGAGTGGAAAACATTTACTTTGAGATTCCATACACAGGTCAATGTACCACAGAAGCCAAGAGTGGTTTTTAAAAACAATAACACTAACCATAAGCCACCCAAGAATCAGAGACTTTACAGACCAGTTTCTTCCTTCACATGCTCATTTTCATGGCCACATGTGTTGGGGGAAAATTGTGCATCCTGCTAAATTGGTTTTCAGTGTGTATATGAATGTGTTTCAGTCCTGACATATTTTCCTATTGGTAAGGGTGAAAAAAATAAAAAAAGGCAAGGGAAAGAAAATGTTTTAAATACTGCAATTTCAGTGTATAAATAAAGTTTCCCAGTAGATTCAAAACTGTGGATAGACTTTAAAAACAAGCTTTGTTTTGGCTATTTGCACTTTAAATTCTTTGTTATTCACTAGTTAAGTCATGTCCAACTCTTTGTAACCCCATGGACCTAGCAAGCCAGGCTCTTCTGTCCTCCACCATCTACCAGAGTTTGCTCAAATTCATGTCCACAGAGTTGGTCATGCTACCTAACCATCTCATCCCCTGTGACTCCCTTCACCTTTTGCCTTTCCCAGCATTAAGGTATTTTCCAATGAGTTAGCTTTTTGCATCTGATGGCCAAAGTACTGGAGCTTCAGCTTCGGCAACAGTCCTTCCAAAAAAGACGCAGGGTTGATTTTCTTTAGGATTGACTGGTTTGATCTCCTTGCAGTTCAAGGGACTTCTCCAGCACCACAGTTCAAAAGCACCAGTTCTTCAGTGTTCAGTCTTCTTTATGGTCCAGCAAGACTACTGCAAAAACCATAGCTTTGACAATATGGACCTTTGTTAGCAAAGTGATGCTCTGCTTTTTAATACGCTGTCTAGATTTGTCATAGTTTCCTTGCTATTTCCTAGTTAAAGAGTATTTTGTTCAAAAATCTCATAGACTTACTACAAAACATCCCCATACGAAAGATTATGTGCCCTTCCTTTAAGACCAGACTACTTCTTAGCCAATGTTCTGGTTAGCCAGAAGTCTTAGGTTAGCCAAAGTCTTTCCAACTTTGACTCCAAGAAGGCGTCCCTGCCCACCACAAGTCATTCTTGTGACACTCCACTGATATCACAGCCTTATTTTCCAGGTGTTCATTTTATTATATCTCCCCAAAACAACTTCTCTTCAATCTTTCTCTTGTAGATTTTAATATAGTAACAAGAAAAAATAATATGACTGAATGAACAATGTATGAGTAAAAAAATGAATAAACAAACCAAGTTCGTTTACTTCCATAAATTCAGGTAAATAGTTGTTTAGATAAAAACTAAGACCATGGCATCTGGTTCCATCACTTCATGGCAAATAGAAGGGGAAACAGTGGAAACAGTGGCTGACTTTATTTTGGGGGCTCTAAAATCACTGCAGATGGTGACTGCAGCCATGAAATTAAAAGATGCTTACTCCTTGGAAGGAAGGTCATGACCAACCCAGACAGCATATTAAAAAGCAGAGATATTACTTTGCCAACAAAGGTCCCTCTACTCAAGGCTATGGTTTTACCAGTGGTCATGTATGGATGTGAGAGTTGGACTGTGAGGAAGGCTGAGCACCGAAGAATTGATGCTTTTGAACTGTGGTGTTGGAGAAGACTCTTGCGAGTCCCTTGGACTGCAAGGAAATCCAACAGTCCTGGGTGTTCATTGGAAGGACTGATGCTGAGGCTGAATCTCCAATACTTTGGCCACCTCATGCAAATAGTTGACTCATTGGAAAAGACCCTGATGTTGGGAGGGATTGGGGGCAGGAGGAGAAGGGGATGACAGAGGATGAGATGGCTGGATGGCATCACCGACTCGATGCACATGAGTTGGGTGAACTCCGGGAGTTGGTGATGGACAGGGAAGCCTAGCGTGCTGCTATTCATGGGATCGCAAAGAGTCGGACATGACTGAGTGCCTGACCTGAACTGAACTGAACCTTTAACAACTACCTAATATGAAAATAGAAATAAAACATTAGCAGAGTGAATGACAGAGTCCGTTTTTTGTCAAATGACTGTTTCCTCTTAGTATATATTAGGCTATTTGGAAAGGTTTTCAGACCAGTAAAGGGCTTCCCAGCCTGCCAATGCAGGAGAAGTAAGAGACACGGGTTCAGTCCCTGGGTCGGGAATATCTCCTGGAGGAGGACACGGCAACTGATTCCAGTATTCTTGCCTGGAGGATCCCATGGATGGAGAAGCCTGGTGGGCTAGGGTCCATAGGGTCTCAAAGAGTTAGACACGACTGAATTGACTTAGCACACAGGCACAAAGTATCATTTGATACATTTAAGCAGTCATTTACTACATAATACCCTGCTTATGTGGAAAATTCATGGAACTCTCAACTCCTATAGAGAGCAGTTAAGGCTCTGGAGGGTTAAAACTGCCTCTTAGAACCATGGCAGTAATCAGCAAGGAACGCTTTTCCAATTTTGGAGATTCAGAAGAGAAAAGGATTATCTTTTGTAAAATTTTTAATAATGCCAAATGAACTTGTATGGTTGGTACACTCAGTGAAGTTTCCCTAGTCATTCTAATTTTAATAAAATGCTATTTTTAAAACAGATGGTATCACTAATACCCTAATATTTTAAGAACATAAACTGAACTTAATAAATTTGAGATTATTATTAGTATTATCCTCGTTAAAAGCATTATCTTATTTAATTCCCACAATAAATCTAAAATGAAGGTATCACAATTATCCCTAACTTATACATGGGGAAACTAGAGGAAAAGTAATTGACCAAAGCTAATTGCAGTTAGAGCTGAAATTTGAGCCCAATTATGTCCAACTTCTAAGCTCAAACTTTTAATCACTAAAATATAGTCTCCTTCATCATGTATAATCACAAGAACATTAGCTCCAAAAGGCAGATTTACTTATCTGTTTGGTATATCACAATGACTATTGAACTATTAGTCACTGAACTAATGACTAATAGTTCAATGACTATCTTACATAATGGGTACTTATTTGTTGAACGGAAGAATGATAAATAATGAGGATTATCTTATATCAACTCTAGGCCAAGCCTCTCAACTCAGTTCTTGACTCCATAAGGTTAGAAGGAAGATATTAATCTGAAAAAAAAGAGTAGATTAGATGTACGAAGTTAGCAGAATTCTTCACATCTATGACACATTTTGACAGATACCTCATAACGTGCATAAAGTGAAACTTTCTGGAATTGATGGTAGACTGTGCCACTTATGATGTCTCTCCACTATTTATGATAAAATAAAGACTAAGGTCTTTTTATTCCTGTTAAACATATAACTCTTCAGTTCAGTTCAGTCACTCAGTCCTGTCCAACTCTTTTTGACCCCAAAAACTGCAGCACACCAGGGCTCCCTGTCTGACACCAACTCCCAGAATCCAACCAAACCCATGTCCATTGAGTCGGTGATGCCATTCAACCATTCATCCTCTGTCATCCCCTTTTCCTCCTCCCCTAAATCTTTCTCAGCATCAGGGTCTTTTCAAATGAGTCAGCTCTTCACAACAGGTGGCCAAAGTATTGGAGTTTCAGCCTCAGCATCAGTCCTTCCAATAAACACCCAGGACTGGTCTCCTTTAGGATGGACTGGTTGGATTTCCTTACATTCCAAGGAACTCTCAAGAGTCTTCTCCAATGCCACAGTTCAAAAGCGTCAATTCTTTGGTGCTCAGCTTACTTCACAGTCCAACTCTCACATTCATACATGACCACTGGTAAAACCATTGTCTTGTCTAGACGGACCTTTGTTGGCAAAGTAATATCACTGCTTTTTAATATGCTATCTAGGTAGGTGATAACATTCCTTCCAAGGAGTAAGCATCTTTTAATTTCATGGCTGCAATCACCATCAGCAGTGATTTTGGAGCCCAAAAAATAAAGTCAGCCACTATTTCCACTGTTTCCCCATCTATTTGCCATGAAGTGATGGGACCAGATGCCATGACCTTAGTTTTCTGAATGTTGAGCTTCAAGCCGACATTTTCACTCTCTTCTTTCACTTTCACGAAGAGGCTTTTTAGTTCTTCTTTACTTTCTGCCATAAGGGTGGTGTCATCTGCATATCTGAGGTTATTGATATTTCTCCTGGCAATCTTGATTCCAGCTTGTGTTTTATCCAGCCCAGCGTTTCTCATGATGTCCTCTGCATATAAGTTAAATAAGCAGGGTGACAATATACAGTCTTGACATACATCTTTTCCTATTTGGAACCAGTCTGTTGTTCCATGTCCAGTTCTAACTGTTGCTTCCTGACCTGCATACAGGCTTCTCAAGAGGCAGGTCAGGTGGTCAGGTATTCCCATCTCTTACAGAATTTTCCGGTTTATTGTGATCCACACAGTCAAAGGCTTTGGCATAGTCAATAAAGCAGAAATAGATGTTTTTCTGGAACTCTCTTGCTTTTTCCATGATCCAGCGGATGTTGGCAATTTGATCTCTGGTTCCTCTGCCTTTTCTAAAACCAACTTGAACATCTGGAAGTTCACGGTTCATGTATTGCTGAAGCCTGGCTTGGAGAATTTTGAGCATTACTTTACTAGCGTGTGAGATGAGTGCAATTGTGCGGTAGTTTGAGCATTCTTTGGCATTGCGTTTCTTTGGCATTGGAATGAAAACTGACCTTTTCCAGTCCTGTGGCCACTGCTGAGTTTTCCAAATTTGCTGGCATGTTGAGTGCACCACTTTCACAGCATCATCTTTCTGGATTTGAAATAGCTCAATTGGAATTCCATAACCTTCACTAGCTTTGTTCATAGTGATGCTTTCTAAGGCCCACTTGACTTCACATTCCAGGATGTCTGGCTCTAGGTGAGTGATCACACCGTTGTGATTATTTGGGTCATGAAGCTCTTTTTTGTACAGTTCTTCTGTGTATTCTTGCCATCTCTTCTTAATATCTTCTGCTTCTGTTAGGTCCATACCATTTCTGTCATTTACTGAGCCCATCTTTGCATGAAATGTCCCCTTAGTATCTCTAATTTTCTTGAAGAGATCTCTAGTCTTTCCCATTCTGTTGTTTTCCTCTATGTCTTTGCATTGACCGCCGAGAAAGGCTTTCTCTTCTCTCCTTGCTATTCTTTGGAACTCTGCATTCAGATGTTTATATCTTTCCTTTTCTCCTTTGCTTTTCGCTTCTCTTCTTTTCACAGCTATTTGTAAGGCCTCCTCAGACAGCCATTTTGCTTTTTTGCCTTTCTTTTCCATGGAGTTGGTCTTGTTCCCTGTCTCCTGTACAATGTCACGAACCTTTGTCCATAGTTCATTAGGCACTCTATCTATCAGATCTAGTCCCTTAAATCTATTTCTCACTTCCACTGTATAATCATAAGGGATTTGATTTTGGTCATACCTGAATGGTCTAGTGATTTTCCCTACTTTCTTCAATTTAAGTCTGAATTTGGCAATAAGGAGTTCATGGTCTGAGCCACAATCAGTTCCCAGTCTTGTTTCTGCTGTATAGAGCTTCTCCATCTTTGGCTGCAAAGAACATAATCAACCTGATTTCGGTGTTGACCATTTGGTAATGTCCACGTGTAGAGTTTTCTCTTGTGTTGTTGGAAGAGGGTGTTTGCCATGACCAGTGTGTTCTCTTGGCAAAACTCTATTAGCCTTTGCCCTGCTTCATTCCATATTCCAAGGCCAAATTTGCCTGTTACTCCAGGTGTTTCTTGACTTCCTACTTTTGCAATCCAGTCCCCTATAATGAAAAGGACATCTTTTTTGGGTGTTAGTTCTAAAAGGTCTCGTAGTTCTTTTTAGAACCGTTCAACTCATCTTCTTCAGCATTACTGGTTGGGGCATAGACTTGGATTACCATGATATTGAATGGTTTGCCTTGGCAGCGAACAGAGATCATTGTGTCATTTTTGAGATTGTATCCAAGTACTGCATTTTGGGCTCTTTTTTTGACTGTGATGGCTATTCCATTTCTTCTAAGGGATTCCTGCCCACAGTAGTAGATATAATGGTTATCTGAGTTAAATTCACCCATTCCAGTCCATTTTAGTTCACGGATTCCTAGAATATCAGTGTTCACTCTTGCCATCTCCTATTTGGCCACTTCCAGTTTGCCTTGATTCATGGACCTAACATTCTAGCTTCCTATGCAATATTGCTCTTTACAGCATTGGACCTTGCTTCTATCACCAGTCACATCCGCAACTGGGTATTGTTTTTGCTTTGTATCTTCTGTCTTTCTGGAGTTATTTCTCCACTTATCTCCAGTAGCATATTGGGCACCTACCAACCTGGGGAGTTCATCTTTCAGTGTCTTATCTTTTTGCCTTTTCATACTGCTCATGAGGTTCTAAAGGCAGGAATAATGAAGTGGTTTGCCAGTCCCTTTTCCAGTGGACCACATTCTGTCAGACCTCTCCACCATGACCCATCCATGTTGGGTGGCCCCACACGTCATGGCTTAGTTTCATTGTGTTAGACAAGGCTGTCATCCATGTGATCAGATTGGCTAGTTTTCTGTGATTATGGTCTCAGTGTGTCTGCCCTCTGATGCCCTCTCACAACACCTACCATCTCACTTGGGTTCTTTTACCTTGAACATGGGGTATCTCTTCACGGCTGCTCCAAAAAAGCGCAGCCACCGCTCCTTAGCTTGGACATATCATATATATAGATAAATGATTGACAGATGATAGATAGACACATACATAGAGATAGACAGATAAATATGTAAATACACAATCACATATACATGATTAAAGCCATTTAAAGTAACAGAGATGCACAAAGGATGCACTTGGTAGAGTTTATCTGTGAAACATTCATCCAAAACATCTGTTTCAGAAAGGCCTTGAAGGATATGTGAGATCTGAATGGGCAGAAAGCAGAAAAAAATAGATTTTTTAGGTAGGAAAATCATGTAAAAAAATTCAGAAGGGGAAGCAGATAATATTGGATAAGGATGGTAGGAGATAGATTACTGACAGCAGATGAAAAAATTGGGGTCATAAAATAAAATTAGAGTCATTGATGAAAGAACTCCAGTGTCGACTAAATAACTTAGTACTTTTTTAGATAAGCTTTGAGATATGGTATGATGAAAGTGATATTCATTTGTCAGCATTATCCACTTCTCATCTCTCCTCTCCAACTAGATGATACCTTTTTCCAATGCAAAAACAAGACGACTCAGAGGTTATTTTCTGGGATCATTTTGAAGACAAAAATTTCTAAGAAATCAACTCTTGCCTATAAAAATCTGAATTTAATTAAATGAGGAAAAATAAAAACTTGTGTAAAACAAAAATAAATGTTACAACTGGCACACAGTAATGTAAAAAAAGCTCACTAATCAAAAAACACATTTTTTTTTTCAGGCAATAAAACTTAGCCAATACTTATGTGGCGGGAAATCTCAACCTACATCCACTTTGCCAGTATTAGGGGGTACTTTTAATTATCAAGACTCTAGAGACTTCTCTTATGTAAGGAAAATGTTACTTACAGAATTAGGATATCAACTTTCACCTTATATGTTATAATGCATAGAAGTTATTTTCATGGGTTTTCACCATGGCAGAAAATCCTTTAAAACAAATTACTTTCCAGTTTAGCATATTTTTCTGTATACCAGTGCCCAATTCAATAATTCTGAATGCTTTGAGAAGTGAAGCACAGGAAATTTTTTCATCTTTGAGTTGGCATGTTTCCTCTTCCACACCATAATATTGCACTTAGCATCGGCTGGGCAAGCCGAGCTGGCTGTCCCACTGCCCTCCACAAACCACAGCCATGAGTATATCTTATTTGGGAGACCAAGTTCAAGTAAATGATTCTCAGATCCGGGTCAAAGGCATTAGCAGGTTGGCAAAATTGATTGTGGTAAAACAGAAATGCCCTTTGTAAAATAACATAAAAGCAAAAAATGTCCAATTACTTTGTGTTTTGGTTTAAAAATAATTTCCTATGGGATACCAGTCCCTCAGTAAATGCCAATAGCATACTGGAACTAAATTCACCAAATCAAACATTATCTGAATCCTTTGATTGCTTTCCCACATTCTCTTTCTTTACAAAGTCAATAACCATTGATTTATTATATATTCTTAGAATTTAAAATTTATGTATTTGGAATGTCTTTATGGATCTGAGGATGATTCTTATTATCAACTAATACAGAGATGAAATTATTCCTAGAGAGAATACTTCTGTGCTACCAAGAAGTAAAATATTAAAATCTATTTTGAGTTGGCAAGAGTCCACACTAGCTTGTACAAATAGAAAATTTAGTAACTGAAGCACCAAAATGGCATGGTTAAAAGACAGTTTTACACTAAATCTTAAGGAACTTCCCCCCTTACCTTGTAGGATACAACTATTTCACAACATGATAAATGTAGCATAGACTCAATAAATATTTATTCATAAATATATTATTTGATAATGTGCAAAGAGCACAGAGACAGGAATCAATCAAAGTCAGATCAACATTATTTATTTTCAGGAATACTTATATTTATTTCAGGAATTTGTTGTTATTGTTCAGTTGCTCATTCATGTCAGATTCTGTGCGATCCCATGGACTGCAGCATGCCAGGCCTCCCTGTCCTTCACCATCTCTGAGTCTGCTCAAACTCACGTCCATCAAGTTGGTGATGCCATCCCACCATCTCATCCTCTGTCGTCCCCTTCTCCTCCTACCTTCAATCTTTCCCAGCAGCAGGGTCTTTTCCAATGAGTCAGCTCTTCGCATCAGGTGGCCAAAGTATTGGAGCTTCAGCTTCAGAATCAGTCCTTCCAATGAATATTCAGGACCGTTTTCCTTTAGGATTGACTGGTTTGATTCCCTTGCAGTCCACGGGACTCTCAAGAATCTTCTCCAATACCATAATTCAAAAGCATCAGGTCTTTGGTGCTCAGCTTTCTTGGTAGTCCAACTCTCACATCCATACATGACTACTGAAAAAACCATTGCTTTGACTAGACGGACGTTTGTCAGCAAAGTAATGTCTCTGTTTTTTAATATGCTGTCTAGGTTCATCATAGGTTTTCTTTCAAGAAGCATATTTCAGGAATATGAATGAAAATAGAAATCTCATTGTTTATGTGAAATGGATATGCTATAAGTTCAGGATTTATTAGAAATAAAAATATTAGACACAAATAAACAATTTTAGCCTATAATCATTTGAGCATTTGAGTTTGTTTTTTTTTTTTTTCTGAACATGGTGGAAATTTATCATTATCAATTAAAGACTACTGTGGAACATATTCTAAAAATAGACTCCCCAATTCAATAATTTGGAAATAGTCAGAAGTCCTCTTCACTTTATTCTGAGAAAAGTGATGACACACATATTCTTATTTCACTTTCAATTTAGCTACGTGTTTTATTTTAAAGACCAACAAGTCTCTCCAGTGTTCCTTTGGAGAAGCATTAAATAAATCTCAGGTGCAGCTGCTAAGTCACCTTGCCCACATTAGAGTTCCCTATCTAAGAAGCAGTTCATTTGAACATCAGTATCTACAATTCAGAGTATCTGTCCTTAAGATTTTCCATATGAGGTTCCATTTGATTTCCATGTCTCTGATGTCTCAACCCAAGCATCTACTATGGTCAGTCTCTTGAGATTTTTGTGGTACCTCAGTTTTAGCTGTCCCCATTGATTATAAGTACCATTCAAACTTCATAGAAGTATGCACATGAATCTTCCATTACATGCCCTTGGAAAAACCCTGGGAAAATTCTAGTGGAAACCACTGCTTTAGCGTCTTCAATCAAAACCATTTGAAATAACAATGTGCTGAAAGCTATGAAAGAATATTATTTTTACACAAGGACTTCTAAACAGAGCAATTATTGGCAAAGGAAACAGAAACATAATTTGTAGTTTTTAAGAACTACCTAATACATTTAAAAAATAAATAGAGGACAAGGTTTTCTAGTGGATGGGAGTTTATAAAATATTTCAACTGACAGGAAAAGTTGAATGAGATAAAGAGATAAGTGAGGGGTAAGTTAAATTTGCCAACCAGGGTAGCATTAGCAACTTGAAACAGGGACATTAATAAAGACCTTTTAAAGGTAAAAGTCATCAAAAAATGTTTGGTGATAGGATCAAAAGATCATTGCCCAGCATTCCCCTTGGAACCATCAGATACCCAGTTATTAAAGCCAGATCCTCAGAATTCATCCTAGACTCTTTCTCTTTCTCATCCCCTACATTTATAAATCACAAAATTATTTTAAGAACCTTGATTCTATCTGCCCTATCCCTCATCCTTAAAGAATTCTGTCATTGTCTACATCATCAATATTTTTCTCTTACCTCATTTTCCTCACTGTCCCTCCTTATTTCTCTAAACTTATTATTTTTAATATTTTTTTATTTTTCAGTAAGCTCATGTCACTCTGATGTTTAGCATTCTTCAGAAGTCGATATTCTACAGGAGAAGGTCTAATCTCTTTGCACTGGTGTTCAGCACAGATGGACTGTGCCCTTGCCTAAGTCAGTCTCATCCTTCATTGCTTTTTGGAAGGCACTTTCTCAACACACTGACTGAGCTTATGATGATTTCCCAAAGACATCATGTTTTTGTGTCTTGGGAAAAAAAATTCTGTCTTTCCCTTCTCATTGCCTAACAATTCCTACTAACAAAAATGCAGCTCAACAGGCACTTCCTCTATGAAGCCTCCTGACACCACCTCATGCCAAACTTCTTGCTCTGTCCTCTGTCATAGCACACCTTACCTCACTCTGTAATGACTTGTCATGTGTTCTCCCCCTCAGTAGACTCTGAGTGCCTCAAGACCAGGAATTACTTCTCATGCAACTTTTTATGTGAATACACAATGTCTGTGGGAGACCTGGTGGCTCAGATAGTAAAGAATTCACCTGCAATGCAGGCGATCAGGGTCCCATCCCTGAGTTGGGAAGATCCCCTGGAGGAAGGCATGGCAACCCACTCCAGTATTCTTGCGTGAAGAATCCCCAAGGACAGAGGAGCCTGGCGGGCTACAGTCCATGGGGTCATGATGAGTCAGACACGACTAAGCACAGTATAGACACAATGTCTGTAATAGTTGTCTATTAAATAGGATTTTAGATCTGAAGGAGTTAAGTCAATGTTGTCTCAAGTCCAGTTGCCTTGAAGGGGAGCCTGGAATTGGATTTCTACACAAGAGATTGATTAAGAAGCACTTTTAGGAGAAACTCAGGGGGCAGCAAGGAAATAGAACATGACCAAGAAAGAAGCTAAGCAAAGATGTGGTTTTCGTTGAGTCCTCAGCTCAGCCTCTGCCTGGAGGGAGCACCGGAGTGGCCTAGGTGTATGTCCCACTGAACCAAAGGGGCCAGGCTTTTGGACACCTGTGTTAGTCAATGGGTGCACCCTGCCAAGGGTTAGAAGGCAGTGATGGTGGAAAGTATAAATTACCTCTCCATCTCCAGGTCAGCAGCCAATGTCAGCTCAGGAAGGACAATTTCCTATAAAGGGAAATAACTGTGAGCCTGTATTGGCCAATGCTTACTGCAGCTGAATTGTAAGTGCTTGCACTTAGGAGGAATCTGGGTAAAATACCACCAGCTTCTATAGACGCCACACACATCAGCATATTCTTTCTCAAAAGTAGGTTATCTAGAGAAACTTTTCAATTTCAGATTTGATTTCTCTCCTATTCCAGTGAATCCACAGCTCCACAGTTTGAGGGATTGACTTCTTAACTTGACATATTTGGGTGTCTTTTTTTATCTGACATATACATAACTATTAACTGTGCAAAGCCACATCAAGGACTTTAGTGAGCTGCAGTACAGTTATATTGCAGTCCTGCAGTAGTTCTTCCCAGGGAAATTTCTAAACAAACTGAACCCAAGTAGAGTCCTGTGAAAAACTGTGCCTCAACATCTAGTGCTAACTACACATTAATATAATTGGCAGGCGCACCACGTCTCCAGCAAATACTAAAAAATATTTCTTTGGAACATTTGTTCTTTACACGTGCCATAAATTACACTCTTTTTATTGGTGTGGGAAAACCCTATGTGTTATATCTGATATTGGATCCTCATTAACTTCACCATACATGGGAGTCAGTAAATGGTTGCTCATAGACATGCTAAGGACCTTATAAGGCTAAGTCTGTGTGAGGCTTTATAATCTTTCCTGGACACATGGAACTAAATAAATGGTGTATCATCATATTCTACCCATTTACCATAGAAGCATTTTAAAGGTTTGCAGCCCATGGAAACAGTATTATGAATAAACATTTTTTAATATTCATGCAACATTTATGCACACCCACCCACACACAGACAGACAAAACAAATAGAAATGATCTTTCTCCCATATTTCAGTATCTTTTCAGAATTAGTGCATTATAGTAAACAACTACTGGAGAAGAAAATGCCAACCCACTCCATTATTTTTGCCTAGAGAATCCTGTGGACGGAAGAGCCTGGGAGGCTGCTGTCCATAGGGTCGTACAGAGTCAGACATGACTGCAGCGACTTAGCATGCATGCATGCATTGGAGAAGGAAATGGCAACCCACTCCAGTATTCTTGCCTGGGACAAGAATCCCAGGGACAGAGGAGCCTGGTGGGCTGCCATCTCGTCGCACAGAGTTGGACATGACTGAAGTGACTTAGCAGCAGCAGTAAACAACCACACCAATTTTTTTTTTTTTTAAATAAATAGTATAGGGTGTCAAAGAACACTGGAGACAAAATTAAGTCCCCAAAGCAAATTTATCTTCTATGTTTTAAATAGAGAAATTAAAAACAAGATAGTTCCTGATAATACACATGCCAACTTCAATCACTAGCAATGCAAAGATGTGTGTAGCCATAAGAAGCTGCCAATCTTTTTAAAATTCAATTTTCCCATTTTCTGTTTATTATATTAGATGCTGACCACACGGTTCTATTAAGATCATCACGTGTTAATAAGAGAATCCTACTTGCATAAAGCTAATTTGGAGAAGTGTTTGCAAAAGTACAGTGGCATCGTGTGGCACTTTAGCAATGGGTATAAAAAGGCACACAACAAATGTCAATGGCGGTCATGTGTGACTGAGGGCAGAGAAGAGTGTCTATTAATTCAGGAAAACCTGGCCCCACTCCAAGGATTTTTACAATCCCTAGACTATTTTTAAGACGTTCTCAAAATTGAATCACACATTTAAAATGGAAAAAACAACTAACTGCACCCAATTCAGGTATGAAACTAAAGATAAGGAAATTCAAGCAGCTCTTGGCTGTGTGGTTTGAGTAGATAAAAATGGAAACTGTCCAAACCCTCTGACTGTAGAAAAGTCTCAACATTTGCATTTTGTTTCATTTTATTCTTCAGGCAGTATATTAACACACAGGGGATTACTATTATAATTTTCATTAACACTGAATGCTCTACAATCCAGTTGAACACATCATGTATTATTGAAACCTTGATTTCTAATTTTTAACGGTTGAGAAAGCAAGTGATTATATCCAGTAGAAAAGAAGTAATTTAGTAATAAGAACCAAAATCAGGCCATTTCTACCTAGATGAAATGAGGAGATGGGTGAAATGTAACAATAAAATTAGCTGGATAATTCAGACAAATAAGTTTTAATTTACTGATATTGAGACAAATACAATAGTGGAGTAGGCAGAGCTTAGAAAAGGGTTATTGGGATAAATTAAGTTTCAGACAAATGGTGATTTGATACTTCAAGTTCTGGAACTTTCACTTTAATCATTTTATGAACACATTATTAAAACATGTTAAAATAGTCCATATTATCATGTTTAAAGAAATGGAATACACTGATATTCCTTAATGAGTTAGGATTATTTTATGAACATTTTCATATATCAAGAAAATTTTAAAATTTGTCCCTAGACTGATCAAATACCATTGTAGCATTTAAATGTGATAAAGAAACATGCTAAGAATTGTTGAAGTAAATATTATTTTTCTCTTTTGCTCCATGTCCCCATATTTTTCTGGTCAGCGTTTCTTTTATACACAGGCAGCTTTGTCATCCTTTGATGTTTTTCACAGTACCTATCATTGCTTCTAATTTCAGCTTCTTTTGTCAGTTTTTTCCCTTCTTCTACCACATTATTTTTTTTCTTTCTTATTTTCCTTTGTATTACTTAAAAGTTCTCATATGTCTTCACTTTGAATTTTTAAAAACTGATTTTGAAAGCAAGCACCATATGTGAATGCTGGTAATTTTTTCTCCTGTAACTTTTGCATTGCTAACTATTTGGTAATTTTGGTCAATGTTCATGCTCAGTAGCCTTATTTTCAAATTATTTCTGGTTTTTTATTATTTAAGACAGTTAAGGGTGCCAAACACCTGAGGGACTCTGTCTACAGTGACTAATTTCTTATTTTTTATAATACTGTAAATGTGTACTTTCTTTCAAGGGCTTTAAAGTATTTCCCAACTTTTTCCCTAGATAGTTGTTTCCTCTTTTGTTTTTTTGAAAATATTTCCATAATAGTGGTGTTTCATATCAAAATATAAAAATACTTATGGAAAATTCCTTTCCTTTAATTATATTGCTTGTATCAGAAAAAAGTTATTCTTTTCTAAAAGACTGGGGGTGGGGCATAAATAAGTCAGGAATATCTTTACGTTAATACAAATTTATTACATGTCAGTCACATTCTCAAACTTAAACTACATGTAGTTTAAAATCAGGAAGTGATCCAAAGCCACGTTAGAGACTTTAAGAAATGCCAAAATAAGATCATTCCTTAGAGGCAGTTTTCGTTTTAAAGAAATTATGTTTCATTTATTGATGCTGGCTGATTTATTGGTTGAACTTTTAGAATGCCTTTAAAGACAGTCTTTGCCATTAAAAAAACAAATTAGCACTATGTTCATATAACTGAGACCAAAACGCATTCTTACTTAAGAACTGTTAAGATAAACTGAGGCAGTGTCAAACCTAAAGAGGTTAGGCATGATCAGCAACAGGAGCCTGGGGAAAGACTTACATAGACAAGTGTGGAAGTAAAGAAAGGAAATTATTGGATTGGCTATTAGCTTAAAGCCTTGCTGCCAGTTTATGATTAGTTGTCCTCAGCATTTTGATTCTATAACCTCAGGGCCTTTAGAGGCTTAGATTTTGGTTTGCTTATGTAGGGCAATCCAGGGCACTGGAGCCCTCTCAATCTAGTGGTCTCCTTGTTTTTTGAGCAACACAAGGTATATTTATGGGTTGTGTTACTTTGATAGCTTCTGCCATAAAATCCAATCCTATTAGCTCATTTAAAAGTCCCTTGGAAGCTAGTTTCTGCTTATCTGTCTGGGCTGACGTCTATCTCTATGTCCCAGCCTTACTGAATCACTTAGTTGTATCACCCTGACATACTTACTGTCACTTTATTTCTCTCTCCTAACCCCCATTCTCTTTGCCTAACTTTGGTTTCTTCTTGCTTTAGAAGCTGTTTCTCTAAGAAACCTTCCAGATGTCCCTTCCAAAGTTCAGGCCAGAGTACACAGTATCACCAGCATTAGGACTGCATTACTATCTTGACTTTCTGTGCAGTTTCTTCATTTCATAGCCAACACAGTCAATCAAAATTAAGATCTCTTCTGAAATGTACATTAATGAAAATTTATTTAGAATTAGATTTGCTTTTCTTAAAGAAAAACCCAGGTTAACATTTATATTACATTTTATTTAACTTATTGTAAAACAATGAAAAAAGAAGTTAAAGATACAATTCTAAGCACAGAGCAGAAGCTAACATTTATTGGTGAAGATCTTGCAAGAAGAGGGTATTAGAAAAAAAGGAGGATGGGGATGTCAAGTGGATAAAGATGAGAAAGATACATGGGAAATATCACTAAAAAGGTAGCTTTTACCATATTCTGACTAAGTGTAGTGGGAATACATTCCATTTGCAACTGAATCATTTATATGCTAATAAGGTATCTACAGCAGTGATGTGGCTACCAATGGAATTAATCATATGTTTCTATTTAATCCAAAGACACTATGGGATATGCAAATATTCAAATGTAATATTAATTGAAGCAAAATAGTATGACCCCAGAAAAGTGGTCAACCAGAAATTAATGTTTATATATCCTAAAACTCCATTGTTTGGAAATAAAATAACTATGAGGGAAAAGACAGAGACTTGATTCTACCACATGTTTATGAATTCAAATCTGAGATTCTCTGAAGAAATACCCTGAAAAATACAATAGTGTCAAAAATAAATCAGAAAGTCAGAGTTTATAAAAAAGAAGAGGGAATGCGGACTGTGATTTCTTACTAATGATGTATAGAATATCTAAATGAGGCTGACATGTATCTTACATTCCACAGAAATAAATAACATGAATAAAGAATGAAAATCTTCAGGGAAAAGGAGCCACTTGTGACTATATGGACATAAATCTGAAAAATGGACAATTAATAGATACATTTCTTGAGAAATCTCTCCAGATATTTTTAAGTTTTGGATTAGGATCAGTAAGGCTATTTAATGGGATATCTATATATGTTTTTGCCTATTTATGTTTGTGAATAGATAGGTGATGGTAGAAAATGATAGATAGTATTTTTATATTTGCATACATACTCACATGCATATACTTTCACAGGGAATTTCTATTAGATGTTATCTAAATCTCTAAAAACTCAAAGAGATCCAAAATCTACTCATAAAGTCATTATTCAGATAAATTTATGTCTGTACCATGAACTCAATTCCAGGGTCATCTGTCTCCTTTGACTTCCACAACTCACTAGTAGTCATCAGTGTATCTCTAATTCCTTGGTCTATAGGCCTCTTGTCAATGTACTAAACTAGTAACAAGCACTATCACTTAAAGCTCATCTATCCACAGTAATCTTCTAAGAATTGTTTCTAAATCTTTCTTCTAAGTTGTTCATCTACATGAGCCACTATCAGTCCTCTGAAGGCAGAAACAATGCTTGAGAGTTTATTGTATGCCTACCAATCTAAGGACAGTTTTGAACTCATAACAAGTGATTCATAAATATTTACTCACAGATGCAGCTTGAACGCTCTCAGTCGTGTCTGACTCTTTGCGACCCCATGGACTATATAGTTCATGGAATTCTTCAGGCCAGAATACTGAAGTGGGTAGCCTTTCCCTTCTCCAGGGGATCTTCCCAACCCAGGAATTGAACCCAGGTCTCCTGTACTGGAGACGGATTCTTTACCAGCTGAGCCATCGGTGTAGCCCCCAAAGAGTGTAGCCCCCAAAATCTAGCCCAGGTAATAAAACACTATTAAGATGATAAAATTCAGCTATGACTTTTAATGATGAAGTTAGTCATATGATTTTCAGAATTTTATGTCAAATATGAAGCCAATAAAATCTGAGCATCATGGCAGGAATACTAGGGGTTGGAGGGAAAGGAAGGCAGGGCAGTGTTTGGGGGTGGGAATGAGGAAACTGCATAATAATGCATTTTTTAGAGTCTAAATTGAACTGTATCTTTGTGACAGCTATTTAGGAAATTCCAAGATTTTCATGGTTCCCCTAAGTATGGGGTCTGGCAATAAAAAAATAATCTGGCATTTATCTTGTGGAATTCAGGCAGCTGCTGAAGCCCAAATAAATCTAATTTCCATGATTCTCGTGATTTTAATAGCCATTTGCAGTGTGGAAACTGTGTGTTTGTTATTAAATTAGAACTATAAATATCATATAATCTGTATACCAGAAATATGAATAATTCTGAAATGATCATGTGACTTCAATTGTTACAAATAAAATCAAGGCTATGAATTCTCACAATATTGAAGCATCAATCATTTCAGAGGCTTTAGGTCAAAGAGAGCAAAGGCATTTCTATGCACCCTTCTTTCAGAGCTAATTTACATGCATTTTTAATGTAAGGTAGAAAATATAAGAATGTGACAAAGTGTCACTTTCATTAAAAACTTTAGGTTAAGCTTCTATCTACATCTAATGTTTTAAATTATTGGAGAGAGACATGGTCCTGAACTGAAAACATAGGGCAAAAATCATAAGATTCTGCTTCATGTAAAATTCCAGAACTTCCTTGATATTCAATAGTATATAAAACTTGCCCACCAAATTCCTTACACACAATGCAAATGCTGAATTTCTATGTCAGCAAGTATCATGCCCAGGGAGGAATCAGTATTTTTTTTATAGGCGTGTTTGTAATATTTTTGAAGGAAAAGCATAGGATGGGCACAGTAAGAACCCCTGCTCCTATCCACAAATGTTGGGACTCATGCAGAATCTTATGTGGTTTAGAAAACCCATATGTAGAAACATGAGTCACTAATGTTGAGGATCATCAAACAAAGAGAACTTCAGCTCTCCTCATATAAAGAGTTATATCCCTAGGTCTCTCCTCACCATGTGAGGAGGACACAGCAGTCTGCAACCTGGAGGAGAGCCTACATCAACCACCAAATCTGTCAGTGTCAGGACCTCAGGATTTCCAGACCTCAAACTGCAAGAAATAAATTTCTGTTATTTGTAAGTTAGCCAGTCTGTGGTATTTTGTTATAGCAGCCTGAACAGACAAGACAGCTTCTGACTACAAATGAGTGGCTTTTCCACACGAAGCAATTCTCCAGTTCTTTTGGGACACCAACTAGATGTCCTAGAGTTTACTTTACTTCTGGCACTATCTGGAGTTAGCACAGACCCCCACAGGGATCCATCCACACAACTGCTCCCACTTCAGATGCCAGTCCCAAGTCCCAAGTGGTGACCTGAATGTCAAATCTTCTATAAATCAGGGCTTCCCACCATCCCCTCTTTTGTTCAATAATTTGCTAGAATGACTCACCGAACTCAGGAAAGTGCTTTACTTACTACTATTGGTTTATTATAAAATATAAAGTCAGGAACTGTCAAATGAAAGAAATCCATAGAAAAAGGTATGGGAAAGAACAGAGTTTCCATGTCCCCTCTGAAAGCACCACTATCCCAACACCTCAATGTGTTCACCAATCTGGAAGCTCTCTGAACTCCATCATTTAGATTTTCTATGAAGTCTCCATTACACAGTATCTCCTGGAGTTTGCTCAAACTCATGTCCATGGAGTCAGTGATGCATCCAATCATCTCATCCTCTGTCACCCAAACGGCCCTCCATGAATAACAAAGGCACTCTTACCACTCAGGAAATTCCTAGGATTTAAAAGTTACCTCCCACAGATAGGAACAAAAGCCAGATACTTTGGGGGGCAAGGTCAAATTCTTTGCTCAACAATCTGTCACTGGGTTGTACCAGCGGACTGCATACAGAAGGATCAAAACTCTAGAGACTGGAACTTAGTCAAAGGTCCCACAAGAAATGGGGATTTTTTTGAACCAACAGAAACCTCATTCCCTTGGAATTATAGCAGAGACAAGAAATAGGGTAAAAATGGTTTCTGGGAGTACTTGCCTGAAATCAGGTGGTATGAACTTCAGAAAGGAGTGATGAGTTTAGATTCTAAAAGAAGCCAGGCACTTCATAGAGAAAGAACCAGCATTATTTACTGTTTGCTTAAGCCTAAGAGTGGCAGTAGAAATTCTGGGATTACGGGGACCAGAATAAGGAAATATTATGACAGGTTTCATATGTGTGCATGTGTATACACCCATACACATACACACACACACACACACACACACACACATATCAGTACCAAGCAGACTAAAAGTGCTTCTTTCTCAGAGGCCAGAAGTTAGAAGATTTAGGCAAGAGAACAGGCCCAACAGACCACAAAAGCCATGCCTTCAGTGATCTAAGAGACTGTTAGCCTGGTCCTTTCCCCAAGTGATTATTACAAAATCCTGAAAATGTAAAGGGGTGTCAGTTTCATAAACACAGGACATGAAGATCTTAGGAGGCTATAACCTATTTGATCACCATATTTGAGTCAATTACAGCATCTTTTAAGAAGATGGTGAAGTAAGCTGAAATCCTTGATACAGAATAAATTGACTCCAGATCGCAAAAGTAAACATAGTTCGAATGTAAATGGTTGAAGGCCCTTTAGATTTTTTGACAACAAATGCCCATTTTCTACAATTTTCTAGGATGGCTACTAAAGAAGTCAGTGGTCCCCTTCCTCCTTAATTCTGGTCAGGAATTTTATTAATAATAATCTTCTCTACACTATGGATGTGAGAGCTGGACTATAAAGAAAGCTGAGCACTGAAGAATTGATGCTTTTGAACTGTGGTGTTGGAGAAGACTCTTGAGAGTCCCTTGGACAGCAAGGAAATCCAACCAGTCCATCCTAAAGGAAATCAGTCTTGAATATTCATTGGAAGGACTGATGCTAAAGGTGAAACTCCAATATTTTGGCCACCTGATGTGAAGAACTGACGCCTTGGAAAAGACCCTGATGCTGGCAAAGATTGAAGGCAGGGGGAGAAGGGGACAACATATAATGAGATGGTTGGATGGCATCACCTACTTGATGGACATGAGTTTGAGTAAGCTCTGGGAATTGGTGATGGACAGGGAAGACTGGAGTACTGAAGTAAATGGGGTCACAAAGAGTCAGACGTGACTGAGTGACTAAACTGAACTACACTGTCAACTTTACTAATCTCAAATTCTTCTAATCCCAAAGACTTTGACATAGATGGAAGGGTTAGAGTTTTATACTACAAGATACATCCAGTTATGAAATTAAGTTAATAACAACAGTTCTTTGTTATCCTTCTTCTGAACTGAAACAGCACATAGAATTTTTTTTTTTATCAGAGCATAAGCTTTTAGAGGGAGAGAAAATAAGTAAATCCAACTCAGAGAATGACCAGGGACCCCGACATAATCTAACTTTCAAAATGGAGAAATACAAAAAGATATTAAGTATCATGCCCAAGGTCACAGTGCTAGTTAGTAATATAACAAGATCTAGAAGGCAGCCTTCCTGAAGTGAAAGCCCCTCTCCCAAAACAAATCATCTAAAGCTATTATATCTACAGTTCAATGATCAATTTCCCAGTTGAAATCCTGCAAAATATACATATGCATAAGAAATTAATCAAATGATTTTCTTACCTTGCCAGTGCACATAAAGCTATGAAGGACAAGGTCAGAGTTCTCTTAACCAAAGGCTAAAGCCTAGTAATTTTCTGCCTGCTAATATGTATCTCTCATCTCATAACTCATATAAGAATATATTAAAAGAAAAAAAAAGAATATATTAAAGCCATGATTCATCCAGTTTTCCAGATTTCCTAAAAATTAGTTTCTGTACAACATTCCATATATCTTTATTTAATCCACTATCAACTTACTTTACAGTGGTAACTTTGAAAGTAACTTGTCACCTTCCTCGTTCAAACACAGCCAGCTGAGAGAATTCAGATTATGAAAAACATGACTTTAGAAGACCACTCCTGCAACAGGCTGTGTTTAGTGAAGTGAGTCTAAAAACTAATATAGGCATAAAACTCTGTGGGGCTCCTGGGCATAGAAGCCTTTCAAACAGTGGCTAATCAGGGAAAGGGGGGTGGATACAGAGACAAGGGAGGAGCAGCCAAGAAGCAGCAGTGCAGACTTGGGCAGGGTCCTGGCTCCATCTCAAGGGCTAACACATCACAATACCTTTGAGCTCTTTACAGAACTATGTGCTTAGTCGCTCAGTCCTGTCTGACTCTTTGCAACCCTATGGATTGTAGCCCACCAGGCTCCTCTGTCCATGGAATTCTCCAAGCAAGACTATTGGAGTGGGTTACCATTTCCTCCTCCAGGAGATCTTCCCAACCCAGGGAGCGAACCTGTGTCTCTGGCATCTCCTGCATTGACAGGCAGATTCTTCACTACTGCACCTCACCCCAAACTGTCGCTGAGATTCAATCTGGCAGTAGTGCACAAAGGCTGAGTTTTCAGCCTCAGACATTCCTTGGAGATGCTGTGGGTTCAGTTCCATACCACTGCAATAAAGCAAGTCACATGAAAGTTTTGCTTTCCCAGCACATACAAAAGATGTGTTTATGCTACCCTGTAATCTATTAAGTGTGCAATAGCATTATGTATAAAAAAGAATATACCTTAATTAAAAATATTTCATTGCTAAAAATTGGTAACCATCAACTGGGCCTTCAGTGAGTAGTATTAGTAACATCAAAGATCATGGATCACCGTAACAAATATAACATTTTAAAAGTTTGAAATATTGTGAGAATTATCAAAATGTGACACAGACAGGAAGGGAGAAAATGCTGTTGGAAAACTGGCACCAAAAAGACTTGCTCAACATAGAGTCACCACAGACCTTTAATTTGTTTAAAAAAAAAAAAGTGCAGTATCTGAAAAATGCAATAAAGCAAATCACAACAAAATGAGCTATGGATGTGTATAGATAAGACACACTCGTACCCACGTACATTTGTTTGAATCCTTACCCATATTTAAAGGTCTATTTTAAATGAGAACTATCTCATCAACTCTTTCCCAGCAACCCAACCACAGTGACTTCTTCCTCCTGGGACATTTTACAGTGCTCAGTGTAAGAGCTACATGCTCAGCATTTAGCACACCCTGCCTTTAGCTCAGGGTACCTCCAGTGTGCACTTAGTTCTACCACTTCTTCCCATCTTCACACTGACCCTTTTGTTCTCCAAATATAGGTGGGAAGAAAAGAGAGACGTTTTTTCATCACATGTCTTAGTTGAGATAAACTGGAATTCTCAAAAGGGGTTCTCCTAAAATGCTAAAGGAATTAGCAAAATTGAAAAAACAAGAACAATGACATAGCAACAAAATCACAGAAACCGTCTTATTTATGGTGCACATTTTTTCACCGTCACAGAAATTTGGTCTAACCACAGACTGGTTTGGCTGGCTTAATTATACAGGCCCTTAGATTTTGTCTTCACCAACTCTGGCCCAGATGCCATAAGTCTAATCTGAAGAATATTCATGCTGCAGCCTTCGTGATGGTCATTTCTCTGGGTCCTGGGCCATCTCCATGCTTCCTCTGATGTTCAGACTGTTCTTTCATCTGGCCAATTACCCCAGGTTAATTACCTCTGGGTTATGAAAAAACCCACGTTCTGACTTTCTGTGCCTTGTGGAAAAGCCATGCCTCTGGCAACTCCCTCCCCACCTTCCTCCCCAAATTTGAAGATAGTCACTTAGCAGATTCTAAGGAAAACCAAGCCTTTACACAAAGAATATTGCAGGCTCTCTCCAGGTGTTCACAGACTCATGAAGCCCATGCTCAGAATCCATGTTTTTGAGTCTAGTGACCTGATGATCTCAGGCAGGGAGCCCCACTTTGCAAAAGCCTCTCTCCTTATGTAATTCTCTGCCAGATTCTCCCAGCAAAACCCGTTTTTCACCCAGCACCAACAACGGAAGATTTCTTACGAAACCCATCCCCATCAGGATTCTCATTGAGTTACTTCCTGGAAAGGATACTCTTAATTTTCTGTTAATTTGTAAGCAGAGAAGATTGATACCTGGCCCTTCTTAGAAGAGGCTGATCATTTTTCCTCCTTTCTCAGTTCCTCCAAAAGGCTTTGCAAAAGTCTACACATTACATTTAGGCAGTGTTAAAATGCACTTATAAAAAAAATACACATTAGGAAGAAAAGATCATTCTACTATGCTTTCTATTATTTTTTAATCATTAATTAAATTGAGATATTAACTTTTTTCCTTGCTATATATCCCCTTTCTCTTTCCTCCATTTAAAGATGATAGTGGCCTCTGTGATTCACTGCTTCAGGGGAGGCACAGCAAGAGGTAGCTTGAAAGCCTTTTTTATTTTGGAAATTTCTAAAGCCAAACCCAATGTAGAATGTACGGAATTCACGAACATAAACATATTATCTTTGAAGAATATAAAGGGAAGATGATTCACCCCAGACTAAAGATATATCTTATGCAGAGGCAGAGCAACAACATCTGCAATTCTTCAGAGCACACACGTCCCTGAAGGCACCCCACCAAACCTCATCCATCCAAAGAGCATTGCCTATGAGGTGGGTGTCAGAGCTGGGCACAGGCAGCCATGAAGAAGCTCCTCACATCCCCAACCATGACAAGGAACCACAGACCATCACAGGATCTGCGGATGCCATGCAGAGTGGTCCCTGACCTGAATCCCTCATTTACTTACACGGGCAAATGTGGTTCACCAAAACTTAGCATCTACAAGTACCCAGAACTGTGTGTGGCTGACTCTGGAGAAGGACAGGAAATCCTCCAAAGTAACTGACATCCAAATTTTCACACTAAATTAAGTTACTTTTTGGATAACAAAAAAAGTTGTCTTTTTTGTACAGTTGAGTTTGTGAAGTGGGATTTCTACTTTTTAGTTTATTTCTGTACCCTGTTTTGCCAATTACTTGTATGACACTTGAAGATAAAGATTAGTCTTAAACTCCTATATCACTAGAATTTGTCAGAGGGCCCTGGATGACTCAGTGTTAATGAATTCTGTTTGATGATCATTATCCAATTATAAAATCTTTGAACTTGAAACATTAGACAGTCTTTTATTCCAATCTCTTTATTTCATAGACACGGAAACTAAAGCTCAGGGGGATACATTTTCCAGGTCACACGAAATCTTCACAGTTGTGTTTTCCTTCCAAACTTTATCTTCTAAAAGTTGAGGGTTCTATTGGCAGGTATCCTTTTGAAGACTGGGTCTCAGGAACAGAAACAATAGAGATACTTAATAGATCATGCACATTTTGCTTCTCTCAAATCCCATCTTAGTGTTCAAACTCCTTTTGAGAATTCAAAAGACATTGGTCCAGACTGTCTTCTATACTTTCTGTTCCTATAAGGATGTTCCTTCCCTCTGGACCTCTAGCGAATGAGCCATGGTGGGTGACTGTATCTCTAAGTCTTCTCTACTATCTTCAGAAGAGTATCAAGCATCATTTCTGTCAGAGAGTATCCCACTCAGAGATGTTCTTAGGGGACAGTAAAACTAGAAGACTGAGAAAGGTCGTGCACCTTAAGGGAGAAGATGTGGCTTTGCCAGATGGTGCTAAATAAAAGCCTGCAGTGTTACACAACTCCTTTGAAAGGGATCAAGTGCATGCACTCAGCCTGTTTTTAACTAGCATCACATTGAACTCAGAATGCTTGCTGCTTACTTGCTGCTGTCTTAACGTTTTCTTTTCTTAAGGCTGTGCTGACTTCATTTGAACCTGATTTTATGTATATCTGAACTATTTGAGGAGGTACAAGACTAAAATGCTATGAATCTGGGGCTCTATTTTCCTCTGTTTTCACTTCTCTCTTCTCTTGGGTTTATCCATAATCCATAATATAAGCAATCTCATCCAAATCATCCAGTCTTCAAGACTTTTCCTTCCCTTTAGGAGAGGGTGGGATGAATTGAGAGAGTAGCATGGAAACATATACATCACTACTAAGTCGCTTCAGTCATGTCCAACTCTGTGTGACCCCACGGACGGCAGCCCGCCAGGCTACCCCGTCCCTGGGATTCTCCAGACAAGAACACTGGAGTGGGTTGCCATTTCCTTCTCCAATGTATGAAACTGAAAAGTGAAAGTGAAGTCGCTCAGTCGTGTTCAACCCTCAGCGACCTCATGGACTGCAGCCTTCCAGGCTTCTCCATCCATGGGATTTTCCAGGCAAGAGTACTGGAGTGGTGTGCCATTGCCTTCTCCAAACATATACATTACCACATGAAAATAGATAGCTAGTGGGAAGCTGTTATATAATATAGGGAGCTCAGCCTGGTGCTCAGTGACAACCTAGAGGGGTGGGATAGAGGCAGTGGATGCAAGGAAGGGTCAAGAAGGAGGGGATATATAGGTACTTATGGCTGATTCATGCTGTTGTACAGTAGAAATCAACACATTGTAAAGCAATTATCCTCCAATCAAAGATGAATATTTTAAAAATTGGAGAAAAATAGTCTTCCTTCCCTTTAATATCTCCATATATCAACAAGAGCCTAGCTCAGGGGAAGCAGGCTACAGACATGAATAAGCAGAGCACAGAGGATTTTTAGGGCAGTAAAGACACTGTTTGATATTATAATGTAAATATCTGTCATTACATCATTTTTAAAACTCACAGAATGTACAAACCAAGAGCAAATCTTAAGATCAACTATAAACTTGGGTGATTTTGATATATCAATGTAGGCTCATCCTTGTTAAAATAAATAAATAGCATTCTGGTGAGTGGTACTGAGAGTGGGGAAGGCTATGTATGTGTAGGGGTAGGGGTTATAGGAGAGATCTCTGTACCTCCTCTCAATTTTATGTAAATCTAAAATTGCTGGAAAATAAAGCCTTCTAGAAAATAATTTTTTAAAAATTAAAAAAAAAAAAAACCCATGAGCTCCCATGAGAGCACATTACAATGGGAAATTCAGCATCTCTTTACTATTCCTTAGACTTTTGACTCTAGCTCCAAGTCTTTAGGC
This sequence comes from Bos indicus, assembly GCF_029378745.1. Classification (NCBI taxonomy): domain Eukaryota; kingdom Metazoa; phylum Chordata; class Mammalia; order Artiodactyla; family Bovidae; genus Bos; species Bos indicus. The sequence continues at coordinate 37,039,993 of NC_091760.1, read as the reverse complement.
CGGATTTAGGTCTCAACTTCCTACGCCACAGTCTTGCTCACTGCAGCTGCTGCCTGTTCTATTTACCCAAATGAAGATAGATGTTGTCCTGCATTTCCCAGAGTACCACTAGCCTAAGGACAGTTGGTCTATTTTTAGTAAAGATACGGGTATAATTATGGGAGATAATGGCATAGGACCAAATAAAAAATGACTTTAAAATAAATGTTTAGACATTTTTCTTTCTAAGCTTCATAATTAGCACCACCACTGGGAATTTCTCATTGATCACTTGTCTTTTTTGGTCTTAGTCTAGTAAAATGTCCTGGGTCCCATTATCTTCTTCTGTCCCAATACCTGTCTCCTCTCTGCTACCCACTTCCAGATCCCTACAGCCTATCATCCCTTCCATATGCCATACTAGACTCCCCAACTTCCTCTTAACTTAATCATGAATCATAATCTATCTCACATTTATTTTATTCTCTATTCAAGACAAAGTGCTAAGGTTTATTTTTATATAACAAAAAGTCCTGTAAAAGAAATTTACTAAACAACAAGGAGATGGATTATCACATTTCTATGTAATGTGGGAGCTGCAGAATTCATTTCCTTTTTTTAATAACTAGTTTTTCCATATATGAAAACACTACCTATCTGTGGGTCTCAGAGAAGCAGAGTCATCTAAGGAGGATTTGAAAGTCAAACAACCTTTACTCATGCCTGCTGTTCCAGCTCAAGAGTGATCAAACCATCTTGAACAATCTCCACAGTGCTCTGGTTACAACTGCCTCTCCTAAATCAAGTTCTGCACGGTGAACCATATTTCAAGGTTTTACCAACCACTATTTTGATCAAATGGTTTCCTTCCTTTTAAAAGTTTTGAGGTAGCTTATCGGAAGTCTACAATCAGTTCAGTTCAGTCGCTCAGTTGTGTCCGACTCTTTGTGACCCCATGTACTGCAGCATGCCAGGCTTCCCTGTCCATCACCATCTCCTGGAGCTTGCTCAAACTCATGTCTATTGAGTCGGTGATGTCATCCAACGATCTCATCCTCCGTCGTCCCCTTCTTCTTCTGCCTTCAATCTTTCTCAGCATCAGGGTCTTTTCTAATGAGTCAGCTCTTTGCATCAAGTGGCCAAAATACTGGCCTGCAAAGTACCGAAGTCTACGATAGAACCTTTAAAATAAGGTGCCAAGATGGTGGACGGTAATTGGTATGAACCAGGCAACACTAGCTGGCCCTAGGAAGCAAGCTCCTGACATAAGGGGCATTGCTGGATGGGAGGCAGGCAATCTTTACTAAGAAGTTGCCCTAAAATATAGTTTAGCGTGATCAAAAGTGATGGTATTATCATATCCAAGGACAGCTCCAGGCCATCCTAATTACCTGCAGCAATAATTTAAGAAAATATCCGCATCAATGATAGGTAGCCAACTCCCAAGCAACTAATGATGTTCTGAGTGATCATAGACAAGTGCATTCTGAGTGTCTTCACCACCAGCATTCCTTTTGTTGCAAAGGAAATTGTCCTTTCATTCAGATTATCTTTTTTATGAAGTAACTTAGAGCATCCTATGCACCTGGAAACCAATTAATTGACACTTCTATCTGCTTCCTTATCTTTGCTCAGGTTGTTGGTGAGAGGTTGGCTTCTCATCCATCGGTACAATGCCAAGCGCAGAGTTAGACCGTGTTCACATCAAGAGAATGACCTACTAGACTGGACTGTGCTCTTATCAACAAAAGGATCTGACCACTGAGGAGTGATTTAATTTGAACTAGTTTATAGAGTACATGCTGATTAGTTACATAAATTATTTCAATATTTTTCTTCACAGAAAATTTAATTTATAGTTTATCTAATTTTCTAAGAGGCATATTCAACATGAAAGAACATTTCAACTAAAAAGACTAAGTCAGTTAGTGTTTGAAAGCAACTGATGAAAATGAATATTTCCTAAAAGGTCTCTTCTAATAGAAAAATAAAAAGTGAAGTAGGAAGAAGAATTTACTTTCTCTTTTCATTTTTAAAAATTCTTGTTTTTTCTAAAAGCCAGAAATAAATTCCAGGATCTATGCCATGATATATTGCGTTCCTTTCATTTACTCATTCCACACCTTTGATATTTATTGAGGTACTGCTACAAACAAAGCATAACAAAGTGATTATGACAACTGGGTAGAACAACTTACTATTGTAATGATTGTAACGAGACTGCTTCTTCCTGACTTCAAAGGAATGACTCTAATGCCCAAGTATAACTTTGAATCGGAGAAGGCAATGGCACCCCACTCCAGTACTCTTGCCTGGAAAATCCCATGGGCAGAGGAGCCTGGTAGGCTGTAGTCCATGGGGTCGCCAAGAGTCGGACATGACTGAGTGACTTCACTTCACTTTTCACTTTCATGCATTGGAGAAGGAAATGACAACCCTGATACTGGGTTAGTTGTTTCATCAGAGCAGTGGGAAACCAGAGGATGAAGGAAAAATTGTTGCTTGCACTGACCTTATTGACATAAAGTCAATGAAACTTAAAAGCATTGAAACAATATAGAAGGCAGAGGAACCAGAGGCCAAACTGCCAACATCTGCTGGATCATCGAAAAAGCAAGAGAGTTCCAGAAAAACATCTATTTCTGCTTTATTGACTATGCCAAAGCCTTTGACTGTGTGGATCACAATAAACTGTGGAAAATTCTGAAAGAGATGGGAATACCACACCACCTGACTTGCCTCTTGAGAAATCTGTATGCAGGTCAGGAAGCAACAGTTAGAACTGGACATGGAACAACAGACTGGTTCCAAATAGGAAAAGGAGTATGTCAAGCCTGTATATTGTCACCCTGCTTGTTTAATTTATATGCAGAGTATATCATGAGAAATGTTGAGCTGGAAGCACAAGCTGGAATCAAGATTGCCTGGAGAAATATCAATAACCTCAGATATGCAGATGACACCACCCTTATGGCAGAAAGTGAAGAGGAATTCAAAAGCCTCTTGATGAAGGTGAAAGTGGAGAGTGAAAAAGTTGCTTAAAACTCAACATTCAGAAAACTAAGATCATGGCATCTGGTTCTATCACTTCATGGGCAATAGATGGGGAAACAGTGGAAACAGTGTCAGACTTTATTTTTTGGGGCTCCAAAATCACTGCAGATGGTGACTGCAGCCATGAAATTAAAAGACGCTTACTCCTTGGAAGGAAAGTTATGACCAACCTATATATTGGTCATATTCAATATGATAGCATATTCAAAAGCAGAGACATTACTTTGCCAACAAAGGTTCGTCTAGTCAAGGCTATGATTTTTCCTGTGGTCATGTATGGATGTGAGAGTTGGACTGTGAAGAAAGCTGAGCGCTGAAGAATTGATGCTTTTGAACTGTGGTGTTGGAGAAGACTCTTGAGAGTCCCTTGGACTGCAAGGAGATCCACCCAGTCCATTCTGAAGGAGATCAGCCCTGGGATTTCTTTGGAAGGAATGATGCTAAAGCTGAAACTCCAGTACTTTGGCCACCTCATGTGAAGAGTTGACTCATTGGAAAAGACTCTGACACTGGGAGGGATTGGGGGGCAGGAGGAGAAGTGGACGACAGAGGATGAGATGGCTGGATGGCATCACTGACTCAAGGCATGAGTCAAGTCAACTCAAGGCATCACTGACACATGGACATGAGTTTGAATGAACTCCGGGAGCTGGTGATGGACAGGGAGGCCTGGCATGCTGTGATTCATGGGGTTGCAAAGAGTCAGACACGACTGAGCGACTGAACTGAACTGAACTGAACTAAACTGAATATTTTCACCTCACCTCTCACTGTGATTCTGAGGGTGAACTTTTTGGTAGTTATTTTTGCCTAGGCAAGTAGAAACAAATATGGTGCAAATTTACAAAGCAATGTATTTGTCCAGAAATTCACAAAGCCCAGTGTTTAAAGAACATTAAAGGTCATCAGAAAGGTCCCAAAATTATATTTACATAAGCTAATGTTCTCAAATAATAAGAGTTTTTCATTGCTTCAGTCTACGAAACAAAATACTAAATTTTAAACATACCAAACATACTTGATATAAACAAACACATGAGCAAAACTACATGGTGTAAAAAACCCACAGCAGTTATAAACTAGAACTTATCATGCATGCACTTGCATGAAAACAACTCAGTGTTACTGCGGTAGACTGCTTCACCTTAATCTATAATTGCATTTAGACAAAGATATTTGGTGTATGCATCAAGGTTAAGTTCTGCTTGAATTAATAGTCAGCACCTCAAGCCTGGATTGTTACAACCTCTGGATTGTCTTCTAGTCTCTCCACTACAATAGACTTCAGACCACTGCCAGATTCATCTAACTAAAACATTGAATGGCTCCCCATTGTCTAATAAGTTAAGATGTCATCACCCTGGCATTTGAGGTTCTTCACAATACGGTACTGATCTAACACTCTGCTGACACATGAGCCCTCCATTCCAACTGCATGGTGTTCTTCACTGTTCCCCAGATAAACAATGCTGACTCCCTTCTCCATAATCTTGTTTATGCTGTCGTTCTCCAGATGTTAGACATTCATGGAAAAACACAGATCCTTGATGAAACTTTCCTACTCTTTCCTTCCCACAGTGATTTTCCTCTGAATCTTGAGCCATTTTCAACCAGAACACTATTGGTATTTTGGTCCTGGTAACTCTTGTGTGCCAGGCTGTCCTGTGCACTGCAGAAGGTTTAGTAGCACACGTGGCCTCTGTTCTACTGGTGGCTCTACCAGTAATAGTCACCCCCCCAGCAATGACCAGCAAAAGTGTCTCCAGATATTGTGAAATGTCCCTGATGGGGGCAAAAGTTTCCCTAGTTGTTCCACATCATTATTGCCTGTATCATTTATGTTGGCATTTAAAAATATCTCATATGTATGTATCTTACTTTCTAAGCTAGATTGTTTAGTATAAGTATTGTGTATTACTTTATTTTGAATCCCTTATAGAGCACTGTAGTTAATACTCAATAAATACTTAAAACTTAAATGAGCGAGTGAAAGTCACTCAGTCGTGTCTGACTCTTTGTGACCCCATGGACTATACAGTCCACAGAATTCTCCAGACCAGAATACTGGAGTGGGTAGCCTTTTCCTTCTTTCCAGGGGATTTCCCAACCCAGAGACTGAACCCAGGTCTCATGCATTGAATGCGGATTCTTTATCAGCTAAGCCACAAGGGAAGCCCCAAACTTAAATGCTTAGTATCTAAAAGTTAGAAGGAATGTGAAAGATCATTTGACCCAACCTCATTTTTTCTTAACTGTGGAAACTCAAAAATAGGAAGTAAAACTAGTTGCCCAAAATGAATGTGTGTTGGCAGAATAGCTCTCTTCTACCCAATCACATAGTATTAATATTGTAGTATATTTCTTCTTCTTGAGTTTATTATGAGAGACTTAGTTAATTTCACATCAGCATGAGCAAACACTAGTCTATAACTTTATTAAAGGCTCCTTCTATGACTTTGCTTTAATAATGTGCATATGTGTTATTAATACCCTTATATTTTTATATTTAATGAAAAAAGAAAAACCCTGATATAAGAAAGAGCCCTTAACATCATGATTGAAAGATAAGAGTTTAGCATGTATAGTTCTGTAGTCTTCAGGGAGTCACTTAACTTCACTGTGTCTCCAATCTCATCTTTAAAACTCTTATTCTGCTAAAAATAAAATAAACTCCTCTACAGAGGAAAAACTGTTTTGTTGTTTCTACCATATCCCCAGTACCTGGCACAAAGTATGACATTCACCAAACATTTTCTGAATGACTGACAAACTAGAGCTATATTAGGGGCTTATTTTAACTTATCCTGAGAATAAAATGAGACCAAAAAAATCCTCGAGAATGTGAAGTGTTAGACAAATTCAAGATATTTTTATGCTTTAGAAGTCTAAGCAATTCATATGTTTAAAAATAGTAAAGTAAGAAATCAAAATTAAAATTTGTGAAATGTTGCAAAGCAGTATACTTTGGGGAAAATATCAGCATTAAATGCCTGAATTAGAAAAGAAGAATGTTCCTGTATTAATAAACTCAGCTTCCATCTTAAAAATCTAGAAAAATAAGTAAAATCCAAAGTAAGAAAGGAAATAATAATGATCAGAGCATAAAGCAATAAAATTTAAAAATAGAAAATCAAGTGAGAAAAACTAATGAAATCAAAAGTTGGTTCTTAAAAAGACTCTGCAACATATGTTATCAAAGAAAAGCAAATTAAAAGAATTAGCTACTACTAGACACGAATGGCCAAAATTCAGAAACTGAAAACATTAAATGCTGTTGGGGATATGGAACAAGAGAAATTTTTATTCAGTGCTGGTGGGAATTAAAAATGGTAGAGCCACTTTGGAAGTTGGAAATCAGTTTCACAGTTTTTTACAAAACTACATATACTCTTACCCTAGTTCCAGAAATGGTACTTCTTGGTGTGTACTCAAAGGACTTGAGTATTTCAGTTCAGTTCAGTTGCTCAGTCGTGTCCTGACTCCTTGCGACCCCATGAATCACAGCACGCCAGGCCTCCTTGTCCATCACCAACTCCCGGAGTTCACCCAGACTAACATCCATCAAGTCAGTGATGCCATCCGGCCATCTCATCCCCTTCTCCTCCTGCCCGCAATCCCTCCCAGCATCAGAGTCTTTTCCAATGAGTCAACTCTTCGCATGAGGTGGCCAAAGTACTGGAGTTTCAGCTTTAGCATCATTCCTTCCAAAGAAATCCCAGGGCTGATCTCCTTCAGAATGGACTGGTTGGATCTCCTTGCAGTCCAAGGGACTCTCAAGAGTCTTCTCCAACACCACACTTCAAAAGCATCAATTCTTCGGTGCTCAGCTTTCTTCACAGTTCAACTCTCACATCCATACATGACCACTGGGAAAACCATAGCCTTGACTAGACGGACCTTTGTTGGCCAAGTAATGTCTCTGCTTTTGATTATGCTATCTAGGTTGGTCATAACTTTCCTTCCAAGGAGTAAGCGTCTTTTAACTTCATGGCTGCAGTCACCATCTGCAGTGATTTTGGAGCCCAAAAAAATAAAGTCTGACAGTGTTTCCACTGTTTCCCCATCTATTGCCCATGAAGTGATGGAACCAGATGCCATGATCTTAGTTCTCTGAATGTTGAGTTTTAAGCAACTTTTTCACTCTCCTCTTTCACCTTCATCAAGAGGCTTTTGAGTTCCTCTTCACTTTCTGCCATAAGGGAGGTATCATCTACATATCTGAGGTTATTGATATTTCTCCAGGCAATCTTGATTCCAGCTTGTGCTTCCAGCCCAGCATTTCTCATGATGTACTCTGCATATAAGTTAAACAAGCAGGGTGACAATATACAGCCTTGACGTACTCCTTTTCCTATTTGGAACCAGTCTGTTGTTCCATGTCCAGTTCTAACTGTTGCTTCCTGACCTGCATACAAATTTCTCAAGAGGAAGGTCAGGTGGTCTGGTATTCCCATCTCTTTCAGAATTTTCCAGTTTATTGTGATCCACACAGTCAAAGGCTCTGGCACAGTCAATAAAGCAGAAATAGATGTTTTTCTGGAACTCTCTTGCTTTTTCCATGATCCAGTGGATGTTGGCAATTGGATCTCTGGTTCCTCTGCCTTTTCTAAAACCAGCTTGAACATCTGGAAGTTCACGGTTCCCATATTGCTGAAGCCTGGCTTGGAGAATTTTGAGCATTACTTTACTAGCATGTGAGATGAGTGTAATTGTGCGGTAGTTTGAGCATTGTTTGGCATTGCCTTTCTTTGGGATTGGAATGAAAACTGACTTCCAGTCCTGTGCCCACTGCTGAGTTTTCCAAATTTATTGGCATATTGAGTGCAGCAGTTTCACAGCATCATATTTCAGGACTTGAAATAGCTCAACTGGAATTCCATCACCTCCACTAGCTTTGTTCGTAGTGATGCCTTCTAAGGCCCACTGGACTTCACATTCCAGGGTATCTGGCTCTAGGTCAGTGATCACACCATCATGATTATCTGGGTCGTGAAGATCTTTTTTGTACAGTTCTTCTGTGTATTCTTGCCACCTCTTCTTAATATTATCTGCTTCTGTTAGGTCCATACCATTTCTGTCCTTTACTGAGCCCATCTTTGCACGAAATGTTCCCTTGGTATCTCTAATTTTCTTGAAGAGATCTCTAGTCTTTCCCATTCTGTTGTTTTCCTCTATTTCTTTGCATTGATTGCCGAGGAAGGCTTTCTTATCTCTTCTTGCTATTCTTTGGAACTCTGCATTAGGATGCTTATATCTTTCCTTTTCTCCTTCGTTTTTTACTTCTCTTCTTTTCACAGCTATTTGTAAGGCCTCCCCAGACAGCCGTTTTACTTTTTTGCATTTCTTTTCCACAGGGATGGTCTTGATCCCTGTCTCCTGTACAATGTCATGAACCTCATTCCATAGTTCATCAGACACTCTATCTATCAGATCTAGGCCCTTAAATCTATTTCTCACTTCCACTGTATAATCATAAGGGATTTGATTCAGGTCATACCTGAATGGTCTAGTGGTTTTCCCTACTTTCTTCAATTTAAGTCTGAATTTGGCAATAAGGAGTTCATGATCTGAGCCACAGTCAGCTCCTGGTCTTGTTTTTGCTGACTGTATAGAGCTTCTCCATCTTTGGCTGCAAAGAACATAATCAATCTGATTTCAGTGTTGACCATCTGGTGATGTCCATGTATAGAGTCTTCTCTTGTGTTGTTGGAAGAGAGTGTTTGTTATGACCAGTGCATTTTCTTGGCAAAACTCTATTAGTCTTTTCCCTGCTTCATTCTGTACTCCAAGGCCAAATTTGCCTGTTACTCCAGGTGTTTCTTGACTTCCTACTTTTGCATTCCAGTCCCCTATAATGAAAAGGACATCTTTTTTGGGTGTTAGTTCTAAAAGGTCTTGTAGGTCTTCATAGAACCGTTCAACTTCAGCTTCTTCAGCATTACTGGTTGGGGCATAGACTTGGATTACTGTGATATTGAATGGTTTGCCTTGAAAATGAACAGAGATCATTCTGTCATTTTTGAGATTGCATCCAAGTACTGCATTTCGGACTCTTTTGTTAACCATGATGGCTACTCCATTTCTTCTGAGGGATTCCTGCCCACAGTAGTAGATATAATGGTCATCTAAGTTAAGTTCACCCATTCCAGTACATTTTAGTTCGCTGATTCCTAGAATGTCGACATTCACTCTTGCCATCTCCTGTTTGACCACTTCCAATTTGCCTTGATTCATGGACCTAACACTTCAGGTTCCTATGCAGTATTGCTCTTTATAGCATCAGACTTTACTTCTATCACCAGTCACATCCACAGCTGGGTATTGTGTTTTCTTTGGCTCCATCCCTTCATTCTTTCTGGAGTTATTTCTCCACTGATCTCCAGTAGCATATTGGGCACCTACTGACCTGGGGAGTTCCTCTTTAAGTATCCTATCATTTTGCCTTTTTGTACTGTTCATGGGGTTCTCAAGGGAAGAATACTGAAGTGGTTTGCCATTCCCTTCTCCAGTGGACCACATTCTGTTGAGTATTTATGTCCACACAAAAACTGCACCGGGATATTTACAGCAGCTTTATTCATAATTGCCAAAATTTGGAAGCCATCAAGATGTCCTTCAATAGGTGAATGGATAAATTGTATTATATCCACACAATGGAATATTATTCAACACTAAAAAGGAATAAGCTTATCAATCATTAAAAGACATGGAAGAATCTTAATGCATTTTACTAAGTGAAAGCAGGCAATCTGAAAAGGCTACATACTGTATGAATCCAGCTACCTGACATTCCAGAAAAGGCAAAACTATAACGACAATAAAAGGATCAGCAGTTGCCAGAGGTTAGGTAGAAGGAGGAACAGATGAAGGACAAAGTATTTTTAAGGCAGTGAAAATACTATCTACTACATAATGATAGATATCTGTCATTATACTTTTGTCCAAACCCACAGAATGTGCAACATCAAGAGTGAAGTCAACTGTATCTTTGGGTGATTTTGATGGGTCCATGTACCTTCATCCTTGGTAAAAAATGAACCTTTCTGGTGAGGATATTGATAATAGGGGAGGCTATGCATGTGTAGGGGCAAGAGTATATAATTTTTAACTGTCTTAATATGAACATATGAATATGCCTTAATATGAAACTACTCTCAAATATGAACAGTCAATCAAAGATTACCTGACATTGGCGAAAAGCCTCTAACAAAAGAAGAAACTGGAGACAAAGCAGAAAACGGAAAATGTAAATAAACTATACTATCCTCGGAGACTAAAGAGATCTTTGAAATTAGGAAAGGAAAACAATTCAGAGAAAAATAAATAAAATTAAAAATTTTAAAGCTCATTAAAAAATAGGATGAGAAATAAAATATATTTAAAATATACCTTAAGTTTCAGGACTCTCTCAGGAAATGCAGGGGGAAATAATGGAAATAAGGAAAGGAGATACAAATAAGAGTATCAGTACAGAGAATTCAACAAATAGTTAAGAGCTCTAGAAAAAAAAAAAAAAAGCTGGAAAAAATGAGAGTCAAAAAAATGATTCAAAAACTTCTCAGAACTCAAGGATTTGAGTTTGAAATTGAAACCAGCACTGTGCTGTGCTTAGTTGCTCAGTTGTGTCTGACTCTTTGCAACCCCATGGACTGTATGTTTTATAAGTTCGTAGCATTTATACTTCTACAAGTATCAGAGCTTCAAGTTGCACAAAGACTTCAGGAGGATATCTTGTATCTTTATAGACCTGGCCGCCTCTTTTTAAAATAGTCCTTTGCCTGGGTGGGCTGTTTATCTGCTTGAGCACCGAAGTTTCTTTTTTCTAGATTTGGTAAAGGAATTATGAACAATAGCATTAATTCTCCTGTAATAAATTGAAAGAAATTGGACCCTAATAGTACTCTTGCCTGGAAAATCCCATGGACGGAGGAGCCTGATAGGCTGCAGTCCATGGGGTCGCTAAGAGTCGGACACAGCTGAGCGACTTCACTTTCACTTTTCAGTTTCATGCATTGGAGAAGGAAATGGCAACCCACTCCAGTGTTCTTGCCTGGAGAATCCCAGGGCCGGGGGAGCCTCGTGGGTTGCTGTCTCTGGGGTCGCACAGAGTCGGACAGGACTGAAGCGACTTAGCAGCAGCAGGACTGTACCCACCAGGGTCCTCTGTCCATGGGGATTCTCCAGGCAAGAATACTGGAGTGGGTTGCCATGCCCTCCTCCAGGGGATCTTCTCAACCCGGGGATCGAACCCAGGTCTCCTGTATTGCAGGCAGATTCTTTACCATCTGAACCACCAGGGAAGCCCAAGAATACTGGAGTAGGTAGCCTATTCCTTCTCCAGGGGATGTTCCCAACCTAGGAATTGAACCAGGGTCTCCTGCTTTGCAGGCAGATTCTTTACCAACTGAGCTACCAGGGAAGCCTCAAAACCAGCACTGCTGCTGCTGCTGCTAAGTCGCTTCAGTCGTGTCCGACTCTGCGCGATCCCATAGACGGCAGCCCACCAGGCTCCGCCATCCCTGGGATTCTCCAGGCAAGAACACTGGAGTGGGTTGCCATTTCCTTCTCCAATGCATGAAAGTGAAAAGTGAAAGTGAAGTCGCTCAGCCGTGTCCGACTCTTCGCAACCCCATGGACTGCAGCCCACCAGGCTCCTCCATCCATGCGGTTTTCCAGGCAAGAGTACTGGAGTAGGGTGCCATCGCCTTCTCCGCAAATCAGCACTACATCAAATCAAAACCCTTAGCCATCAGCGGGCGCAGGAGATACCGTTCCCAGCACCTCTGAGGTCGGTCTTCACAACTTTTCTAGAGAGTAATCAAACGGGTAAGACCTAGATCTCAGTAGGCGAGTGACCCTGGTTTCCCTTTCTAGCTGTACTCTGGAGGATTAGTGCAGCCAGACAGAAGGATGACTCTGAAACAGGACCTGATAAAGTTAGAGAAGCTAGGAATGCCAACCAGACCCATAGAATATTTCATACCTGGAGCTAATGTAGTCTGTATTCTTGTCAAATGTGTCTCTTTTTATAATCCAACTTTTCTCTATATAAAAGGAGAAGAGGGAAAGAGGTAGTGTCTTTATTATTATTATTATCATTATTATACAGCGTGACAGGAGGACAGAGCTAAAGATTTTAGGCAGTGGACTATTCTAATTTTTTAAACATCACTCAGTCAGCTTACAAGGACAGCACATAAAGGGAGCTTGACACCGTTGTGCAAAGCCTTCAGTGGTTTCCACAGAGGATCAGGGCTCCCCATTTCCCCTCCCTGCCACCACCCCCCACCCCTGCATTATAGACAATACCGTGGGATCTCTCCAGCCTCTGGCAAAGCTTGTGGTATCTTCTTCCTTCCTCAATACTTTAGATTAAGCTTTTACCCTGAGGCCCTTGTTAAAATGCACATCTGTCACCTAGGAGATTAACACAAGAGCCCATCTGTTTGGTTCAGAAAGCTGGCCAGTAGCAGCCTGACACCGAGCTCCTGACAAGAGCTCATGACAAGCTCTGTTCAGGGTATCCTGAACAGAGGCCCTGACTTGGTCATGAACAGAGCTGGGTCCCAGGACCATCTCAGCTACTCATTTGCTGAGGACAAGCCTCAGCTTCCCCAGATTCATTTTTTTATCAAAGACAAACTCTACCCACAGAACTGTATTCAATATAATTGTGCTCATAGACCTCTAAGATTCTCTCCCGCCTTAAAATTCAGTGGCTCTATATTCTGAATAGAATATATACTCTGACACCTCAGTCACCAAGAATAAGATTTGATTTTTTTAAAGAATAAATACTGTATTTTAAATATCCATATAATATATCTGCATATGTAATTTTTTTAAAAATGCAAATAATTCCAGCTGGTTAAATTTAGAATGCTTATATTAAAACCAATTCAACAATACTCTCTGGCACGATTCCCAGAACATTTTCATTTGATTGGGAATTGTTTAAATTTTAATTCATTTTAAGCCCTTCTTTCTCCCAATTGTGCTCCTCTTAGAAGGTTGCATTTGAAATATTGACTGAAATTGTACAGACTCTCTTATTAAATCATGGATCTCAGCAGTGATACTGCTACCATGTGGATGTTTTCTGGGTCACATGGAGAATGTGTAGTCGGGTAGAGAAAATACATTAATATGATTATGAATTGTTTTTGTGGATTCCCTTTTCCTTCCAAGAGCGCCTGCCAGAGGCTCACTTCTGCCATATATCAGGATCAATACTAACATGCTCTTACTCATCTGATCTTTCCCTTTCCCTTTTAAAACATTTAAGATAACAGCAAAACTGTCTTCCCAAACACTTCTGTCAGTACCAACTCTAAAAAAGCAGAGAAAAACCAAATCAAACTGTGCAGATTCCGTTAACGTCAAACAGGTTCATTTCCTATAAATTCATGATCACACTGCTTTTCCTTTCCTGACTGGTGTTTTTGCTGTATTCTCAAATTTTATTCAATCTGGATCCCAATTTTCACTGGCCTTGGGAAGAAAAAGTGGAAACGGTGGCAGCAGAGGCTGGGAGAAGGGCCGCAGACAGGGCTCCCAGTGGATGATGAAGCTCTATTTTGGATACAGAGCCTTCCTGCATCTTTATACCTGGCTTTTACCACTGTACAACAACCAACTTATACTTTTTCTTAACAACTCTTTCTCTCCTTCTACCCCTTTACTGACCCAGCCACTGCTAGAGACTGAGATTTACCCTTTATCCTAAGACCTACAGCCCTTTATAGCTATATACCAGGCATTGAGTTAGCCATTTCATATAAATTTTATCACTTAATCCTTAGACAGGCCTACAAGTCAGGAATGGACTTTATTGTTTTAAAACTAGGGAAATTGAGACTGGAGAGTTTAAATAACTAGCATAATGTCCAAAGACAATACAGAGTTGAGGTTAGATGTGTACTCAGTTCTGTCCCACTGTTTAAAGTATGTATTTATGTAAAATGAATAATAGCCAGGAGGTAGTATTGGATGAGCACAAAGGTGATAAAGCCAGTACTATGGTTTGATCAAAAACTACATTAATATAACATCCACATGTCTACACAAAAAACTTAACTAATAACTTCCATGATCTCATATTCAGTGATTGTAAATGGCATATTGTCAAACTAAGGAAAGCTTTCAGCCATAAGTAACAGCCCAATTTTTACTGGCCAAAACACATTTTTCTCACACATAACAAAGTCTAGAGCCTGTTCAGTTCAGTTCAGTTCAGTTCAGTCACTCCGTCGTGTCCGACTCTTTGTGAGCCTATGAACTGCAGCACGCCAGGCCTCCCTGTCCACCACCAACTCCCAGAGTTCACTCAAACCCATGTCCATCAAGGCGGTGATGCCATCCAGCCATCTCATCCTCTGTCATCCCCTTCTCCTCCTGCCCCCAATCCCTCCCAGCATCAGGGTCTTTTCCAATGAGTCAACTCTTTGCATGAAGTGGCCAAAGTATTGGAGTTTCAGCCTCAGCACCAGTCCTTCCAATGAACACCCAGGACTGATCTCCTTTAGGATGAACTGGTTGGATCTCCTTGCAGTCCAAGGGACTCTTCTCCAACACCACAGTTCAAAAGCATCAATTCTTCGGCACTCAGCTTTCTTCATAGTCCAACTCTCACATCCATACATGACCACTGGAAAAACCATAGCCTTGACTAGACGGACCTTTGTTGGCAAAGTAATATCTCTGCTTTTCAATATGCTGTCTAGGTTGGTCATAACTTTCCTTCCAACAAGTAAGCATCTTTTAATTTCATGGCTGTAATCACTATCTGCAGTGATTTTGGAGCCCCAAAAAATAAAGTCTGACACTGTTTCCACTGTTTCCCCATCTATTCCCCATGAAGTTATGAGACCAGATGCCATGATCTTAGTTTACTGAATGTTGAGCTTTAAGCCAACTTTTTCACTCTCCTCTTTCACTTTCATCAAGAGGCGCCTTAGTTCCTCTTCACTTTCTGCCATAAGGGTGGTGTCATCTACATATCTGAGGTTATTGATATTTCTCCCAGCAATCTTGATTCTAGCTTGTGCTTCATCCAGCCCAGCGTTTCTCATGATGTCCTCTGCATATAAGTTAAATAAGCAGGGTGACAATATACAGCCTTGACATACTCCTTTTCCTATTTGGAACCAGTCTGTTGTTCCATGTCCAGTTCTAACTGTTGCTTCCTGGTTGCATACAGGTTTCTCAAGAGGCAGGTCAGGTGGTCTGGTATTCCCATCTCTTTCAGAATTTTCCAGTTTATTGTGATCCACACAGTCAAAGGCTTTGGCATAGTCAATAAAGCAGAAATAGATGTTTTTCTGGAACTCTCTTGCTTTTTCCATGATCCAGCGGATGTTGGCATTTGATCTGGTTCCTCTGCCTTTTCTAAAACCAGCTTGAACATCTGGAAGTTCACGGTTCATGTACTGCTGAAGCCTGGCTTGCAGAATTTTGAGCATTACTTTACTAGCGTGTGAGATGAGTGCAATTGTGCGGTAGTTTGAGCATCCTTTGGCATTGCGTTTCTTTGGCATTGGAATGAAAATTGACCTTTCCCAGTCCTGTGGCCACTGCTGAGTTTTCCAAATTTATTGGCATATTGAGTGCAGCAGTTTCACAGCATCATCTTTCAGGATTTGAAATAGCTCAACTGGAATTCCATCACCTCCACTAGCTTTGTTCATAGTGATGCTTTCTAAGGCCCACTTGACTTCACATTCCATGATGTCTGGCTCTAGGTGAGGGATCACACCATCGTGATTATCTGGGTCATGAAGCTCTTTTTTTGTACAATTTTTCTGTGTATTCTTGCTACCTCTTCTTAATATCTTCTGCTTCTGTTAGGTCCATACCATTTCTGTCCTTTATTGAGCCCATCTTTGCATGAAATGTTCCCTTGGTATCTCTAATTTTCTTGAAGAGATCTCTAGTCTTCCCCATTCTGTTGTTTTCCTCTATGTCTTTGCATTGATCGCTGAGGAAGGCTTTCTTATCTCTCCTTGCTATTCTTTGGAACTCTGCATTCAGATGCTTATATCTTTCTTTTTCTCCTTTGCTTTTTGCTTCTCTTCTTTTCACAGCTATTTGTAAGGCCTCCTCAGATAGCCATTTTGCTTTTTTGCATTTCTTTTCCATGGGGATGGTCTTGATCCCTGTCTCCTGTACAATGTCATGAACCTCTGTCCATAGTTCATCAGGCACTCTATCAGATCTAGACCCTTAAATCTATTTCTCACTTCCACTGTATAATCATAAGGGTTAGAGCCAGTAGCCACACCAAAAAAAGTAAAATGAAACATGTAAATTAATAATATATTATATTTCACCCATACAGCCAACATATTATCATTCCAACATGCAATCAACATTAAATATATAAATGATATAATTTTCTGTATTAGTTTTTATACTGTCTTTGAAATCCAGCATGTGCTTTGTGTTAACAGTATATCTCAATTCAGACTGGCCACACTTCAAGTGCTCTTAGCCAGATGTGGTTAGTGATGACCATACTGGACCAAGGGTAAGAGAAGTTACTGCTGTTAGATTCCTAGTAGTTCTCAGAGCTTTCTCCTCATATTTAGCACCTCAGATTTACAAAATGGTTACCAAAATACCAGACATTGTATCAGTATCCAAAGCAAGAAAACGTAAGCGGCACCACTAGTAAAATCCTTCCCAGAATACCTCTATTTACATCTGTGAACTATGTCCCAACGTAACCCTTCATCAAAAGAGGGGCTGGGAAAGTGGAAAAATTAAATTTTTCTTCTGATTTTCAGTGGAAGTATAAGAATATGGTAAGTCTCCTATATACAAATGAGTTTCATTCAAACAGCACATTCATAAGTCCAATTTGTTCATAAATCCAAGAAATTAACCTAGGTACCCAATTTTTATAGATAACATCAGACATGTAAACTAACTTAACATGACTGGACATGCAAATGCATGTTTGCATCTTTGAAAGTCTGCACCTTGAAAGTTCATATGTAGGGCGTTTACTGTAAAGGGGTTGGAAATAGAAATATATTTACCTACTGGCTAGCTCAGACATAGATATTATTTAAAAAAACACAAAGAAGACTGTATTTTAAATAAAGAGACATTCTAAGAATTACAGAAATATGCTCTGCTTCATTTCTGCAATATTTATATAATATTTAACTAAATGACAAATGGGTCTTCCTTTCAGAATAATATAGCTCACTCACACCATTTTCCAAATGAGAGAGAGATGGAATATCAGGAATGAAGCATCTAGAGAGAAGAGTGGTTCTCAGAAGATGAGGGTATTGACCTCATTTTCCCCCACATCTTTCCATGGAGAGCCTTTTATGAATACATGAGTGCACACAACTGAACACCAAATGTAACACTATTTGCTCACATCCTCTAGAGCTGCTAATGTCAATGTTCATTTTAATACATCACAATGTATGAAAGTGAAAGTGAAAGTCACTCAGTTGTGTCCGACTCTTTGTGACCCCATGGACTATACAGTCCATGGAATTCTCTAGGCCAGAATACTGGAGTGGGTAGCCTTTCCCTTCTCCAGGGGATCTTCCTAACCCAGGAATCAAACCCAGGTCTCCTGCACTATAAGCGGATTCTTTACCGGCTGAGCCACAAGGGAAGCCCAAGAATCACAATGTACATGCTGCTCTTAATAGTTTATAATTCTTCCCAGTTATCTCTTTCCAAAACAAAATAGCAATAAATAAATCTAAAATAATACCATCTAATCAACAAAATTTTGTGGATACATTAATGAAAAAGAAAAAGATCTTTAACTTCAGAAAAATGAATAATACATAGCTTTGACATAATTAACACTGGAACTTGAGTAACAGGAAATGGAAGCAAATTAATCTAATATTATATTGTGGATAGTTTGAATTCCTCTGTTTTATTGTACAGATACTAAATATTATGGCAAACCTAACTATTGTCTTCTGAAGTATTTCTGTATGTTCTCTCTTCTCACAAAGATCCTAAAAATATTCTCAGTTATCTTAAACCATGATATGACACAGCATATTCTATTTAATGGTAGAAAACTAATCTATAATAAACTCTTTCCACTTCATATAAATTGAAGTTGGTACTCTGTTTAATTAGTTTTAAATATGCACATACATGTATATGCAGGCTTTCACATAACTAATCCTCTGAATATTCAAACAGCCCACTAGGTCATCTAATGGGACTGTGTGAAGTAAAGTTGCCATGAACTGGAATATAGGGCACACTGCATGAACTGACAATTAAAAGGATAAAATTCCTCAGATGAAAACACGAATGAGTTTAAACCATCAGAGAAATTAGGTCAATAACATAGTCTTTAATTATAATATCCTGAGATTTGCATTCTGAAAAGGAGTAGAAATCCTTGGATTCTGTATGAGAAAGAGTAATCCCATTATAACTTCACTAGACTGTAGCAATTGAGATGAACTTTGTACAACATCAGATGAAGGACACGTGTTGACCTCACCACAACTAAGCCCCAGTTTTAAGAGATTCCTATGACTGTTGCTTAATATATTAAAAACCAAATACAAGAACAATTTGTGCAACATAATATTACCACTAATACCATTAATATCACTTGAAATCTTCTGTTCTTGTTACATGTTTGACAGCTCGTCAAATGGTTGCATAACCCCTGTACACATATGGATGCCTGACTCCTACGACACAGGATAATGATAGGACACACTGCAAATCAGTGAGGGACTCCTTAGTGACATAAACCCAGTGCATAAATTGCCAGTGGGTCATACTTTCCCATCATTATGGTACTAAGTAAATATGCACTCAGGGCTATTAACACCATTGTGGGCTTTGACATATGCCACCATGCAGAGGCTGATGACCAGCTACATAAACACTGTGCATAGATCTCCTATATTGCCAAGGCCATACATTCCTTGGAGACCTTAAAATGATGCCTGTGTCACTTGAAAATGACATATGATCACAAGGTTCTACTTGAGAACACTGTCAAATGAGTGATTATTTCAGAATTTAAGGGAGAAAAAAATGAGAATACTTTCATTCTAATTAATTAAAAAGACTGAGGGGGCACACTTAAAATCTAATAATAACTCTGACCTCACCTCCAGCATCTCTCCTTGACTTAGACACACAAGCAAAAGACTTTTGGTGCTGTAGACATGGATGAAAGCTTGGAGAAATTTTGAAGAATCAAAAATTTTTAAATCAATGTTAGATCCTATACGTGCCTTTCGTGCACCCTATTACATGACTCAATCCACCTCTGTATTGTCTGTTCTCCCCTCCCCTTGCTCTTCTCTTTGCCCACCATTCAGAAAGGGGAAAAAAAAAAACAAACACTCCTGTCTTCTTACAGAGTATTTCAGCTATCACCAGCTCCTGTACCCAAACTCAGCAAAGCAACACCTTTTGTATATTCCAAAGTCATGTCAATGAGTCATGCTTATTCTTTCACTTCCTATGAATATTTGCTGAAATAAAGGAAAAGTATAGTGCTATGACTTATAACACCATACCTCAGAAAGCAGATGTTGACAAGTTTATTTTAATCAGATTCTTCTATTATAAATGGATCAAACATGTAAATGACCTAAAATCTAACTGCTAATAGTTTACTGTTGTGGTCTAAAATGTAAGCTAACAATTATGTAACTTAAAAAAATAAGGATTAAAAATAAATAATTTGCAATGTCTATAACATGATATACAAAAAAATCAAAATTAGAATAAAGCAACTGATTTTTATATTTCTAGCTATAGAAAACAATCTACTCAGTTCTTTTCCTATAAATGAGATGTCAAATTGAAATAATTTGTTGTTGTTCAGTCGCTAAGTTGTCTCTGACCCCACGGACTTCAGTATACCAGGCCTCCTGTCCTTCACTGCCCACCAGAGTTTGCTCAAACTCACGTCCACTGAATTGGTGACGCCATCCAACATATGAGGATGGAGATTTACAGGAACTTCAAAACCTAAACTATATATGACATTTTCCAGTCTACATTAAGCTTATTATACAGAAGTAGATAATTTTATTACTAGTCATGGCATCCGGTCCCATCACTTCATGGGAAATAGATGGGAAACAGTGGAAACAGTGTCAGACTTTATTTTTCTGGGCTCCAAAATCACTGCAGATGGTGACTGCAGCCATGAAGTTAAAAGACGCTTACTTCTTGGAAGGAAAGTTATGACCAACCTAGATAGCATATTCAAAAGCAGAGACATTACTTTGCCAACAAAGGTTCGTCTAGTCAAGGCTATGGTTTTTCCTGTGGTCATATATGGATGTGAGAGTTGGACTGTGAAGAAGGCTGAGTGCTGAAGAATTGATGCTTTTGAAGTGTGGTGTTGGAGAAGACTCTTGAGAGTCCCTTGGACTGCAAGGAGATCCAACCAGTCCATTCTGAAGGAGATCAGCCCTGGGATTTCTTTGAAGGGAATGATGCTAAAGCTGAAACTCCAGGACTTTGGCCACCTCATGCGAAGAGTTGACTCATTGGAAAAGATTCTGATGCTAGGAGGGACTGGGGGCAAGAGAAGGGGACGACAGAGGATGAGATGGCTGGATGGCATCACTGACTCGATGGACGTGAGTCTGGGTGAACTCCAGGAGTTGGTGATGGACAGGGAGGCCTGGCGTGCTGCGCTTCATGGGGTCGCAAAGAGTCGGACATGACTGAGTGACTGATCTGATCTACAAGCCCAAACTCTGATAGAATCAAAACATCATTAGCCACATGAAGGTTTCAACGAATGTTTATCCCTATTGATTTCTAGCTTCCACCTGTAAATGCCTTGAGCTTCTTGATCCAAGACATGTCTACAGTTTTCATACTGCTTTATGAGAAAAATGAAAATAAATATTCTAATAGAATTTCACTTCCTCTAATTTCATACTGAGAACTAAACCAGCCATTCAGGAAATAAGTCATCTTGAGTTAGGTGGTACTTAAGATATCCAGCTGCAAATTACTCACTTTTCTGTAAAGGTAAAGAAAGTATGCATAATATTATTTTATTTAAAATATTGATATATGTGGCAAACAGGAAAATGTTGTAATCAAAAGAGGATACAAACATATATGAGTTTGATAATCTGCAACAGATAAAATCCATTTAAATATAAAATTATTATTTCTAAAAGTAGCTACATCTTATTTTTGAAATTATACATAAATATTACATGCATCAGAAGGTGATAAATTATTTTGGGATCTTGGAGATTATAAGGATCATTAACAACTAATACTTCAACCAGAGCTTAAAGATCTACCTAACCTGGAGATTATTCTAATTGTAATATTGACAGTTTTTCAAAGACTTCTAGAAATGTCAAAACATTTGATTGTATCAAACTCTAATTTGAACTACATATTTTAAAAGCCTAACTAGCAATCAAAGAACAATTATGTATATAAGGACTTTAATAATCATATGAGTCAAATCTTTCAAGTTTCCTTACACTCGATCATCTACATTTAAACTTGAAAGAATTTTGCATTTAATTTTATGACTTAAAAG
The DNA here is from genome assembly GCF_029378745.1 of Bos indicus. Taxonomy (NCBI): domain Eukaryota; kingdom Metazoa; phylum Chordata; class Mammalia; order Artiodactyla; family Bovidae; genus Bos; species Bos indicus. Next base: position 37,018,413 of record NC_091760.1, on the reverse strand, counting down.
AAGGTAAGCTAAAATGCATCTACCAATTAATGAAATATAATAGAAACAACAAACCCATGCATTAAAAACAGGCATTAAGCATAATCTCAAAAATAATGAATTAAATGTGTTCTTTATTCATTACTAAGTTTTAGTTGATAAATTTAGCACTTATTCCACTATAGGTAAATAAATATAATTTTATTTAATTTTTAAAATAGTCTCATGATAATTATGCTTATCTCCATGTGGTTATTGAGGCTCAGAAAATGTAGGCAACTTTCCCAGCATTCATGTAGCAAACCACAGCGGGAAGTCAGGAGATTGATTCCAACAATGATATTCTTAGTCACCCTTCTAGAATCTCTCACATAAGATTCTGAGAAACAGAAACTTAAAATAGCTGTTTGAAAGGTAACACTTTCTGAATATATATGTGTGACAACTAGCAGGTCAAGTTCCCAGTAACTTTATATCACCAAAAGAAATGCATAGTATAATTTATGAATTGATAAACTAGATATATGAGATATCCTTGATTCTACAACATATGTTTTTAAGCCCCAGCATTTTCTGTATTTTGTCTTGTGATCAAAGTCAAAGAAACCTCCTGTTTCCAGGCAGGGTATTTCTCTAGCTTTTGAGAACTTACCCAGTATCAGAGGCATCTGATTCTTGTCTTGGGTAGCACAACATGTGGTTACATTTTAACTAAAATTTGCACTACTAATTATGAGGAAATTATCTCAAGAATACTTAATTTTTATTAAAATGCAGCATTGAAATAATAATCATTTTATTTATAAAAATCCATTTTCCCCACCTATAAAATGCTGAAGGGCAGTTATCATCCATTGTTATAAAAATTAAGTGTAAAGATTTAGAATGGTGCTGGGCGTGTAATAGGTACTCAATAAATGTGTACTGTTCCATGACAATGCTAATTATGAGACAGAAAAGGAGGATGCAGAAGAGCATGGAAAACAGCTGCAGGATATAAATCTATGAAAGAGAAGAAAGAACATTTTAACAGAGCCATGACCTACTTAATTTTTGGTATGGCAATAACTAAGTGCTTTATAGGACCTAGAAATGGGTAATACTTCCAAGGAAATAAAACAGTTTCATATTGTCATTGAAACATATCCAAAAATGCCACCTCAGACTCATGTAGTTTAAAGTACAACTCATGTTTTCTTCCCCCAAAGATCTCCCACTTACTCCCTTTTCCCGAAGAGCATGGTACCTACACCATTCCATGTGCTGTTAACATTTACAGTGAAATGAACAGGCCCCTCTCACCTCTAGATTCATATTCATCTCAGAGTGTGACCTTTTGGGAAATAGGGGCTTGCAGATGTAATTAGGTGAGATGAGGCCATGCAGGATTAGCATGGGCTCCAAATCCAATGACTCGTGTCCTTCATAAAAGAAAAGAGGACCCACAAATGCACCGGAAAGAAGGCCATGTGAAGACAGAGGCCGAGTGGGACGATCCTGCTATAAGCCAAGGAACATCAAAGAGAGCCAGGAGCCGCCAGAAGCTGGAAGAGGCAAGGGAAGATTCTTCCCCAGGAGCTTCAGAGGGAGCGCGGCCCTGCCCATACCTTAATTTCAGACTTTCAGCCTCCTGATCTGGCAGAGAATAAATTCCAGTTGTTTTAAGCCACGAAGTTTTTGGTATTTTGTTATGGCAGCCTTAGAAAAGGAATACACCACCTCCACACACTCACTCCCATTGGTATCCCGCCCTAAACACTCTCTCCTCTATCCCAGTGTTAAGTGTTAGTCGCTCAGTCCTGTCCAACTCTGAGACACCATGGACTGTAGCCCACCAGGCTCTTCTGTCCATGGGATTCTCCAGGCAAGAATACTGGGTGGGTTGTCATGCCTTCCTCCAGAGGATCTTCCTGACCCAGGGATCGAACCTGAGTCTCTTATACCACCATTTGGCAGGTGTGTTCCTTAACACTAGTGCCACCTGGGAAGGCCCCAGTGGATCCATTCAATTCCTCTCTGAACCTCAGTGCAGACCTCATTGACTTTCTCTGATCACATTACTATGCCTCTTCCCAACAGCTAAAGATTATGAATCCACCCCTCAAAATTTAGCAATAAGTTGTCAGCCTTTCAAGTGGAGAGCCAGGTCTCACATTTGTTTAGCCCCACAGTATCCAGCACTTACAAGATGGCCAAGAAAAGTACCTAAACAACGAAGTCCACAGCACAGGCTCTGAAAAAGATTAAGAGCACAGTCTCTGGGACTAGGCAGCTAGGGCTCAGATGCTGGTTTTGCTGATTATAAATCTATAATGGTTTATAATTTTAAATGATTATAAATCTAAACCAACTTCTCCTGTGTCCTCTCTCTGCCTCACTTGCCTTATATGTAAAATGGAGATGATGTCAGTACTTATGTTGTGAGGTTCTAAGAGACTGAGTGAGTTAACACTATAAAGCACCTAGCACACAGTAAGTACGTGAAGCTAGTCTCTTTTTTATTATAGTTATTACCATATACAGAGACAACACATATTAAAATACATTTGTTTAAGACTGGGTGTGGACAGATGACTGAAAAGGAGCCATAAGTGAACCAAGTAAGCATAAAGAATTAGTCAAGTGTTTTCCTCTTCAAAACCCCCAATTATTTCCTGTAATAATCAGAAATGGCATTGTTTTTGGAGGAATCAACTAGACATTTCTTTTCCTAGGAGTGTGATGGTTAATACTGTGTGTTTCAATTTCACTGGGCTAAAATAAAGTCTGACACTGTTTCCACTGTTTCCCCATCTATTTCCCATGAAGTGATGGGACCAGATGCCATGATCTTCGTTTTCTGAATGTTGAGCTTTAAGCCAGCTTTTTCACTCTCCTCTTTCACTTTCATCAAGAGGCTTTTGAGTTCCTCTTCACTTTCTGCCATAAGGGTGGTGTCATCTGCATATCTGAGGTTATTGATATTTCTCCTGGCAATCTTGATTCCAGCTTGTGCTTCTTCCAGCCCAGGGTTTCTCATGATGTACTCTGTATGTAAGTTAAATAAGCAGGGTGACAATATACAGCCTTGACGTACTCCTTTCCCTATTTGGAACCAGTCTGTTGTTCCATGTCCAGTTCTAACTGTTGCTTCCTGACCTGCATATAGGACTGTGAAGAAAGCTGAGCGCTGAAGAATTGATGCTTTTGAACTGTGGTGTTGGAGAAGACTCTTGAGAGTCCCTTGGACTGCAAGGAGATCCAACCAGTCCATCCTAAAGTAAATCAGCCCTGGGTGTTCATTGGAAGGACTGATGCTAAAGCTGAAACTCCAATATTTTGGCCACCTCATGCGAAGAGTTGACTCATTGGAAAAGACTCTGATGCTGGGAGGGATTGGGGGCAGGAGGAGAAGGGGACGACAGAGGATGAGATGGCTGGATGGCATCACCAACTCGATGGATGTGAGTTTGAGTGAACACCAGGAGTTGGTGATGGACAGGGAGGCCTGGCGTGCTGCGATTCCTGGGGTCGCAAAGAGTCGGACACAACTGAGCGACTGAACTGAACTGAGCTGAAAAGGGTAACAAGGTAGCTGGTAAAACATTATTTCTGAGTGTGTCTGTGAGAATGTTTCAAGAGAAGATCAGCATTTGAATTCGTAAACTGAGCAAAGATCTTCACTGATGCACAGGTGAGCTTCACTGGATTCACTGAGAGGCTGAAGAGAACAAAAAGGTGGAGGAAAGCCAAATTTGCTTTCTTTGTTCAAGCTAGGATATCCATCTTGTCCTGCCCTTGGATATTAACACTCCTGATTCTTGGATCTTCAGATGGAGGCCAGGATTTACATAATTGGATCCTGTTCTCAGGCCTTTGGACTCAGACTGAATTAAACTACCGGTTTTCCTGGTCCTTCAGCTGGCAGATAGTACAGACAGTAGTGCTTCTTGCCCTCTATAATTGTATGAAACATTTCCTAAAACAAATTTCCTCATTCATTCATAGATAGATAGATAGACAGATAGAATATGGTAGTTTAGTTGCTAAGTCGTGACTGACTCTTGAGACCCCAAGGACTGTAGCCTGCCAGGATCCTCTGTCCATGGGATTTCCCAGGCAAGAAATACTGGAATGGGTGCCATTTCCTTCTCCAGGGGATCTTCCTGACCCAGGGATTGAACCAATGTATCCTACACTGGCAGGCAGATTCTTTACCACTGAGCCACTGGGGATTTCTGATAGATAGATCCTATTGGTTTCATTTCTCTGGAGAACACGGATTAACACTTTGCCTTCTCAGAAGATATTAGCCAACATTCCAAGTATCCTTGTAGAGTTTAATAATCCCAAGTCCCCTTCCTGTCTCCACTCAGAAATTGCCCTTGTCTACAATAACTTCTCTCTTTTCCCTAGGCAATCCCACTCCCACTTTGAAGGCCAATCTCCTACCTGTGACATAATTACTTTCCCAATTACTCAAGCCCACTTTAATTATTTCTTCCTGTGAAAATTTCTAATACACCATAACACATAATTCAATGCACAGTCAAATACTGATAATTTATCATTTTATGTACATATGTTATCTTTCCACTAAACTATAAGTTTAAGAGAAGAGTCAGCAATTTAGCAACAGACTAATTCCAAAATCTATTCTCTTTTTATATTTATGTGTTTAAATCTGCATTTTGTACAAAGTGGTAAATGCTTTAATACAGTAAAAACATTCTAGACATTATAATACTTTTCCTAGGTCACTTAAGTAAACTTAAGCTTTTAAAAAATTGGGAAGGATAATTTATTGGCTGTATTTGGCACAAATAAAAATTTTCTTTAGTAATATATACAAAGTCATATTTTTCTATTTGATAATTATGTTTATAGAAAAATAATGAGAAAGAGAAAGTTATAAAAAAAAATAAAAAGGCCCATAAGGAAAGTTTCAGAGAAATGAAATAATTTAGACTAAAGAAAGGGAGTGAAATGGATGAAATAAATTAGGTGAGTGTTACATTTGATGAAAACTTGAACTTAACTTTCTGCAGAGAAGAGCTAGGTAAGATATAAGAAAAAATGCATAAAGATATAAATTTATAAAACATAAAACCGAGAAAGAGATAGATTCTCTTCTTTTAAAACTACTCAGGAGAATAACTATATGAACAAGAGTGTTTCCTATTGTGCCTAAAAGCCTGGGGAAGGGTAAGAAGCCTTATTCTGTAAATCCTGAAATCCACTTGAAAGAAACATATATTAAACATGTTTGGCTTTTAAAATAAAACTATCATCTGTAATTTTATTCCTGCTGCTTTTCCTCAGAGAGTGATGATTACAATCAATTCTTTAACCTTTTTAATTACAGGAAAATGGGCAGCTTAATTACACATCATGGGGTAAAGTACAGTGGGAAGCAGCTGCAGTGGTTGGAACTCAGGTGAAAGAGCAGTAAAGGCATTGTAAAGAAAAACACTTCTCATTAGTCAAATAAATAAGCTATAAGAAAAGGCAATCAGACAAGGAGAAGGGGAAAACCTCCACCTATATTTGTTTAATTTGATATTTTAATTAATGAATGAACTTAGGGAAAGATTCAAAATAACTCAAAAACTATCAAATTTTGAATAGAAAAATGCTTCACAGACTTCTTGAGAACAGAGATATTGTCATGTTTCCTCGTCTAGCCTCATTCCACAGCACAACCCTCGGAACCTCTGTTGCAACAAAAGAAAATTCAGGTGTACGGCAGTCACATCCAACCTGAACCCAGAAAGGAAGCATGGACGCATCACTGCAGCCGTATAGAGGCCACAGAAACATCACTCTTAAAGCTCAACCTGTTGCTTACTGGATAGCCCTTGAATCTATGTCAACCAAGGAAAGAGTGGCTTTCATCCATTCATCTAGAAGTATTTATTGCAAACCCATGACACACCAAGCACAGTTTTAAGTGCTGAGGACACAAAAGTGCACAAGTGAAAGGGCTGGCCTTAGGCAGGTTCACAAAGTATATTCATCTGTATCAATGGGAGGGACAGCGGAGCTTATGCAGATGCATGGAGGCTGGTGGTTAGGCATGTAGAGATACAGCTCTTCAGCTTGTCTTTGTTTTCTCAGTGAAGTAGAAGGCAGATTTATCAGCTGAAAGAAGACCGGGAGGGTACTGAAGGTTTAGGAGAGAGGAGAGTGTGAAATAGCCATCTTAGAGAGTGAAAAAGTCAATGACTAGGAAATGAAGTCCAACTCCCGGCAGTGCCAAGGACCCACAGGGGCATGAGTTAATCATTTAGCATGATTGGGTTCTTTCTTCCAGCTACACTCAGTCATTCAAGAGCAGGCACAGAAAGCCAGAGTCAGATTTAACCAGAATTTTGGTTTTGCCAGACAAGTACCACAAATGGAGAAAGGAGTAGAGTCCATATATAAGTAAAGTGTCCTTTAAATGGAAAGGAACAGTGCTGATATTTATGTGTAAATTCACTTAATAAACATTAACTAAAATTGATTGTATTTCTAGTATATGTTTACTTCTTGGCTTATAGTAACATTATTTTTGGTTGGCATTGGACACCTCTTAGTGTATGAGGGAACTTTGTCTATACCAGAAAAATAAAAAAATTAATACACCATACAAGGAAGAAGGGAAGTACAAGAAGAATTAAAATAGCTTGAAAATAAAACAGGAATTTGGGGACAAAGGAAACAGCAAAGCTGGACTGAGTGGCAGGAGGTTGGAAAAACTATTGTTTTGTGGAAAAATTAAGAAAAATGATTTAAGTCCTGTGTGATTCAGAAGCACATATGTGAGAGGGCAAGGTGACTTCTCATCACAGTTACTATGGGGAGGAAATCGGAGCCAGAAGTGAATCTGATAATTTACGAAAACCTCAGGCACACCATGGTCTTCCTACAAAGAATGAAATGACAGTTACGTTAATGATACGTGCGTCATAACACCCAGGATGACTATTCTTCCCTGGAGCTGCATGGTTAACATTTATGAAACTGGTTTTTTGACCCACAAAGTGAAGGTTATTAAACTAGATATTTAGGCCCACTTTCAGCTCTTACATTCTGAAACTAAGGTTTTCCAGGAAAAAAAAACAGAGTTAACTAACCCTAAGACACTACATCCAACCTAAAAGTGACAAACTGAATATAACCCAACTTGAGTTCATTGCTACATCCTTAACTGCTCCCTGTTCCCACTGGGATATATGTCTTAATGGACAAAGGGCCCTCTCTAGCTGTCCCCATCAGCTTGTTTAAAGTGATTATCACTGACTGAAATGGGAACAGGAGGCAATCACAATTAGGAGGCAGCTCTTCATGAGACAGGGCTCCCATAATCAAGCCACAAAGGTTTGGGGACAGTACGCTCTGCTGGCCTTAACCAGTTATTTCTGCCTCGTACGTATAATCTTCCTGCCTTGAGTGATTAAATGAATATGAACAGTGTGTTCTAAAAGGTTAATTGTACGGTCCAGGAGTAAATGTTGTATCACTAGCTCTTTGTTTATCTTAGAAGGCTAACACCACTTCTTGAAAACGTAAAGCTGCATATTTTCCGAAACTAATTAACAAAGAACTTGATTAAAAGCTATGTAGTTCATCTACTAGATGCAACATCTGGGTGAAGGATTTAAGAATTAAGATAGTTTCCAGGTGAAATGAAACAGATTCTTTAAAGGAAAGAATCTTATACAGCTACAATATTTACAACGCTTTTATCAAGACATTAAAACAGAAGCAGATGCTTCTCTATAATTCTAAAATATTAGTTACACATGGTATAATGCATTACAGCAAACATAATAATAATAATGGATGATAGTAAGACAGAGCAGCTTTCTCCTGGAGTTGGATACAGAACAGATACCAAAGATTTTTGAAGTTAAACTTAATACAGATGCGACAACCGTAAATGTGCTGCAAAGTAAGTATCACACCAGAGAGATAAGAGAAAGTATCCATTTTTTAATAAATATCAATCCTGGGGATGATAGTGTAACACATATACTTACTCTTAATAAGTATGAATTATTAATATTTAAAGCATTAATCATGTAACTATTCTTAAAATATTCTCAATGATGTACTTATATATGACTTAAAAGTCTATTCTAAATCTGTTCTGTGGGTTCATATGATGAAACATGGTGTAGCTATGACTGGATTGAGTCAGAGTGGGCTCCTTATTCTAAGAACTAGATCCCAGTGCTTATTATCCATACAACACAAATTGGAAAAACAGTTCTGTGCCAGCACTGTGCTAAGTAGAAGGAATATAAATACACAATAAACATTTTTTACCCTGTGCCCTGGGTAACTCAGGAGAGAACATGCCAGAGGGCAAGGAGATTTCTTATCAGATTCAGCACAGGCAGGAAACTAGGCCTTAAGTGAACTTGAGAATTCACAGAAGTCTTAGGAACACCAATGGTCTTTCCACAAAGAATGAAACGGGAATTTATGGAAATAATTGTCCAGTGGAAAAGCAACTGTAGATAGGATTAAGCACACAAAAGTGTGATAAGGACATTGTTTCAGGTATGTATTAATATAAGGCACCGTAGGGACAGGGACAAAGCAATTAGGTACTACTGGAGCTGCATAAAGCTTTACCAAGAAGGAAGCAACATTCAAAGTGTATTTGAAAGGATGAGGAAGGGGGCTATCCTAGGAAAAGCAGACAATACTCTAAGCGAAAGCACAGCATGAAAGAGCACGATATCGTCTACCTCATAAAACCTTCCAAAGCTATAATTTACCTGTCTAAAGCAAAGCAACAAGAGACACGGAAAAAAGACTTGACATGCCTATAACATGTCTAATACATATCAAATACTCTGCAGAATCTACAAAGAATCCAGAAGGTGATTTCATATGGCTCCAGTCTTGAAAAAAAATTGTGCAAAGCTCAGCTTCTGCATGATGAAGTTTTGTTCTAGAAACAAAATTTTCTGTTTTCAAAACATAAATATCTTTATTTTGATTCAAGAATCAAGAAATGTTTATTGTAAAAGTATTCACAAAAACACAGGAAAATATAAAGGAGAAAATTAAATCAACCTCTTAGAAACAAGCATTATTTACGTATCAGTGTACCATGTTTTAACACTCCCAGTGTATGTGTGGATGTACATGCATGCCAGAGTGTAGTTTCAAACTGGAACAAAAAAGTACCACTCAGAGTAACCTAGTGTTGGAAAAGGCAGTCTCCTTGTGTGCAGACACTGACCCCATGGGCCACATGAGAATGGACCCTGGATATATGTATAACTAAATAACTTCTCTGTACACCTGAAACTAACACAACACTGTAAATCAACTATATTTCAATAATAAAATAAAGTGAAATACAATTAAAAAAAAGAATGGACCTTGGGCATGGAATACTTCCTCACCAAGAAATGACAAACCCTTATAGCCTGTACCAGGAAGATTCCCTTAAGTGGAAATAGCTTTCCCTATTGTAAGCTCAATGTATGCTCCTTTGTTCTGCTTAAAGGACAGAAATGGTATGGACTTAACAAAAGCAGAAGATATTAAGAAGAGGCAAGAATACACAGAAGAACTGTACAAAAAAGATCTTTATGACCCAGATAATCACGATGGTGTGATCACTCACCTAGAGCCAGACATCCTGGAATGTGAGGTCAAGTGGGCTTTAGAAAGCATCACTACGAACAAAGCTAGTGGAGGTGATGGAATTCCAGTTGAGCTATTTTGAATCCTGAAAGATGATGCTGTGAAAGTGCTGTACTCAATATGCCAGCAAATTTGGAAAATTCAGCAGTGGGCACAGAACTGGAAAAGGTCAGTTTTCATTCCAATCCCAAAGAAAGGCAATGCCAAACAATGCTCAAACTACCACACAATTGCACTCATCTCACATGCTAGTAAAGTAATGCTCAAAATTCTCCAAGCCAGGCTTCAGCAATATGTGAACCGTGAACTTCCTTATGTTCAAGCTGGTTTCAGAAAAGGCAGAGGAACCAGAGATCAAATTGCCAACATCTGCTGGATAATGGAAAAAGCAAGAGAGTTCCAGAAAAACATCTATTTCTGCTTTATTTACTATGCCAAAGCCTTTGACTGTGTGGATCACAATAAACTGTGGAAAATTCTGAAAGAGATGGGAATACCAGACCACCTGACCTTCCTCTTGAGAAATTTGTATGCAGGTCAAGAAGCAACAGTTAAAACTGGACATGGAACAACAGACTGGTTCCAAATAGGAAAAGGAGTACATCAAGGCTGTATATTGTCACCCTGCTTATTTAACTTCTATGCAGAGTACATCATGAGAAACACTGGACTGGAAGAAACACAAGCTGTAATCAAGACTGCCGGGAGAAATATCAATAACCTCAGATATGCAGATGACACCACCCTTATGGCAGAAAGTGAAGAGGAACTAAAAAGCCTCTTGATGAAAGTGAAAGAGGAGAGTGAAAAAGTTGGCTTAAAGCTCAACATTCAGAAAACAAGGATCATGGCATCCGGTCCCATGGGAAATAGATGGGGAAACAGTGGAAACAGTGTCAGACTTTATTTTTCTGGGCTCTAAAATCACTGCAGATGGTGACTGCAGCCATGAAATTAAAATACGCTTACTCCTTGGAAGGAAAGTTATGACCAACCTAGATAGCATATTCAAAAGCAGAGACATTACTTTGCCAACAAAGGTCCGTCTAGTCAAGGCTATGGTTTTTCCAGTTGTCATGTATGGGTGTGAGAGTTGGACTGTGAAGAAGGCTGAGCGCCAAAGAATTGATGCTTTTGAACTGTGGTGTTGGAGAAGACTCTGGCGAGTCCCTTGGACTGCAAGGAGATCCAACCAGTCCATTCTGAAGGAGATCAGCCCTGGGATTTCTTTGGAAGGAATGATGCTAAAGCTGAAATTCCAGTACTTTGGCCACCTCATGTGAAGAGTTGACTCATTGGAAAAGACTCTGATGCTGGGAGGGATTGGGGGCAGGAGGAGAAGGGGACAACAGAGGATGAGATGGCTGAATGGCATCACTGACTCGATGGACGTGAGTCTGGGTGAACTCCAGGAGTTGGTAATGGACATGGAGGCCTGGTGTGCTGCACTTCATGGGGTCGCAAAGAGTTGGACACGACTGAGTGACTGAACTGAACTGAACTGAGGAGAGAAACACTTGCCTTGGGGGACCAATCCCTACCACTAAAGCCGATTTTGTTCTGCCTCTTCTCTCTGTAAGTAAAGCATTGCTCCATCCAGTGCTTGACTGTCATAGAGATCAAATGCATAATGTTTAATGACTGCATAGTATTTTATGATTATTTATTCACCCAATCACTTTTTATAGATACATCATTTATTTTTAATCTGTCCTCACTTCAATTAATATCTTGATTGCACAAATACTGTTATTTGGGAAGTATACTAAAGTTTTTACTGTATAAATTCCTGTCCTAAAATAGAGTAAGCAGAGGTTGATTGCTCCAAATGAAATTATCTGATCAGTCATTTTTGTATTCTGATTTTAAAATGTACACCTCCCACTTCCTTCTCCCCATATTTAAGAATGCTTATTGACCCTCAAGGCTAGGCAAACTACCTGTGAAGTTATGACCAGACAGCAGAAGTATATACTACCAACATTTCCAATGAAACTCTGATGGTACATATTTCTACTACTCTTCAATTAATTTTTTTTCTTTGAAAATGTGAAGCCTTAATAGTTGTACAAATGTTTAAATATTAACCATTAAATTTGGTCAAATGAAATGGAACCTCTTCTATTCAAAATGGTCTTCATAAATGTCAAGCATTATCAATCACTGCTTAATCTAGGCTTGGGTTTTCCAAGGTCTGAGTAGCTTTCTTAATTTATTTTTCTTCAAAAATGGAGAATTTTCAGGGCCAACCTTAGCATTTTTTTATTAAATGACCTATTATCAGTCAAGGTTATCCAGAGAAAAAGAACCAATAAGAGATATACTATGTATTTAATAATTCTATGTATTTAATAATTCTAACTTCTTCAGAGTGGGCTTCCCAGATAGCGCTAGTGGTAAAGAACCCACCTGCCAATGCAGGAGCCAAAAGAGACTCAGCTTCAATCTCTGGGTCAGGAAGACCCACTGGAGAAGGAAATGGCAACCCACTCCAGTATTCTTACCTGGAAAATTCCACGGACAGAGGAGCCTGGCAGACAATGGTCCATGGGGTCACAGTCAGACATGACTGAAGTGACTTAGGACGGACAGACGGAACTTCAAGTCATTACAGATCCCAAATCTACTTCTCCCTATTCACTTTTGTTATTTGTTTTAAAGTGTTCAATTTTCACATTCCTCTTTAAACAGAGTGCAAATTTTTGATTAGCCAAAATAATCACAGTTAATAAATACTAACTGTATATTTTTTTAATTCCAATACTGAAACTTTAGAGAAAACTGATAGATTAATGTTTTTTTCTTTACTCTTCTGAATTTTAGTATCAGTTGAGTCTGAGGCAAATATCCTAGCCAGCCTGCCAATTCTCTCTGATTTTGAAACATGTCTATTTCACAAAGAGGCTTTGTAGAAAAAACATTGTGTCTGTTTTAAATTGTTGCAGTTTTTGTAGACCAAATGTCTCAAAGAAGTTTGCTAAAAGCAGTTTATACAATTATGATTTTCCTAGTTACCACACCCCAAAAGTCAAAAGAAGCACCCCTTTTCCAATTACTCATAATTAGTTCCAGAATCCACAGTAATCTCAAATCCAAAATTGAATCAATCTCATGCCTCCTCATCCTTATTCCTTTCCAGTGTTCCCATGCCTGTGAAACATATCACCTCTTACATTTGACCACAACAGAAAACTAGAAATTGCTGGATACTGCCTCTCCCTTACCACCTTACTAAATCACTCACCAATAAATGCTGGTAACACGATTTCAAGAGTCTAAATCTGTTCTCTTTCTCTAATCCCAAAGTTACCGTCTTAGTTCAGGTCTTAACTGTTTATTGACTGTATTTTAACATCAGCATGTGGCCTCCTTGCCTTGAAAACTGAGGCATTTTCCTCATCCCATTCCCTATCCATACCCCACCCAACAGCAAAATAAATTTTTCAAAAAATAAAAAATGAAAGGAACAAATAAGCAATGTAGTCAGATCATGCAATTCTATTTAAAATTCTTGAATTGTGTTTTCCATTTCACATGGAATCAAGTCCAAGCTCTTCAGCAAAGCGAGGACTCTCTCAAAACTTTGCCACTACATCTTCAGTCTCAACATTCATTTATTATTCATTTGTATTCTTGATCCACCATTATAGAGAAACCTGCAAAGTTCAGGAATGACTCCTTTATCCTTTCAGATTATAAAACAGATAAGTGATCCTATTTATAAGCAAAATTCAAATGTGTTATTAGTAAAAGTTTTACCAGTCAAGCCCTTTGTCTTTATTTATTTTGGCTGTGCAGGGTCTTTATCGCTTCGTGGGCTTTTCTCTAGTTGCGGCACACAGGAGCTACTCCAGTTGTGGTGTTCAGGCTCCTGCTTGCAGTGGCTTCTCTTGTTGCAGAGTGCAGGCTCTACGGTGCAAGGGCTTCAGTAGTTGCAGCTCCCAGGCTCTAGAGCACGAGCTCAATAGCTGTGGTGCTCGGGCTTAGTTGCTCTGCAGCATGTGAGAGCCTCGCAGACCAGGGATCAAATCCGTATCTCCTGCATTGGCAGGTGGATTCTTTACCACTAGGCTACTAGGGAAGCCCCAAGCCCTTTATTTTACAAGCAAGAGTTGTCATTGTTCAGTTACTAAGTCATGTCCGACTCTTTGCGATCCAACGCCAGGCTCTGGACAGCATGCCAGGCTTTCCTGTCCTTCACCATCTCCTGGAGTTTGCTCAGACTCATGTCCATTGAGTCAGTGATGCCATCTAACCATTTTAACCTCTATCACCCCCCCACTGCTCCTCTTTCGCTCTATCTTTCCCAGCGTCAGGGTCTTTTCTAATGAGTCGGCTCCTCACATCAGGTGGCCAGAGTACTAAGCTTCAGCATCAGTCTTTCAAATGAACATTCAAAGTTGATTTCCTTTAGGATTGACTGGTTCGATTTTCCTTGCAGTCCAAGGGACTCCCAAAGAGTCTTCTCCAGTGCCATAATTTGAAAACACCGATTCTTCAGCACTCAAGCTTCTTTATCGTCTGACTCTCACATTCAGACATGACTACTGGGAAAACCATAGCCTTAACTATTGAGACTTTTGTTGGCAAAGTGATGTCTCTACATTTTAATATGCTGTCTAGGTTTGCCACAGCTTCTTATTGCAAAATTCTGGCTTAAACTGAAAAAAGTAAGGAAAGCCACTAGGCCATTCAAGTATGACCTAAATCAAATCCCTTCTGATTTTACAGTAGAGGTGATGAATAGATTCAAGGGATTAGATCTGGCAGAAAGACTGTCTGAAGAACTGTGGACAGAGGTTCATGACATTGTACAGGAAGCAGTGACCAAAACCATTCCAAAGAAAAAGAAATGCCAGAAAGCAAAGTAGTTGTCACGAGGAGCCTTTACAAATAGCTAAGGAAAGAAGAGAAATGAAAGCAAGGGAGAAAGGGAAAGATACCCAACTGATGCAGAGTTCCAGAGAATAGCAAGAAGAGATAAGAAGGCCTTCTTAAGTGAACAGTGAAATGAAATAGAGGAAAACAACAGTATGGTAAAGACTAGAGATCTCTTCAAGAAAACCAGAGAAAAGGATCATTTCATGCAAGGATGGGCATGATAAAGGACAGAAACAGTAAGGGCTAACAGAAGCAGAAGAGATTAAGAAGAGGTGGCGAGAATACACAAAAGAACTACACAAAAAAAGATCTTAATGACCTGGATAACCATGATGGTGTGGTCACTAGCCTAGAGCCAGACATCCTGGACTGTGTAGTCAAGTAGGCCTTTGGAAGCATTACTATAAATAAAGCTAGTGAAGGTGATGGAATTTCAGCTGAGCTATTTCAAATCCTAAAAAATTATGCTATTAAAGTGCTGTACTCAATACATCAGGAAATTTGGAAAACTCAGCAGTGGCCACCAGACTAGACAAAGTAAGTTTTCATTCCAATCCCAGGAAAGTCAATGCTAAAGAATGTTCCAACTACCATACAATTGTGCTCATTTCATATGCAAGATAGCCTTAAATAATAGATTTTAAATTATTGGTTTCTCAGCCTTTTTACTTAGTAAATTTTTTCTTAAACTATTTCAAAAGTCAAAAATGAAGTTATCATTTCCTCTTCAGTTCAGTTCAGTTCAGTACAGTCGCTCTGTCGTGTCTGACTCTTTGTGACCCTGTGAATCACAGCACACCAGGCCTCCCTGTCTATCACCAACTCCCAGAGTTCACTCAAACTCATGTCCATTGAGTCAGTGGTACCATCCAGCCATCTCATCCTCTGTTGTCCCCTTCTCCTCCTGCCCCCAATCCCTCCCAGCATCAGGGTCTTTTCCAAGGAGTCAACTCTTCACATGAGGTGGTCAAAGTACTAGAGTTTCAGCTTTAGCATCAGTCCTTCCAATGAACACCCAGGACTGATCTCCTTTAGGATGGACTGGTTGGATCTCCTTGCAGTCCAGGGGACTCTCAAGAGTCTTCTCCAACACCACACTTCAAAAGCACCAATTCTTCGGTGCTCAGCTTTCTTCTCAGTCCAACTCTCACATCCATACATGACCACTGGAAAAACCATAGCCTTGACCAGACAGACCTTTGTTGGCCAAGTAATGTCTCTGCTTTTGAATATGCTATCTAGGTTGATCATAACTTTCCTTCCAAGGAGTAAACGTCTTTTAATTTCATGGCTGCAATCACCATCTGCAGTGATTTGGAGCCCAGAAAAATAAAGTCTGACACTGTTTCCAATGTTTCACCATCTATTTCCCATGAAGTGATGGGACCGGATGCCATGATCTTAGTTTTCTGAATGTTGAGCTTCAAGCCAACTTTTTCACTCTCCTCTTTCACTTTCATCAAGAGGCTTTTTAGTTCCTCTTCACGTTCTGCCATAAGGGTGGTGTCATCTGCATATCTGAGGTTATTGATTTTTCTCCTGGAAATCTTGATCCCAGCTTGTGCTTCATCCAGCCCAGCGTTTCTCCTGATGTACTCTGTATATAAGTTAAATAAGCAGGGTGACAATATACAGCCTTGATGTACTCCTTTTCCTATTTGGAACCAGTCTGTTGTTCCATGTCCAGTTCTAACTGTTGCTTCCTGGTTGCATACAGGTTTCTCAAGAGGCAGGTGAGGTGGTCTGGTATTCCCATCTCTTTCAGAATTTTCCACAGTTTATTGTGATCCACACAGTCAAAGGCTTTGGCATAGTCAATAAAGCAGAAATAGATGTTTTTTGGAATGGTCTTTCTTTTTCCATGATCCAGTGGATGTTGGCAATTTGATCTCTGGTTCCTCTGCCTTTTCTAAAACCAGCTTGAATATCTGGAAGTTCATGGTTCATGTATTGCTGAAGCCTGGCTTGGAGAATTTTGAGCATTAATTTGCTGGTGTGTGAGATGAGTGCAATTGTGCGGTAGTTTGAGCATTCTTTGGCATTGCCTTTCTTTAGGATTGGAATGAAAACTGACTTTTCCAATCCTGTGGCCACTGCTGAGTTTCCAAATTTGCTGACATATTGAGTGTAGCACTTTCACAGCCTCATCTTTTAGGATTTGAAATAGTTCAACTGGAATTCCATCACCTCCACTAGCTTTGTTTGTCATGATGCTTCCTAAGGCATATATATATATATATATATATATATATGTATGTATGTATGTATGTATGTATATATACTGAGACTGTTGACATTTTGACACTATTATAGGCATTTGAAAGTTTAATATAATTTTTAATGAAAATTTGTGTTTAAATTGTCTAGTAATTAGTTTTGTACTTTACAAAAGCATCAGTCCAAGACAGAATAAAAAAAAAAAAAATTCTGTACTTCACCAAAGACAGTTATAGAAGCTCTGTTCTAGCATACTTTTTAACTCTGCCAACATACCAAACACCTAGAGTGGACTTTGGATCTACCCTATTACCATCAACATTTGTTTCGATCTACTACTAAACCTCTCCAGGATGGTCTCTTCCACGGTTGAGTTTCTAACAATGATACTCCCATATTGCCCAGTGTCTACCACAGATACTGTCCAAAAGTCTTATTAGGTGCTATGCATCATGAGCCCAATCCTGGCCTCCACAGACAGCCCACCTCAGAAGGGCTGATCACTGTTGTTCAGGCTGTCCCCCACAGCTGCAGAAGAGCTTACCAAATGTGATAAATCGTGTCAGTTCCCATCAAAAGGAATGGCATTAAATTCCAAGTCCTGCATACTACTGGCAGGGATAATTTGGTGAAATGGATTTGTAATTCTAACCCTGAAAAGCAACAGTCATCATTACAAGTGCTAGTATTAGGTGGTCTATTCTTAAAGAGAAAAAGAAAAAAAAATTAAGGCTTTTTCATTCTAAATGACTGCTGAGTCTTACTATAATTCTCACTTACCCACTCAACTACCTATGTCATACTGCTTGAGTCCTTTTCTGGTTTTCCTCCTCAGAAGTTAAACCTCTCAACTGGATTAAAGAGAATTTTTATTCATTATTAAGTCTTTCTTGGGATGTCACCAAGATGACAACATAGGAGCCTCCTGAATTCCCCTCCTTCCATGGATGAACCAAGTATACAGCTACACACAAATCAATTTCCTATAGAGAAATCCAGAAACTATTTGAGTGGTTCCTACACATCTGGTAACTGAGAAAATACCTCTGGTACAGTGCCTTACAGTTGGAAAGGAGCTCCCACTCCCAGATTCTTGCTGGGGAGCAAAGAGTTTGTACCTCATTCTAGTGTTATAACTTTTAAGTCTGCCACCAAAGGACTAGATCCCAAATCACCTAGCTCTGAAAGCCAGCAGTTTGCATCACAAGGCAAATTGACTTCCATCCTTTTGCATTTCTAATTTTATTTACATATTTATTTTTGCCTGTACTGGATCTGCCTTGCTGTGTGCGAGTTTTCTCTAGTTGCAGAGACGGGGGTTACTCTCGAGTGGTAGTGCATGGGCGTCTCATTGCTATGGCTTCTCTTGTTGCAGAGCAAGGGCTCTAGGGAATGTGGGCTTCCGTAGTTGCAGCACATGGCTCAGGAGGTGCAGTTCATGGGCCCAGGTGCCCTGAGGCATGTGGGATCTTCCCAGACCAGGGATTGAACCAGTGTCCCCTGCATTGTGAGGTGGATTCTTAACTCTTGGATCAGCAGGGAAGCCCCTTCTTTTGTTTTAAAGTTTTTTTTCAAAAGTAAGTTCCAGAATGTCTAGTGTACATTTTATTGGGTAACTTCATGATAGGTTGACTAAATACACCAGGATATATGGCCCATTTATTGCTGAGATATCTCCTGTGTTGTTTTTCTATCCCATAAAACTATTTATCATGGAAGATGGTAATGGAAGAGCTAGCACCATTAACTGAATTCCAATAAAAAATCCAGATATTTATTCTGATCATACCAACCTAGGTCCCATACCCACAACTAAACCAGAAAGATGGAATGAATACAATGGTGAGTTTAACATCAGCTTTCACCAAACATCATGGTTCTACAAATCAGTACTAAGAACAGAGTGGAGATAATTGGGTGCCGGGGGAAAGGGGCAGGAATCAAATAGTGCCTGCTACCATCAACAATATGAAAGGCAACCCATGGAATGGGAAAAATATTTGCAAGCCACATATCCAATAAGGGATTACTATCCACACTATACAGGAATCCATACAAAGTAACAGTAAAACACCAAATAACACGATGGGCAAAGTGCCATAATAGACATTCTTCCAAAGAAGACATCCAAGTGGCCAAGAGGTACATGAAAAGGTGCTCAGTATCACTAATTATTGAAGGAAATGCAAACCGAAACCACAATGACATATCACCTCACACATTTCCAGATCATGGTACAGAGCATGTAACACTACAGGCCTTCCACAAATGTCTTACATTATGTAGGTATGCAGGTGTTTATGGATAAATAGATGGATGATGGAATAATGAGGTTAATTATCTCTATCCCTGGTAAAATGCTTTTCAAAAACCTAGGATAAATAGATTTGGTGAATCAAATTTCATCATTATAATTAATTGATCTTCTCAACTACTAGAGAAAATAGTGAAAATGATATATATTTTCCATATGTAAGTTTCAGTTCAGTTCAGTCGCTCAGTCGTGTCCGACTCTTTGCAACCCCATGAATCACAGCATGCCAGGCCTCCCTGTCCATCACCAATTCCTGGAGTTCACTCAAACTCATGTCCATCGAGTCAGTGATGCCATCCAGCCATCTCATCCTCTGTCGTCCCCTTCTCCTCCTGCCCCCAATTCCTCCCAGGCTCAGAGTCTTTTCCAACAAGTCAACTCTTCGCATGAGGTGGCCAAAATATTGGAGTTTCAGCTTTAGCATCAGTCCTTCCAATGAACACCCAGGACTGATCTCCTTTAGAATGGACTGGTTGGATCTCTTTGCAGTCCAAGGGACTCTCAAGAGTCTTATCCAACACCACAGTTCAAAAGCATCAATTCTTTGGTGCTCAGCTTTAGACATAAGTAAGTTCAGAATTAAAGTCCCAACTCGATGGTTTCTATAGGTCAGCATATAGCTGAAGTCATGGCCCATGATCCTACTTATACTTTACCTCATATTACATTTTTTTACTTAATTATCATCAAATGTCTGATTAAACAAGAGATGTTAGCCATTCCTTAGAACAAACTGCGGTGGATTAAGAGTTTCCTTATGTGAGTACTATCAGTAGAAAATATCCTACTTTTTTGATCAAGGAAGAGTATCTTATAAAAATCAATGATGTATTCTGGTTAATCTGAATTATGGAAATAGGTAATTCCATTTCAACTAGAAGATCAGACTTCTGTTCAATAACTAGATATTTGGCAAAACAGATTTCTCTGGGCCACATTCAGGACCCCAGAAATCCTCAAGTAACTTCAGAACATTGGGGACCAGAGAAAATGCATATGTGGTGAATGTAACACTCTTTCCCCCTGAAGTTGTCATTAAAACTGAGACCCTGGTGAACACTGTAGCAATCTTCATATATAACAAAGAGATATAGCAGTAGATTACCAGATAATTGGTTTAGAAACAAGTTGTCAAGCTATTGGTTTTAATATCTTATTTCAGATTTCTGAAACTTGCTGAATAGAAACATTTGTTGAACTAATATAAAATGGACATAGTGAAGTACCTCTCTTTAATCTTATTTTGGATATACCCTTGAAATAGAAGATTTCATATGGAAGAGAGTAAATTATAAGATTAGTTCTGAGCTCTAACACTATATTGAAGATCTAGCTCCCAACTGAGGCACCAGTTTGAAAATTTTCTGTGTGGGACAAAAGTAACAGACACAGAGATTTGAATGTGGGGATTTCATATTCTATTAGAAGGCAATGGCACCCCACTCCAGTACTCTTGCCTGGGAAATTCCATGGATAGAGGAGCCTGGTAGGCTACAGTCCACAGGAAGAGTCAGACACGACTTCACTTTCACTTTTCACTTTCATGCAGTGGAGAAGGAAATGGCAACCCACTCTAGTATTCTTGCCTGGAGAATCCCAGGGACAGAGGCACCTGGTGGGCTGCCGTCTATGGGGTTGCACAGCGTCAGACACAATTGACGTGACTTAGCAGTAGCAGCAGCATATTCCATTTAGATGGTTCTGGAGCTCTCACTGTGTTTGGAATGTAGATTTATTTTATATAATCAACAGCTAAAGAATTTGTGTGATCCTAAGGATCCTAAAGTAGACAGACAGGTTACAGAGGAGTCCTGCAAGACTCTGAAGACCCTCATCACATGAGCAAACACTTCAAGGCCTCACCTAAAGAGGGCACCACCTCCCACTTTCAGAGTTTAAATAGGCTGCCAATTAAATAGTTTAAGTAGGCTTGGAATTATGCTATCTTCCTCACTGCAAAACATTCCACATTTAATATTCACCTTCATGAATCATCTAATAAATGCTATTATCTCTGTAATAATCTACACATGAATAATTTAATTACACATTTAGTCTCAACCCAGGCCCCCTGTGAAGAACAGAAAATAGTTTGGGATTCTGTGTGGGTTTGGAGGCAAGGTTAACTCTTACACTTCTGCTTTGACCTCCAGGAGTAGGGAATATGTCAGCTGAGAATTAGGATTAGAAGCTCCTCCAGTTTCTGGGGTCAAAGTCCTTCTGGTCAGACCCCTACCTCATAAAATTCAGTGCTAGTGCTACTGACTCCAAAGCTGGAATAATTGCCAGATTTTACTTTTTGTCTTCCTGTTCAGTTGTTTGGCACATCTCCCTCACTTTCTTGACCTAACTTTGTCCCTCGCATTCACTGTATTGGTGGAAACCAAACAGCCCATTCCAAGAGGGAAAGGGCAAGTGATTGTTATGGTCTTTCAACTATTAGTGCCTTCAATTTCACCATGAGCACAACTTAATATCCATTCCATCCAAGGCAGGCCAGGGGCTAAATATGACTACATGCTAATGAAATAACCTCTACATCATTTTTAGCTTTATAGAATTAACTTATTATTTGTCAACAGTATGTGACACAGTACCTTATGTTTCAGAAAACTAGCATCTTTCCTGCATGTTATCTATATGATTTCTATTTCTAAGGATAAATGAATGATTTATTTAAATGTCATTTTTAATTCATTTTTATACATGAAAACATTAAATGAGTATGTGTTATAAGATTTCTACATTTTCTTTTTTGTGGTTGCATAACAATTTATCCAACATTTAGTGGCATAAGACAACCATTTCTTACACTTACAGATTAAGAATCCAGGTGGGACAGAGTATATATAGCTCCTCTCTGTCCCCTGAATGTCTGGGGCTCACTGGAAGATTTTAGGTTGGAGATTGAAGTCATCTGAAGCCTTGTTAACTCACATGCCCCCACTGATGTTTGCTGTTGGTTGGGGGACCCTCAGTTTTCCATGTAGGTCTCTCCATGTGGTCTCTCCAGGTAGGCTAGTTTGGGCTTCCTCATGGCATCGTGGCTAATTTCCCCAATGCCAGCCTCTCAAACAGAAAGCACCAGATGAAGTTGTATCCTTTTGTCTCATATAACATTCCTTCCTCTGTATCCTATTGGTCAGAGCAGTCACATGCACACTCTGGTTCAAGGACAGGATGTGTGTCTCCATGCTCAGTCGTGTCAGACTCTTTGTGACGCCATAGACGGTAGCCTACCAGGCTCTTCCATCCATGGGATTTTCCAGGCAAGAATACTGGAGTGGGTTGCCATTTCCTTCTCCAGGAAAGATTTCTACATTTAGCACATACATAAAATGTTAAAATCTATAATACCCATATACGACAAAACAACATCCTGTCCTAAGTTGTTGATGTCTAACATTATCCGTCTAGGTATTCATGACAAAAATTATACTTGACTATGAGTCATAGCTGTTAAATAAAACAGTAACTCTGTGTATAAGAAAATATGTAAAATCATTCATTTGGTTGGAAACACCATGGAAATGTTTCCCATGGGTACTTAAACTGGGCCTGAGGAATTATGAAGTTTCCCATTCTTATTAACACAGTTTTTAAATAGTGTGTGTGTATGTAAAAAGAAAGCAAGGTCAAGAAAATGAATAAAAAATTCATAAAACCTTGGAGAAAAATCTAAAGAAATTGATTATACCTTAAAAACTGAAATAATAAAACTAACATTTATAAATGAACTGTTATAAAATAATCCCTATGTATCTTTCTTCTGTAATATAACAGAATCAATGTAGCTATGCCAAATTCATTGCTTTTGACCAAAAATAAATTTTTTAAATGAGTAGGATCAACATCTTGAAGAAGTTCCACAATGATCTGTTGTGTGCCTTGATTTTAATTATAAAACCAAATGAATAGCATAATGGAAGCAAAGAATCAACATTAATCTTTAAATCAAAAGGATTTACAATGAGATTATAATTAATTACACGCCAAAAATATCTTATTGAATAGGGTGGTGACCTCAGTTACTTTGTTTAATCACTAGAACAATTCAATCTCCAAATAAGAATTTGGATCAATTCCAAATATATCCAATTAAGATTATCAATTCACTAAGAACAGTGACAATAAAACTCAAAAATAAACTCTTTAAAAACTTTTCTTTTTGATTAATGTATCTGCATCATTTTTTTTTTTAGTACTTAGGTCCTTAAGGTAAACAATCTTGGCAGTAGGACCCTGCTAGCCCCACAATGCCTGGGAGCAAACATTTCCATAAGTAATCATGTTGATTTTTTGTTCTATTACTGAGCACATCAGTTGTCACTCACTAAACATATTTGCAGCAGACCAAAGTAAACAAACAAACAAACAAAAAAATGCTATTCATTTTATCTTGACTACATTCTGGACAGCAACAGATTAGCAGATTTTATCCTAAGGATTTGGAAAAAGCCTTTAGAATTTTGGTATGTTTCTACATGTGTGCTTCTGAGACTTTTGTCTCTCAAGTTCTGCAATACTATAAAGGTTCTCTAGACAAAACTTATATTGCCAAGAGACTATAATTCATTTCCCTGGAAACCTGCAGGATTGTTACATATAGAGTCTCAGAAACTGAAAACAAGAACGAATCATTTCTGGCGTCTTATAAATGAAAATGTATTTTACTAATGCAAAGCAACTTTCCATTTACCATTGAGTGACCCTGGAAAGGCATTTATGAGAACACATTTCATTTTTTCAAATGTCTATTTTTTTTCCACATGAAATGACAAGTGTGTCAAGTATCCTAATTGCAAAATGTTAAATCAATTACAGAAGTTTCCAAGCAGCACCTTTCAATGAACTTCAGAGGGAAATAAACAAGCCTTCTCTAATCAAGACAAGGGTAAGGAAGTCAGTCTGTTTCTCTTAACTTTAGTAGTTGCTGATACAGGTTATGTATCTCTGAGACTCCATACATTCTTTTTAAACACACATACACAAAATTTAATGCTTTTTAAATAATAATTAATATCCTCAACTAGTCAAAATGTGAATATTTCTTGAGTTGCCCTCTATGCACAGCACTCTGTCAATTTCTCCCCAGAATTCTGCCAAAATCGTCTGACTCTAGCTTCAACCTTGGCATTTGGACAGTCTTAAAACTGAAGAACTGTTGGCATTCCTGAAGTCATCTGTAATCAATGACAGGTGTTTGATTAGTTACCAACATATCTAATCAGTGTAACAACATCAATAATGTAAATGAGACATGTCCTTCGGATTTATTGTCATGCTCTGAAAATTTACATTCAAGTACAGATAAAAGCATTCTAGATGTAACCCAAATAAAACAATCTTATGTACTTTATATGCTGAAACTCTGTCACTTAGTTCAACAGTTCATTAACATTGTCAAAATTAATTACAGAAATAATAGTCAATGATAAGAGCTGGAAAACTGGTTTCAGAAGGCTAAAAAGTTTCCTCAACATCCGTTTAGGATCAAAACTCTCCAGGAGGTCTTAAAAACCTAAAAATAGAGCTACCATATGATCCAGAAATCCCACTTCTGGACACACATCTGGCTGCTGGCTGCTGCGGCTGCTGCTAAGTCACTTCAGTCGTGTCTGACTCTGTGCGACCCCATAGACAGCAGCCCACCAGGCTCCGCCATCCCTGGGATTCTCCAGGCAAGAACACTGGAGTGGGTTGCCATTTCCTCCTCCAATGCATGAAAGTGAAAAGTGAAAGTGAAGTCACTCGGTCTGACTCTTAGCAATCCCTGGTGCAGCCCACCAGGCTCCTCCATCCATGGGATTTTCCAGGCAAGAGTACTGGAGTGGGGTGCCATTGCCTTCCCCACACATCTGGAGAAAACCATAATTTCAAAGATACATGCACCCCAATGTCCATTCAACATTATTTATAATAGCCAAGACATGGAAGCAACCTAAATGTCCATCTACAGAGGAATGGATAAAGAAGATGTGGTAATATATACAATGGAATATTACTCAGCCTTCAAAAAAGAATGTCATAATGCCATGTGCAGTAACATGGATGGACCTAGAGACTGTCATACTAAGCAAAGTAAAACAGACAAACATTATACAATACCACCTTTATGTGAAATCTAAAACAGAAAAAAATGATACAAATGAACTTACATACAAATCAGAAATAGACCCACAGACATAGAAAAATAAACTGATAGTTACCGAAGTGAAAGTCAAAGTCCCTTAGTCATGTCCAAGTCCTTGGGACCCCATGGACTATACAAGTCCAAGGTATTCTCCAGACCAGAATACTAGAGTGGGTAGCCACTCCCTTCTCCAGGGGATCTTCCCAAACCGGGGATGAACCCAGGTCTCCTGCATTCTTTACCAGCTGAGCCACAAAGACTGATGGTTACTGGAGGGGAGGGTAGATAGGAGTCGTGGATCAACACACAGATCTGTATATAAAATAGATAACCAAAAAGGGCCTACTGCACAGCACAAGAACTATAGGCAAGGTTTATAATAACCTATAAAGGAAAAGAAACTGAAACAAAACATATATACATATACATGTATAACTGAATCACTTTGCAGTACCCCTGAAATTAACACAACATTGTAAATCAACTACACTTCAATTTATACATATATATATATATATACATATATATATATACACACACACACACACACATAACAAACCAGCAAATCTGTCCACCAGGGACTTCCAGCCTTCTTTACTCAGCCGTTTTACCCGCGCTGGGTCTGTTCTCACGAGGTGCTGGTTCAGGACGGGGTGATGACTCTGAGAAAGCTGCAGTGGAGGGGCCTCTCTCCTTTCCCCGCCACAAAGACAGGACAGAGGCTGGTGACACCACTGGAGGCAACCGGACCAGGCCGGAATACGGACCCCGTGCCCAGCGCCCCCTCCTCCCAGGCAGCTCTAGCCACACTGTGCCCGCGGACTCCGGAGGCAGTGGCCGCGCAGTGGGACCCGCCACAGGTAAACGCTCCGCCAGACTCTAGAACCCACGGTGCAGGCACCGCTCACGGGCCTGCAGCCCAGGCCCAGCCTCTGGGGCGGCGGCGCGGCCGTGGGTGGGGCCCTGTTTCTAACAAACAGTGTGACAGCGGTGCTTGGGAAGGGTCAGGCGGAGGGCCTGGCACGTGTAAAGGTTTGGAGGTCAGACCGAGGCGGGAGGACTCGAGAAATCTGGGTTCATCGTGTGTACAGTCAACAGTGCGGCTGAGTGGCTCAGGATGGGCAGAAAGGCTATTCCTTCTTTCTGAGGCCTTGGAGGCTGGTGGACACGTTATATGTTAGCGTTTATTAGTTGCTCAGTCGTGTCCAACTCTTTGTGACCCCATGAACTGTAAGCCTGCCAGGCTTCTTTGTCCATGGAATTCTGGAGGCAAGAATCCTGGAGTGAGTTGCCATGTCCTTCAGGGAATCTTCCCGTTCCAGGGATTGAACCCGGGTCTCCCACATCACAGGCAGAGTCTTTACTGTCTAAGTCATCATTTAGAAGATACCCAAATACATCTGGAGGCGGGAATAGGCTGGAATGTGGGTGCTGGGGAAGGTGAGGCACAGAGAACTAGAGTCCTTGTTCAAGAGGAGAGATCTGCTGCGAGGCAGCTCAGACATAAGTTAAGCGGGGGTCACCAGGTCCCAAGCATGGGTGGGGATACAGGAGATTCCTGCATACCTGGAGCCCAGCCATAGTTACCTTCCTTTTCCCACAGGTTCCAGAGGTTTTAAAAGTACTTAGGGATCCCACACAAGGCAGGAGACGGTGTCTCCATCCCTCAGTGGTAAGGACACTGCTGTTAAAGTGTCTGGGTGTTGTGGTGTATTGAGACTCTTCCCTTTGTATATTCTCGGTGCTTGGATGTGGGGGTCCTGAGGATGTCCCCAAGCCCTCGGTCCTAGGGGCAGGACAGGGGGAACATAGAGGTATTCCCATTCCTGACAACCAGTGTAAACTGATGTGGAAGGTTATCCCAGGAACGGATACTAGCATATGCAGATATTTGGAGATGTGACTAAGGTGGGAACAGGGTACATACAGCAAGCCTCCATCTTTATGTTAAGAACAAAGACCCAAGGATCAGTAATTAGGCCTGCGATGAGGCTATCTAAGAAGTCTGGCATCATTTCTGGAGGTAATGAGAGGTTTGGAAAAAAGAAGTAGGTGGTGCCAACCAGTTTTTAGTAGGCTCCATCAGGCTGGGGAGAAAAGACTTTGCAGTTAAGGAAGGAGGCAAGGAGTCCAGGAGATTACTGCTGTTGTCCAAATGAGTGTTGAAGGACCAGAACAGTGGCCATGGAGATGGGAGACAAGTTGGGGTTCTAGGTACATTTTTAATGAAGAGCCAAGTAGATTTTTGGATGTTGTAGGTAAGGGAGAAAAAGAGAAAGGTTAAGGATGACTCCATGGTTTTTGGTTCTGGCAGTTGAAGGACTATATCATTCCTCAACTTGGATGTGACAGTTGTCAGTAGGCTCATCAGAAGTTTTGTTTTGGTGCTGTTAAGGTTCTGAGATGTTTCAGAAAGCAGTGAGTGGAGACATCAATTTGGCAGCTAGATACACACGTCCGAAATTTGGGGAAAAGCTCAGGATGGAGACTTTGAAAAGTGGTAGTTATTGTGAGGACTGAGTAGAGCTGTGGATGATATTTCGAACGTGAAATGTGTATCTGTGTGTGTGTCCCACACAATTGTTTTCAAGTATATTCTAATTTTTTTATAATTCTACCATGCCAAAAAGAAGCCTGCACCCTTCAACAGATATCCCGCTCTTCTCCCCCACAGACTTAGATAATTACTCATCTATTTTCCATCTCTTTAGTTTTGACTATTCTGCTTATTCATATAATGGAATCGTATCATGTGAAGTCATCTGTTACTGGCTTCTTTTACGAAGCATAATGTTTTCAGGTCCACCCACACTGTATCATATATCACTACTTTATTACTTTATATTGCAAAATAGTATTCCATTTGTTGATAGACCACATTTTATTTATCCATTCATTAATTAACAGACATTTGGGTCATTTCCATGTTTTGACTAATATCAATAATGCTGCTATGTGCATCTGTGTACAGATTCTTGAGTGAACATATTTTCACTTCCTTTGGGAATATACTGAGGAGGAGAAAGCTAGATCATGTGATAACTCTATATTTAACCTTTTGAGAGACTGCCAGACTTATTTACAAAATGGCTTCATCATTTTATATCTCTACCCCCAGGGTAAGAGTGTTCCAGTTTTTCCAAAACTCACCAATTTTTGTTATTATCTGACTTTAGATTCTAGCTATCCTCATATGTGTGAAGTGGTATCTTACTGTGATTTTACTTTTCACTTACGTAATAATTAATAATGTTAAGCATGGTTTCTTATGCTTCAGTTCAGTTCAGTTAAGTCACTCAGTTGTGTCCTACTCTTTGTGACCCCATGAACCACAATACTCCAGGCCTCCCTGTCCATCACCAACTCCTAGAGTTTACCCAAATTCATGTTCATTGAGTTGGTGATGCCATCCAACCATCACATCCTCTCTCATCCCCTTCTCCTCCTGCCCTCAATATTGCCCAGCATCAGGGTCTTTTCAAATGAATCAGCTCTTTGCATCAGGTGGCCAAAGTATTGGTGTTTCAGCTTCAACATCAGTTCTTCCAATGAAAACCCACGACAGATCTCCTTTAGGATGGACTGGTTGGATCTCCTGGCAGTCCAAGGGACTCTCAAGAGTCTTCTCCAACACCACACTTCAAAAGCATCAATTCTTTGGTGCTCAGCTTTCTTGATAGTCCAACTCTCACATTCATACATGACTACTGGAAAAACCATAGCCTTGACTAGACAGACCTTTGTTGACAAAGTATGTCTCTGCTTCTTAATATGCTGTCTAGGTTGGTCATAACTTTCCTTCCAACGAGTAAGCATCTTTTAATTTCATGGCACAATCACTAACTGCAGTGATTTTGGAGCCCAAAAAAATAAAGTCTGACACTGTTTCCACTGTTTCCCCATCTATTTGCCATGAAGTGATGGGACCAGATGCCATGATCTTCGTTTTCTGAATGTTGAGCTTTAAGCCAACATTTTCACTCTCCTCTTTCACTTTCATCAAGAGGCTCCTTAGTTCCTCTTTACTTTCTGCCATAAGGGTGGTGTCATCTGCATATCTGAGGTTATTGGTATTTCTCCCAGAAATCTTGATTCCAGCTTGTGCTTTGTCCAGCCCAGCGTTTCTCATGATGTACTCTGCATAGAAGTGAAATAAGCAGGGTGACAATATACAGCCTTGACGTACTCCTTTTCCTATTTGGAACCAGCCTGTGGTTCCATATCCAGTTCTAACTGTTGCTTCCTGACCTGCATACAAATTTCTCAAGAGGCAGGTCAGGTGGTCTGGTATCCCCAACTCTTTCGGAATTTTCCACAGTGATCCACACAGTCAAAGGCTTTGGCATAGTCAATAAAGCAGAAATAGATGTTTTTCTGGAACTCTCTGGCTTTTTCGATGATCCAGCGGATGTTGGCAATTTGATCTCTGGTTCCTCTGCCTTTTCTAAAACCACTGTGAACATCTGGAAGTTCATGGTTCATGTATTGTTGAAGCCTGGCTTGGAGAATTTTCAGCATTACTTTGCTAGCGTATAATATGAGTGCAATTGTGCAGTAGTTTGATTCTTTGGCATTGCCTTTCTTTGGGATTGGAACAAAAACTGACCTTCTCCAGTCCTGTGTCCACTGCTGAGTTTTCCAAATTTGCTAACATATTGAGTGCAGCACTTTCACAGCATCATCTTTTAGAATTTGAAATAGCTCAACTGAAATTCCATCATCTCCACTAGCTTTGTTTGTAGTGATGCTTCCTAAGGCCCACTTGACTTCACATTCCAGGATGTCTTGCTCTAGGTGAGTGATCACACCATCATATTATCTGGGTTGTGAAGATCTTTTTTGTACAGTTCTGTGTATTCTTGCCACCTCTTCTTATATCTTCTGCTTCTGTTAGGTCCATACCATTGCTGTCCTTTATTGAGCCCATCCTGGCATGAAATGTTCCCTTGGTATCTCTAATTTTCATGAAGAGATCTCTAGCCTTCCCCATTCTGTTGTTTTCCTCTATTTCTTTGCACTGATCACTGAGGAAGGCTTTCTTATTTCTCCTTCCTATTGTTTGGAACTCTGCATTCAAATGGGTATAGCTTTCCTTTTCTCCTTTGTTTTTCACTTCTGTTCTTTTCACAGCTATTTATAAGGCTTCCTCAGACAGTCATTTTGCTTTTTTGCATTTCTTTTTCTTGAGGATGGTCTTGATTCCTGTCTCCTGTACAGTGTCACAAACCTCTGTGCATATTTCATCAGGCACTCTATCTATCAGATCTAGTTCCTTAAATCTATTTCTCACTTCCACTGTATAATCATAAGGGATTTGATTTAGGTCATACCTGAATGGTCTAGTGGTTTTCCCCACTTTCTTCAATTTAAGTCTGAATTTAGCAATAAGGAGTTCATGATCTGAGCCACAGTCAGCTCCTGGTCTTATTTTTGCTGACTGTATAGAACTTCTCCATCTTTGGCTGCAAAGAATATAATCAATCTGATTTCAGTGTTGGCCATCTGGTGATGTCCATGTGTAGAGTCTTCTCTTGTGTTGTTGGAAGAGGGTGTTTGCTGTGACCAGTGCGTTCTCTTGGTAAAGCTCTATTAGCCTTTGCCCTGTGCCATTCTGTACTCCATGGCCAAATTTTCCTGTTTCTCCAGGTGTTTCTTGACTTCCTACTTTTGTATTTCAGCCTCCTATAATGAAAAGGACATCTTTTGGGGATGTTAGTTCTAAAAGGTCTTGTAGGTCTTCATAGAAGCAACCATTCAACTTCAGCTTCTTCAGCATTACTGGTCAGGGCTTAGACTTGGATTACCATGATATTGAATGGTTTGCCTTGGAAACAAACAGAGATCATTTTGCCGTTTTTGAGATTGCATCCAAGTACTGCATTTCAGACTCTTTTGTTGACTATGATGGCTACTCCATTTCTTCTAAGGGATTCCTGCCCACAGTAGTAGATGGAATGATCATCTGAGTTAAATTCACCCATTCCAGTCCATCTTAGTTCGCTGATTCCTAGAATGTCAACCTTAAGTCTTGCCATCTCTTGTCTGACCACTTCCAATTTTCTTTGATTCATGGACCTAATATTCCAGGTTCCTATGCAGTATTGCTCTTTATAGCATCAGACCTTGCTTCCACCACCAGTCACATCCACAACTGGGTGTTGTTTTTGCTTTGGCTCCATCTTTTCATTATTTCTGGAGTTATTTCTCCACTGATCTCCAGTAGCATATTGTGCACCTACTGACCTGGGGAGTTCAACTCACAGTGTCCTATCTTTTTGCCTTTTCATACTGTTCATTGGATTCTTTCAAGGCAAGAATACTGAAGTGGTTTGCCCATTCCCTTCTCCAGTAGACTACCTTTTGTCAGAACTCTCCACCATGACACGTCGGTCTTGGGTGGCCATTTATGGCATGGCTGATAGTTTCATTGAGTTAGACATGGCTGTGGTCAGTGTGATCAGACTGGTTAGTTTTCTGTGATTGTGGTTTTCAGCCTGTCTGCCCTCTGATGAAGAAGGATATGGGGCTTATGGAAGCTTCCTGATTGGAGAGACTGACTAAGGGATCTTGTTCTAATGGGCGTGGCCATGCTCAGTAAGTCTTTAATCCAATTTTCTGTTGATGGGTAGGGCTGTGTTCCCTCCCTGTCGTTTGATCTGAGGCCAAACTATGGTGGAGGTAATGAAGATAATGGCCACTCCTTCAAAAGGTCCCATGCAGGCACTGCTGCCCTCAGTGCCCCCAATCCTGCAGCAGGCCACCGATGACCCACGCCTCTGCTGGAGACTCTTGGACACTGACGGGCAAGTCTGGGTTAGTCTCTTGTGAGATCACTGCTCTTTTCTCCTGAGTCGCTGCTGAAAAACCATCAACAGGAGAATGTTGGATCCCACCAAAAAAAAGATACCCTGTGTCCAGAGGATGCAAAAACAGAAGGCAAAAGAGAAGCCCCAGCAAGATGGTAGGATGGGCAAAATCTCATTTAGAATCAAGCCCCATACCCGCCAGAGACTCTCGGAGGGCTCAAACAAACCTTATGTGCACCAGGATCCTGAGACCTCACAGAGACTGAGGCAGAACTGTGTTTGAGTATCTCCTGCATAGGTACAGGTCAGCAGTGGAATGCTGCAAGGGGAGCGGCTCTGGGTGCAGTAGACCTGGGTATGGCATAAGCCTCTTGGAGGTCACCATTAACCCCATCATACAGCTGCCAGAACTTACACAAGACTGGGGAAACAGATCCTTATGCTCACCGTGACCCAGGAGAGAGGAGAGGGGTTAGACTGAGGCAAGCTAAGTGAGGATAGACCAAAAGCTATACCTATTAGAATAGTGCATTATCTTAAGTGAACAAAATTGCCAATGATTGAACCCTATTTACAAGGCCCAAAAAATGTTTGGGAAATTAAAACAATCCAGTGGTCACTGGGAAGGTTATTCTTTTTATATTTTTTGAAAGTAATGCAGAACTTTTAAGGTATTTTTTTTCTTTAGAAAAAGAAATCATTCCCTCCATTCCCTCCAAGTGGAATGGCCACTACTGTCTCTATTGTTAATTTAGTTAAGAGTAGACAAAAACGAGAAGATTCTTGAGAGTCCCTTGGACTGCAAGGAGATCCAACCAGTCCATTCTGAAAATCAGCCCTGGGATTTATTTGGAAGGAATGATGCTAAAGCCGAAACTCCAGTACTTTGGCCAACTCACGTGAAGAGTTGACTCATTGGAAAAGACGGTGATGCTGGGAGGGATTGGGGGCAGGAGGAGAAGGGGACGACAGGATGAGATGGCTGGATGGCATCACCAACTCGATGGACGTGAGTCTGAGTGAACTCTGGGAGTTGGTGATGGACAGGGAGGCCTCGTGTGCTGCGATTCATGGGGTCGCAAAGAGTCGGACACGACTGAGCAACTGAACTGAACTGAACTGAGAC
Source organism: Bos indicus (assembly GCF_029378745.1). Taxonomy (NCBI): domain Eukaryota; kingdom Metazoa; phylum Chordata; class Mammalia; order Artiodactyla; family Bovidae; genus Bos; species Bos indicus. The sequence goes on along the minus strand of NC_091760.1, from coordinate 36,985,327 downwards.
AAAAAGTGAAAGGTGCTTCCATGAGGAGGTCCATTAGAGACTGGGGAGGGGCTGGGCTTGCCCAGTGGAGCTTCTCAACTGCACAGGTGCCTGAGCAAATCCAGAGCACCTGGCCCTCAGACTCTCTCAGAGCAACGTCCTTCTGAACTGGAGGGGGAGTATCTCAAAAAAACCCTGCTAAAAAGGACTTAGCTCTGGTCTCCCCAGGCTTCCTGACTTTGTGAGTGAGAAGTAGTTTCCAGGATGAACCTCAGATTTCACCTCTAGCCATCTTCCTCTAGAGGAAGGGAAAGGGCAGATTTTTTTTTTATTTATTGTGCTCTGGTTCAACAAAGATACAGTAGATGAGAGATGGACAAGATGGAGGGAAAGAGCTGAAAGATACGACCCCATGGCGAGGAAGGTAGAAAAGTGGGCCTGATGGCCAGCCCCCCCACCACAGCTGATACTAGCGGGGGATCCTTGAGGGTCTACCTGTTCCCCAAGGACAAACTTGGCATGGCAGGAGCCTCAGATCACTTCTCCTGGCTGGGATTTACACCCTTTACACCAAGTCCCTGCCCTTGGTTCTACTGTTATTGTAAGGATCGAGGTAGTTAGTTACTTCTACCAGAGTATCCATCACCTGTGGTTACTCAAAACACATGCTCCCAAGGCGCTTTCAGTTGTTACATTTAAGGAGAAAAATATCTTTCTTTTGTCCTATCAGATTCTTTTGTCCTGTTAGATCCAACCGTATTGAGGCACCAGTAATGGCACCATCAGACTGTTCCCCAAGGAGGTGCGTAGGGCCAGGGTCGGGGTTGGGGTTTCGGCCCTTACCCTCTAAATCCAACTGTAGTCATCAGGCTTCCTCCCTCTCCCATGCCAAATTAAGAAGCCTTGTGAACCCAAAGGAAAACTGAAGTTTTCAGGTGATGTTACTCTAAGTCTAAATATAAGGGAAATGTTCTGCATTTAAATCATCATATATTTGGAAGGGTAATAGTTTTATGATCCCTGGAGTTGATGCAGAGTTTTTTGCAATGTACCTTCAATTACTGGGTCAGGCTGTGCTGCTTTCCATCTGTCTGTTGTCTGCAAACATGCAAACAGTTGCATGGTTTCAATGTCAAAGCCACTAGGATCTCCCCATGAACACATTAGGGGAAAGAAAGGATGAGAGAGGGAGGAAAGGGTTGACCTGAGGCACAACTTCTGTGAATGAGAAAGTTCACGTGGACCATCTGGGGCTCTGTGAGGTCCCACCAAAGTACTGGTGGTTCCCTGTTGGGCACCGTTGAAAACTAACCGATGCCTCTCCTCCCTGGACAGGATCATTTTTACTATCTGAGCAGAATCTTGCCGGTGAGACTACACATGAAAACCGTTTTCTCAAACAAGCTACTATGGCAGTCTTCAGATTGCCTTTACTGTCCAGTTACCCAAACATGTGTTTGAAATTACTGTTTCATTCCTTGGGGATAGGACAAATTGTTCACTGTAGATTAGATACTTAAAACACATTCGTTTTACCTGAGTCACATCTTTATGGAAACTTTCCCAGGATTGAATTTGCAAGAATCCGTGACTGGCATTTATCATAGTTATTAAGCATAATGAAATCCAAACCAATACAAGTTCATCTACTATATCAGCCTCAAGGGCTCCATTTGGTACTCTGAAGGCCCAGGTTGTGAATACTGCTTGTAATTGTGGCCTGGTTACTATTGGTTAGAGATTCCAATTTGAGAGAAATCAATTTAGTTTATTTCAAGGCCATTTTAAGTTTGATTGAGCAGTTTCTGCTTCATTTAAAATAAAATCTCTTCAAAACCAGTTAAGTTTAAACCTTTAAAGATCTTATTTTTAAGAAAAGAAAATGGTAATGATTCAGTTAATAAAGTTATTGTTATTCTAAAACATATTATTAAAATATAGAAGGGGAATTAGATGAAGGCAGTCAAAAGGTATGAATTTTCAATTACAAGACATTTACTAGGGATGCAATGTACAACATGATGATTCTAGTTAACACTGCTTGTATGGCATATTTGGAACTTGTTAAGGAAGTGGAAAAGACTCTGATGCTGGGAGGGATTGGGGACAGGAGGAGAAGGGGACGACAGAGGATGAGATGACTGGATGGCATCACTGACTCGATGGACGTGAGTCTGAGTGAACTCCGGGAGTTGGTGATGGACAGGGAGGCCTGGCGAGCTGCGATTCGTGGGGTCACAATGAGTAGGAAACGACTGAGCAACTGAAGTGAACTGAATTGAAGGAAGTAGATCCTGAGTTCTCAACACAAGGAAAAAAACATGTTTTTACTTTTTTTGTATCTATATGAGATGATTCAAGTTAACTAAATTTATTCGTGGTAATCATTTCACAGTTTATGTGAATCAAATCATTATACTATACACTTTAAACTTACACAGTGCTGTATGTCAACTATGTCTCAGTAAAATTAGGGGAAGGAAAGAATTATACTTCACTCCGTCAGTTCGATTCCTGGGTTGGGAAGATTCCCTGGAGGAGGGCATGGCAACCCACGCCAGTATTCTTGCCTGGAGAATCACGTGGACACTGGAGCCTGGTGGGCTACAGTCCATAGGTTGCAAAGAGTCAGACATGACTGAAGCGACTGAGCACTGAGCACAGTTAGTTCAGTTGCTCAGTTGTGTCCGACTCTTTGCAACCTCAAGGACTGGTATATGCCAGGCTTTCCTGTCCACCGCCAACTCTCAGAGCTTGCTCAAACTCAAGACCATCAAGTTGGTGATGCCATCCAACCATCTCATCCTCTGTATCCCCTTCTCCTCCTGCCTTCAATCTTTCCCAGCATCAGGGTCTTTTCTAATAAGTCAGTTCTTCGCATCAGATGGCCAAAATATTGGAGCTTCAGCTTCAGCATCAGTCCTTCCAATGGATATTCAGGACTGATTTCCTTTAGGAATGACTGGTTTGATCTCCTTGCAGTACAAGGGACTCTCAGGAGTCTTCTTCGGCACCACATTTCAAAAGCATCAATTCTTCAGCGCTCAGCACTCTTTATGGTCCACCTCTCTATTTAGAATAGTATCCATCACAAGATATACTTCACTATTAAGGAGTGATCCTATAAAGGGTTGGAAACCCCCAAATTTGATCCGGACCAATACTAGATCTGCTTTAAAGCAGGGTTTCCCAACAATAGCAGCATGGACACCTTTGTTGTGAGGGGCTATTCTGCGTATTGCAGATGATTAGCCACATCCCTGGCTTCTTTGCATCAGATGCATGCATGCAAAGTCTCTCAGTCATGTCTGACTCTTTGCAGTTCTTTGGACTGCAGCCCACCAGGCTCCTCTGTCCATGGGATTCTCCAGGCAAGAATACTGGAGTGAGTTGTCATGCCCTCCTCCCAGGAATCTTCCTAACCTAGTGACTGTGTCCACATCTCTTATGTCTCCTGCATTGGCAGGGGGGTTGTTTACCACTAGTACCACCTGGGAAGCCCTGGCCTCTATGCATTAGATGCCAGTAACATCCCCTGCCCACTGTAACAACTAGAAACATCTCCAGACATTAGCCAATGTCCCTGAGGGGTTAGAATCACCCACAGTCAAGAAACCTGTCTAAAGAAAGAGCTAGGATTATTTCAGGGTAGGAATGGGATCATCTGCATGAACAGTGTCCCTGTCCTTCAGTAATCCTGGAGTAGACACATTCCCTGTCTAATCTAGATGTTTTCACCCAAGCCCAACTTCACATACTACTGATTCTACTGGTTTGAACAGACTCCAGGAAGGTGTAGTTCGAGATCCCCTTCTCCAAGGCAAAGTTAGAGAACATTGACACTTATTTCTTCTGACGGAAGCTATTCCCCATATCAGAAATTGTTCTTACACTTTGTGTTAATGGGCAAAAGAATGTACATTCATTCTGTGAGCTAAAGCTGAATACTGCATTATGAATCTTTTCATTCATCACACAGAGCAGTTCACAGTGTTCCTTTAGGTGGCTTGCACTGTACAATTGCTAACAACAAACAAACAAAAAACAGAAAAATTGTCAGAAACTGTCACTACCTTCAAGAAGCTAGTAATGAACTCCTGCGCTATTCTGGTATGGTTTCCTTTCAGCGTCACTCCTGCTAACCTACACTCTCCACTGCCCTCTGACAGACCCTGGCCTCACACAGGGAAACATATACACCTGTTCCTGTGGTAGTTGTCCATTTATTCTGAAAGACAGAGTTCATTTTTCTGATATCTCAGTTCTACTTGAATTGACCCTACAGTTCCCTTAATCTCACTGAGCTTTCCTGATCATACACTTATGTCAATTCTTTTCACCACTGAAGAGTGATTCCCCTGCTTTGCACCAGTCTTTTGGTTTATATTTTTGTGAAACTGTGAGCACAGAAAGCAAATAAAAATATATAAAAAAGGAAATGTTCATAGTAGTCAGAATTCACCCTTATATTGAAAAGGATTCTCTTGTGAATGAAATGTGGATTTGGTTTCTAGCATGTAGAGAATGCTACAGAAGAGGGAAGTCCTTATCTCTGCAGGAGATATGCGGGGTGGTCTTTTTAAAAACATTCTCTGTGTGTTACTGGAGAACATTACAGGCAAAAGGAATTGCATTTGCAAAAAGTTTTAGCAAATTTAAGCAGCAATTCAAGGCATGTGGGTTGAGTTTGGGGGCAAGATGAGAATGTTGTGGAAAACAGGGCCAGAAAGTTAGAAATTAAAAAAGAAGAACCCAGATTTTTTTGTAAAAGTTTATCACTCTGGAAGCAGTATAAAGAATGAATTGAAGAGATTTTTTTTTTTTTTTTCCCTGTAATGACCGTGTTACCTTCTTAAAGAGAGTCCATCTGGGAGGATATTGCAAAGGACTCAGAAGTTGAACATCAGAATTTCAGCAGCACCCAAATTGATATCATTTAAAATTTACATATAAAAGAGAGAACACAAAACTTGCTCTAATGGTGAGAGCTGTGTGTGAAGATAGTGCTATTTACACACTTGATGAAAGTGGTACATAACGTTTATTTTTTTAATTTAATTTTATTTTATTGTTTAACTTTAAAATATTGTATTGGTTTTGCCATATATCAACATGAATCCGCCACAGGTATACATGTGTTCCCCATCCTGAACCCTCCTCCCTCCTCCCTCCCCATACCATCCCTCTGGGTCGTCCCAGTGCACTAGCCCCAAGCATCCAGTATCGTGCATCAAACCTGGACTGGCGACTCATTTCATATATGATATTATACATGTTTCAATGCCATTCTCCCAAATCATCCTACCCTCTCCCTCTCCCACAGAGTTCATAAGACTGTTCTATACATCTGTGTCTCTTTTGCTGTCTCGTATACAGGGTTATCGTTACCATCTTTCTAAATTCCATATATATGCGTTAGTATACTGTATTGGTGTTTACAAGCAATAAATGCTGGAGAAGGTGTAGATAAAAGGGAACCCTCTTACACTGTTGGTGGGAATGCAAACTAGTACAGCCACTATGGAGAAGAGTGTGGAGATTCCTTAAAAAACTGGGGTAGATAACATTTAACTCTTTATATACACCATCTCTCATCCGAAGCACTTGCCTCTCAGCACTACTAACTCATCTCATCCTCATGGCAAATCACAAATTCTACCTAGATTTGACTATATACTTCTTTGTGGTATGAATTCCCACTTCTCCTATCAAGGGATAGGGTCTGTCTCTCTACCCCTTTAATTTGGACTTGACTATGTGATTTTCTTTCATCAAAAGGCATTAGCAAATAGAGGCTTGAAAATGGGCTTGTTCTCATTTGTTGCTCTGAGAGCACCATGTAAAGAAACCTGAGTTAGCCTATTGGATGATGAGACACGTTCAGACATGTAAATAAAACCACCCCAAGCTAGCCATCTTCAGCCAGGCCTCTCCAGATCAGAAGGCTCTCCTAGCCGATCCTTGGAGTTGTAGAAATAATACATGTTTATTGTACTGAGCCACTAAGTTCTTGATGGTTTGTGACACAGCAGAAGCTTACTAATAAATCTCACTGCAATCCTAGTAGATGGATACTAATATTTTTGACATTTTAGAAAAAAAAAATGAGACATTTAAAGACTAAGTAACCTATCCATGGTTATAGAGCTAACAAATGATAAAGACCAGAATTTGAACCCATACTCTAGATGGATGTGGATTTTGAAGGGGTTTGATCTGCTTAGCAAGATAAATCTGCTTAGTGTTTTCTCAATTCAAGAAATTAAGATTTTGCTAGTACTTTAAAATGGGAGTGGAGGAAACATACAAGAACAAGAAATTCTGGTAAAAAAATAATTCACCAGATTTTCAATTGAGGAATGCATAAGTTAAAGAGAAATATGATAACTGTATTGCTGCTGCTGCTGCTGCTGCTAAGTCGAGTCAGTCATGTCCAACTCTATGCGACCCCATAGATGGCAGCCCACCAGGCTCCCCCATCCGTGGGATTCTACAGGCAAGAACACTGGAGTGGGTTCCCATTTCCTTCTCCATTGCGTGAAAGTGAAAAGTGAAAGTGAAGTCGCTCAGTCGCGTCCGACTCGTAGCAACCCCATGGACTGCAGCCTACCAGGCTCTTCCATCCATGGGATTTTCCAGGCAAGAGTACTGGAGTGGCTTGCCATTGCCTTCTCCAGCTTTATTGCAGCGATTGTCAAAAAGAGTAGTTCATAGCCTATCAGTTAGCTACAAGACTCAGTACCCTGCAGGGTCTTATAGGTGGACCATTGCCAATCCACAAACCTATTAACATTAATATGTGTGATGTACCAGCGTGGCAAGGATGTATTTATTATGTACCTCCACAAAATGGTATCAAAATGCCTCACAGTTCTTCATATTCATTCTTTCTTTTCTTATTTGGTGATGGCAGGTGAGAGGGATTTATTACCATGCCACAGTCCCTGGACCCTGAGTATTTGAGACACACCACAGCCAAGCATACAGCCAAAGATGCCTCCCAAATCTAAACCTACCGGAACAGGAAACAAGAAGTTCCACAATAATTAAAAAGGTAGCAGCAAGAATGCTGCAAAGCATAGGTACCACAGTGAATACAGAGTTATACCATAGAGGTAAAAGAGCAAATTTTGATTTATTGAGCTCTAATTCCATTGAGGGTTTCTGGTGACTCCAGCTTCACACTTGTGGTTATAGTATTCCCAGAACCCCTCCATAGAGTTATTTCCTGAAATGCACAGCTGCCTCTTATTTATTTTATTAACTTTACATAAAAACCATGGGAGCACAGCTTTTACGGTATTTGACTATGATTGGCCTTGTCTTTTCAAGTTTGGGATGGAAGGGGGAAAAAAAGCATAAAATGCAAAGAGAACACCATTTAAAAACTAAGACTCTCGAAGGAGTGATAAGTACAAAGACTTCTGCTTGAGGTTATAATTTAGCAGTGAAATTTCCTCAGACTAGTATATGATAATTGATTATATTTCAAAACAGATCAAAATGCAGATTTTTATACCATGAAGGACAGTTGTACAATGTACAAACACCTAGTCAAAGAGACAGAAAAATTGCTGAACTTCTTGGTTATAACCTTGTTATTAAGAAGTAAGGTAATGTAATTTGTTATAGAATCTATTGTGATCCATTCAATTTTTTTCATCTAGAATACATCTAAAAAGATCCTTTGAAGTTGTCATCATTATTCCAAAATGTCACTGCAAAGAGTATTACCTTTAAAACATAAACCATTAGAGTCTGGTCCCAGATTCTGGAACTAAAATAGTATACTAGAATAGAAAAATCAGTTCACTGAGAAAAAAAATTTGTTAAAATTATATAGTTACTCATTAAACTAATGATACTTTTATAGCTTTGAGATAAATTTGCATGTTTTAATAAATCCTAAAGAAGCTCTTTTGGGTAAGATCTCTAACCATTCAATGTCATTATAAAAATTAAATTAGTACTAGTAAACCATGATATAGTGTTAGTGCCAAAGTATTTTGTTGCTTAACCAAACAAGGGTATAGTCAGAAATTCTTCAGAAAGTCCAGCATATGGAGCTTATAGCTCTTCAATTATGTCAACATTTATTAGTTAAATAGAAATCACAAATCTTCTTTAAGGAAGTGAGCCCAGATGCCTGCAATTAATATTTCTCAGACCCACAGAAAATACTTTAACTTAATTCCCAGTGTCTTTACTTTCATGGGCTAAAAACTCACCAATTATGTCGTTAGAAAAAGCAATGGCTAACCAGAGCTTTGTTGTCATGTATTTTTGTTAGCTGAAGCTAATTGGATCCAAATGAGTAGAGCAATGTTGTAAGGGCACGAAGAGAAATCTTGGGTCTTTAGGAACTGAAATAAACGAGGGTAATCAGCGGTGTGTGCAGAATATCCTGCGTTCAATTAATATAATAGGATGGCAGTCAGCTGGGAAGTGCCACGGATCATGATGGCTTGTGGTGGGCAGCTCACGTCTTATTACGCTATATAAACACAAACAACACGCCAGACGGAACTAGATCAAATAACAGGAGTCAGGGAACCAGGAGCTCAGATGAAGGCTCTTGCAAATTTCTCTGCTCCAGTTTTACAGAACACAGTCTGGTCTAGATTGTCAATTTGTGTGTTGAGTAGTAGGAGGAAGGTAGGATGCACGGGAAGTCCTCATTTCAAAGATGAAAAATGTAGCTCAGGTAAGATAAAGCTACTAATGTATTCCAACCATGACAATTATTTTCACCCACATACTTATATAATATTTATATTATATATAATAAGAATGATTTTAAGTTTGTATTTGATTTTTACAATAAATTTTGATCTAAAATATAACACTCTTGGAGAAGACAATGGCACCCCACTCCAGTACTCTTGACTGGAAAATCCCATGGACGGAGGAGCCTGGTGGGCTGCATTCCATGGGGTTGCTAGAGTCGGACATGACTGAGCGACTTCACTTTCCCTTTTCCCTTTCATGCATTGGAGAAGGAAATGGCAACCCACTCCAGTGTTCTTGCCTGGAGAATCCCAGGGACGAGGGAGCCTGGTGGGCTGCCGTCTATGGGGTCGCACAGAGTCGGACACGACTGAAGCAACTTAGCAGCCGCAGTAGCAGCATAACACTTTCTAGAAGAATTTCTTGATGTACTGGCATTCATTTCTTAGTGGATAAAAATTATAGCTTGACTTTCATTAGCATGGTATCTTTAGAAAGTGTCTCCTCTTATAACGGACATTTAGTTCCCCTTTAAAAATGAAGTAGCATTAAGCCCACAATTTGAAGCTATTTTGTGCATAACATATTTAAGTTTGTCATGGTATATTGGAATTAAGACTTTTTTCTCCCATTTTATTTTCTCCCATTTTTTCTCCCATTCTGACTTAGAGATGCCAACCCTGTGGTCATCATTAAGCATGTGTGTGTTAGGTACATGTTTTCCAACAGACACCGAATTAAACAGTGATATTTCAGGTAAGTTCATATTGTTGTTATTAAAGCAATTCTGCAGTGAGAAACTTGGATTCATCACCAACTCTGTGACTTTTCAATTGAGTGTCAGCCTCTCTGGATTTCAGTTTACTCACCTTAAGATGAGAGACTTGGTTTAGATAACCTTAGAGGCTTTTCCAGCTCTCAGAGTCTGTGTAAACTGAGAACCAGTCAAACCATATGAAACCACTGATACTTGAGGCAGAATGGTCTTTTTTTATTGTCATCTTTATGGCTGAGACTATTTCTGAGACTTCTACAGTTCTAATCATGACTTATTACAGGAAGTCATGTAGGAATCAGAGAGCAAGCCAAATTATATATAATTATTACAGAAAAAATTACAAAATACAGCCAAGAAGAAAAAGGAAAATATAAACCAGCTATCATCTTAACTCCAAAATAGTAACATTCTTAAGATTTTAGTGAATACAAGAGGGGAAGAAGATGGAAGTATGGTGGAGGAGATGATGGGAGAAAAAAGAAACAGATGATAAAGGCAATAAAGCTAATAAATTATATAGTTGGTGTAGACATGGATATACATATGGCACATATAGGGGCTTCCCTTTTGGCTCAGATGGTGAAGAGGCTGTCTGCAGTGCAGGATACCTGGGTTTAATCCCTGGGTTGGGAAGATCCCCTGGAGAAGGAAATGGCAACCCACTCCAGTATACTTGCCTGGAAGATTCCCTGGATGGAGGAGCCTGGCAGGCTACAGTCCTTGGGGTTGCAAAGAGTCCGACATGACTGAGCAACTTCACTTTCTTTTCTATGGCATGTATAGACACAAATGATGTAAGATGACAGAACATATGATCATCACTTTTTAACTTGATTTGACACTTAAAAATGTTTTCTTGGGTTATTAAATGTTTTTCAAAAGCAACATGATTAAGGACTGGTAAACATATCTATGTTACACATAGATATATGCTATACATAGATATATTCCATATGTGCATAAGAGTATATAGTGTTGTGTTGTACAGTTGCTAAGTCATGTCTGACTTTCTGCGATCCCAGGGACTGTAGCCTGCAGGCTCCTCTGTCCATGGGATTTCCCAGGCTAGAATACTGGAGTGGGTTGCCATTTCCTTCTCCAGAGTATATATACATGTATATATATTGACTTATGTAATTTTATAATAAATATCCTATAACTGTTATAATTTATGTTCATAATTTTTAGGTTAAATTCCAAGACATAAAAACAGTATGAGAGTGCTGTGTAAAATTTTAAAAACTTGACAAGTCATAAATCAAGCATTAATGAATGCCTTATTAAGGACCTGAGGCACTATTAGGATAAAATAGTTGTGCCATCCCTGGCACAAAGATGATAGATGATGCCATCCCTAGTGCAAAGGGAAGGGGGATGTGAGGAAGTCTCCTGTTCTACCTTGATCTGAAAGATTTTAAGATTAGAGGTTTGTTTTCCTAAAGAGAGCTTCAGGATAGGTGTGTGAGGCATAAGAAGTTGAGATCATTTGTGAGATGTCCTGATATAGGGCAAGAGCCGCCATCCTCATCTAATTCATCCTCCTTCAGTTCTGGATGGAAGGGAGGCAGGACAAGTAGAACATGGCAACAGAGACCAGTCTACAAGATCGTTTTAGGAGTTCTTCATTTTTTCCAAAGACAAAAGCAGCAGAGGTAACAGAAGCAAGAATTCTGCAAGAATGTAGACAGGTCTTTCAGTAAATTCACAAAAGGAAGCTACACTCTTGATATTTAATTTCCAGACTCCTTACTCCCATTGTAAAATGAATAACTTCTCAAATTCAGCCTCAGAGTTTACTGGAGGTTATTTTTTAGTTGTTGTTGTTTTTAAAGCTGTGCCACGAGGCATGTGGAATCTTAGTTTTCCTGTCCAGGGATCAAACCCATACCCCCTGCAGTGGAAGAGTGGAATCTTAACCACTGGACCATCAGGGAAGCCCCTAGTGTTTCATCTTTGGAGACTTCCATGACTTTCAAAGGGTTACATTCACCAATTTTTTTTTTTTTTCTGATTTTTAAAAATCAAATATCAAGACATTTTCTGACCATCAGTTATGGTCATTGGTTACAACATTTTTCAGTGCAGTGTTGAGAATGGAAATGGAGAGGATCCCATTGACCTGGAGGTGGCTGGGTGAGGAGTTCTTGTTTCTCGGGTTTAAGACCCCATGTTGAAGAGCACCTTCCCCTCATCTCCCCTCCCACTAGATATCCAAGGTCTTGCCTTCATTTTCTTAGGCTAACAGGTTTCCTTGAGTACTGGTAGGGGAGGGGCATTGAAAGTGGGTAGTAAATGAAGGTTCAGTATTTTCTCCTTCATTTCTGCCCCCAAACCTTATCTAAGCACTTAATCCTGTTTCTTTGGGGGTAAACCCAAACAGTTACTTTTCCACATTAAGAGTCTGCATCTTCCTTTCCTGTAAGGTGGTGGTGAATTTTGGTAGTTGCCAAATTGCCTCAGTAGCTCCATGAGAAAGAATGTCTGTCATCATTCACTAGAAGATGTTATGCAGGTTGGAAGTATTGATATATTTGTGCAGGTTACCAAATCTGTCTGGAAACGGTTCAGAAATGCCAGAGCCCAGAATGGGTCACTGTAGAGTGCTGTATTTCTTTCTTTCTGGGTCTCCCAAAGCCCAGAATGGAAGCAGCACTCTAAAGGAGTGTGGAGGGAGCCACTTTGTGATGAAAAAGAGGAGTCAAAAAGAACCAGAGCATAGAGAAGATCTTAACATTAAGACACAGAAGAGTGAGAATCAGATATTTTATCTTATTCCTGGGTGGGGTGGGGTAGGTGAATTGTTTCAAGATCTTCATACTTCCACAGAAAGTGTTATAATCACTGGCTCCAACTGGACAGGACAGATGATACCTATAGTGCTGTACATGTTCCTGGAGGAAGTTTCAAAGGAGTCACAGTAAGTGAAGGAAATTCTGGCAACCACACATAGAAAATTAAGAGCAAAGTAGCCATGTGAGAGCAGGATAATGAGCAGAACACACTTGCAGAAGCCATGTGGCCAGTTCCTTTCCTGCAGCCCACCACTCTCTGGGAAGATTTTCTTTTAATCAAGGATAAAATTTGTAAGAACTTGTTATGGGACACAGGTGTTGTGAGATAATAGAATTTAGAGTGCTGTATTTCTTTTTTATTCCTTTTGTGTGTACATATTAATTCTAAATACGGACTTACAATAAACCATTATACCCAGATGTCTTCCTATAAAGAAGCTGGAAATCTGCTGAAGTGTCGCCTTTCCAGGAGAAGATGATTCTAGATTTCTGAGAAAGGACTGACATTTAAGAGGGGTCTTAGCCTTCCAAAAAATAATAACACAAAGGGCCTTCATGTCATTGGCCTTTTTTTTTTTTTTTGCCATAAAAGTTGATAGAAACAACATAATCAGAAAAGAAATTTTAAAAAATTTAAATGCCTATATAATTTTATGATATGAGGGACTTAAATATGTGTAGCAGTGAAAGGAAAGGACCTCATGAGTATAACAGTGAATTTGTAAGCACAATGGGTAATACGACCAAATGACTAAAAGGAGTAACAGTCAATGTTATCACTTAGGATTGCCAAAGAGACAATGTGACTACTTGGAAAAACAAAACAAAACAAACCTTTAGAATAATGATGACTCTAAACAAGGGAATATTACGTATCTTTATGAACAGTTGGTGCTATAGTAGTAGGAATCTCAACCATAGTAGCTTAAATATGAGGGATTTTTTTGAGGCCACCTCTCATAAGAAGTCTATAGGTTGGTTAACTCAGTAATATGATGATGTCATCAAAAATCCAGGTTCTTACTCCATGACATAAATCACAGCAAGATCCTCTGTGACCCACCTCCTAAAGTAATGGATATAAGAACAAAAATAAACAAGTGGGACCTAATTAAAGTTAAAAGCTTTTGAACAGCAAAGGAAAGTATAGAAGTGAAAAGACAACCCTTAGAATGGGAGAAAATAATATCAAATGAAACAACTGACAGAGGATTAATTTCCAAAATATACAAGCAGCTCTTGCAATTCAATATGAAGAAAACAAAACAAAACAACCCAAACAACCCAATCAAAAAGTAGGCAAAAGACCCAGACATTTCTCCAAAGAAGACAAACAGATGTCTAATAAACACATGAAAAGATGCTCAACATCGCTCATTATTAGAGAAATGCAAATCAAAACTACAGTGAAATATCACCTCACACAGGTCAGAATGGCCATCATCAAAAAAATCTACAAATAATAAATGCTGGAGTAGGTGTGGAGAAACACTTGCACTATTGGGAATGTAAATTGATACAGCCACTGTGGAAGATAGTATTGAAAATTCCTTAAGAACTATACATAACCCATAAAAACCATATGACCCAACAATCCCACTACTGGGCATATACCCTGAGATATAATTTAAAAAGACACATGTACCCCAGTGTTCATTACAGCACTATTTATAATAGCTAGGATGTGGAAGCAACCTAGATGTCCATCAACAGATGAATGGATAGAGAAGCTGAAGCTGTGGTGCCTATATACAAAGGAATATTACTCAGCCATAAAAAGGAATGCATTTGAGTCAGTGCTAATGAGATGGATGAACCTAGAGCCTCTTACACAGAATCAAGTAAGTCAGAAAGAGAAAAACAAATACTGCATATTAATATAGAGGCTACTGACTCCAGTATTCTGGCCTAGAGAATTCCATGGATAGTATAGTCCATGGGGTCACAAAGAGTCGGACATGACTGAGTGACTTACACTTTCACTTTCAATGTATATATATGGAATCTAGAAAGATAGTACTGATGAACCCATTTGCAGGGCACCAATGGAGACTCAGGGCTTCCCAGGTGGCACTAATAGTAAAGAACCCACTTGCCAGTGCAGGAGATATAAGAGACGTGGGTTTGATCCCTGGGTTGGGAAGATCCCCTGGAGGAGGGTATGGCAACCTACTCCAGTATTCTTGCCTGGAGAATCCCATGAGCAGAGGAGCCTAGCAGGCTACAGTCCATAGGGTTGCAAAGAGTTGGACATGACTGAAGTGACTTAGCACACATACAATGGAGATGCAAACATAGAAAACAGACTTATGAACATGGGAAGCGGGGAGGGAAGGAGAGGGTGGGACAAATGACGAGAGTGGCATGGGAACATAAAAACTGCAGTATGTAAAATAGATAACCAGTGGGAATCTGCTGTATGACCCAGGGAACTCAAACTGGGGCTCTGTGATAACTTAGATGGGTGGGATGAGCTGGGAGGTGAGAGGGAGGTTCAAGAGGGAGGGGAGATATGTATACCTATGGCTGATTCATGTTGATATATGGCAGAAGCCAACACAATATTATAAAGCAAGGATCCTTCAACTAAAATAAATTTTAAAAATAATTTCCAGGTTCTTTCCACTTGTTTTTTCGCAGTGGCCAGAAATGACAGCTGCGGTTCCAAGAGTTACATGTATTAACAGAGACAGAGAAATTAAGCACAGATTAATTCGTTGCTTTTTATGAGTGAAGATACAGTGTCTCAGAAACCCCCAGTAGCAGTCAGGGCCTACTCAAAAGAGAAATCACCCAGCAGGTTAAACACGGAAGTTTTATATAAGAATTATTAACTACGATGAAACAGTAACTATAAAATACAAAGAACCTCTCTATGGTATTTGAGACCTAAGGGTGAGTCCTGGAGGAACTCCAGCCTCGCCGAAGCAGGTGCTTCAGCCGCAGCAGAGCAGGGAACTTGGCCCGTCTGGAGTCTGGTCACATCACCAGCAGCCATGCCCAGTGCAGGCCCGGGAGCAGGGTCATTTACCTGTGGTGTTGGGTGTCCAGTGGGAGTCTGGCTCCCTTGTGTGGGGTGGGGAGAGGGAGCTAGAGAAGACCTTCAAAGGGCAGCGCTGGCAGGGAGGGGCTTGCAGAGGGAGCTAGCTTTCTGTATGGATTCTCCCTCTCTGTGCACACCCCCCTCCCTCCCCCCACCCCCCCCCCCCCACCGCCCACACCGCCCCCCCCCCCCCCCCCCCCGCCACTTTGGGTCCCAGGTAGCTACACACAGGTCAGCCAGGTTACGGCCAGGCTGAGACTGCAAGATCACAGAGAGATTGAGTGCTGGGCCCCAGGCTCAGCCAGGTCTCACCCAAGGTCCCCACACCCACAGTTCAGGCTGCAAATTGAAGAAGTATGTACTTCCCAGGTGGCTCAGTGGTAAAGAATCTGCCTGCCAGTTCAGGAGTCATGAGTTCAATCCCTAGGTTGGGAAGGTCCTCTGAAGAAGGAAATGGCAACCTGCTCCAGTATTCTTGTCTAGAAAACTGCATGGACAGAGGAGCCTGGTGGGCTACAGTTCATAGGACCATTAAAGAGCTGGACACTACTCAGAGACTGAACAACTTCCCCCTACAATGTCTCCAGTGCCCTCTACTGAAAATTTTAGCGTCATGAGAAGTGAAAAAAGTGAAATGTAAAAGGGAAATGGTTACAGGAGTTTCATTATTTATCATAGGCATGCACATGCCTAAACCAATAATGGATGGAATTAATCACCATATTTGGCTTAGACTAATCAAGCTTTTTTTTTTTTTTCCAGTATTGATGTATGGATGTGAGAGTTGGACTATAAAGAAAGATGAGTGCTGAAGAATTGATGCTTTTGAAGTGTGGTGTTGGAGAAGACTCTTGAGAGTCCCTTGGAGTACAAGCAGATCCATCCAGTCCATCCTAAAGGAAATCAGTCCTGAATATTCATTGGAAGGACTGATGCTGAAGCTGAAACTCTAATCTTTGGCCACCTGATGCAAAGAACTGACTCATTTGAAAAGACCCTGATGCTGGGAAAGATTGAAACTCATGTCCATACAGTCGGTGATGCCATCCAACAATCTCATCCTTTGTCATCCCCTTCTCCTCCTGCCTTCAGTCTTTCCCAGCATCAGGGTCTTGGTCACAATGTTGGTTACAGTGTTACTAATTTAGAAATTACATCTGCTCAGTCTGAAATATTATATAGTGAATAGTTTTTCTTATCTGCAAAATATAAATATATGGAGGACAGACATTGTAGTCCATACACAATTTCATTTTTTAAAAGATATTTTAACTTAATATACCATCACTTTTAATGGGATAAAGTCAACCTTAACATTAAAAAAAAAAAAAAAATTCAAGTTTTCCCACTAAAGAATTATCTCCTGCCAGCTCAATCAGTAGTCACCTCTAAAACATGATAGGAATCATACATTTTAGGGAACATTATAAGAATTTACCACTGGGAGTCATATTTTTGGGTGACATGTAACAAAGCTTTGGTAGCAAGCTAGTATGTCATTTACTTGATGATGTGGGATGTTGCCACTGAGAAATATTTGAAAGCTGCCAAGACCTTCCTGAAGAACAGAATGGCCTCTTTATTTTGGTGATTATGCCTTCTTTGGGAGAAAAGGAATTGTATTTATTCACGAATTTTGAATATTGAGTATATTTAAGACTTCAGAGCTTAACAATGAAGTTCTATTTGGATGTGTGACTTAATAATCGAACCTCATTTAACACATAGCTAAAATGTATAGTCAACTCTAAGTAAAATTGGGCTTAGAGATTTTATATTGGAACAGATGCAAAGTCTTAAACTCACCCTATAACTAATTCAGGTTCAGCACCTTGATCTCCCAGGTGTAGGAAGAGGTGAAGGTCAGATCTAGGCTGAGATATGCAAGGGGAAGCTTCCTTGGTGCATCCCTCTGAGCAACCACCTTCTTCTCTATAGTCTCTCACTGTTACACCTGGAAAGTGCCCTCAGCTCTTTTCCTTCACTTTCCTCCCATCTTGATAGTCAAGCACTCCAGTTACCACATCCTCATTCAACCAGGTGGAGAAGGCAATGGCACCCCACTCCAGTACTCTTGCCTGGAAAATCTCATGGATGGAGGAGCCTGGTAGGCTGCAGACCATGGGGTCGCTAAGAGTCGGACACGACTGAGCGACTTCACTTTCACTTTTCACTTTCATGCATTGGAGAAGGAAATGGCAACCCACTCCAGTGTTCTTGCCTGGAGAATCCCAGGGACGGGGGAGCCTGGTGGGCTGCTGTCTATGGGGTTGCACAGAGTCGGACATGACTGAAGCGACTTAGCAGCAGCAGCAGCAGCAGCAGCAGCAGCAGCATTCAACCAGGAGTTAAGAAGAAAGGACTGAAACATTATTGGGGTTGGGGGTTGAAGGCAGGAGGAAGGACTGGCCCTGTTTTAAGGTAATCAGGCAGTTTTTGTCTTATAGCTGAGTAGATTCAAATTCATGTGGTTGCCTAGATTCAAATTTCATGTTTGATCCAGTATTATCTGTACAACCTTGTTGATATTATTTAATTTCTTTGTGTTTCAGATTGCTCTTCTGCAAAATGCAGAGAAAAATCATACTTACCTGACATGGTTGTTCTTAGATTAAATGATTTGATACAAATATAGTTCCTAAAATAATGCCTGAGACAAAGTAAATATATCAAGTCAATGCAAAGCATTTTTCAAAATAGAGAATAAAAATGTTACTTGATATACACATGAAGTTTAAATAATTTGAGTGTCAATAATTTATGAATATAAAAGTCAATAATTTTGACTAGAAGGCAAATGAGCAATTAATTGATTGAAATGCTGAATTATATATTTATTATATTAAGAAATTTTTAACAAGTGTAATTGTGGCCAGTTTTTGACATGTGCTTCTGTTAAATTTTAAATACACTGCTTTTGCAAATTGTGCTATTCAATTAAATGAGTATTTATTGAACAACTACTGTGTGTAAAGTTATTCCAATTATTTATTATTATGGGAAAACACTCCCCAACACTTAGTGACATAAAATTGTAACTTAATTTATTATGTTCATTATATTGTGGATCAGGAATTTGGGCAGAACATAGTTTCTCTCTACTGCATGATAACTGAGGTCTCAACTGATGTTGAAGTTGAAACTCCAATACTTTGGCCAACTGATGCGAAGAGCTGACTCGTTTGAAAAGACCCTGATGCTGAGAAAGATTGAAGGCAGGAGGAGAAGGGGACGACAGAGGATGAGATGGTTGGATGGCATCACCGACTCAATGGACATGAGTTTTGGTAGACTCTGGGAGTTGGTGATGGACAGGGAGGCCTGGCGTGCTGCAGTCCATGGGGTCGCAAAGAGTCAGACACAACTGGGTGACTGAACTGAACTGAACTGGGTTGAGATGGTTAAACAGCAAAACTGAGGCCACATGTCTGGAGCCTCATTTCTGGGTGGCTGCTGCATTTCTTGATTCTTCTCCATATCACATCTGCTAAATCTGGAGTGTTCAAGATGGCTTCTTCCTCCAGTCCTATTCCTAGGACTGGGATGGCTGGAATAGATGGGGCAGCCCAGGTATCTCTCTCTCACCTAGCCTCTCCATGTGACTAGCTTGGGCTTCCTCAGAGCATGGACTTCTCATCCTTAGACTTCTCATATGATGGTTCATGACTCCAAGAGCAAGTGTTGCAAGAAGCTAGGCTAGAAGCTGAAAAGCTTTTAATGACTTATCTCAGAAGTCCCCAGACATAACTTTTGCCACATCCTATTGACCTGTAAGTCACTAAAACTAGCACAAAATCAAGGGGAAGAAAATTAGAAATGGGAAGAAAAGCAAATAATTTGTATTTTTTAATCCATCTCATCAATGTCATCAACTTAATATATACATTTTCAAGCTACTGCCCATGAAAGTTAACATTCTCAAAAGAATTGTTTACCAATTACCTACTGTCTCCTTGCTGCTGCTGCTGCTGCTGCTGCGTCCCTTCAGTTGTGTCGGACTCTGTGCGACCCCATAGACAGCAGCCCACCAGGCTCCCCCATCCCTTGGGATTCTCCAGGCAAGAACACTGGAGTGGGTTGCCATTTCCTTCTTCAGTGCATGAAAGTGAAAAGTGAAAGTGAAGTGGCTCAGTCGTGTCCGACTCAGCGACACCATGGTCTGCAGCCCACCAGGCTCCTCCATCCATGGGATTTTCCAGGCAAGAGTACTGGAATGAGTTGCCATTGCCTTCTCCACTCTCTCCTTAATGGCCTCTAATCTTGTGTTAACCCTCATCATATCACTTACACTCTTCTTGAAAAAGTTGTTAATGATCTCCATGTTCACAAACTGGAAAAATTTCAGTATCATTTATTTTGATTTCCAAAGGGTTTTTTAACACAGTTGAACACTTTCTTTAAAGATTCTCTCCTCTAGGCTTTTTGACACCTTTACTCTCTGATTTTCTGTTTCTGTGGCTATTTCTTCTTAGCATTTCTACTTCCTCCTTTTTTTCTACCCTCTTCCTTATCACCACGATATATCCCCACACACACCCCCATCAGTTGTCACCTCTGTTTTAACCAGTACTCAGTCCATTCATTTATCTTTATTTCTACTGCTACGAATCCAGTCAAAACCCAAACTCTCTAGCACCTGACTTTTTTTCAGTTCCTCAACTACCATGTTTTTAACACCTTAGCATCTTTCTCCACTCTCATCTTGCCAGATGGAAAATGCCATTCCTCCCTAATGGTGTCCTGGCCAACTCTCACCCTACTCAGAGTTGAGTTTAGTTACAAAGTCATGTCTGACTCTTGCAACCCCACAGACTGTAGCCCGCCAGGCTCTTCTGTCCATGGAATTCTCCAGGCAAGAATATTGGAGTGGGTTGCCATTTCCTTATCCAGGGACCCTACACAGAATCTCAGCTTAAATACCATCACCTCAGAGACAACCTCATCTCTCTACCTAAATTAGGTCTTCCCACAATTATTTATCATTTTTCTTCATAAAATATATTACTAATTACAATTATATATTTGCTTATTTTATTTCTTTAACATTGTCTCTAGTAAGTAGGTTGTAAGTTTGATAAGGGCAGGAATACTATCTTTTAAATCACTTTTGTTGATATAATAGTGATAATTTTTCTCTCTGGAGTTAGATTACCTAATGTATATTCTGAGTATAGGACTAGCTATGACTTTGGGGAAGTTATATAATCTTTTATTCTTCAGTCCTCTTATCACAAAAATGTGAATAATAATTAAATATGTCTAATAGGGTTGTGGCCAGGACTTAATGAAATAATATGTGTTAGATTAGCAGAAAGTCTAGCACATGGCATTGTATGCTTTTTAAATATTTTCCATTGGTATTTTTATTATTTTTTTTTCTGGTGCAGTGCATGGAACATAGTTGGTGCTCAATAAACATTTTTTTCTTTTTAATTTTTTTTTTAATTGGAGGATAATTACAATATTGTGTTGGCTTCTGCCATGTATTAATATCAACATGAATCAGACATAGGTATATGTGTGTCCCCTCCCTCCCCCCTCCCACCCCATCTCACCCTTCTAGGTTGTCACAAGCACCAGGTTTGGGTGCCCAATAAACGTTTAATTATTGGATGAATGGTGAAAATTAAACATAGCTTGAGAAAGGTGCTTTATTTCTATGTGATGTAATATGTAATTTTTATATACATTTTATATATTTTAAAAGATATATTTTGAAATGTAATAGTATATGAAAGAACTAAGGGAAAATTATTCTTATATCAGGCTAAACATTTCCCTTGCCTCAGTGCCTGCTCTGTATTAAACTAAAACATGTCTTAATTATCTCTTTACAGATCATGTAAAGGTTAATTCCAATTAGTCCAAGTTGAATATTTACATATTTTGAATTAATGACATCCTGATTAATGAGTTTTTCTGTATGTATGGTTTATTCTAAAGTAAAAGTAAATTATACATGCTGATAAATCATTAAATTTGATTCATATAAGCATTTTAATGAAATAATTGAATAAAATTTCTCATGAATAAGCATATATTTGTGGAATTATTATTAGAAGACAAAAATTGACCTGTGAAATTAAAAGAAAAATTACCTATTTAAAATGAAAAGGGAAAGAAAAGGGTTCTTTTCTCTATAACATAATTATAATATAGTTACTAATTTATAATATGGTTTGGCTTTAATATTCTAGGAAAAGATTCATAGGTGATAATCAGACTAGATTTATAGGGGCCAGTATAATAACAATATAACTTTTGTCCTTTTCCCTTCCCACCAAATTTCCTATGAGAAAATAGAAATGAAAATTCACTCAAATTATAGCTCGATATCTTACAAATTTCCAAATCAGTTATTCATCCATTGCTAAGCAGAAAAAAACAGTATTTCTATTTATGGTAAAATCCAGAAACAAATTTACTCATATATATTTTAGTGAGATTTATTCTTTTTTAGTAATTCAGTTTCGTATTTTATTTCTGAATTAAATCCATTAATATTTCTGAAGGACAGTTCAGGGGATTGAATTATGTTATACATTTGAATATGTCTAAAATGAAATTTTGTTCAGTTATAATGGTTTATATAATTAACCATAATCTGCTCAAACTTTGTTGCAAAAAATTCTTCCTATGAGAGTTTTTTAACAGCATTCATAAGAACACAAGGTGTGGGGCAGGGAGGTAGGTAAGGAGCATATATTCATTTTGGTAAGGCAATCTTAGAAAAGGCCACTCATTTTGTTAGGAAATGTTTTCCTAAGAAAGCAGTATTTGCCAATTCACTCCTTTTCTCTTAAACTATAGAAAATCATGGCAATCCAAGATTTTGTTCTTATGCCTTTCCTTGTTTAAGAATGATAAATGATTTTATCTCACTACAGCCCTTTGGCCAACATGTATGGGGTTTATTGCTGTCATGAGAAAGTTGCATAAGATGCTGGTGGCTTGTCTTCAAATTCACTGAAAATGTTTCTATAATCATTTTATTAAATATCATCCTAAGTGAATTTTAATTCTTTGAAAACTACTGATTCCTACATTGTTAACTCTCATTTAATTAGGGCATTCTGGTTTTGCAAACAGAATTTATTTAGTTTTTCTGATGCAATTTGGTTTTTTATTTAAATCCATTGAAAAGGAGATGAAAGTGTACCTGCAGATCCAATAGGAAGAAAAATCCTATCCTACCTGTCATCCTTACTGGCTTACGTTGTGACCCACCACCTCACTATGCCATTGCTGACATCACACAGGTGTGGCAAGCAAAATTTCTAAAATGCATCCCTGCCCACACCCACACCCCTGCCACATACACACACAGAGATGTCTTCCATAACCCCAGATGAGATGTGATATGATATCATTCCTGCACTTATGTTATGCTCTGTGAAAGTTGACTTGAAAGCAGGGAGATTATCCAGGTGGGCCTGATCTGATCACATGAATCTTTTAAAAGCAGAAAGCTTTCTCCAGCTGATAGCAAAAAGCCAAGTCAAAGAGACCTGATGTGTGAGAAGGACTTGCTGCCATGAGGATGGAAGGAGCCACCCTAAGAAGGATTGCAGATGGTCTTCTAGAGATAAAACCAGAAACCCACTGATGGCACACAAGGAAACAGAGGCCTAACATAACTGCAAGGAATTGAATTTTGCCAATAAACAGGGAAGACACCATGTTCCAGTTAATTACAAAGCCTGAAAATACCCTCTGTTCAGCCCTGTGAGACCCTGAGCAGAGAACCAGCCAGGCCATCCCAGATTTCTGACTTACAGAACGGAGTGATAAATGGGTTTTGTTTTAAACTGCCAAACTGGGGATACTTTGTTATGCAGCAACAGAAAACTAATACAACTAGTAACAATCCTAACATTTACCAAATGACTCACTGAACTTATATGATGATTTGGGTCTGTAACAAAGTACTTCAATTTGTCATATGTTGATATCCTAACCACTGAGCAAGCATACACATTAAGACAACTATAGTTTGCCCTGGTCTTTTAAGTTCCTTTTTCAGCAACGATAAGATTTCTTATCATTATTTTTAAAAAACTGAACAAAATCTATATTCTAACAACTCACAATTTACTAATAATATGACTGAAATTTGAAGAAATACTGACTAAAGCTACTTTCTTAGAAGGGAGATTCCATTTTCACCCCAGATAGATCCATATTAGGAATCATTTTTAATAGTTTGATAATACTGCTTGTCAGCAGCAATATACATTCTTGTTCTAAAATGTACCTCTATCATCCAAAATATTATTCACAATTGCCCACATGTGCCTGCTACACATCTGTTTTCAGCTTTTCCATCCCTATTCCTAGATTCTACTCTAACTTTTCAATGCAGTGATTTCTTAAAATTTCATCAACCCCAAATTAACCACCCTTCTCCCCTCCTCCCATTTCCAAATGATTATCCACACCTGAAGACTTTACAACTTAACAGTACTTCTCTGCTTGCCTGGCATTTCTTTTAAGACTATTTTCAATAATCCCAGGATCTTAAAACAATTTAAAAAATTGATATGGATGTGAATGACTTATTAGCAGTCCAGTTGAAAGAAATTAACAGGTGATTTAATCTGAATAAAGGCAGAAATAAAAAATAACACGAAAGTTTCGAGTAGATGACCTAAAGGAAGATGCCAGTAACAGTAACAACAACAACAACAACAAAATACAGAAGAAGAAGCAAATCTGGAACAGTGAATAGATAGATAATTTAATGTTTATTCAAATACTGAGAGATTTGTACTAAGATTTAAAATTTTATACAAAGATTTACAACTTTATACTAAATCCTAATCTCCCTTCCCAAATTTTGGATTCAACTCTCTTTTGTTAAGTAAATCTGTACTTTTCTTTATACCTAGAAACTTAATTTCATTTGTATGTAATAAACTATACTTAATGTGAGTATAAGCCCATACTCTCATGTAAGAAATCATCTTCTACTATATTTCTCTTGGTAATTCAGGGATTGACAATCTCCTTTAGGAAATATTTTTCCAAACTTTATAGCTAGTTTGCTATTATGACCAAGCAAGGAAATTTCACTTCCAAGTATAACCACAAACCCAGCTACTTTCCTCTGTAAACTATTGTTCCAACATATTTCAGCCTGAAATTTTCCAGCTGTGCTCAAGGGCTTCTCGCAACCACATGGAAACTATTTCTTGGGGCTTATTTTTAATTATAGCCTTTGCTCTTTTTTGGTTCTTCAGATATTTCTGCTCCCAAGGTTACATGATGCTCTAGAGACATAACATTTGTGACACCACCACTGTATGATATTCTACAATAAGGAATATCATAGGGCAGATGGAAGCATTACCACAGAATGTGGATTTGTTTCTGTAGTTTATTCAGAAGGATGTCCATAGTACCATTACTGTGTGTGCTTTGAACTCATCAGATGCTTTTCATTCGTTTAGATGCCTGTAAATATACCACACAACTAGGATCCCACAAAATGTCATGCTAAGCAAGATCCATACCCTTAATGACAGAAGTGGTACATACATTACACATCCTTCCAGTAGGAAAATGTAGTGAAGAACATTGTGTAACATGTCTGTCTTGAGAAGCAAGCGCCTATTGACTGATGTGTCTTACTGGCAAAGCTTTCACGTGAACTCTCAAGTGAAGTCCTGTTTATTTCTCATAAATCATCAAAAGTAAACCAGAAAGTTCAATAAGATAGATATAAATGTTTTCAGTTCAGTCTGAAATAATTATAATGGATATGTTCCTAGTTCTTCCTCAAATTACTAGAATCTCAAAAGTTAAGGTTAATTCTAAAGTAAATCCAGAATTTGTGTATTCCAAGAAGGGGTTAAAAAGATCCAAGATGTAGTCTATCCAATAAGAATGCAGGGCCCACCGTACTGGTTAAGGACTATTCAAGAATTGGCCAAGAAGATTAAAATGATTTCTTTATGTGGCTGTCTGGAACATAGTATCCTGCAGTGGCTTTTGCCTTAATTTTTAGAGCTTTTTTTAATTAAAAGGATCCATACACTATATTTAGTATAATTTTTTTTTCAGTGAAGTGTGTATGAGGAAAGAGGTGGAGTCAAAGTAGTGTTTATTAACTGAAAATTAGTTAAAGTGTTACTTATACAAGGTAGCTAATCATATAGGATAATTCCCTTTCTACAGATGATGAATCTGAGATTCAGAGACACAGAATGACTTTCCAGTAAGGGCTGAGGAAGATTTAAACTAAGGTGTCGGTTTTCATTTTGAAATTCCAGTTCTCATACTTCAACTATATAACACATGGTCCTCTCAAACTTATCACATTATTAATAAAATTTTTGTTTGAAAAATTACTGTTGCCAGAGTTAAATAGCAAAAATAACTGTGCCACAAGACAGTGGTTTTCAAGGTGGGGTCCCCTAACTAGCCACAGCTGTATCATCTGGGAAATGGTTAGAAATAGTCTTACACTCTAGTCCTAATGAATCAAAGTCACAGGAAGTGACCCTGGGCAATCTGTGTTTTAACAAGGTTTCCAGCTGATTCTGGTACACATTCAAGTTTGAGCTCTAGAATAGGAATTCTCAACATTTGATGGTACATCATTATCACTGGCACAACTTTTCAAACTCGGATGCATTCCCTACAGTCATTGCATACATTCTGCAAGTGTAATTCTCACTTGCAGAAAAGGTTGTGTGACATTGCTACAGAAAGTTCATGAGAGCAGCGAAATTCAGTTAAACAAAGAGCTTCATTATTTTCACATGTTTGGTCAATCCAATGATAACACTAAAGCAGTGGTTCTCAACAGGGGACAATTTTCCACAATATATTTTACAACATTGTCACTATTGTGAGATTGAATTGTATCTGTAAGGATTTTATGTCAGATTTTTAGTTGAATATTTGTTTTGGGACCTGTGAGTGGAAACACAGTATGACTTAATATATTTAGAGTAATAAAACAGATAGATCTTGCCTTCTAGATATATCTAGACTTGGCTTCTATCTATCTAGACTCTACATATGATTATAGAGAGATGACGTCTTTGAAGAATAATATAAACATGTATAGGAAAAAACACCAACCAGAGTGGAGAAACCTCATTGAATATACTGGTTTCATGGATTGAATTGTGTAGCCCAATATTCATATATTAAAACCTTATCCCCCAATGTAACTGTATGTGGAGACAGGAAATAGAAGTAAATGATTAAGGTTAAATGAGTCGTAAGGGTGGGACCCTAATCTGATAGTTCAGTTCAGTTCAGTCGCTCAGTTGTGTCCGACTCTTTGTGACCCCATGAATCACAGCACCCCAGGCCTCCCTGTCCATCGCCAACTCTCAGAGTTCACTCAGACTCACGTCCATCGAGTCAGTGATGCCACTCGGCCATCTCATCCTCTGTCGTCCCCTTCTCCTCCTGCCACCAATCCCTCCCAGCATCACCGTCTTTTCCAATGAGTCAACTCTTCGCATGAGGTGGCCAAAGTACTGGAGTTTCAGCTTTAGCACCATTCCTTCCAAAGAAATCCCAGGGCTGATCTCCTTCAGAATGGACTGTTTGGATCTCCTTGCAGTCCAAGGGACTCTCAAGAGTCTCCTCCAACACCACAGTTCAAAAACATCAATTCTCTGGAGCTCAGCCTGCTTCACAGTCCAACTCTCACATCCATACATGACCACAGGAAAAACCATAGCCTTGACTAGACGGACCTTTGTTGGCAAAGTAATGTCTCTGCTTTTGAATATGCTATCTAGGTTGGTCATAACTTTCCTTCCAAGCAGTAGGCGTCTTTTAATTTCATGGCTGCAATCACCATCTGCAGTGATTTTGGAGCCCAGAAAAATAAAGCCTGACCAGTCCAATAGTACTGGTGTGCTTATGCATAAGAAGAGGAAGAGACACCAAAGAGCTCAATCTCTCTCAGAACATGGACAGAGAAAAGGCAATATGACAACACAGTGAGAATATGTCCATCTACAGGACAGGAAGAGAACCCTCACCAGAAACCAACCCTCCTAGCACTTTGATCTTGGATTTCTAGGTGCTAGTACTGTGAGAAAATAAACCTATGTTGTTTAAGCTACCCAGTCTGTGGTATTCTGCTATCACAGCCCGAGAGGGCTACTACTGCTAAGGATGACTTAGCAGCAGCAGCAGCAGTCCTGGAGAATAGCTATATTTACCCACCCACAAATGACTGAAAAGCACTTATTGGTAACTAATGTAAGTTGCCAGAACACAGCATAGAACTTGTTAAAGGAATGCAACAAAATCTAGCACTCAACAACAAGAAATTGACCATGTCTAGCATCCAATCACGGAGAAGGCAATGGCACCCCACTCCAGTACTCTTGACTGGAAAATCCCATGGATGGAGGAGCCTGGTAGGCTGCAGTCCATGGGGTCGCTAAGAGTCAGACATGACTGAGCGACTTCACTTTCACTTTTCACTTTCATGCATTGGAGAAGGAAATGGCAACCCACTCCAGTGTTCTTGCCTGGAGAATCCCAGGGACGGGGGAGCCTGGTGGACTTCCGTCTATGGGGTCGCACAGAGTTGGACACGACTGAAGCGACTTAGCAGCAGCAGCAGCAGCATCCAATCAAAAAGTTCTAAATGTGCCAAGTAGTAGGAAAACATGAATCTTACCCTGTTTAAAAAAAAATGTATTGATATAAACAGGCCAAGAAATGATAGGTATAATTAAAAGACCTTAAAACAACTACAATAAATATTTTAATATGCTCAGAATTTAAGAGAACATAAATATAATGAGGAAAGAATTGGAAGATATAGAAAATACTCAAATGAGACTTCCAGAAATGAAAAATCTATTATCTGTCATGAATATGTCACTGGATGGGTTGTCAGCAAATTAAACAATTCAAGAGGGAAAAAGAGAAGTAAATGGAAGATACTGCAATAGAAACTATCCCCAGAAAAGCACAAAGAAAATTTAAAAAATATATAGAATCTCACTGTCCTGTGGGACAGTATTGACCAGTCTAAGCTGTGTTTATGGTGTCTCGGAGTGGGAGGATGGTATGTGAAAGAAAAGAGTAGAAGAGAAAACATATTTGAAAAAATAACTTTTTCCAAATTTGATAAAAACTGTAAACCCAAAGACTAAAAAAAAGTACACAAGATTTTTTTAAAAAAGAAAACTATATTGAGAACATTATAGTTAAATTGCTGAAAATAGGTAATAAAGAGAAAACCTTAAAACCAGCCAAAGGAGAGGAAACATTTGTTATGTATAGAGGGCAGTGATTAGAACGATTTCAGACTTCTCATTGTCAAAAATAGAAGGAAAACTACATTTTAACATCTTGAAAGAAAACAAAAAGTCAACCTAGAATATTTTACTCATATAAATATCTTGTAAAACTAAAAGTGAAAGGAACTTTTCAAAAAAGCTGAGAGAAGTCATATTAATAGTTTCCAGTCAGGAATTAGGAAAAATGAATAGAACAGGCAGAAGAAAAATGATACCAGATGAAAATGAATCTGTATGAAGCAGAGAAGAGCATCTCAAAAATGGTATGTGGGCAAATAAAAAATACCTTCATCACCAATTTTAATTTACTTAAAATGTCATTGAAAAAATTACATAAATTAATCCCTCTAAACCTGTATATTTTTTAAACAAGTTTCCCATGTATTTATTTCTGTAAATTTTCCATTTTTTACTCTGAGGGTGGATTGCAAGTACAGTAAATGTGAAAGAACTCTGTATCTTAATTTCATCCCTATAAATTATTATTCACTCTTTATCATTTGGTTTCTTTTCACTTTATATTACAGCTTTGTAGCTAGTGAGTGTGGATGACATTTAACTATTTTAAGACCATTTAGCCAGTTCTGAAGCACCGTCAGTGATTTCAGCATATAACAATTGTTCTTCAGGACACACTGGTGCTGGAACTCTCAGTCTGAAAAAGAATGTAAATGGCTTATATTGAATGACATAGCAAATTCACTCAATAGGAAAGAGCCTAGTCTTTTTCACTGTCTGCCAAAAGATACTCAGCACAGTTTAAAGGATCTACATTCTTGCAAATTATGTACTGAACATAATCACTGGGATTTTTTTATTCTTTCTTTCCCCTTGAATAATAAATTCAGTGAATATTGCTAAAACACAGTTTAGTAACTGAATGATTCAAATGTTTTTCAAATGAAGTCCTTTCAACTATCAAATTATCAAATTCATGGCTGACTGCAGAATTATGTTGCAAAAAACTAGTGAAATATCACCAGAATCAAACATGTTTAATGGATTTCTTACTCAAAAAGCTCTATTCCTTAAACACTAAGCATATCCTGTGCAAAGTATTTTCTGCAAAAATAAATATAAAATTAAAGAAAAAAGAAAACTAATAAAAAAATTCTTAAAAGTTTTTAATGTTTAGAGTTGGAATTTTTTGCAGGAAGCAAAAAACTTATCTTGTACTTTCTTATAAAACCTTCAATGGCTTCCCACAAATTCGGGAATAAAGTCTACAGTCTTTGTCATTTCACTCACCCACCTGAATGTTATGCTGGGCTGGAAGAAGCACAAGCTGGAATCAAGATTGCCAGGAGAAACATCAATAACCTCAGATATGCAGATGACACCACCCTTATGGCAGAAAGTGAAGAGGAACTCAAAACCCTCTTAATGAAAGTGAAAGAGGAGAGTGGAAAAGTTGGCTTAAAGCTCAACATTCAGAAAACGAAGATCATGGCATCTGGTCCCATCACTTCATGGCAAATAGATGGGGAAACAGTGGAAACAGTGTCAGACTTTATTTTTCTGGGCTCCAAAATCACTGCAGATGGTGATTGCAGCCATGAAATTAAAAGACGCTTACTTCTTGGAAAGAAAGTTTTGACCAACCTAGATAGCATATTCAAAAGCAGAGACATTACTTTGCCAACAAAGGTCCATCTAGTCAAGGCTATGGCTTTTCCAGTGGTCATGTATGGATGTGAGAGTTGGACTGTGAAGAAAGCTGAATGCTGAAGAATTGATGCTTTTGAACTGTGGTGTTAGAGAAGACTCTTGAGATACCCTTGGACTGCAAGGAGATCCAACCAGTCCATTCTAAAGGAGATCAGTCCTGGGTGTTCTTTGGAAGGACTGATGCTAAAGCTGAAACTCCAATACTTTGGCCACCTCATGTGAAGAGTTGACTTATTGGAAAAGACCCTGATGATGGGAGGGATTTGGGGCAGGAGGAGAAGGGGTTGACAGAGGATGAGATGGCTGGATGGCATCACCGACTTGATGGACATGAGTTTGAGTGAACTCCAGGAGTTGGTGATGGACAGGGAAGCCTGGCATGCTGTGATTCATGGAGTCGCAAAGAATCGGACATGACTGAGTGACAACTGAATTGAACTGAACATAACAGAATCAAGACCATCCCCAAGAAAAAGAAATGCAAAAACGCAAATGGTTGTCTGAGGAGGCCTTACAAATAGCTGAGAAAAGAAGAGAAGCTAAAGGTGAAGGAGAAAAGGAAACATATACCTATCTGAATGCAGAGTTCCAAAGAATAGCAGGGAGAGATAAGAAAGCCTTCCTCAGTGATCAATTCAAAGAAATCGAGGAAAACAATCGAATGGGAAAGACTAGAGATCTCTTCAAGAAAATCAGAGATACCAAGGAAACATTTCATGCAAAGGTGTATACAATAAAGGACAGAAATAGTATGGACCTAACAGAAGCAGAAGATATTAAGAAGAGGTGGCAAAAATACACAGAAGAACTGTACAAAAAAGATCTTTATGACCCAGATAACCACGATGGTATGATCACTCACCTAGAGCCAGACATCCCAGAATGCATAGTCAAGTGGGCCATAGGAAGCGTCACTATGAATAAAGCTAGTGGAGGTGATGGATTCCAGTTGAACAATTTCAAATCCTAAAAGATGATGCTGTGAAAGTGTTGCACTCAATATGCCAGCAAATTTGGAAAACTCAGCAGGACCACAGGACTGGAAAAGGTCAGTTTTCATTCCAATCTGAAAGAAAGGCAATGCCAAAGAATGCTCAAACTACCGCACAATTGCACTTATCTCACATGCTTGCAAAGTAATCCTCAAAATTCTCCTAGCCAGGCTTCAACAGTACATGAGCCGACAACTTCCAGATGTTCAAGCTGGTTTTAGAAAAGGTAGAGGAACCAGAGATCAAATTGCCAAAATCTTTTGGATCGTCAAAAAAGTAGGAAAGTTCCAGAAAAACATCTATTTCTGCTTTATTGACCACACCAAAGCCTTTGTGTGGATCACAACAAACTGTGGAAAATTCTGAAAGAGATGGGAATACCATATCACCTGACCTGCCTCTTGAGAAACCTGTATGCAGGTCAGGTAGCAACAGTTAGAACTGGACATGGAAAACAGACTGGTTCCAAATAGGGAAAGGAGTACGTCAAGGCTGTATGTTATCATTCTGCTTATTTAACTTATATGCAGAGGACATCATGCAAAATGCCAGGATGGATGAAGCACAAGCTGGAATCAAGATTGCTGGGAGAAATATCAACAACCTCAGATACACAGGTGACACCACCCTTATGGCAGAAAGTGAAGAACTACAGACTCTTGATGCATATGAAAGAGGACAGGAAAAAAAGTTGGCTTAAAACTCAGCATTCAGAAAACTAAGATCACGGCATCCGGTCCCATCACTTCATGGCAAATAGATGGGGAAACAATGGAAACAGTGACAGACTTTATTTTCTTGGGCTCCAAAGTCACTGCAGATGGTGACTGCAGCCATGAAATTAAAAGACGCTTACTCCTTCGAAGAAAAGTTATGACCAACCTAGACAGCATATTAAAAAGCAGAGATGTTACTTTGCGAAAAAAGGTCCATCTAGTCAAAGCTATGGTTTTTCCAGTAGTTATGTATGGATGTGAGAGTTGGACTATAAAGAATGCTGAGCACCAAAGAATTGATGCTCATAACTGGGGTGTTGGAAAAGACTCTTGAGAGTCCCTTGGACTGCAAGGAGATCAAACCAATCCATCCTAACGGAAATCAATCCTGAATATTCATTGGTAGGACTGATGCTAAAAATGAAACTCCAATACTTTGGCCACCTAATGCCTCATCGGAAAAGTCCCTGATGCTGGGAAAGATTGATGGCAGGAGGAGAAGGAGACAACAACAGAGGATGAGATTGTTGGATGGCATCACCAACTTGATGCACATGAGTTTGAGCAAGGTCTGGGAGTTGGTGATGGACACGGAAGCCTGGCGTGCTGCAGTCCATGGGGTCGCAAATGGTTGGACATGACTGAGCGGCTGAACTGAACTGAATTGACATGACAGGTCGTCTCCTGCCTTTCTCAGCCCACCGTGCTCAGTGTGCTAAACAGTTTCAAGGCCTATTAACCTAGTAACATCATTTCAGTCTGTTGACCTTGCCAAACTCCTTCCCCCTGAGGACCTCCCCAGATGCTGTTCCCTCTGCCTGGAATGTGTTCTACCCGTCTAACATCATCTCCCTCCTTCTTCTCTTCTCATCTGTATCAATTTAAAATATTATATTCTTTATTTTTTGTTCATTGCATTTATTTCACATAGTAATTGTATCTTTTTATATCTTTGGACTGACACTGTATTCCAGTAGGGAAATATCACGTTGATTTGGTCTCTATCCTCATGTCTAGGAAGTGCCTGGCACAGAGTAGGAACTTCAAGTTTGTGGAATGAGTGAACAGCTTGATTTGCACATGAATTTATGAATGCTTTTTACCACAAATGCCATTTCATTCTTAGATGAAACCCACAAACTGTGGTGGTATTTGCTATTATTTTATATGTGTTAGTGGGTCTTTCAAGAACATTGTATACTGAAATTGATTCATTTGGCATTACATGGATTCCGCCTTGTAATATGGAAGAGCAGTTAAAAGCATCATATGTGAACATTTAGAGGTAACAGATGCATAGAAATTCTAATGTTCCTTCCCAAAAATCCAATGCCATACACATGTATGAACTTGTACTAGAAAATGGAAGCACTTATTTATGATAAAATGTTATAAAATGGAAAGGAAAATCAGTGCAGGCCTTGTAAAATCCCCGTTTCAGTGTGAGAACTCAGCAGTCCACTAGCATGGCAAGGTGAATCTGTGCTGCAACATCTCCACACTGTGGCCAAATCTAGAATCATTTACTTTTCTTTGGGAACACAAGCTTTGCAGGTCTTTAGTAAGGGTAATGCACACAAGCATTCATTTAATATTAAATGCAACTAACTTGAATAATTCCTTGAAAATTAATCTCTCAGAATTTTATTAGTACCCCTTAATCATCATGGCTTAATGTCATGCTGGCACAGTTTACTGTGGTTGCTTTTCTAATGGCTCACTCCTCTGTTTTGCATCCTACTCACATCCAAAACCAATTTTTTAAAAAACTCAAATGCATGATTTAGAAAAAATGGAAACGATACTGTATCTCTCTTCCTCTATCCTAGCAGAAGTTTCCTCTATTAACCATTACTCCTTTCCCCCAAATTTCTCTAATACACAATAACCTGAATTCTAACCTTAAGCTTAAATTTTACAGTTACTTCAAAATTTTGTGCCATTACATTGAATATTTAGATCAACTGTTTTCAATATATATTCACTTCAAAGTGCTTTGTGTACACCTCTCTTTTTCTAGTATTGAGTGAGAAGTAAAAAGAGATTTCCTAAATGAAGGGAAAAGGGAGAAAAATCTATCTAAATTTCCCAATTCTGCTTGGTCAGACTTTTGTGATGACAAAAAACTTGAGTTGATGTGAACTCTCAAAGAACTTGGCACTTGATAATGAATTCTACTACTTTGCTTCAAAAATATTAATCTATAAAATCTCTTGATTGACTTGTCCATTAATACTTTTACTATGTAATAGAGAAAAGGCATTTTGTTACCTAAAATCATTCTGCATTTTTACTTCATCCAACACTGACAACTTCTATATTAGATTCTATAGATGGTACACTAAAGATTTTTCCCAAGTAAGTTCCTCCTCAGTTCAGTTCAGTTGCTCAGTCATGTCCGACTCGTTGCAACCTCATGAACCACAGCACACCAGGCCCCATGTCCATCATCAACTCCCAGAGACCACCCAAACTCATGTCCACTGAGTCGGTGCTGCCATCCAACCATCTCATCCTCTGTGGTCCCCTTCTCCTCCCGCCCTCAATCATTCCCATAATCAGGGTCTTTTCAAATGAGTTAACTCATCACATCAGGTGGCCAAAGTATTGGAGTTTCAGCTTCAACATCAGTCCTTCCATGAACACCCAAGGGTTGGATCTCCTTGCAGTCCAAGGGACTCTCAAGAGTCTTCTCCAACACCACAGTTCAAAAGCATCAATTCTTCGGCACTCAGCTTTCTTCTCAGTCCAACTCTCACATCCATACATGACCAATGGAAAAACCATAGCCTTGACTAGACGGACCTTTGTTGGCAAAATAATGTTTCTGCTTTTGAATATGCTATCTAGGTTGGTCATAACTTTCCTTCCAAGGAGTAAGCATCTTTAAATTTCATGGCTGCAATCACCATCTGCAGTGATTTTGGAGCCAAAAAAAATAAAGTCTGACACTGTTTCCCCATCTATTTTCCATGAAGTGATGGGACTGGATGCCATGACCTTAGTTTGCTGAATGTTGAACTTTAAGCCAACCTTTACAATGTCCTCTTTCACTTTCATCAAGAGGCTCTTTAGTTCTTCTTCAATTTCTGCCATAAGGGTGGTGTCATCTGCATACCTGAGGTTACTGATATTTCTCCCAGCAATCTTGATTACAGCTTATGCTTCATCCAGCCCAGCGTTTCTCCTGATGTACTCTGCATAGAAGTTAAATAAGCAGGGTGACAATATACCGCTTTGACGTACTCCTTTTCCTATTTGGAACCAGTCTATTGTTCCATGTCCAGTTCTAACTGTTGCTTCCTGACCTGCATACAGGTTTCTCAAGAGGCAGGTCAGGTGGTCTGGTATTCCCATCTCTTTCAGAATTTCAGTTTATTGTGATCCACACAGTCAAAGGCTTTGGCATAGTCAATAAAGCAGGAATAGGTGCTTTTCTGGAACTCTCTTGCTTTTTCAACGATCCAGCTGATGTTAGCAATTTGATCTCTGGTTCCTCTACCTTTTCTAAAACCAGCTTGAACATCTGGAAGTTCATGGTTCATGTATTGCTGAAGCCTGGCTTGGAGAATTTTCAGCATTACTTTACTAGCATGTGAGATGAGTGCAATTGTGCGGTAATTTGAGCATTCCTTGGCATTGCCTTTCTTTGGGATTGGAATGAAAACTGACCTTTTCCAATCCTGTGGCCACTGCTGAGTTTTCCAAATTTGCTGACATATTGAGCACAACACTTTCACAGCCTCAACTGGAATTCCATCACCTCCACTAGATTTGTTCGTAGTGATGCTTCCTAAGGCCCACTGGACTTCACATTCCATGATGTCTGGCTCTAGGTGAGTGATCACCCCATTGTGGTTATCTGGGTAATGAAGATCTTTTTTGTATAGTTCTTCTGTGTATTCTTGCCACCTCTTCTTAATATCTTCTGCTTCTCTCAGGTCCATACCATTTTTGTCCTTTATTGAGCCCATGTTTGTGTGAAATGTTCCCTTGGTATCTCTAATTTTCTTCAAGAGATATCTAGTCTTTCCCATTCTGTTGTTCTCCTCTATTTCTTTGCATTGATCACTGAGGAAGGCTTTCTTATCTCTCCTTGCTATTCTTTGGAACTTTGCATTCAAATGGGTATATCTTTCCTTTTCTCCTTTGCTTTTCACTTCTCTTTTTTTCTCGGCTATTTGTAAGGTCTTCTCAGACAGCCATTTTGCATTATTGCATTTCTTTTCCATGGGGATCGTCTTGATCCCTGTCTCCTGTACAATTTCATGAACATCCATCCATAGTTCATCAGGCACTCTGTCTATCAGATCTAGACCCTTAAATCTATTTCTCACTTCCACTGTATAGTCATAATGGATTTGATTTAGGTCATACCTGAGTGGTCCAGTGGTTTTCCCTACTTTCTTCAATTCAGTTTTGAATTTGGCAATAAGGAGTTCATGGTCTGAGACACAGTCAGCTCCAGGTCTTGTTTTTGCTGACTGTATAGAGCTTCTTATATTATAAGAATATAATCAATCTGATTTCAGTGTTGCCCATCTGGTGATGTCCATGTGTAGAGTCTTCTCTTGTGTTGTTGGGAGAGTGTTTGCTATGACCAGTGTGTTCTCTTGGCAGAACTCTAATAGCCTTTACCCTGCTTCATTCTGTACTCCAAGGCCAAATTTGCCTGTTACTCCAGGTGTTTCTTGACTTCCTACTTTTGCATTCCAGTCCCCTATAATGAAAAGGACATCTTTTTTGGGTGTTAGTTGTGAAAGGTCTTGTAGGTCTTCATAGAACCGTTCAACTTCAGCTTCTTCAATGGTACTGGTTGGGGCATAGACTTGGATTACGTGATGTTGAATGGTTTGCCTTGGAAATGAACAGAGATCATTCTGTTGTTTTTGAGATTGCATCCAAGTACTGCATTTTGGACTCTTTTGTTGACTACGATGGCTACTTCATTTCTTCTAAGGGATTCCTGCCCACAGTAGTAGATATAATGGTCATCTGAGTTAAATTCACCCATTTCCTTCCATTTTAGTTCACTGATTCCTAGAATGTCGACGTTCACTCTTGCCATCTCCTGTTCGACCACTTCCAATTTGCCTTGATTCATGGACCTAACATTCCAGGTTCCTATGCAATATTGTTCTTTACAGCATTGGATCTTGCTTCTGTCACCAGTCACATCCACAACTGGGTGTTGTTCTTGCTTTGGCTCCATCCCTTCATTCTTTCTGAAGTTATTTCTCCACTGATCTCCAGTAACATATTGGGTATCTATCGACCTGGGGAGTTTCTCTTTCAGTATCCTATCTTTTTCCCTTTTCATACTCTTCATGGGGTTCTCAGTGCAAGAATACTGAAGTGGTTTGCCGTTCCCTTCTCCAGTGGACCACATTCTATACCTCCTAGAGGGAAGGAACAATGTTTTCACCTCCTTTTGTTTCCTCATAAGCTCCTAACATAATTTGATGTCTATAGTAGGAATCTAATAATATTTAGAATGAGTAAACAGGCAAATAACTATTTAATCATTTTATCAAATGTTGGTCTTTGTATAGCTCTGAATCATACATGATGTGCTAATATGCCATGTGATTTTTACCTAGTTTCTTAATTTTTCTGGGATTTTCATTGCTTATATATCAAATGAAGCAGGTAATTTTCTCCACGGTCTTTTCAAGATTTAGGATGCTATGATGATTCTGAAAGTGAAAATAATAATAATTTATTACATTAATAATTATCAGATCAGATCAGATCAGTCACATAGTCGTGTCCGACTCTTTGCGACCCCATGAATCGCAGCACGCCAGGCCTCCCTGTCCATCACCAACTCCCAGAGTTCACTCAGACTCATGTCCACGAGTCAGTGATGCCATCCAGCCATCTCATCCTCTGTCGTCCCCTTCTCCTCCTGCCACCAATCCCTCCCAGCATCACCGTCTTTTCCAATGAGTCAACTCTTAGCATGAGGTGGCCAAAGTACCGGAGTTTCAGCTTTAGCATCATTCCTTCCAAAGAAATCCCAGGGCTGATCTCCTTCAGAATGGACTGGTTGGATCTCCTTGCAGTCCAAGGGACTCGCCAGAGTCTTCTCCTACACCACAGTTCAAAAGCATCAATTCTTTGGCGCTGAGCCTTCTTCACAGTCCAATTCTCACACCCATACATGACCACTGGAAAAACCATAGCCTTGACTAGACAGACATTTGTTGGCAAAGTAATGTCTCTGCTTTTGAATATGCTATCTAGGTTGGTCATAACTTTCCTTCCAAGGAGTAAGCGTCTTTTAATTTCATGGCTGCAATCACCATCTGCAGTGATTTTGGAGCCCAGAAAAATAAAGTCTGACACTGTTTCCACTGTTTCCCATCTATTTCCCATGAAGTGATGGGACTGGATGCCATGATCTTCGTTTTCTGAATGTTGAGCTTTAAGCCAACTTTTTCACTCCCCACTTTCACTTTCATCAAGAGGCTTTTTAGTTCCTCTTCACTTTTTGCCATAAGGGTGGTGTCATCTGCATATCTGAGGTTATTGATATTTCTCCTGGCAATCTTGATTCCAGGTTGTGTTTCTTCCAGTCCAGCGTTTCTCATGATGTACTCTGCATAGAAGTTAAATAAACAGGGTGACAATATACAGCCTTGACGACTCTGTTTCCTGTTTGGAAGCAGTCTGTTGTTCCATGTCCAGTTCTAACTGTTGCTTCCTGACCTGCATACAAATTTTTCAAGAGGCAGATCAGGTAGTAACAAATATAAATTTTTTAACCACATGCCAAATATTTAGGATTTACTATGATTTTTTCTAGAGAAATACTTGAAGGAGAAAGCTACTGAGAGTCTATAAAAATATGAACTAGACCATACAAATGTTATTGACAAACAATTTGAGTACACAGAACACCAAAGTTATATTTGTGTATCTGAGCAACTGTTTATGTCACATGCTGACAGATTAGTTAAAAAGAAGAACAAAACTAGAACCCATCTAATCCCATTAATCTAATGGATGCAGCTAAAATAGGTAAACATAATAGGTATTATCCCTAAACTTGCTGGCACAAAGTCATTTTTAAAACTTTAGGACTTTAAAACCTTACCTCTGTCCATGGGAAAAGTGAAGCTAGACTGTTGGACTACTCTTCATTTGTCCTGTAACTGTTTCTGGAAACTATTGTTTGGTAAATGCCCTAGAGATGAAGAAATTCCTACAACAATGATAAATAGTAAGGGAAGAAAAAAAAAAATCAAAGACTTGGAATTAAATTACATAATTAATTAAAATAACATTAGAAATGAATTAAAACTAAGTCAAAATCAGAACTTCATTAGAGTTTTTAAACATTTTTAGCCTTTCTTTTAAAACCATTCTCTCAGTAGGCACTGGTGACCTATGAATCATTAAATTCAGTTCTATCTCCTTTACCTTGCTTTAGCATCATGTTATGACCACTTACTTAGTCCCTTTCTTAGCACTGCTTATGCACCTATTCCTGGTTCTCTTTCAGCATACTAAAAACAGTCATTCCAGAAGATTCTATCCCACCAATATTTTCTTGTTTCCTTTGGATTCTGTTTCTTTTAATATCATATTGACTAGATACATGGTTCTCAGCTGTCTTTTTGGTATCTCTATAAGGAATAGATAAAATTCAGTGTGCTTAAAACTGAACTTTCTTTTCAAAATCAGCACATCCTCCTGATATTTCTGTTAATGACATTGCAGTTATCTGTGAATTTTACATATTATCCCACACTCCATACTCAGACTCTGAATATTTTCATTCCTATCTCAATATTCTTTCTCACACCCATCTTTTCTTCCCCACTTCCAGTGCCAGCCTCCTAGTTACAAGTACCTCTCCTTCATCTCTTGCCGGGAATGTTGCAGTGGTTTCTTAAGTATGCTTCATGTATCAGACTGATCATTTTTACAACACAAGTCTTGATTTATTTCATACAATTTTAGTGTTTCTAAAAGCACACACCAAATCTTTTAATGTCCTGCTGAAAAAGCCATATATATCTTTCCAATGTAGGTAAAAAAAATTGAAAACTCTAATGGTCAAAGCTTTTCCTGAGCTTCCTAAATAACATTTCCTCCTGTTTTCTACCTGTCTCCACATTCAGATGGAACTGAACCACCCTCAGTTCTCTTCGTTTGCACCTAATTTCAGGGCAGAAACTCATGGTGTTGCCTCTGGTGCCCTCTTCACCTCCATCCCAGCCTTTCATCCTTTTGCTTCTTCAGACAGCTTGTTACTTTCCTTGATTCCCTCCAGTCAAATTTGATATACTCACCCAACCCAACTCTTATAGTCCTTAAAAAACACATATTTTTAAACTATTTAAATATATAAAAAGATATACAGAAGAATGGGGTTTCTCGGGTAGCTCAGTTATATAGAATCTGCCTGCCAGTGCAAGAGATGTGGACTCAAACTCTGGGTTGGGAAGATCCCCTAGAGAAGGAAATGGCAACCTACTCCGGTATTCTTGCCT
This sequence comes from Bos indicus, assembly GCF_029378745.1. Taxonomy (NCBI): domain Eukaryota; kingdom Metazoa; phylum Chordata; class Mammalia; order Artiodactyla; family Bovidae; genus Bos; species Bos indicus. Next base: position 36,944,845 of record NC_091760.1, on the reverse strand, counting down.
AAAAAATTCCATGGATAGAGGAGCCTGGTGGTCTATAGTTTATTCTATAGTTTAATTACAATATATTGTTTTACTTATTCTATTTTATTAGCTACTGTTGTTACTCTCTTACTGTGCCTAATTTATAAATTAACTTTATCATAGATATTTATGTATAGAAAAAAACATAGGATTTGCTACTGTCCACTGGGGGTTAGAAAAAGGAAGAGAGTTCCAGAAAAACATCTATTTCTGCTTTGTTGACTATGCCAAAGCCTTTGACTGTGTGGATCACAATAAACTGTGGAAAATTCTGAAAGAGATGGGAATACCAGACCACCTGACCTGCCTCTTGAGAAACCTATATGCAGGTCAGGAAGCAACAGTTACAACTGGACATGGAACAACAGACTGGTTCCAAATAGGAAAAGGAGTTCATCAAGGCTGTATATTGTCACCCTGCTTATTTAACATTCATATGCAGAGTACATCATGAGAAACGCTGGGCTGGAAGAAGCACAAGCTGGAATCAAGATTGCCAGGAGAAATATCAATAACCTCAGATATGCAGATGACACCACCCTTATGGCAGAAAGAGAAGAGGAACTAAAAAGCCTCTTGATGAAAGTGAAAGAGGAGAGTGAAAAAGTTGGTTAAAGCTCAACATTCAGAAAACGAAGATCATGGCATCTGGTCCCATCACTTCATGGGAAATAGATGGGGAAACAGTGGAAACAGTGTCAGACTTTATTTTTCTGGGCTCCAAAATCACTGCAGATGGTGACTGCAGCCATGAAATTAAAAGACGCTTACTCCTTGGAAGGAAAGTTATGACCAACCTAGATAGCATATTCAAAAGCAGAGACATTACTTTGCCAACAAATGTCTGTCTAGTCAAGGCTATGGTTTTCCCAGTGGTCATGTATGGATGTGAGAGTTGGACTGTGAAGAAAGCTGAGTGCTGAAGAATTGATGCTTTTGAACTGTGGTGTTGGAGAAGATCTTGAGAGTCTCTGGACTGCACAGAGATCCAACCAGTCCATTCTAAAGGAGATCAGTCCTGGGTGTTCTTTGGAAGGAATGATGCTAAAGCTGAAACTCCAATACTTTGGCCACCTCATGCGAAGAGTTGACTCACTGGAAAAGACTCTGGGATGCTGGGAGGGATTGAAGGCAGGAGGAGAAGGGGCCGACAGAGGATGAGATGGCTGGAGGGCATCACGGATTCGATGGACATGAGTTTGGGTGAACTCTGGGAGTTGGTGATGGACAGGGAGGCCTGGCGTGCTGCAGTTCATGGCGTAGTAAAGAGTCGAACATGACTGAGCAACTGAACTGAACTGAACTGAACTGGGGATTAGTGGAATGAATCCCCTTTCGATAAAGGAGGACTACTGTATTTGCTGAAGTATTTAAGGAAGGGTGAAATAATATATCTGGGATCTGCTTTATAAAAGAGAAAGAACTTTTAACAACTATAGTTGCAGGCACATTAAATGAGCTATCTAGGGATACAGTGATTTCCATCTTACCAAATATGGTCTAAGAAATTTGGGTGCTGTAGAAAGAATGTCTGCATTACTTTTTAGAGAGGAATAGATAATCTCTACGATCTCTTCAGACTCTCAACCATATAATTATATGATGAAATGCATTACTTTTATCAAATGTGATTTTAATTAAAGATATTTAAATTTCCAAGAATAATTTCTGATTGAAATCACAAGTAATATAAAAACATAAACAAATATCTATTCATATATAAATGATAGACATGAGTAATGTCATTAACTAAAAGTCTGTTTATATATCATAATTATGATATTAGAAATACAGTTTGCAAATTATTAAACCAAACCCTTACATATAATCACGATAATCACCATGGAGGATTTTGCATAAATAATCATCTCCCAATACCAGAGGCACTATATAATATATCTGCATGACAAACTATTGAAGAATATATCCCACATTCATGAAACACAGTAAAATTTAATTGTCAAATATAAAATAAATGTAATTGAAGAGCTGAGAGTATTCACAAATGTCAGCCTTATGATTCAAGGACATGGCCCCCTTTGAAGAACATAGAACAGAGACTGCATTTACCATGAAGCACAGAAGACATCTAGATCTGTGATGATGGTTGGATTTTACTTCTCTTTCTAATGTCAATTGATTATGAATGGTGCCTGGAAAAATGCAATGAAGAATGCGTGACCCTCTTTGAGCTCAGTGGGAAAAAAATGGGAAGACTGATGACTGGTGTCCACTACAGTTTGGGGATATAGGAGGGTGGATGAGTTCAGTATTTGCCAATCCTGTAGTAGACCATTAAACATTGACTCACCACAAATCTTTTTCCTCCCACCTCTACCACTTTGACTAGCTATAAAATCTTTCACTAATATTTAAATTGTTACCCATTTTTTCAGAATACATCCTATTCCAGCAGAGTACTAGTTATTTTGAATGGGCAGAATCCTTTTTTTTTTTTTTTAAATCTTGAGTGTGCATAAAACAGGGTGGCATGCCAGACTTCTTTTCAGCAGATACCCTTCATCTATCAGCAATATAACAGAAAACATTAATTTGGAAAAGAGAAACCAGAATGATGTGGATAATCATAGTACCTCCCCCCACCCCCCCCCCCAAAAAAAATTGCTGGTTCAATGTCCCTCCTTCTGTCTGGGTCCCATGCTGTCCCTAGACTCTTCCTGAATAGTGATTAAAGCTTTCCCTTGTTGCAGCATCACTGCAGCTGTTAAGTCCCACTGTTGGCATCTGCCCCAGTACCCTCTCTGGTTCTTGCACATTTTGTGATTTTGATTTCTACTTTATATTTTTATTCTTATTCTTTTACTGTTAATTGTAGTTATAACCATTTTAATTTTTTCTTGTTAATGTCAGTTAAAAATCTCTGAACTTTTAATAGTTGATTTACAGTATCGTGTAGTTTCAGCTATTACACCAAAGAGATTCAGTTATATTTGGTTTTCATATTATTTTACATTTTAGGTTATTTCAAGCTTTGAATATGTTGTAAATCTTTCTTGGTTATCTGTTTTATACATATATATTGTTCTTATTATTGCCATACTCCGAATTTATCCTGCATCCCCTTCCCCTTTGGTAGCCATAAATTTATCTTCTATGAGTCTGTTTCTGTTTTGCTTTTACAAAGTTTATTGATTAGGTTTAAAATCTATGTGCTGGCTTGTTTAAATGATCTTCAATCCTTTTTAAAAAATTTATTGGAGTATAGTTGATTTAAAGTGTTGTGTTTCAATTCTTTTATGTATTTGCCCATCCTATTGTGATTTTTCTCTTTCCTGTAGATTTTTGCTCCTTTTCTACTTAGAGATCTTTAATATGTCTTTTAGCGTAGATTTAGTATTGATGAATTCTTTCAGTTTTTGCTCATCTGAGAAATTATCTCTTTCTGTTCTAAATTATAATCTTACTGGGTAGAGTATCCTAGGTTGCAGGTTCTCCCTTTTCAGAACTTTGAATATGCCATGCCACTCTCTTCTGGCCTGCAGAGTTTCTGCAGAGAAATCTGCTAATAGCCTTATGCAGGTTCCCTTGTAAATAATTCTTTATTTCTCTCTTGCTGCCTTTAGAATCTTCTTTTTGTTTCACTTCTGTCATTTTAACTACAGTAAGTTTGGTGTGGGTCTGTTTGGTGTCACCTTGTTTGGGGCCCTCTGTGCCTCCTGTACTTTAATATATTTCCTTCTTTAGGTTGGGAAGTTTTCAGCCATAATTTCTTCAAATACATTTTCAATCCTCTTTTCTTTGTCTTCTCCTGATACCCATATTTTGGATAGATTTGCAAGCTTTATAAAAACCCATGAATCACGTATGTTGCTTTCCTTCTCTTTCATTTGTCTTCCTGTCTGATATTTTGAGTGGTTGGTTTCCATTATTCTGTCTTCTGGATCACCTGTTCATTCCTCTGTGTCATTTAGTCTGCTATTCATTGCTTCTAAATTGGTTTTTATCTTGGTAGTTCAATTTTCTAATTTTCATCAGTTCATCTTCATAGTTTCTATTTCCTTGTCACAATGATCTGCACTTCTATCAGTAATCTTTCTTAATTTTTTTTTAACATTTTTATCACCTCATTTTTGAACTTGGAGTGTAGTTGACTGGTGAGGTCTGTTTCATTATTTGTTCTTTCAAGGGATTTCAGTTGTTCTTTCAATTGGCAGTAGGCTCTTCTGCCTTTTCATTTTATTTAAATTTCTCTGTCTTTATGAATTTAGAAGAAACAGTTATCTATTTTGGTCTTGAAGGAGTGTTTTTATGTGGGAGCACCTCTGTATTGCTGTGTGTCCAATATTTTCGATTTGGGGGCTGATTTTGGTATGGATGTCAGCCATCTCTTTCCTCGGATTATACTGGACATTGTCGCCTTGATGGGTGACTAGTGTTGCAGTGTGTAGAACCCAAGCTGGATGTGAGTTCAGGCTTCATCTTTGCTCCAAGGTGTCACCACCCTGTCCAGGGCAAAGTCCGCTCTTGTTGGAGTAGAAGCCCTGTGGGTGGGTTGGATTAAACTTGCCCTTGAGTGCATGCCCTGCCAGAAAGAAGGTGATTGGTGAAGCAAGTCACAGCAGACCTAGGCACCACCTGTAGAGGCATTGGCAGTTCCACCCAGAAGCAGCATAAGGTTTCATCCCTTTCTCTGTTGTGTTCATCCCAGGTCCAGTGCAAGGCTATGGTGTAGATTAGGCTGAGTGTCAGGGTGTTGTGCCTGCAGCAATTGAGGTGGCTATCCTGCTAGTGGCTAGACTCTGGGGTGCCACTGTGTAGACTCCTTCCAGAACCTGTCTGCTCCAGAGCTAGGGTAAGTTGCAGAGTGATGTGGGTGGAGCCAGGGTACTCTCTCTGGGAAATGAATCTCTGTGTTCCCCTGCCCAGGGGCTGTCAGGCTGAGATTCAGTGCTTATTTGCAGCTCATTCTTGTGACACTGCTGTGGCTCCACTCAGGCCCTTCAGTCTGCTTCTATGGAACTAGACAGAGTGCTCTCTCTGCCTGAGACTTAGTGCTTAGCCACTGCGTGTTCTATGGTGCCACCCATTGCATGCATTGACAACCGTCGGCCTGGCCTAGCCTGCCACCCCCATGTACATGCTGACCATGGTCTCCAGGGTTCCTCTTGGATCACACCCTAGATGCCACTGTCTCTCTTTGTAGCTAGATTGAACTCTGCCCTGATCTAGCACCAGCCTGTGGTATGGAATGAGCAGAGCTGAGGTATTTGGCTTTTCAGACTGAGAAATGTGGTGAGGTGGCAGCCACCAGTACAAGGCTCTTTCTGCTGACTTAGCAAGCCAGCACATGCACACTCCTCACAAGTAGAGTCTAGGGTTGTCCAGACCTCTGTCTGTCTCAGCAGATTTCTCAGCAGGCAAAGAAAGGGCTTTGTTTCTCCATAGGGTACCCTATTACTGGGATGCCTAGATTGTGAGTCTACATGCCCCCTTCTCTGGGCAAGGAGCCACCCACGGAGACCACCTCTTCCTTAGCAATCCCTCCCAGAGGTGCAAGTCCCAACCTAAGGCCTTTTTTTTTTTTTTTGTCCTGCCCAGTTACATGGAGATATTTCTTGCAACTGTGGTATGTGGTAGATCTGCCAGTTTCTAGTTAGTTTTCTGTGAGAAATTGTTGCACAGGTAAATGTACTTTTAATGTGTTCATAGGGAGAGGTGAGCTCTGTCTGCCATCTTAGTGACAGTTTTTTGTCTCTTTTGTTCACTGCTCTTGCATTCACCACCAAGAATAGTGCTTAGATCATAGTAGGCAAAGAATAAATTCTTTGTGAATAAATGCTTTAATAGATGATTAAGCTAACAACACTGCATTCAAGTGGGCATGTTGTGATTGGTTTAATTTCACATTTGGAGAGATGCCTTACTATGAACAAGGTTCTGTATAACAGATTTGGGTCAAGTTATGTGAACTAGACCTAAGATAAAATTCAGATTAAGATATATTTAACATCTTATTGCTATCAATTATTAATAATTATTAGAGTTAATTATGGAGAAGATAGTGGCACCCCACTCCAGTACTCTTGCCTGGAAAACCCCATGGACGGGGGAGCCTGGTAGGCTGCAGTCCGTATGGTCGCAAAGAGTCAGACACGAATGAGCAACTTCACCTTCACTTTTCACTTTCATGCATTGGAGAAGGAAATGGCAACCCACTCCAGTGTTCTTGTCTGGAGAATCCCAGGGACGGGGGAGCCTGATGGGCTGCCGTCTATGGGGTCGCACAGAGTCGACACGACTGAAGTGACTTAGCAGCAGCAGCAGAGTTAATTATGTTTCTTTCCATTCCCAAATCACCACTGAATTCTAGATATACACTGCCTTATATTTATACCATTGCTTTAATTTTCTAAATTGCTTCTCTACTCCAGTTGTTAATTCTGTGTTTTAATCTATTTTACAAACTGCTGCCAAATTAATCTTTCTACAGAGCACTATGACAATCATGCCCTAGAAATTGACTGTGGCATCTTGATGCCTAATGCAAAGTCTCTCAAACTGGCCCTAACCCACTTCTACAGACTTTCCTTCTACTACTTCTATGTCATCACCTTGTGCTCCCACCACCGAGCCTTTGTGAGTGTCACCAATTCACATATAAAGATGATCCTCTACATCAGAACCAGGCAACCATTTTGTGTTTAAAAAAAAGACCAGATAACAAATACTTTAGGCTTTGCGAATCATACAGTCTCTGTTACAACTATTCAGCTCTGCCCTGTAGATACAAAATGAGCCCAACAGTAAGGGAATAAACATAGATGTGCTCCAGGAATATATGAATTTCACACAATAGTCATGCGTTACCAAATTTTATTTTTAAAACCATTTAAAAATAGTAAAGCCATCTTAGCTCGATGTATTATACAAAACAGATGTTGAGTGAACTTTGACTCCGGGGCCAATTTGCCACCCTTTGTTCTACATGGGTGTAAATCCTGCTCTTCATTTACAGTTCAGTCTATTCTGTGAGTGCTTCCAAATTGTTAGTACCAACTGTGCCATCTTCTCCCTATCAAACTTTCTTCTGTTTATATAACAAAAATGACCATATTCTGTACTTCTGTGTAACCCCACCAGCACATTTTGTCAATACTAGACACTCAGCATTTGCTGTTTTCTGTCACTACTGATAATAACTTTGATGAACATTAGTTATATCACATTTAACCGTACCTTATAAAAAGAAAAATTAAAGACCTGCTATTTTTTAAAAATGTTTTTGTATTAGCTTATTTCTTTCATCCTAAGATATTTCCTCAGCCCCTCCACATACTCTATTATTTAACATTTCTGACATTAGATTTTTCTTAACTCTATACATCCATTGAGTGTGATGCCAGGCTTTGGCACCAAAAAGTAATTGAATCAGTGGTGCAGTTTACAATCAATGGACTCTTCAGTTCAGTTCAGTTGCTCAGTCGTGTCCGACTCTTTGTGACCCCATGAACTGCAGCACGCCAGGCCTCCCTGTCCATCACCAACTCCCAGAGTTCACTCAAACTCACATCCATTGAGTTGGTGATGCCATCCAGCCATCTCACCCTCTCTCATCCCTCCATCTCATCCTCTGTCATCCCCTTCTCCTCCTGCCCCCAATCCCTCCCAGCATCAGAGTCTTTTCCAATGAGTCAATTCTTTACATGAGGTGGCCAAAGTACTGGAGTTTCAGCTTTAGCATCATTCCTTCTGAAGAACACCCAGGACTGATCTCCTTTAGAATGGACTGGTTGGATCTCCTTGCAGTCCAAGGGACTCGCCAGAGTCTTCTCCAACACCACAGTTCAAAAGCATCAATTCTTGGGCACTCAACTTTCTCCACAGTCCAACTCTCACATCCATACATGACCACTGGAAAAACCATAGCCTTGACTAGAAGGACCTTTGTTGGCCAAGTAACGTCTCTGCTTTTGAATATGCTATCTAGGTTGGTCATAACTTTCCTTCCAAGGAGTAAGTGTCTTTTAATTTCATGGCTGCAATCACCATCTGCAGTGATTTTGGAGCCCCCAAAAATAAAGTCTGACACTGTTTTCATTGTTTCCCCATCTATTTCCCATGAAGTGATGGGACCAGATGCCATGATCTTCGTTTTCTGAATGTTGAGCTTTAAGCCAACTTTTTCACTCTCCTCTTTCACTTTCATCAAGAGGCTTTTTAGTTCCTCTTCACTTTCTGCCAGGACACTTCAATTCTAATCAGAAAAAGGAAAAATAATTCTTCTACAAATTTTTCTTTTGATTTTGAGCTTAGCAGACCACAGCTTCCTAGATCTAGGAATATGGTTTTGATTTGAAATATTCTATACAGCACTCAGATTTTGTCCTGTTTTTAGTTTCAGAAAATACTACCATAATCTAAAGCACAAATTTAAGTGATTTTTCTCCTAAATATCTGAGTCTATGAAATAAAAGTCAAGTAGAAATGATATGAGTCCTGCCCTTCAAACTTGTTTGCCTGCATATCCCCTGAAAGAATGCTTGTAAAATTTACTCCCTCACAAATTTTGAGTTGACATCTGAAATATTATATTATTAAATAGCTGAAAAGAAGTAATTTATATTTTTAAATAAGTGTTAATTTTTAAAAATGTATCCAACTTAATTGTTTTTCTACCGAGCAGTATCTAAACATTTACAGACTTTTACACCTAGAAATTTTACTTGCACTCCTTTAATTTGTACTTTATTTCCCCGCTTTCTTTTATTGAACATTGATTTACAATGTTTCAGGTGTCAGCAATCAGCTATATATAAATACTCTTTTTTGGATTACTTTCCAGTATAGGTTATTAAATACTGAATATAGCTCCCTCTGCTATACAGTAGGTCCTTTTGGTTTATCTGCTTTATATATAATAGTGTGTATCTGTTCATCCAGGCCTGGTATGCTACAGTCCGTGGGTTGCAGAGTCAGACACAACTGGGCAACTGAACACCTGTTCATCCAAAATCCCTCATTTATCCCTACATCCCTTTCACCTTTGTAACTATAAGTTTGTTTTCTATGTCTGTGAGTCTACATCTATTTTGTAAATCTTTTGTATCATATTTTAGATTCTGCATATAAGTGATCTCACATGTTACTTATGTTTATCTGACTTAATTGACTTAGTATGATAATTTCTAGGTTCATCCATGTTGCTGCTGATGTCATTATTTCATTCTTTTTATGGCTGAGTAATATTTCATTGCATATGTATTAATTTGTATTCCAGTTGTCACATAGAATTTTATCTTAATATATTTTATTTTTTAAAAACTTATTAATCACTGTATAACACTTCTATGCAGGAAAAAAATCACAATTTTTAAAAATTTTACTATGTTTAAAGTGTTAAACATGTCTTCTGGTTATTATAATTTTTAGTTTTATATAATTGACCAAAATTCTGTAACTAATTCACACACTTCACTGAAAACCCATGATTTAATGAAGTAGGTTATTTCTTATATAAATCAGTTTGTCATCAGTTTTGTCTTTTAAATAAGCATGAGAAAGTACGCTCACACTAATAAGTGGAGAGGAATGAAATTATAATAGTTGAGACATTTTCTAAGAGTTGTACATTTTAGTGTATATAAACTTTAGATCAAAAGGCAAAAAACATGTGATTTATTGCCAAGATTCATTTTAATAAATGATCAGATGTTAGATCATCTGATGATATTTTTCTTTAATTGTGTTGAAACCAAATTAATTTTAATGAAAGCTTAGCAACCACCTGACTTGCAAAGCTTTTGTTGAATGATAATTGTAGTGATTCCCTTTCCCTACACCAGTTAATTAAAAATTTTGATTTTAAAATTTGAGGTTTTGATACCACAGAGCAATGCACTCCAGTGAGGCACAGGAGCGGTAAGAGTAACTGTAAAAGGAAGGTTGGAAAAAAGGAAATGGCATAGTGCCTAGACCACAGGCCTGGTCCAGTTAGTATAGGGAGAGGGCCGGTACTGAAGTTTAGGAAATTGGTTGCCTTAAGACCCTTTGCTGCTGCTAAGTCGCTTCAGTCGTGTCCGACTCTGTGCGACCCCATAGACGGCAGCCCGCCAGGCTACCCCCGTCCCTGGGATTCTCCAGGCAAGAACACTGGAGTGGGTTGCCATTTCCTTCTCCAATGCATGAAAGTGAAAAGTGAAAGTGAAGTCGCTCAGCCGTGTCCGACTCTTAGCGACCCCAAGGACCGCAGCCTACCAGGCTCCTCCGTCCATGGGATTTTCTAGGCAAAAGTACTAGACTGGGGTGCCATTGCCTTCTCCGTAAGACCCTTTATATCAGTTTAAATTTTTGGAGTCTTCAGGTACTCTCAGAAGTACATTCTCCTGTTGGAAGTCCACTAGTACACAGCCCATTCTATGACAGACATAGAATACTCAGAGAAAAGCCTTGGCCACAAGATGTCACTAAAATTCCATGTTCTACTTTAAGATGTTATTACAAGCTTCTTTACTTCAAAATAATCAACAGCAACATTTGAGTTTTAAACAAGAGGGGGATAAAGTATTCTTAATGCCTTCTTAATTTCAAAGAAAAAAATGTGATGGGGAAAGAAAGGATGATGAAGACAAGCAAGATAGTTTTTGCAGTATTATGCTATCTGAGCCTATACTAATTTGTTTCTAGCAAAATGTAATCCAATAAACTTTAAATGGAATTAAAATTTAGTAAAGTAGGGTACTCTTAAAATGGAACATCTTGTAAAAATAAGTATTTTATTAAAACTCCTAGAAAATTAATACATTTTGTGGATGAAAATAAACCTATTCATTTCATCAGATTTACCTTAGAAAATCTGTTTATTCATCTACATAGCTGTGCAGCCCCTAAAACTTTTTATAATGCAAGTCCACTCAGATTTGAAAACTTAGCACTTAGCGATTGCTTAGTTTTTTAAGAGTGATGTATATTTTTAGTACTCACTATGTACTTTAGGTATTTTGAGAACTTGTTTATTGGCATGCTACATTTATTACCAGTAGAAGTTAAGCTAATCACTATGCAAAGTCTAGCAGTTAGGAACAGGCATATTTTAAAGTTACCTGTGTATAGTTCTTGGGACTTTCTCTAACGTGCAAACCCAAGAGTTTCAGAAGACCCAGCTTTATAAGGACTAACTTATAAAATGAAGAAAGATATCACAACAAGCCATCTGAATGTAGGGATATAAATAACATAGATTTGCCTATTTACTAATTATAATGAATGAATATATAATAACTAAAAAACTACATATAATGAATGAATGCTTTATTTTGCCTAGGAAATAACAAAGAATGTGAAAATCATCTGATGAAAATATCCACCCCCATCCATGTATCATGCAAAAACACACCCTTGCTCAACATACATCTAAAAGAATATACACTGATTAATGATAACATTCTGAAAATGTTGATAATTGTAATTCATAAAATGTGAATGAAAGAAAATAGGATTTTTTTATGTCATCTCTAACTTTTTATTGAAGTATAGTGGATTTACACCATTGTGTTAGTTTCAGTTTTATAGCAAAGTGATTCACGTTTGGGATATTTCTTTTGCAGATTATATTTCATTATAGGTATTATAAGGTATTGAGTGTAGTGACCTGTGCTATATAGTAAACCCTTGTTGCTTCTCTAGTTTATGTATAGTAGTTTGTATCTGTTTAACTCATACGCCTAATTCCTTCTTTCTCCCCTCCCTTTCCCCTATGGTAACCAAAAATTTGTTTTCTAAGTCTGGAGTCTCTTTGTGTTTTGTATATAGATTCATTGCCATTATTTTTTAGATCACACATATGAGTTATATCATATAGTATTTGTCTTTTCTCCAATTTATTTCACTAAGCATATTCTTTAAGTTCATCCACATTGCTGTAAACGGGAATAGCTCCTTCATATTCTTAGCTGGGTAATATTCCATCGTGTGTGTATAGAACCACTTCTTCCTGAGTCAGTTGTCTACTGTGGACACTTAGGTTTCCATGTGTTAGATATTGAAATAGTGCTGCTATGAACATTAGGGTGCAAGTATCTTTTTGAATTAGAGTTTTCATATTTTCCAGATACATACCCATGAGCAGGATTACTGGATCGTATGGTAGGTTCTATTTTTAGTTTTAAAGGAACCTCTGACAGTTTTTCACAGTGGCTGCTCCAGTTTAATTCCCACCATGTTAGAGGGTTCCCCTCTACTCCATACCCTCACCAGCATTTATTATTTGAAGACTTTTTGATGATAGTCTTCTGACTGGTGTGAGGTGATACCTCATTGTGGTTTTGAGTTGTATTTCTTCAATAATTAGCAATGTTGAGCATCTCTTCATATGCCTGTTGGCAATCTGTATGTTTTCTTTGGGAAAATGTCTATTTAGGTCTTCTGCATTTTTGACTTGGTTGTTTTTTTGATATTGATTTGTATCAGCTGTTTGTATATTTTGGATTTTAACCCCTTGTTGGTAACATCATTTGCCAATATTTACACCCATTTCATAGGTTGTCTTTAGTTTTGTTAATGGTTTTCTTTGCTGTGCAAAAGCTCTTAAGTTGGATTAGGTCCCAGTTGTTTATTTTGCTTTTCTTTCTTTATCCTTAAGATCTAAGAAAATATTGCTATGGGTTTACATTAGAGAATGTTTTACCTATGTTCTGTTTTATGAGTCTTACGGTGTCATGTCTTATAAAGGTCTTTAAGTCATTTTGAGTTTATTTTTGTATATAATATGAGGGAGTGTTCTAACTTCATTGATTTATATGTGGTTGTCCAGCTTTCCCAACATCAACTGCTGAAGAGACTGTCTTTCCTCCATTGCTTGTTCTTTGTCACAGTCTCCCTTGTCATAGATTAACTGACCCAAGGTGTGTGGGTTTGTTTCTGAGCTCTCTAGTTTGTTAAATTTATCTGTATTTGTTTTTGTGTCAATATCACACTATTGTTTTAAAAACATTTTATTTTACATAAAAGTAAAGCCAATTAACAATGCGATGATAGTTTCACAGCAAAGGGACTCAGCCATACATATACAAGTATCCATTCTTCTCCAAACTCCCCTCCCATCCCAGGCTGCCACCTAACACTGAGCAGAGTTCCCTGTGCTATGCAGTAGGATCTAGTTGGTTATTTTAAACACAGCAGTACGAACATGTGGATCCCAAACTCCCTAACTGTCTTTCCCCCCCATTCTCTCTCCCCTCCCTGGCAACCATAAGTTTGTTCTCTTAAGTCTGTGAGTCTGTTTCTGTTTTGTAAATATGTTCATTTTTATCATCTTTTTAGATTCTCCATATAAGGGATATCATATTTCTCCTTCTCTGTCTTACTTCATTCAGCATGACAATCTCTAGGTCCACACATGTAGCTGCAAATGGCATTATTTCATTCTTTTTAATGGCTGAATATTAATGGAATACAATATTCCATTATATATGTATATGTACCACGCCTTCTTTATCCACTCCTCTGGGATGGACATTTAGATTGCTTCCATATCTTGGCTACTGTAAACAGTGCTGCAGTGAACACTGGGGTGCAGGTTTCCTTTTGGATACCTATTTCTTTTCTCTGGGTATATGCCCATGAGTGGTATAGCAGAGTCATATGGTAAAACTTATTTTAGATTTTTCAGGAACCTCTACACCATTCTCCATGGGGGCTGTATCAATTGACATTCCCACCAACAGTATAGTAGGGTTCCTTTCTCTCCACACCCTCTCCAGCATTTATCTGTGTATTTTTTTTTTTTTTTTTAATGATGATAGCCATTTTACCTGGTGTGAGGTGATATCTCATTGTAGTTTGGACTTGAAAGTGAAAGTTGCTCAGTTGTGTCCAACTCTTTGCCACCTCATGGACTATATAGTCGATGGAATTCTCCAGGCCAGAATACTGGAGTGGGTAGCCTCTCCCTTCTCCAGGGAATCTTCCCAACCCAGGGATTGAACCCAGGTATCCTGCATTGCAGGCAGATTCTTTACCAGCTGAGCTACCATGGAAGCCCTAGAATACTGGAGTGGGTAGCCTATCCCTTCTCCAGTGGATCTTCCCAACCCAGGAATTGAACAGGGCGTCTCCTGCATTGCAGGTGGATTCTTTACCAACTGAGCTATCAGAGAAGCAGTTTTGACTTGCATTTCCCTAATAATTCGCAATGTTGACCATTTTTTCGTATGTCTCTTGGCCATCTGTATGTCTTCTTTGGAGAAATGTCTATTTAGGTCTTCTGCCCATTTTTTGACTGGATTGTTTTGATGATATTAAGCCTCATGAGCTGTCTTGATTAATGTTTTTACACTGAGGTCTACAAGGGTTATGCCTCCAGCTTTGTTCTGTCCTTGGGATTGCTTTGGTAATTCTGGGTCCTTTGTGGTTCCACATAAATTTAGGATTTTTTGTTCCAGCTGTGTGAAAAATATGAGTGTTTTGATGAAGATTACATTAAATTTGTAGATTGCTTAGGATAGGATGACCATTTTAACAATATTCTTCCAATCCAAAAGCATAGGATATTTTTCCATTTCTTTGAATCATTTTCAATTTTATCAATGTTTTATAATTTTCAGCATATAGCTCGTTCACATCCTTGTTTAAGTTTATTCCTAGGTTTACTTATTTTTGATGCCATTTTAAACAGGATTTTTCTTTTACTGTTTCTAAAATTTCATTACCACTATAAAGAAATGCAACAGATCTTTGTATCCTGTATCCTTCAACCTTGCTAAATTCATTTGTTACTTCTAATAGATTTTGTATGGAGACTTTAGAGTTCTCTATGTATCATATCTACATATCTCTATATATCACCAGGGCTTCCCTGTGGCTCAGCTGGTAAAGAATCTGCCTGCAATGCAGGAGACCTGGGTTTGATCCCTGGGTCAGGAAGATCCCCTGGAGAAGGGCATGGCAACCCACTTGAGTATTCTTGTCTTGAGAATTCCATAGACAAAGGAGCATGATGAGCTACAGTCTGTGGGGCAGCAAAGAGTCGGGACACGACTGAGCGACTCTTTCTCTCACACACACACACGGCATCTGCAAATAGTAACAGTTTTATCTCTTTTGTTGGATTTCTGTCACTAAGATTTCTGATACTATGAGAGTAGGCATCATGAGAAGCTATGTGTAGCCATCCTTGTCTTGTTCCTGAATTTAGTGGGAAGGCTTTTTCACTGTTGAGTATTATGCTGACTGTGGGTTTATCATAAACGGCTTTTATTATGTTGAGCTATATTCCCTCTGTATCCACTTGGGTAAGAATTTTTATCAGGAATAGATGTTGAATTTTGTCAAATGCTTTTCTGACATCTTATTGAGATGATCATGTGATTTTTATCTTTCCTTTTGTTAATATGATGTATCACATTGACTGATTTGTGTATGTTAAACCACCCTATGACACTGGAATGAATCCAACTTGATTATAGTGTATGGTATTTTTTATACACTGTTGGATTGCTAATATTTTGTTGAAGATTTTTGCATCTACAGTTGTTAAAGATATTAGTTTATAATTTTCTATTTTTGTGGTGTTTTGGTATCAAGGTAATGATGGCCTCATAGAATTAATTTGGGAATACTCCCTCCTCTTCAATTTTTTGGAGTAGTCTTCAGTGAAAACAAGCTCAAATAAAATTTCAGGATCATCACCCAAACAATGAGATCCAAATATCTGAGGAGAACTCACCAGAACACGTTAGGAGTACCAAGAAGCCAGCAGGGCACAGTGGGCCCTTACTGAGCGCCAGTTCCAGGTAGACTCCAGGTGTCCTCTGGTGAATGTCTCTGATATCCAGGCAGCTGCACCAAGCATATGTCAACAAAACAATTGGTCAATCTAAGAAAGAAATGGAAAATTTTGAGCCAAATTTGAGGACTATAACCCAGGAAGAATATCTCACAAAGTTCCAAGAACCATTTTACCCATCAGAAGGCAGTTATACAAGTTTTTTTAGACAGAAAACTGTACATTGAATGATAGGTTATTGACAGTTTACACAATCCAGAGCTAAGCACTCTGTAGCTCCTTACAAGATCAAGAAGGAATGTTATCTTTAAGGAGTTATCTCGTTGATGCTAGGGGAATCTTGCTCTTTATGGTTAAGCAACTATTTCTGCTGATGGGGGAGGTTTGGTTGATGCATAATGTAGATACATAATGCACAGTAGAGAGGAGAGAGGAAGTCAAAGGGCAGAGAAATAAATTTGTTTAAATCCTTGTCTTTCTATAAAATGAATTTTATTTCATAGCCAGCATTTCCACACTTTTCATGAGTCTACACATCTTGAGCCCTTCTATCGGTCCCAGTAGTTCTCCCCAGCATCCAAGGGGGCTTGTCTGCTCTGTGGAGGACCCTATGACTGGGCTGCCCAATCTGTGGCTCAGCCTCCTTGTTCCCCAGGGCGAGGGTCCACCCATGCAGACTATTTCTTCCTTTCACATTCCTTTCAGGGTCTGAGGTCCCAACCTTACTCTTCTTCTTCCATCCTACCAGTATGTGATTTTTCTTAAAGCTTCCATTGTGAAAAAATTCCACAAGTTTCCAATTAGTTTTCCAAGAGAATTGTTCTGTATGTGGATGTATTTTTGATGTGTTTGTGTGGGAATGTGAGCTCCATTCTCCTATTCCACCATCTTGATCTGAACCCTGAAAATAGGTTCTTTAAAATTTTTTTCACTCTACTACTGAAAATGTTTCAAAGAAGCTTTATTTGGATGGAAAGTAAAAGGAGATAGTTAAATTGATCTGACAAACTGCCAGAATATGGATTATAAAAGGATAGAAAATAAGAGCATTGACTAGCTGCTAAAAAATGATGATGATTCTAGTTGTTGGCAAGAAAAGGTGATTACTGTGTTTTTTGTTTTTTTTTTTAAACAGTATAGTCAAGGCTATGGTTTTTCCAGTGGTCATGTATGGATGTGAGTTGGACTATAAAGAAAGCTGAGTGCCGAAGAATTGATGCTTTTGAACTGTGGTGTTGGAAAAGACTTGAGAGTCCCTTGGACTGCAAGGAGATCCAACGAGTCCAATCAGTCATTGGAAGGACTGATGTTGAAGCTGAAACTCCAAGACTTTGGCCACCTGATGTGAAGAGCTGACTCATTTGAAAAGACCCTGATGCTGGAAAGATTGAGGGCAGGAGAAGAAGGGGAGGACAGAGGATGAGATGGTTGGATGGCATCACCGACTCAATGGACATGGGTTTGGGTGGACTCCGGGAATTGGTGATGGACAGGAAGGCCTGGCGTGCTGTGGTTCATGGGGTCATAAAGAGTCAGACACGACTGAGCAACTGAACTGAAAATCAGGTCAGCATAAGCTTTTAGTATACAACTTGTTCTATAAGAATTATATATAAGCAATTTATCCCATAAATCTGTTCTGTATTACCACGTTCATAACAAAGAAGAAGTTTGTCACTGCTTTGGTATTCTAATAGACATGTGAGGCCCCAAACCTCCTGTTTTTATGAATACACATACCAAATTTCTTTTTAGTCATATACTTTCTCTCACAATAATCTTTTTGAGTCATCATAAGAAAAATCTACCTGCATATAATGTTAAATGGGTTCCCAACCTGTCCTTTGCATGCAGCTCAAGAAAGAACTTTTTCATGTTATGTTGCAATATCCTAATATACCTAATGTTTCTGAATTAAGGCAAGAAAATAAGATGGAGGTTAGGTGGGGATAAAGCTCTATACAACTAAGCCATTTGCAAAACACTTCTGTATTACAATTAACATTATGGACCTGGAGGAATGTCTCTTCAAGAAAGTAGGTCAACAGGTTGAGTATGCCACATGAGCAAGGCACCTAAAATCAAGGAAAGGCCATTTACTGACATTAACAGTGTCCAAAAGAAATACTTTTAAACTCTGCTCTGATCTCAAAACCTCATGTGAACACCTTTCCTCTAAAACAGGAAGTATACAGGAAAAAGTTTTCACCTCATGCCCAGTGTTTGCATTATAAAAATGGTGTAGATTTAAAAGATAAAACTTGGTGTTTTCTTTCCCCTTCAGCATTGGATCAACATCTAGACACTTCATAGTTGATAATTAACTGTTCTTTTTTAACAAGATGAGTTGTTTGACTTTTTTTGCGTTAACACTTTAATTTACCTAGCCACCACCTTCATAGCTGCCCTAGGAGCTGGCATTCCATCATTAAAAGATCATGCTACATACTTTCTGTGTGTGTCTGCTTAGTTGCTCAATGGTCTCCGACTCTTTTGTGACCCCATAGACTGCAGCCTGCCAGACTCCTATGTCTATGGGGATTCTCCATTCAAGAATACTGGAGTGGGTTGCCATGCCCCTCTCCAGGGGATCTTCCCAACCTGGGACTCAAACCCAGGTCTCCTGCACTGCAGGCATTCTTTACTGACTGAGCCACCAGAGAAGCCCACATCCTGTACTGAAAAATAAATTTTGGTGAAGACATCCTTTTTAGTCTTCACCAAAATTTATTTTCCAGTATATTATTATTTTCTAAATACACAGATTTTCAGGGATGAATTAGGACAAGTTAAGGACTTCTCTCTCAATACATGTAATACACATATACCCAATAATGGGTCTGAAAATATCCTCTAGAACACATATGAAAGGAATTACTCTTCTGTGTTGTCACTAAATTACAGAACTTTCTGATACAACTTTTCCAGTACCACTTTTGTCCTGATTATATGTTATTAATGTTGAAACTGGTTTTAACAAGCTTTCGACAAGTCTTTTTTTTTATATTATTATTATTGCTATTACTGTTACAGATTTGACGTTTGAACTGAGTCTACAAGTTCAGACCCACATGTAATGGGTTGCTTCACGGTTGTTGGGAGGCTAGTGTTACTATATAATTTTATACATAAATAACTTCTGAGGATTACATCTGATGGCAGGAAACACAGGACAGATGGATATAATCATTAAGAGATGCTAAAATGTGCCTGAGTGTCCAAGAGACTTATCTAAGGTGGGGACCCTCCTAAGGCAGGGACTTAAGTTATTAATCTTAAGTGAGGCGGCTTTACACTACTAGGTGCTGAGTGAGCTGTAAGCCAGGTGCCTGGGACAGAAACTGACAACAGTCTCTTACACTTGGCCTTAAGGAATGCAATTCAGGATGATGCTTCTGTAATTCTGGACTCTCCTCCGTCTTGTGTAACACTTTAAACTGAGATATTGTATAATTACTCAGAAAAAATAAAATCACCTAACTAAATTCATTTACTAGAGAAATCAATGTTTTAAAAGGATCTGAAGACTTCAGCAACATGCAAATATATGTGCTACTGACCAATGGTAAATAGATTCAGTCCAAAAAGTTTTTTCAGAGGTTTATTACTGTTCTTCCTTATATGGTTTAGTTGATGTTTTGAAGACATCACACAAAAGCTCCTGCACAGAACATACAGATTCTAACTCCATTCACGCTGAAGTTCTTTCTACTATTTACATTATGGAATTTTTATGAATAGTAGTATTCATTACTATTCAATCATTTTTCAGTTACTTATTTTTGTGAATTGGAAATAAGTATCAACTGTAAGATGCAAGTCTAATTTACATGAAAATTAATAGAAAGTACCTTAGTGAAGATGAACACCTTGTTGACTTCATGCAGGCTAAAGTAAACTGACCAACAGTCCTTGTATACATATGTATCTAATAACTAGAAAGAACATAGTTAAAAATGAGATTTTCTATGAAAACCATATCTTACATTTAAAATTTAGAAAACATGAATTATGTGCAAAAAATTATAAAAATACATTTTAAAAAATATTTCATTTTTTTCCTTCTGAACTATGAAACTGTTTACTATGGTCTCCATTCTTTTAGCAGCATTGCTCTAATCTGAAAATTAGGATTTTACCTACAATTCAGATTAAGCACTAAAATATGTCAGTGGTTAAAGTAGTAAGGGCATCAATGAGATATCACAGAGAACCACCTTCTAAGAATAATAAAATAAACGTTAACCAGTAATCATTGCTTTATATAAGTTAAAGTGAGAAAATCATTAAGAAACTAGAACAAATAAGCTACTTTATGAACCAACTGTCTTCTGTTAAAATACCTGCTACATAGTAAGAACTCAATAAACATTCACCAAATTCAAAGAACATTTAAGAGAAAACACCAATGTTATTTAAAATCAACTTTTCCCCTCAGTCCTAAACTCTTGCTCTAGCATAAGGTTGCTCTCAGAATTAAAATGGCTTATTCTATGTTTCTGATAATTCCTAGGAGTCCACTGGTCATTAATTTTGATTGTCCTATTACTAGTTCCAGCATTAAAGCTCCTGACATGCTAAAATTTTCTGTTATCTCGTTTCTGTACTCTAAACTCATTTTATCATAAAGCTGTACTTCTCTAATAAGTGCAATCAGTACTGCAAAACCTTCTGTCTGCTCTACAAATGTTTTCCATTACACTTCCTGGAATAACTTAAGAGCAGGAGCCAGTACCCATCCGGAGCCATGCTTCCCTCAGCAAAATCCTATCCCAAATCTGCCACTTGTCTCCAATGTCACTACCACTAATCTGTTAGAGTCAAAAATACTTGATTATTAACATCTTTATTTTTACTGGGGATTACTAGCAGTCTCCACACAGGAAGCGCGGCTGAGGGGAGCTACCCCATGCCCAAGGTCAGGGGCGGCAACCCAAAACGCCAGGCCACGTCCGAGGACCAGCGGCTGCGTGGGCCCAGGAGGGCTGAGAGGAGCTACTCCACGTTCAAGGTCAGAAGGGGCAGCGGTGAGGAGATAACCCTTGTCCAAGGTAAGGAGCAGTGGCTGCACTTTGCTGTAGCAGCCATGAAGAGATAACCCACGTCCAAGGTAAGAGAAACCCAAGGAACACAGTAGGTGTTGCGATCACACTGAAATCATAATAGCAGAAAACTAGTCAATCTAATCATATGGACCACAGCCTTGTCTAACTCAACGAAACTACGCCATGCCCTGTGGGGCCACCCAAGACGGGCGGGTCATGGTGGAGAGGTCTGACAGAATGTGGTTCACTGGAGAAGGGAATGGCAAACCACTTCAGTATTATTCTTGCCTTGAGAACCCCATGAACAGTATGAAAAGGCAAAATGATAGGATAATGAAAGAGGAACTCTCCAGGTCGGTAGGTGCCCAACATGCTACTGGGGATCAGTGGAGAAATAACTCCAGAAAGAATGAAGGGATGGAGCCAAAGCAAAAACAACACCCACTTGTGGATGTGACTGGGGATAGAAGCAAAGTCCGATGCTGTAAAGAGCAATATTGCATAGGAACCTGGAATGTTAGGTCCACGAATCAGGGCAAAGCGAAGTGGTCAAACAGGAGATGGCAAGAGTGAATGTCGACATTCTAGGAATCAGAGAATTAAAATGGACTGGAGTGGGTGAATTTAACTCAGATGACCGTTATATCTATTACTGTGGGCAGGAATCCCTCAGAAGAAATGGAGTAGCCACCATGGTCAACAAGAGTCCGACATGCAGTACTTGGATGCAATCTCAAAAATGATAGAATGATCTCTGTTCGTTTCCAAGGCAAACCATGTATCATGGTAATCCAAGCCTATGCCCCAACCAGTAACACTGAAGAAGCTGAAGTTGAACCGTTCCATAAAGACCTACAAGACCTTTTAGAACTAACATCCAAAAAAGTTGTCCTTTTCATTGTAGGGGACTGGAATGCAAAAGTAGGAAGTCAAGAAACACCTGGAGTAACAGGCAAAATTTGGCCTTGGAGTACATAATGAAGCAGGACAAAGGCTAATAGAGTTTTGCCAAGAGAACGCACTGGTCATAGCAAAAACCCTCTTCCAACAACACAAGAGGACTCTGCACATGGACATCACCAGATGGTCAACACTGAAATCAGACTGATTATATTCTTTGCAGCCAAAGATGGAGCAGCTCTATACAGTCAGCAAAAACAAGACCAGGAGCTGACTGTGGCTCAGATCATGAACTCCTTATTGCCAAATTCAGACTTAAATTGAAGGAAGTGGGGAAAACCACTAGACCATTCAGGTATGACCTAAATCAAATCCCTTATGATTATACAATGGAAGTGAGAAATAGATTTAAGGGACTAGATCTGATAGACAGCGGTGCCTGATGAACTATGGACGGAGGTTTGTGACATTGTACAGGAGACAGGGATCAAGACGATCCCCATGGAAAAGAAATGCAAAAAAGCAAAATGGCTGTCTAAGGAGGCCTTACAGATAGCTGTGAAAAGAAAAGTGAAAAGTAAAGGAGAAATGGAAAGATAAGCATCTGAATGCAGAGTTCCAAATAGCAAGGAGAGATAAGAAAGCTTTCCTCAGTGATCAATGCAAAGAAATAGAGGAAAACAATACAATGGGAAAGACTAGAGATCTCTTCAAGAAAATTAGAGATACCAAGGGAACATTTCATGTGCTGAAGCTGAAACTCCAGTACTTTGGCCGCCTTATGCAGAGTTTACTCATTTAAAAAGACCCTGATGCTGGGAGGGATTGGGGGCAGGAGGAGAAGGGGACAACAGAGGATGAGATGGCTGGATGGCATCACTGACTCGATGGACTTGAGTTTGGGTGAATTCCAGGAGTTGGTGATGGACAGGGAGGCCTGGCGTGCTGCGATTCATGGGGTAGCAAAGAGTCGGACACGACTGAGAGACTGAACTGAATTGAACTGGCAGTCTATAATTTGCCCTTCTGTCAACCACTTTACACTTTTCTTGACTAAGACATGGACTTATATTTTAAGCATATGCAACAAAGCAAAAGGTTGTACAGAACACTTTTTCACATTTAAGCATTTATAGTGATTAGAAAGTAAGACAGTATTTTAAAGGCTTCATACCTTTTTCCCTTTTCTATTCTAGATATGATCTGTAATGTTTTTATGTATATTTCCTCTGTAAACAGAAGTACATACTGCACAGACATCCTTAAAAATGTTTGGAAAAAACAATGCAAAGTGTTTTTCAATGAGCATGATTTATGAAGAAGCAAAATAAGAATTTCCTTAACAATGAACTGCAAATTGTTAAAATATTTGTAAGTTGCTGAGAAGGTATACAATCACAAAATCATGTGTAACTTTAAAAAAAATTGTAGCAGACCTTAGAAATCATCTGGTTCACTTCTACATGTGAAGCAATTGAGTTGAAATTCCTTCAAAATAAGGAAGTAGCAGTAGTTAGACTGGACTTAAAGTGCAAGAAAAAAATAGGCTTTGTAATTTAAAAAGAAAATAAACCAAAAAAATAAAAAGCCAGAGTGAAAAAAAGTCTCTACAACAAAACTATGTGAACTTTGGCACGTTATTTAACTTTTGGGGCCTGTTTCTTCATCTTTACAAAAGCATAGACTTTAATAATTCTGTCGACCAAAGTGTTGTTAATTTGAATTCATATTCAGGAAAATAACTTTGGCTTTATTCATTAGAAATTTACTGAGTATCTATGTGCTAGGCAATGTCTTTAGCAGATACACAAAGGACTAGGAACCTATAAAGCTCTGAATAAAAACTAGCATTTGTTCCCTTACTTATATCTTTAATAAACATTATTGAATACCGTGTGTGCAAGCAATGGAAATACAATGGAAAAGTAAAACAATCCCTGCTTTCAGCTTAAAATCTTAGTACGGGAAATTCAACCAACAACAATATCTAAAGTGCTAAAACTGAAACAAAGTGCTCTGATAAACACCAATATGATAAAGAGGGTCCACTTTTGAGAAAATATTTAAGCCAAATCCTCAAAGATGAAAAAGCAGCCATACATAAAGCTGGGGAAAGATTATTCGTGATAAGACAAGGTACACAAAACTCAAGAGAAAATAAAGTTTCTTACGGAGAAATTTTCAGTTTTTAAACTCCATTTCTATTGGAGTCCTTTTCTTTCTACAATAAGGCTGTCTGAAGCAACAAAAAATTAAATTCTACAACTTTGGATACTTGCCAGTAAAAGCAAAGAGCTAAATAAGCACAGGATGAATACAAAGACTACATAGCTATAGATGTCTGCTGGACCAAACAGTGTGTCCAAATGAATGGAATCAAAGCTAGACAGTGATAAAAAGAAGACTGTGGTATCCGGATTTTATTTTGTAGGCAATGTAACACCAGTGAAATATCTGAATGTGGAAAATATGATGAAAGATGTAGTACTTTAAGGAAATTTTAATGTCACAAATATGCAAGAAAGATTAAAGCAAAGAAATAAATTATTACATAACAAGGGTTAGGTAAAGAGGGTCTAATTTCAGCAGCTAAAACAGAAAACAGTACTATAGATATGCTACATCCAGACACGGCAAGAAACTGCACGTATGAAACAAAGACTATCTCTAAAGCCAAAAACACAAGGTCACAAACAGGAAGGAAAGAGAACCAGAGCTTGTGACACAGGGAGTTCAAGAAATCTGATATGAATTCTTACATTTTTAAAATTTTATTTTAATTTCTCAATTATCCAATTTATCCTTCTTCATAAGTAACACTGGCATACATTAAGATTCTTTTATCTTTCTTCCAAGTGGTTTTATACAACTAAACAAGCAACTCAAGAGGTATAATATAATTACAAGAGGAAACAGTATGTGTTGACACTCCCGCCTAATCCAGGTGAACAATTCAAAGGCATGTTTGCTTTGGAAATGTGACAGCAAATGACAGTTAGTCAAAAAAGATTCACCAAAAACTACTTTAGGGACTTAGCTGGTGGTCTAGTGGTTAAGACCCCATGCTACCACTGCAATGAGCAGAGGTTCGATCCCTGGTCGGGAACTATTAATAAGATCCCACATGCTTCTCAATGCAGCCAAAAACACAAAACCCACAACCTACTGTAGATACAAGGCACTATGTATAGTAGTTACCACACACTGGCTCTCAAACTCTAAAATTTGGGTTTAACCCTAGGCTCTACCATCAGCTCTGAAAGCTCGGGAAATTACTCAACCCTATTTTCCAATAAGTGATAGCTGTCCACAGGATTAAATGAATTAAAACACACAATATGCACAGAAAAGTAACTGCCATATAATAAATACCCCAATTTAGCTATTATTTATATTGTGCAAGGCACAGGTGGGAATGATTGTGAAATAAGAAAGAATCATCAATTCCAGGAACTATTTAGGGAGACAAAAGTACCTTTAACAACTTGAGAACAATTAGTACAAGATCAGAAATAGAAAAGATTAATTCAAGTTTATGAAATGCTTCAAGCAAAAAGGCTGTAAGTAGTTATGATGCTTTGTTCAGAAAACATCCCATCAGATAAGTAACACAGCTGGCAGTGAACAGCACGAGATTCCTTCAATGCTTAAACTCATTAACTCAAATATTACTAATTTCATACTTGAGATTTAAGTTGTTTTAAAACTTAAGATGAAGTCTGCCAACCAAAGAACCCTCACTAAGTGACTCACTGAAAAAGTAAATGAGATTAGGCCAGGGATTCCAGTAACAATTCATGACTATACACAAGGAACTCTGGAGTTTCTGGTTTAATAATGTGGGGCACATTATAATTCACAGTAAATATCACTCAACACTTTACTGAAAGACTATAGGAAAGGTTCAAACTAGGAAAAATAAAGTTGAAAGGATTTAGTGCACTCTTCGACAACGCACAAATATTTTCCTTCCAACTCTAGCAAAGGGCCTAATGCAGTTCTCACCTTAAGACATCTAAAACCAGAGAGGTGAATTCAAAATAAGCTTAGGTAAATCAATCTATTGATGTATTGTTTTCTCGTATGCTTGATTCACTGACTTACAGATTGCAGATGTTCAATAAATACATGCATATAAACCCAGATGTACAAAGTCTCATTTTCCAGCACCACAGCTGTGCTACGTGCATTCAAACTGGCTAGATACACATTTCATCACTTTCTCCAAAGCATGGCCATTAAACTTATCTTGTCAAAATAAAATGAACCCTGCATTCATATTTTTGTTTCACTTGATACTATTTTAGTAGGTTTTGTCATAACATCTAACACCTACTGAAAAAGAAAAACTCACAAGTTAACTATCATAAACAACAGACTTTCTAGAGATTATTCTTAGTAAGATTTAGCCTTTTAGCTTAAGGACTTTGGTAAGAGCACAAAATCTTCTAAAAATAATTTAAGTCTGCAGGAAATAAATTATTATGGCAGGATTTGGATATCAAGTACAAGGATCCCTACAGGACTAACAGATGTGCTTTAGGCAAGTCCAAGAATTCCCTGAATTATGCAAAAATTATAATAATATTTGCAGAGGATGAGATAGTTATCACCTATTCCATGAACATGAATTTGAACAAACTCCAGGAAATAGCGGAGGACAGAGGAACCTGTAACAGTCCACGGGATTGCAAAGAGTTGGACACGAATTAGTGACTGAACACCAACATATGCAAACATATTTTTTATAGAGAATATAGCTCCCTTTTTTTAAAAGGTCCCCCACAACCCAAATTTAAAAAGGGGCATCTATTCTTTTTAATGGCTGAGTAATACTCCATTGTGTATATGTACCACATGAGGTGGATGAAACTGGAGCCTATTATACAGAGTGAAGTAAGCCAGAAGGAAAAACATAAATACAGTATACTAACGCATATATATGGTATTTAGAAAGATGGTAACAATAACCCGGTGTACGAGACAGCAAAAGAGACACTGATGTATAGAACAGTCTTATGGGTTCTGTGGGAGAGGGAGAGGGTGGGAAGATTTGGGAGAATGGCAATGAAACATGTAAAATATCATGTAGGAAACGAGTTGCCAGTCCAGGTTCGATGCACAATGCTGGATGCTTGGGGCTGGTGCACTGGGACGGCCCAGAGGGATGGTATGGGGAGGGAGGAGGGAGGAGGGTTCGGGATGGGGAACACATGTATACCTGTGGCGGATTCATTTTGATATTTGGCAAAACTAATACAATTATGTAGTTTAAAAATAAAATAAAATTAGAAAACAAAAAAGGGGGGGGCATCTAAAATAGATGCTGAGAAACGGTTTTCACTCATTTTTATGACTTTTTAAGCCATAAGAGCTTTTTGCTAAAATCCAATGTTTCTGATTATCTTTTTTATTTAGTTATACCATTATTCTTTCAGTCCTTTTCTGGAGTGCTACTACACTAACTGGGCTTAACTAACTAGTCTTCCTTTGGCATGAAAATGTTGCCTTTCTGATAGCCCAAGAATGTTTTCCTGTGTTTACCATTTTCAAGTTGATTTAATAAAACTAGAGAGGGTTTTTTCTATTACTTGATATTTTAGTAAGACACATGAAATATGTTTTTTGGTATTTTAGATACTAGTAAAACATCCAAATACAACAAATACGTTTTCATTTTAACAAAAAAGGATATTGATGTGTCACTGTCAGCTACAGCAAATCAGCCTCCAGTAAACAGACCAGGTATCCCCTGGTTTGACCACTGAATGACTATGAATTAAGTGCACTTTTAGATGTTCTCAAAGGCCTGGCCAAGCTTTAAGTGTCATGAACAAATTTCAATTCCTCTAGATCTTTCTCTGAACAGAAATACACACTTCCCCAAAACTGTTTCTAGGCATCTTGCTGGTGGTGGTGGTTTAGTCACTAAGTCATGTCCAACTCTTGCGACCCCATGGACTGTAGCTAGATAGGCTCCTCTGCTCATGGAATTCTCCAGGCAAGAATACTGGAGTGGGTTGCCATTTTCTTCTCCAAGCCATCTTAGGGCCCTCCAGTATATCCTACTCTGACCTTTATGTCAGTAAATTTTAATGGGAAGTTAAAATTTTATCCTAATTTGGGGCCTAAAAGTTTGTGCATCCACATATTAAATTCCAACAGATTATATAACCCCAAGACCACCACTAATGACTAGAACCAAAGACAAAATCTAGATGCAAAAAAAGTCTTTTATACAGTAGGTTAAATGTCTTTTACTCATTCATTCACCCATTCACTTGGACATTAGGTCCCACTGTGTAGCCAGCTGTGGGGATTCAAAGGAAATAAAATATAGCTCTAATTATGCTTAGTCACTCAGTTGTGTCCAATTCTGTGTGACTCCATGAACAGTAGCCCTGTTTGTCCATGGGATGTTCCAGGCAAGAATACTGGAGTTACCATTTCCTTCTCCAGGGGAATTCTCATTTAGTGTATCAGAAAGATTTCACATTTTTAAAGGGTGACTGAAGGGACATGCAGATTGCAACCTAACTTGAACATTACACATTCAAAAATTCAATACTGAACATACCTACAGGTAATTTCTGCCCATCCTGAGCATCTTCCTTTGGTATTATTTCTACAGTATTTGACAGCAATAGAACAAAGAATACGTGAATAATTTTAAATTTTATCCTTTACTAAGGATATCTATCAATTACATGTTAAAATGATACTTCAAACTTAAAGTACAAAAAAAAAAAACCTAAACAAAGCACTATTCTTACAGCAGACTAAAGGGATTTCCCTCCTTTATTAAGTTCTTATTTGGGGATGTATGAATTTGTACTCTTCCTAAGAGGCATGGCGCTAAAAAAAAAATTACAAAGATCATTCTTTTCCTCCTGTTTCCAAAATTTTGTAAGTCACCCTAGATGATCATGAGCTGAGTTAAAGTTAAAAAATTAATATGTACAAGTACCTCATCACAACATTTCCCAGCTGAATTTTTTTCCAAATGACATTTCTGCAAATTAAAATTATTAAATAAATTCAGATTCAGCAAGCAGCTGCTGGGTGATAAGGAATTTTAACTTGAAAGCAACTGTGTAATCTGGCAATCTAATCTTGTAACTCAAATCCAGTAAAACAAATTAGAAGTGAAAAAATCCTAATAATTTTATGATGTGGGAATATATTTCACTATATGTTTAATGTGGGGTATTGGTCACCTAAGATCATTCAAGAGAAAAAATTCATTTAAATTAGAAACTGGATATACCTTTTAAAAAATTTCAACAGTATAATAAATGCTCTATAAAACTGTTAGCTGAAAGCTTAAAGAAAAAATTCTGTTTTAAGAACAGCACTTATTACCCAAAATACTTCACAAAACGTTGCATATTATAAGATATTTAGCTTGGACAATAGATAACTCTGAAAAACGTTCGTTAAATATTTTAAAAAGCAAATTAAATTTTTCTCCACCAGCTAAATTTCTGTACTTTTACTATGAGAATGTCATTCAAATTTCTAAAATAACCCCTGACTTTAAACATCTCTAATATATGTACTTCTTTTTAAAGCAATACTGTCATAAGATGCATTTGTAAAATTACTTAGATTTAGACAAAAGTAACTGAAAAACTTAAAGGGAAAGCCTTGAACACTATTAATTTTTTCCCCACATGAAAAGTACAGATAGCAGCAGAATACCCACTAAGTGACAATATTAACTGGTTTCGAAGGCACATTGTTAGTTACAACATCTGAAGTGGGATTTATTTGACGAATTCTGTGAAATTTTCAGAATATTTGCTGCAACTCAAGTAGAAAAGAGGCAAGTGTTCACATACTATGTTAGCTTGTAGTCAAGAAAGACATTTCAACTAAAATTTGTCAACCCCCCAACATGAAATCACTTAGACATTGCTGATGTAGTATTTGGATGAATTTCTGTATAGAAGATTTTTTCAGACTGACAGTGTACTCAGTGCTTCAAGGGCTAGGTAAAATTAGTTCTCTTTTGGTCAACAGTGCCTAACTTCCACTAGATGAATCTTGGTCTCCAATCCCACTGTCCAGTGCCTGCCTTACATGGAGTTGTACTTCACGGGACCACATAAAGTGTTTACATTATAAAAGGCTTCTAGGTCACTTGGTTCAAATGTAATAGCCGGTTTCATTAATCTTCCAGGAGCAAGGGAACTCTCTCCTATAATTCTCAGGTTGATAAATTTGATTTTCCAAGTATTCTCCACGAAAGGGCAGCGGATGAGTCCAAAAATTTGTTCAAAAATGCCCAAACAAGTGTTTCCTCGGTGGACAGTCCCAGCAACTCCAACCATAACAAGACCATGGGGAGAAGCAGCATATTTTAGTCCATGGGAATCTAGGTTGGGACTGAGAAAAAGATACTCCTCTTTCACTAGTGACAGCAGACGAAGGCTCACAATTTCTGCTCCATGGTAGTCTATCACATTTTGTTCAGATGTGTTGTAATAAAACCTAAGCTTGACATCGTGCCAGAAGTGCTGTGGCCCCCATTCATCTTGAGGTGGTCCCAGAAGAGGATTCTGAGAATTCAGAAGTTCAAAGAACCACTGACAGAATTCTTCACCTAATCGACGAAAATCAACCTTTTCGGCGTTTTTTTCTTCTTTCTCCTGCTGATTAATAAAACCAAGGTTAATTCTCATACTTATTTTCTATCTAGGCTATTTCAGAGTCAAGTTTTCATGTACTAGTTGTAGCAGAAAGGAAATGAACCACCTATGAACTCAATGATAGTACATTCTTTCTCAAAACAGGGAGGCCATTTAAGAAACTCTCAGTTTAAACTTCTGACACTTCTAAGAAATTAAGATTCAACCAAGTCTCTTAAAATATCAGCATAAATTAAGTCAATAATAATGATTTACATAAGCATTTTCTCTTGATTGTGGCAGTGAATCACAGGTATGTTACCTGTCAAAACTTTCAAACTGCTTTAAATGAATACACCTACTGTGGTATATTTCATATGCAGCAAAGTTTATAATAAAACCAGTCTTTAAAAGACACCTCTAAATTTGATTGAAATACATTATTTTCTATGATTGGGATTAATTTCATACACAGGAAGTATGTTTTCCAAAGGAAATACTGTAAAAATACACCTGATAGACTACCATTCTAGTCACCATGTATTCCAGAGCAGAGTACTTCACCCAGATGTTTAAGATCTTATATTTACTGGGCACATGCTCCTACTAAATGTACTGGGCACTGCTTGGCACTTAAGTGCTATTTCCTTCTATCTTCACAAGTCTTATGACACGGATTTATTGTTATGCCTGTTTTATAAAGAAAACAAGGCCCCCTAATTTGAAGTCACATCTATATGATTTCAAAGTTAACACTCTTTTCAGTACATTAAGGAAGCCCTAGAAGATCCTTTCCTACTGTGAAGGCAAACATCTCTCACTTAATTTAACGTAAGTGTGTAGTTTAAAAACTTCAAGTTATCTAAAGGGTCAATAGGTATTTAAATATTCACACAGTATTTAAAATGCACAGTAGAAATACAAAGAAATACAAACAGCCAATGTCAGTTGGAGGAAGTTACTAAAATGGACTTTTTTTTATAAATAACAAAAATTTCTTTCATTTATGCAATTTAATGCCAAAGAAAGTCTTCAAAATAAGAAAGGGCTTACAACAGCATTCTTTTAAAGAAGGAGAAAAAAAAATTAGAGAACCAGAAGCTAAATTAAAATTAAATTGACCCTGCAGTCTATCTTGGAAAGGGGCATGGCAACCCACTCCAGTATTCTTGTCTGGAGGATTCTTTGGACAGAGGAGCCTGGTGGGCTAGTCATAGGATCACGACTGAAGTGACTTAGCATGCATGCATGCAGTCTATCTACTGTCTTTAAAAATCAAGTCTCCATTTGATAAAGGGCTGCAAAACATTTTTCCCTCACAAATCAACAAAATACCACATATACATTACTAAATATAAAAAAAAAAAAAAAGGTTCAAAAGGTAGGGGATATATGTATATCTATGGCTGATTCATGTTCAAGTTTGACAGAAAACAACAAAATTCTGTAAAGCAATTATCCTTCAATAAAGACAATTTTTTTTAAATACTTTGTCTTTGGTGCTTTACTGCTCTTTCTTTAGGATGCAAAAGACAGAAAGCTAAAATTATAAAAAATAAACATTAATTAACCATGTCACCCCAGATCTATGATTAGCTAAAGATTCTTACACAAAACTATGGTTTAGGATATTACTATGAAATCTGTTTTACCTGTTCAGAGAGTCTAATGTCCTCTGTCTTAACTGGCTCTGGTGTTTCCTTCAATTTTGGTTGTAACTGCTTTTTCCAGTAATCCTTTGCATGCTGAATAAGATTGTGTTTTTCAGTAGCTGGAGGTATAATAACACCCTGTGTTGCCAAGTACTTAAATATGATTTCTCGGTGGACTTTTCTTCGCCTCAAAAGTTCTTCTACACTTTGACTGTAGACTAATATTGCACGAATGGCATCTAAAAGAAAATTGTAAAGATTAGCAGAAAATCATGAGTCACTTGTAAATTTGTCCAGGGTTAGCAGAAACACTATCAAATGATATTTTATAAACTCTTCTCATGGCATTATTGCTTTTGTATGAGATGGTTATCATTTTTAAAAACCTGGTTGTCAGGTTTTGGGTTTTAAAAAAAATTTCTCTATAAATTTCCCTACCTAAAATTCCTCCTTCGTTTTACTTCTCGTAAGATATTGTGAATTTAAGCATTTTAAGGAATAGTTGTATTTTAAGAAAAAAACTGAAGAGAAAAAAAAATTCTTTCTAATAAGGTCAATAGACCTACATTCATTTACAATCTCTAAAAACAGACAAAATTACAATTCTTTTCAGTTCAATCTCCTTACTCTACAAATAATGAAAGTCAGGGATACATAAGGCATCAATCATCATACCTGTAAGAAGTGGCAGAGCCAAGACCGTCTCTTTTTTTTTAGAGAATATCTGTTAAACAGACTAAACATTATTTTTATATGTGTGAGGTATGAAAGTAGTGAAAGTCACTCAGTCGTGTCCGACTCTTTGTGACCCATGGGATTATACAGTCCATGGAATTCTCCAGGTCAGAATACTGGAGTGGGTAGCCCTTCCCTTCTCCATGGGATCTTCCTGACCCAGGGACGGAACCCAGGTCTCCGGCATTGCAGGCGGACTCTTTACCAGTTGAGCCACAAGGGAAGTCCAAGAATACTGGAGTGGGTAGCTTATCCCTTCTCCAGGGGATCTTCCCAACCCAGAAACTGAACCGGGTCTCCTGCACTGCAGGTGGATTCTTTATCAACTGAGTTATCAGGGGAGCCCGTATGAAGTATACAGAATGGCAATAAAATGAACTCCTATATACACACGACACAGCTTAAGACATAGGAATAATTAGTATCTTTGAGGTCCTCACTTTACCTTTCCCTACATAATGCTATTCCCTCTCTCTCTTTACCTTACACGTAGATACTCTCCTAACTGCTATTTATCATTTCCTCGATTTTCGTTCTTTTTGGCTGCCCCTCGGGGCTTGTGGGATCTTTGTCCTTCGACCAGGAATTCCAGGAATTGAATCCAGACCTCCAGCTGTGGAAGCACAGAGTCCTAACCACTGGACCACCAGGGAATTCCCTCAATTTTCTTTATAGTAGTACAACGCAACCATGTATCCCTACAGAATATAGTTTGGTATTTCTTTGAATGGTCTATAAACCTAATCCATCACTATATTACTGTAATTTTAATTTTATTGTTTCTGAGATTAAGCTATGTGGATAAACACAGCTGTAGTCAACTGATTTCCAGTACTCTACCCAAGGTAATTACAGACTATGCCACAAGGCATTTACTTTTGTTTTATAGACTTATTATGTGTATCCAAATACAAACACTATTGCTTTGAACATTCCCACACTATTGGTGAATTTGACTAGAACTGTAATAGATTAAAATGCTGAATGTAATTGATGGTGGATCTAAAAGCAAACAAGAAATGAAACTACCCAGTACACTAATGTCTCCCAGCCCAGAAGGGCAAGGAGAATGATCATCACCTGGAACCTGTTACAAAGGTAGAATTTCTGGGCCTGCTCCAAAACTACTGAATCAGAACCTGCATTTTAACAAAATCCCTGAGAGATTCATGGGCACATTTAAGTTTGAAACACTCGGGTAAGCAATCTTCCATTTTAGGAGATAATATCAAACTTGTTTTCCAAAGTAGTAGTTCCAATTTACACTCCCCAGTAGTTGTCAAAGACTTACTTCACAAGATAAACAATACTTGAAGTTTATATGTTTAGTTTTTGGAAATTTGGTACATATAAAAGAGACCATATATTTTCGGATTTTATTTCATTTCTTTCTAAAGATGTTGACTATCTTTTCTTATGCTCTCCCCGCCCCTTCCACCACCCCAGAAATGATTCTTCACATCAACCTAACATTTTTGTATGAGGTAGTTTCATTTCTTGTTTGCTTTTAGATCCACCATCAATTATATTTTAATCTATTCATCAATAGTGTTAGAAGGTGATTACCATGTAAAATACATAAATGCCAAAGAACTACATTAATTCTAAAATTATTTTCAGTCTAACGTCTTAGAAATTCATTTGGTGTTCATGGTTCACTTTCAAATGAATGATCTTAAACGGCGAAAACGTAAAAGGTCTTAAAAGAGAAAGGCAATTTTAAGAGGCAGACTCTGATACTTAAGTCATAAGCAATATAGGAGTCAGAAATTTTCCCATTTTAAAGTAAATTTCAGCAAATTTAAAATAAAACTGGTCAGGTAATATACAAAATGATAAAGGCTTAACGTTCAAGCTACTCATTACATTACAACCAAACAATATTTGTAATCCATGAAATCTACTCTATCGAAATGTTTATTTGGTTCTGAATGTAGTCCTAGTACACAGAATCATCTCTGAAAAAATTTGGATCCAAAAAGAGACTTAGATTCAAACCGTCTACTGCTCTTTTATCACAGCAGTTGTTTTAAGCTCATAAAGCAGCAGACTGATAGTGTTTTTGATATCCTCCCCAAGCTCAAGAAAATAAGCAGCAGCTGATACTCCTCCCCTGATCGAAACTGAAAAAGGAGAACACCCGACTTCCCGAAATTTCTTTTAAAAAATCACTATTCACGTACCTTGAATTTTCGAAACGAAACAAGCAGCATTTGCCCATAACATTTAAAGGATTAAAACCTGGAAAGCAGCGCCATTTTCAGCCCACCATTTCCCCCAGTGCTTGGCGAGGCGGGGATGAGCCATGGATGGCTACGAGGCAACACAGCAGCTATACTGGCCACGATTCCCGGGGGTTCCGTCCAAGTGCAGTCGCGGACCGGCCGTGAGCGAGACCTACCACGGCCTCCACTCACACACTCCGGCAAGCTGTGGGCCGAGCGAGGCCAGAGGAGAGATGGCCACCCTTTGGGGGTTGGGGGGTGGGGTCTACCCTTACCTTGGCGGTCCTCAGGCTGCACCAGACGGTTGGTGATGGTGTCGCAGAGGGCCATGATCTCATCGTTGTCCAATAGGCTGAGCAGGTTACGACAGCCCTCCATCTCCGTGTAGCTGAGCCCCGTCATCTCGACCCCCAGAATGGGGGGAGAGGACGCCGCCAACAATGTCGCTTCCTTAGGCCCAGCGGGCCGGCGCCTTGGCAACAGATACCGGAAGTGCCTTTCCGGCCGTTCACCGCTAAAGAGCCTCGGGTATTCCAGACCCGTGGGCGGAAGTCGTAGTAAATGAGGGCACTCAGGAAACTCGGTGCTCCGATCGGTGGTTCCGGGCTGCTGGGAACTGAGAGAAGTATCTCGCATCTCACTTTAGGGAAGCTCCGCGTTTACACCGGAACGCCGGCCTTCCACAAGATAAAACGAAACCCTCAATTCCTCAGGAGTCACGCCTCCAAAAGAGCGCCTGGGAGGCCTGCGCAGTACAGGTGCGTGGAAAGCTGGCGTCGGCCCCCGCGCAAGGCGAGCTCCCGAGATGCAGCGGGGCCGACCAATGGAGGCGTCTCCTCCCCGCCCGCGGGGCTGGCCCCTCGGCAGCGCTCAAAAGTTGTCTGTGGCTACTTCAGAATTGGGTGGTACACCTGAAGTTTTATATTCTTAAGTTACATAGTTGTGTGTTGAAACAATCTGGCGTTGTTTAACGTTGTACTCGGAAAAGTTTAGGAAGAAAATCACCTACCCTATGCCACGCCTGTCCGCCTTTCAGCTTCACTCGCCAACAAGCTGGGGTCTGCTATTGCTTCTCTTCTGATCCTCGCCGGCTTGGCTTTAGTCGAGGCATTATCGGGAATGGTTTAATGTTGGGGACTCTGAAAACCAGATTGCCAGAATTTTATTCCGTCATTTATTAACTGTGACCTTGAGCAAGCTCTTTGGTCTCCCAGTTTTCTTTCTTGAAATAGATACAGTAGAGATACCTACCTGATGGGGTTGTTGGAACGGGGGAGGAGGGTGAAGAACCGTAGCGCCTAGAAAGAGCCCAGTATGTATTAGTTCATCATTTACTAATTTACAAATGTTAGTGTCAACATTTACGAGAGGCTTAAATGCACTGTCACTGGCTTCTGTCTCCTTCCGTTGTTTTAGCCACCGTTTAGATTTATTAACATTAATTAGATTATTGCCAGTTAGTAGCTAAAATGTGCACACTTGCATATCCAGATGACTTGCCAGTGGATGTCATTTAGGGTACATTTTAGTTATCAGATACCAATTCTTCGTTTTTCATTAAGCGTTGATCGCCTACCATGAGAAATGACACATACTCTTCTCCGAGAAGCCTTTGGGAGTGTTGCAAATAAAGAGATAAGTGCTCATGATACTGGTGCGGAGCCACATGAAAGACATGCCCAAAGTGTGTGTGTGTTTAACATATTTACTGAGCATTACTCGCTCACTTTAACTTGCCAGGCACTGTTCTTTATGCTGGGAACAATTATAGGTCTTTTCAGTTCAGTTCAGTCGCTCAGTCGTGTCTGAATCTTTGCGACCCCATGAACCGCAGCACGCCAGGCCTCCCTGTCCATCACTGACTCCCGCAGTCCACCCAAACCCATGTCCATCAAGTGAATGATGCCATCCAGCCATTTCATTCTCTGTCGTCCCCTTCTCCTCCTGCTCTCAATCTTTCCCAGCATCAGGGTCTTTTCCAATGAGTTAGCTCTTCACGTGAGGTGGCCAAAGTATTGGAGTTTGAGCCTCAACATCAGTCCTTCCAATGAACACCCAGGACTGATCTCCTTTAGGATGGACTGGTTGGATCTCCTTGCAGTCCAAGGGACTCTCAAGAGTCTTCTCCAACACCACAGTTCAAAAGCATCAATTCTTCGGCGCTCAGCTTTCTTGATAGTCCAACTCTCACACCCATACATGACTACTGGAAAAACCATAGCCTTGACTAGATGGACCTTTGTTGGCAAAGTAATGTCTCTTTTTAATATGCTGTCTAGGTTGGTCATAACTTTCCTTCCAAGGAGTAAGTGTCTTTTAATTTCATGGCTGCAATCACCATCTGCAGTGATTTTGGAGCCCCAAAAATAGTCAGCCACTGTTTCCCCATCTATTTGCCATAAAGTGATGGGACCGGATGCCATGATCTTCGTTTTCTGAATGTTGAGCTTTAAGCCAACTTTTTCACTCTCTTTCACTTTCATCAAGAGGCTTTTGAGTTCCTCTTCACTTTCTGCCATAAGGGTGGTGTCATCTGCATATCTGAGGTTAATATTTCTGTCAGCAATCTTGATTCCAGCTTGTGCTTCTTCCAGCCCAGCGTTTCTCATGATGTGCTCCGCATATAAGGGAAATAAGCAGGGTGACAATATACAGCCTTGATGAACTCCTTTTCCTATTTGGAACCAGTCATGTCCAGTTCTAACTGTTGCTTCCTGACCTGCATACAGGTTTCTCAAGAGGCAGGTCAGGTGGTCTTGTATTCCCATCTTTCAGAATTTTCCACAGTTTATTGTGATCCACACAATCAAAGCCTTTAGTATAGTCAGTAAAGTAGCAATAGATGTTTTTCTGGAACTCTCTTGCTTTTTCTATGATCCAGCGGATGTTGGAAATTTGATCTCTGGTTCCTCTGCGTTTTCTAAACCAGCTTGAACATCTGCAAGTTCTAGGTTCACGTATTGCTGAAGCCTGGCTTGGAGAATTTTGAGCATTACTTTACTAGCATGTGAGATGAGTGCAATTGTGCGGTAGTTTGAACATTCTTTGGCATTGCCTTTCTTTGGGATTGGAATGAAAACTGACCTTTTCCAGTCCTGTTGGAGCTTGCATTTTAGTAAGAGACAGAAATGTAATAATGCCAGGAAATTCTATGGCGAGAAGTCAGAGGGATGGAGGAGAGGATGTTGATAGTATATACAGGCTGTGAAGAAAGGCTTCTTTAAGTGACACTGAAGGAAAATCTGAAAAAAGTAAGAGAGACTGAACCACAGAAGAGTGTTCTAGGAAAAAGCAGCAATACAGGTTCTGAGGAAAGAACAGAATGCTTGGCATATAGGAAGGAGGCCAGGAGGCTGGAGCAGCTTGTGCAAAGAGAAGGCGGTAAGAAGTGAGGTTAGAGCTGTAGTCAAGATTGATCTAGAGCAGGGTTTCTCAACAGAGGCATTGTTAACATTTTGGGCAGGATAATTCTTTTTTGTGGGTCTGTCCTGTGCATTATAGGATGCCCAACTGCATCCCTGACCTCTACCCAATGGATGCCAGTAGCACCTTCTCCACTAGTTGGGCTGCCAAAATATCTCCTTCCTCAAATATTTCCTTGGGGTGGGGGGCGGGGTGGTGTGCAAAATTCCCTCAGTTTAGAACCACTGATACAGAACCACCTCTCCAAAAGTGCTTTCTAAAATGAAACTATTTTGCATCTGTGCTAATATAGTAACTGTCAGCCAGCCACACATAGTCATTGAGCTTTTGTAAGGCAGCTAGTATAGCTGTCAGTGAATTTTAAATTTTATTTGAATTTTAAGTTACTTGTAGCTAGTGGCTACTGTATCAAATAGTGCAGTCTAGAGTCTTAACAGCCCGTTGTAAAGACTTTGGGTTTAATCTTTTACCTCAGTCTGTATTTCCTATTCTCAGTCTCTTCAGACTAGTCACAATGGTTTTCTTTTTTTTTAATGTCTTAAACTTACCATGCAGGTACTTG
The DNA here is from genome assembly GCF_029378745.1 of Bos indicus. Taxonomy (NCBI): domain Eukaryota; kingdom Metazoa; phylum Chordata; class Mammalia; order Artiodactyla; family Bovidae; genus Bos; species Bos indicus. Next base: position 36,905,910 of record NC_091760.1, on the reverse strand, counting down.
CCTCAGAGCCTTTGCTCTTACCTGGCACATTCTTCATCCCCTCAGATGTCCGAGTGGCTGTCTTTCCCTTACTTCATTATTTCCCCTGCTCAGCAGTTATCAAAAGTGCTATCATCATCTCTTATCATCCTGTTTAAAATCACCACCTACAATGCCATGCTTACTTATTCTTCTCTACCTACTTTTCTCTATAACATTTATATTGTACTTTTGCACCTACCCACCCCCCGCCCCCACCAAGTAGAATGTGAGTTCTGGGATTCAGGGATTTTTTTTTTTTTTATTGTCTATAAACAGGCTGGCACATAGTATGCAATAAATATTTGTTGAATAAATGAATGAACTGTAAAGCCATTGGAGGATTATAATCAGACTGGATCGTTTTGGCTGCTGTTGTCTAGAACAGACTGCCAGAAAGGCAGGGAACTCAACTAGAAGATTAATAGTCCAGGTGAGAGTGGAAAACATGAAGTCAGAGATGACTGGAAAGTTTTGATTTGAGCAACTGGAACTGCTGTCTACTGAGAGGAGGAAGACTGGGAGATATAGGTTTCAATAGAGAAATCCAGAATTATCAAGAGAGATCTGCTTTCTGGAGAGTGTAATGATGCTCAAGAAGATTAAGCAAAGAATGAGTGAAGCAGAAAAAGAAGTACAGGTAGAGGGAGTAGCAGTGAAAACTGCATGGAACAACATGGCTGTTTTTGGCTAGAACAAGGACAGTACAGGAGCCATAACATGAAAAGAAAGTAAAGTCAGTAAAATTGTAACAGGAAGGGCTCAGCAATAGGCCCTTCAGGCACTTAATTCTTAAACTTTGAAGATTGGCTCTCCCCTTTTAACAGACATGGAAGTCTCAGCTCTGTGGGATGGGCTTAGTTGCCTTAAAGCTATCATGCTAGAATTTGAATACATTTGATCTCACATCTTTGAGCTTTTCTCATTTAACTACATTCTGGTAGTTTCACTGAATACTTCATGGGAAAAAAAAAGTTTTCTAGATTAGCAGATTTGGGGTATAAGATCTGGTAAAAATATTCATTCAACAGTAGTTGTTTAAAACCTATTAAAGGTGACTTCCTTAAATGCCCTGGAAATTGGGTTTCTAAGAAGGCTCTATACATTTAATAGTTTACCTGCTAGGGAAATATGAAGAACCTTGTTGATTTAGATCTGTGGTTTTCAAACATTAGTGTGTATCAAACCCACCTAGATGACTTAAGGACAGATTGGTCCCTCAGCTGATCAAAAATTTAGCATTTCTATTTTCTTGGGGACAGGGCACAATGTAATTTACGGAATCCTGTGAAAGTGCCAACTCCTAACCACTGCACTGCCAGAGAAGTCCCCCAAATTTAGCGTTTCTAATAAGTTCTCAGGTGATAATGCTGCTGTTCTGGGGACCACACTTTTAAGAATCACTGCTAGTAGAGAATGAAACATCAAGCAGCCATGTCTACCAGACTTCATCCTTGTCTCTGAAATCACTGATCCTCAGGCAAGTCTAACCCTCTTCCACTTGGATATTATCAGATCCACTTGTGCCCCATATTTGTAGGGAAAACTGCATGGCAGAATGGAAACTACATGACGTGGTTTTAGGAGGAAACATCAGATTTTTCATTCTCACCTCTGCATTTATTAGCTATGTGACTAGCCAGGTTACTTAACCTTCCTGAGCCTTCGTGTCTAAAAAGCACTGCTGCTAACCGTATTTGGGTTAACAATTAGAGGTAACATACATAAAGTAAGCTGGTACACAGTAATTTTTTCTCCATTTGCATTACCCATAAATAAGGCATAGATCTCTCTCCCATTTTCAGTTTTTATTTGAAGTAATACTGGATTGCCTCCATTTCCGGTATGGGTAGATATACAGCCCAAATTTCTGGCTTCATTATCGGTTGATTCTTGAAATCAGTATGAATTTTATGCTATGAAAGCAATCTAACTCATTTGCCTTGGAAATGTATTTAACATTCGATTGCTTCCCAGCATTCCTCAAATTCAGAAAAGAAAAAATAGGAAGTTGAGATAACCCCAGTAACTTTATATCTAAATACCTCAATGCATTTATTTAATCATCTAAGATCATATGACCATGAATCATAGATGGTGAATCCTAGATCTCAGCTCTGGAACGCTTTAATAACTTTCTCATAGTGTTTTTCAAAGCATAACATTTGTAATATTTGCAAATCACCATAATTAACAGAATATCTATTCTTTCATTTGCAGTGCTATCATCGCATCAAAGAGCTTCTCTTTCTACTTCAGCTCTCACTTAAGTTGAAAATTATAGCAAAAAGTATAGGAGGTTTACCTTTGTTAGTGAGCCAAAAGAGTAGAAGCCCTCATGACCAAGGACCTCCTTTTAGGTACAGATTACTGGCTTAAACATGTTCCCAATGAGGTGCTTCTGTAGGAACCAATTATCATAATGTACATCTTATTTCAAAATGACTTCACAGTCTTTAAGTTCCACCAGAGGCTCTTCATCTCTGAAGAATTACCAATGTAGATCAGTCCATCCACTGTCCTGGAGAGTTCTGACATTTGTCTTTCATGTACTAAGTTTGCAGAGGCTACTATTTCATACTGAAACTACTTACCTGAAATAACTTTAGTAAACAGTGTTCTATCAACTTGTAATTCCTGCATATGGACATTAGTTTAAACAATGTCTAAAAATATCTATTTTGTGTAAACTTTTAGAGTTTTGTTTTCCATGTATTTTAAAATCACTCAATAATCTGAATATAGTAATATTAACTGAAATACCTCATTCTCTTATGAAGCATAAATTTATTTAACATTTACCTTAAGCCTAATTCCTTTTGAAGTAATGTGCTACATAAAACTGAACACTTCATTACCAACAAGGACAATGTTTTATTGAACAAATCTATGTACAGTACAAAAAATTTCTTGAAATGAGACACTATTGTTGATTTATTGCAGTTCAATGGCTCAGTTTTAATTTGTACTCTTATAAAATGCAAAGTAAAATAATTTAATGTTCAACAAGGAAGCACAAATTTCCTTTCTTGCTGAATCTGTAATACCTTTCACATATTAACAATTCCAAAATGCATATGCAGCATTTAGTCATTCTGAAAAGGTGTTTTACAGTACCAAATAAATTAAAAAATAAACACTACCATTCTTTTTAGGTTTTTCCACCCATACTACAGTTTGAACCAAATATGAAAGGAGTACGGCTGTACTTTCAAGTGTGATTTGAAGAGAATCACAAGTTTGATGTTATAAGTTATCTTTTCATTATATAATTGGTGGTTTAAAAGAAAAAAAATATGGCTAAAGCCCAAAGTACCAGTGTCCTTGTCCACGAAGGGTCTCCTTTTCTATCTTCTCCATAATATCTGAGCAGCAAAATTTCAGATTTGCTATTCTTTTGACCTTACTGAAACATGGCAGAAAGCTAGTATTTAATATTTCAATGGAAATTTTTATTTGACAATGAAGGATTGAAACCTGGTCCATGTAAGATAAACACACCCTTAAAATAGAAGGAGTAGAGAAGAAAAAGAGAAGATTTTGAGGAAAAAGAAGAAAGCTTCCTTGTCTTCTGAATCCCACATTAAAAGTGTTAGAAGTTTATGCACCTCGTAAAAGCAAAATGATGTAAGTTTTATAAGGCATACATAAGAAAATGCACATATTCTTTCAATAGCAATTATTTGATAAGAGGTTAGAAATAGAACATTGTGGTCCAATAGAATTTTATAAAACAATCCCTTGATGTATAAACCAATTTGATCTCAGTCTTTCAGAAAGTTTTCCCTTAGTAAAACAAAAGTAGAAATAAAACCTCAAATTAAAGACAAAAAAATAACAAGTGGAATATGTTTAAAATATTTTGGTATGAACTACAGAATGAGTGAAAACAATTTGCAGACATGGATTTATGTCAATAGTTACAACTTATAAAAAATAAAAAGTTAAAAATGTGATAAAATGTTAAGCTGTGATTTTAAACTTCTGGAAAAGATACAAAGCAGAAATATTTCAAAATAACTTCATTGCCCATATGAACTAGTCTCCAAACAGGCTTTTTTATTACATGACTGAACTGAAATAGAACTCAAGTATTATATTTTAGTATCAGGAAGCATGGAAAATGGTTTTTTTCTTTAGTTGACCTTAAAAGACATAAAAATCTGATCAAGTTGTTTATCTTATGTTATTTAAATGTAAAATCCATAGCCTAATATAGGCTACATAACAAAACAAAAACCTGATTTGACTGAAATGGACTGATGACTATCAATTGCATAGTAGTAAATGCCTATGATAAATAATAAAATTGGGACATTATTTTAGATATCTGGTTTACCATGACCTGGAAATCCTAATTTAATATGCTGCCCACGAAGAAAAGTCTCACTTCCTTAGTGGCTTCATTTAAGAAGCTTTAATATCCAAAAATTTATAATGTAGGGTCTCATGAGATTATATACTTTGAACAAGAATATACCAGTTGGAATAACTGGAATATTTGGTTGACATATTTGTACGTTAATAGCTCTGTTTTTAAGGAATCTACCTTTGCAGCTTTTGTTCATTTTACCCCTGCTATAGATTAATACCCTATTAGGTAAAAGGAAGTCTTTAAGCTTCTTCTTTTAAAGACTATATAAGTGGAACACATCGGAGAGGGTATTTTTAAAAACTTTTTAAACAATTTATTGGCTATTAAGTTAAAATCTTCCTTAGGAAAATTACTGGTCATCAAAGAAAATAAATGCATCAATATATCTTACTGTGTTCTTGCTGTGCAAGTTTTTGTGTAAATATTTCCTTTTATATATAAAAATCACTATTCAGGCCAAATTTATCAGAAATAAATAAGAAAGCATGAGTAATATGGCTTATTTTAGAATAAACTCTAATTGAATAAAACCAATGAATTCTTGACCTGATTCTTGGCTGCGTATTTTTTTTTTACAGCCAGTTATTTTCATAGGACTGTACTTAGATAACTCACATTAATGTCTAAAGGACCTTACTATGAATCATCAAGCAATGTCCTAACACTACTCTATATACAAATAGAAATATCCCAGTGTGCTTATACCATTATTCACATTGAAAAATTTGCAATTCAGTGTTTTCTTTCAACTAAGACATCTAAGACAGCCTTTAATGGTCTTATATTCCTCCCATCTCTCCCCAGAGTTACCGCTAGTATTGAGGCTGCTGCTTACAGCTCATTGGTATTATAAAAATGGAAAGTGGAAGGTTCTGTCAAGAGCTCATTAGCAAAGCACTATTGTTTTGCCTCCTGTTAATTTTCAATGCTGGCATGTCATTCATTGAACTCTGACCTAATCAATCCTCTGGAAACAAGTTACAATCTTTTATGGCTAGGATGGTGGTAAGTTTTATTCTGTCAGTTTCTAAATAATAATAAACCAAATAGAAATGGTTCTTTAAAGCATGTTTGATCCAAAAGAAGGACAAAATCTGATTACGCATGACAAGAATCCTATTTGTAGAATACTTTAAATTGTTTATTGTAAACCACTCCTTCTTTTATATATATATATATAATGGGTTAGTTCTTCCCTTTCTGTAAGGCCATAGCTGGTTATTCTTTTTGACTGGTTGCCTGAACATGTTTCTCACATAAGCGAAACTGAACATGCTGCTATTGATCATCATCAACTTCTTTAAAAAAAAAAATGTGGTTTCTCTGGATAACTGGTACTTTGGGAGTTTTGTAATAACCCTTTTGGAGTCTAAACCAGCACATCTCCTCTGTGGGTTCATTCTAGAAAATGTGCTTTGTCTTTATCTTTAGTAATCCAAGATCGCTCTAAAATTAAGGCCATCAGGGAAATAGCAAAATGATGATGCATTTTCTTGTAGTGCATTTTGCACACTACTGCTTGATCGACAGATCTTTCTGAAACATTTTTATCAGGCACCTGTAAAACAGAACACGTCTGTTAATTCATATTTTATAGATGTTCATCTAGTATTCTAAGTTAGATTTCCTGTTTGTTTATACCCTTACTCATTCAAAGAATATTAATATTAGTAGAAAAGTATGTTCTTCTTTAGCTCAGTTTTTCAATTATTTTGTTTTAAAAAAATTTTTGTTTTTGTAATAGAGGCTCAGCTTCACTTGTTTTATATTCTGGCATGCAGATGAAAAACATTTTCATCATAATTAGTTTGTCTTCAGATTTCTTATTACATAAAAACATAGAATGAAGAAAAGCCTCAGGTAGTTAAAATGTATGATCCAAAAAGTATGAAAAAACTGTGTTTAAGTTCTGGCTTCCACAAGTTCATAGGCCTATGCCTGTGCAAATTACTTGTGAATGTCAGTTGCTTGATATATAAAACAGGAACAGAACCTTATGGTGGTTATATGGATTACACGAAATAACGTATGGAGTAGTGCTTTATTATCTGTGTTATACAAATGTTAATTTTTTTAACCTTATGACGATTTATGGCATTTTCTACTTCTACAGATATACCTACTGAGAAGACAGCAGACTTACTTTCATCATCTGAATCAAATCCAAAGAGGGTCTGACATTTCTTTTGTGCAAGGTGAGCCTCAAGTGCTTCTGCATTACAGTAGGTGGTCAGGCATTTGCCACATCTTAATCTTTTCACTGATTTTTTACAAACGTTATCTTGATCAGAACAGGCATCTACCCTATCAGTCAGAAATTTTCTGCGTTTTGGCATACTAAGGTACCGTTCATCAAGGTAACTGGGAGGCAATGGTCTGACATATGGCTTTGTTAAAATTAAGCCATATGAAGTGTGTTCGCTCGTCGGATTTGGTTTGGAAGGTGCCTGAGATACTGGCAGGGTATTGTGTTCTTGTGGTACAACACTGGGTAAAATGGAACCGTTTTCTGTCCTGATTCTATTTGTATCAATTTTCAAAGCAGGATCTGATGAAACTAAAGGTGTCTGCTCTATTCCACTGTGTCCATTGACTAAATCATTAATACTACAATTATTTTCAGAATTTGGTTCTATGTCAGGCATCTTTTGGTCTGTCAAGCTTGTATCAGAAACAGTGTCATCAGAATGTTCATTTCCATTCTGAATTAAACTGTCTGTTTTCTTTTCCATACTTTCTATACATGTCTTTGGTTCTGTAATATCTTTCCTTGATTTGCTAGTAGAAACTGGCAGACTAGTAGTCTGTCTCTCATTACCAGATGAGTCTTTTTCCTGATGATTAGATTTTGAGTCTGTAAGAACATCCCAAAGAATTGCTTCACTTGGTTGTGCAGATGATTCTGGTGTTTTACTTAAATAATGCTGAGCTTCATGTTCATATAGCAGAGGAAGATCTTCAAAAAGCTCATGGCATTCTGGAAAACTACACTGAGCTTGAAATATCCTGTGACTTTTTGTGTGCTGAGCAAGTTGGAATGGCAGCTTAAATGATTCATTGCAATTAAAATGCAAACAAAAATACACATTTGGATAGCTGTGTCTATTAAGGTGATCTATAAAATGTTGAGAATCTTCAAATTGCCTTTGACAAAATTTGCATTTTCCTTTGCTCCACTTCATTACTGTTTGCCGCACATTTAAATCAGTTGGATGTACAGTCCTTGCATGCTTATTCAGAAATCCAATTCTTTTAAATATCCTGACACAGCCAAGAGCAGGGCACTTAAAATTTCCTTCTTGATCTGTTGCATATATGTCTTTTGGATGGCACACAGCTCCATTGATTTTATGAAGTACTGAACTTTCTTGATTCAGGTCATAGTCATCTTCTTCATAATCACCTTCCTCATCTTCTTCCTCCTCATAGTCATCCACACAGATAGGTAATGGCTCTGAGACATTATTTAAAGAAGTATCAGGGCTGCCATTTTCAGTAATGTTTTCAATAACATCTTCTGATACATTTACAGGAATTTCAGTGAATTCACCCACATGTGCAGGGATGACGTCTTTGTTTCTGTCACTGGAACCAGTAATAGTCTCTACTTCCAAATCTTTATTATCAGAATTCCCATTTTCAAATGAAATGAAAGTATCAGAACAATTCATTTCTTCTAAAGCAGGATTTTCTTGATCCTCTTGCTGAGCTGCAGCAATTTGCTGTCTCTGTATTTTCTTAACGTGATTCTTTAAATGCTTCTGCATAAGTCCTCTGTTTCTAAATTTCCTGCCACATATCACACATGAAAAACTGCCCTTTTTCTGATGAGCCTGGGCATGCCTTACAATGTGACCACCTAGAAATTCCTTGTTACATAACATACACCGATGCCTTGGGACATTGTGATCTACTCTGGAAGCATTAAGAGCTGTAAGGTTTTTCTTTGCGTTAATAGGGCCTTTTGGTTGCACTCCAGATATATCATCAGGATCAAGCTCTCCAGGGCTCTGATCTGTAAGAGAGTCAAGCCCTTCCTCTAAACTGTGCTGATCCAATGCCTTTTTTACATTACCTGCAGAATTTTCCAGTGCACTTTCATTTAGAAATCTAACTGCTGACTTATCACTCAGTAATGCTACACAGTTTTTCTTAATCATTATGAAGTTCCAGAATTCAGGATCAAAAAACAATCCCTTTTTCAAAATTGGAAGTAATTCAAAACGAACACGATTTTGAACACTACTTGTGCCTTCATTGTATTCTTCATCTGGACGTTTGTAAAGCTCTTCAACAGTATGATAAGCTTCCAAGGAGCGTTCAAGAAAAAATATCGAGAGTGCACAAATCCTGAGAATCTCCAAATCATTTGGTAAAAAATGTGCAATTGTTTTATAAATTAGACATTTAGTTTTGGGATCATCATGAAGATCTAGTTGTAGAGCACAACCACATATTTCAACACAAATTTGTAAGCCTTCTTCTTCAACCTGTAAAAGAAAAATTACCACTGAATACCTTCTAAAAAATCAACACTTACTAGTTTATCTTTTTAAAATACAACTCTGAAACAAAAGCTGAATAAACAAACATAGCATTCTAAACATGCAATTTTCTTCAATGGGTAGCCTTGTTTACTCTTTTTTAATATATAAATAAATTTTTATTTATTTTACTTGAGAATAATCTGGAAAAGATAGCATTTTAGCTTCAATTTATTTAATTTTCAAGTTTATGAGCCTTACTAACCATAATACAAAATATTATAACCTTATGGTGATTAAAATATAAATGCGTCATAAACTTATGGTGATTAAAGTTTATTACAAATCTAGATTTTTTTAAAAAAGGATGGGTTATGGAAACTCATTCATAAAGCTGCACTAAATAATATTATTTTACTTATTAAGTAATATTATTTATCAAAATAAGCAGAGAAATGTAATCCATATAAAGAAGGCAATTACAAACTTTCCAAATCAGTAAGGTATCAGAATAATGAACATACTGAAAGTTATCTGAAAAGTACTCAAGCTTTGAAACTTTTACTGATGACTCAAATATAACTGCATCAAGCTTTTAGTTGGGAATTTGTTGATTATCCACCTGAATTCAAGTTATAAATAATGCCTCTAGTGATTTGGAATGATCTGCTCATTTGAATAGAAAGAGATAAAATAGTCTGTTTTTAACAGTTGTGTGTGTGTATCATATCGGCTGCATATGGTAAATTACAGATGACGGGGGGAACACAACTTGGCCATCCTCATGTCCTCTGAGTTCCTTACATGCTGTGTAACCCTTACTTACAGTTCTACAAGCAGACCTTAACTTTGCATATCACTTTACCTAGATGGTAAATTCCTACCTATCTCCTACTCAATCTTTGAGAATCCTAAATAGCAGGGACAGTATCTCATGTGGTTACTATCTTCTGTGGTTAGCACAGGAGTTGGCATATAAAGACCTTTGAATAAGTGTTTGCAGAATGAATGAGATCAGATATATTATACCAATTTTAGTCTTCTGTAAATCTACCATTTACAACTTGGAATCCTTTTCTGAATTTAAATTTCTTATTTCTTATTGTTACTTATAATTTCTAATGGTCAGTTACAAAACCTGCATAAAATTTTCCAGATACAGTAAATGCAAATCCACTACTTCAAGACAATTCATTCTTTTTCTCCAAAGTTCTATCTACATCCTCTACCTTTCTTCATGAATTATAATGTACTTAGTTGCTGAGGTTTAAAAAAATTTCAGGATCATCACAAAAGTGAACATGCTAAGGCTACTTTCTAACCTGAAAGCCTTTAACAATTCCACTACATTTAGGAATTGTTTCAAGTTTTAGTGTAATATTCAGTCCCTTCTGAATCTCTAGCAACCTGAACCCCACAGTAACTAAACTCTTTGATTAGTTTCCCCATCCACACTCTCCTGTTAATGCCACTGGACAGTTATGAGAACCAAATAATAAAATGAGGAAAAGAGGCTCTGTAAACTATGAAGTCCTCTACAAATATTAGTATTATCCTATTCTACCATTTAACACCCAGCTGAAAGCAGCCTCCTTTGTGAAGCTTTTTCAGATACGCTATCTGTAACATCTCCTTCTGAACTCATATAGCATTCATTACCTGTGCCTCCTTTCACAGCACTGAGGCATATGAATGATCTATTCCATCAGATAAAAATGTTTTTAGTAGAGTGTATAAGAAATTAAGCACATTTTAAATACTTACTTCATCTTTGAATTTTTCTTATCATGTATTCTTAGGTTGACCATGCATGTGACATTGAGAAAGTTCTAAGATAATTGACTGAACTTCACCTATATTTTAAACTTTCTGTAAGAGTCTCTCAGTTTTCGGTGAAAAGTGAAAGTTTTAGTCACTCAGTCATGTCTGAGTCTTTGCAACCCCATGGACTGTAGCCCTCCAGGCTCCTTTGTCCATTGGATTTTCTAGGCAAGAATACTGGAGTGGGTTGCCATTCCCTTCTCCAGGGAACTTCCTGATCCAGGGATTGAATCCAGGTCTTCTGCACTGCAGGCAGATTCTTTACCATCTGAGATGAGAATCATTTGTTTAAAAAATATAGACAGAAATCTTTATTTTTAGAAAAGTTTTATAGGTGATTCTGATGCACTTCAAATATTAAGTGCAAAATTTGCACTCTATAGCATAGATTTTTTTTTTTCCCCATTTTTTGGTGGCATGAGAGGTTAACTTTGATGATGCATTTAAATGACAAATGACTATTTAATAATGAAGCTATTAGTGTAGTTAGCTAAAAAGAACCTAAAAAGTCCTCTGATGCAATGCTTTATATCATCGGAATATGATACAAAACTTTGTTATCAGGGGAATATGATCATTACATGGTCATACATCTAATGAGTAATGCAGTAATAAATATGATAAATGCATAAATGTATAAAAAATTAAAATATATTATTTAATGGATGCTTCCTTATGTATTTAAAAGTAACCCACATAAAGATTCAGTTAAATGGAGCTATCGAAAATGTAAGGTAGCTTTATCTTTCCTATCTTTGTATTCAAAGTTCTGTTAATATTTGAGGAGAAAAAGTACAAAGATCTAAGGATCTACTCTCATGTGTATATAAGAATCTTATGTAGAACTGTACACACTTGCCAGTAGCCCATGAAAAACTTGCTTCACAAACAGGTCATGGGTTTTTACTCTTATTTTAAATAAACATTTTAAAAATTTGTCCTTAGGTTTCAAAAATGCCTCAGAATTAATTGTTCCTTTTCATTCTAAACATCAAACTTAAAACTATGAACTGTATTTCTCTATGACAGTGAATTAGGTATTACCTATAGTTACACAAAGATCATCTGCAAATTAGTTAAGATTATATAAACAGGATTTAGAATAATGTTAAAAGTGACAGGCTTATTTAATTTTAAGAAAAGAGAGAACAGCTTCTTACAGAAGCAAGTTGTTCCCACATAAAACTTCACGTAACACTAAATTGGCTTTTTATCTCTTTTTTTTTCCAGTTATTTTCATTTACGTATAAGCTTTGTGTCTTGGGAGTTTGAGGTTAGGGGGAGGGGAGTATATAATATATGGAGAACGTGGCCTTAAAATCTTTCTTTACTTCAATTACATGATCAAATAAATTTTATGAGATGCAAGTTTCCGTGAACTGTCATTTAACTTAAAATGAAGGGATAAATATATACTATTTACCTCATCTTTAATGATTTTCATGAAAGGAAATATGACTCTCACATTAGTTGCTGTTCTTAAAAGCTGGTAGCACTGATCTACAAAAACTTGTTTTGAAGGATTAGACTTTAGCTGAAGTTTACTCCATATGAAAATCAACTCCCTGTAAATGAGAAAAAAGAGAAATATCAAAAATACAGTTTATTCAAATACAAACATTACCTGTCTTTCCTTTATTCTGTAGTGCCCTGGCTGGGATGTATACAAAGTGGGTGTAAGTGGATATTACGTTAACTCCAAGCTACTTCCAAAGCTACCTGTTTGGGACTAACAGAAGCTGGGGGAAAAGGAGAGATCAGAAATTACGACTTGCAATGGTACAGAATGTATCCCAATCATATGCCAACAAACCTAAAGCATCTCTAGTACTTGATCAAAACACATTCTAATTTCAATATACCAATATTAATGAGATTACTTAAAAAAATAACTTTGACCTTTAAATTAATATCCACTTGCAAATTTAGAAATCAATGTTGTACTTTCTGCAAAGAAGAAATGGTTCATACTTTTAAGATACCAAAAGTACTACATATTAAAAGTATTAAGTATATTATAGCACTGATTCTGACATTTTATGTTTTATACCATCTACTCTTCCATTACAGTGTAGTACATTTAAAGGAACAAGCTATGGACCATTTAAAATATTTCACAGGTAGATTCTTTTCTAAAATATGGAGGGCAGAGGAATCTGGTGTGCTGCAGTCACAAAGAGTTGTACACGACTAAGTGACTGAACAACAACAACAGGAGCGAGGAATGGGTTCTGAGACAAAGGAAATTGTAAGGTATAGTTGAAATGTTTGGATATTAAATTTCAGCAAATTAGAATTCCTTGAAAAGTGTCATAAAAGTTACATAAAGCATCTTAGTCTAAAAAGTATTAAAATAATTGATGAAAATATATTTCTTTTAAAAGCAATATACTGATTATATACTTTGAGCCCAGCACTTAAAGCTATTAAATCTAAGGACAGTTTGACTACTATCATGAAGGTGCACATACTCTATTTAGAGAGACAATACAGAGAATACAAAACAAAAAATGATGGCAAGCAACACAGAAAGTAAAACCAAAATTTCACTTCCATTTCACACTAGCTGTGTGGGTGTTCCTAAGTTTCAGTTTACCGTCCACTTTTTTTTTTTTTTTTTGCACACAGAATTCCTTTGAGAAGCTCATGAGGTTTCATAACATGCTCCCAAATCTCTAGCTCTGACTTCTCCAGTTTGCATAACTGGTTATTTCAATTTAGATTGGTTTCTATCACTTTAATCCATTTCAGTTCAGTTCGTTGCTCAGTTGTGTCCAACTCTTCGCGACTCCATGGACTGCAGCACGCTAGGCCTCCCTGTCCCTCACCTCCCGGCATTTGCCCAAGTTCATGTCCATTGAACTGATGATGCCATCTAACCATCGCATCCTCTGTCGCCCAAAGACACTAAATATTCCTCTAACCTGTTTGGTTTTAACCTGTTTGTTTTTCATAGTCTCTGATTTTTATTATACTTTTGCCCACAATTTTATCATTCTCCATGTTACCACCTTAGACCCTTTAATTTTCCATATGTACTTCTATAGGGGTTGCTAAACTAATCTGCTACCAGTCTCCTAGATTATTTCATTTAGTACTTGTTCAGTGTGCTTTCTGGTATTAAAAGCAACAGAAACATGGGTTTAGGAGTCAGAAGGATCAGGATATGAATCCTGGGCATTCTTCTAGGTTGGTTTCCTCAGTGTCAGTTAATGTGCTTTATTTATTCTCTTTTTCATTTGTTGATTGCTCTACTTGGAAAATAATTATTTCTAAGATGAGCTTATCTGTCAAAGTCCTTATCAAGTAACTCTTCATGAAAACTTTCATGAATACCCCAAACTAAAGTGATAATTATTTCAGAACAGATCTTATCTGTCTTACTGATTTCATGCCTTTCATAAACTTCCTTGTTTTAGAAGGCCTGTTTCCTCACATATTAATGCATTGTAAATCTTCTCAATGACACACTGTATGGTGGAGCTAATGGAAAAGAACAGGGATTGAGAATAAATGAGACCTACTCACCAGGCCTGCGTCTCAATCAGGTATTATATACCAATTGGGATGGTACGGCCCAGTCCACAGTGAACCATCATTTTCTAAGAATAGCCCTAATACACAGGGTTGGAAGCTCAGTGGCCATGCCTTCTATATGACCCTCCTCACTATTCCTGAAATATTAATCTAAGGATGGGAAACTGACCTCAGTTCAGTTAGAAACCCTGGAATGGTCTCAACTCTAAACTATGAAGCCTGGGGAGTGTTGCCATTCTTCTGGTCTACAAAAAGAAAGACTGAAGCCAACTGGCAGATCAGAGATACTTTTAAAAAACCCCAGCAATCTCAACATCCTTGTTAGCAGTTATTTTTGAGGACCACCCATATCTCTGCCCTTGATGTGGCTTGTGTAATATCCCAGTATTCATTCAATAAATGCTACCTTTTCCCTGAACCAGTTATTCCAACCCCATTTTGTTATTATTAATAGCTGTGTGGCTTTTACTTCTTTTATCCAGAATTTTCTTACACATAAAAAGCATTAAGACAGATAAGTGAAAACATCTAGGTAAAATGTCTAGTATATACTGATGTTTATTAAATTGCTCACTGATAGTCTTCTTTATGAAGACCAGAGGGAAACTTTAATGAACCTTCTGTTTTCTTTTCCCAAAAAGGGTCCTTACAAAAAACATAGCACTGGGACTTTCCAGTGGTGTAACAATCCGCCTTCCAGTGCAGGAGATGCAGGTTTGATCCCTGGTTGGGAACTAAGATCCCACATGCCTTGGGGCAACTAAACCCCCTCACCGGAACTAGAGAGCCTGCATGCTGCAGGTTAGAGAGCCCGCACCCTTAAAAGCCCGCGCACCACAGGTAGAAAAGCCTGCAGGCCACACTGAAGAGTCTGCACGCCTCAATGAAGACCCAAGTGCAGCAAATAACAAACAAAAAGCCTCACAGCACTGACTTGGTGTACAAACACATTTCCCAGGTAGCTCACTGCTAATATAACCATCAAGTTATCTAATTGCAGAGAGACTATAAAATGATTTATAGCCACCCTTACCACATAGATTTTTTTCATACTATACCCATTTTATAATAAGTAATATTTAATAGTAGAGGCTGCTCAGGTTTGAATCTTGGCTTCATTTATCCCATAAGATTGCTGGAGTAAATGAGATAAAAAATATATAAAGCACAGATTAATGAAAGCACTCAGCCAATACAAGCAGCTGTTATTATTATTTTATTATTGATGGTGAGAGAACTAGATTAGTAGCTTGTTTCATTGGCTTGAGTCAAGAATAAACCTGGACTGTACATCAAGTTTTGTCCTCAGAAAGGGGAGATGAAGAACAAGCTGAAGACCAAAATGAAACAGACAACACAGACCTTGTAAGCTGGAAGAATCCTGCTATTTAAATTACAGTGAAAATCAACTTTTACAAGAAAGAAGACCCTAGCACTCAGAAATATAAAGGAGAGAGGTAAAAGAAATAAGAGGGCAGGCAATCAGAACTCAGCCTACTCAGAAGAAAGGACAAAGAAGCAGGCTAAGGAATCCTTTTTTGTTAGGCAGCTGGGAGGCACACACCCACCTTCTATTTTTAGAAGGTGACTGTGGCCAGGAGCAGGAAAGATAGGCTCTGTTCTATTTTTGAAGTTCCTCTCTAAAGAGTAGAAATTGGTTAGCCAAGAGAAGAAGAAAATAAAATGTTTTCCTGGTCATTTTTTGGTTTGTTTATAGGTGATTCCAGTTTACTTATAAGTATGTCAAAATGAAAGACTAAAGATGGTCTTAAATAGTTTAAATAAAGCCAAGGGTAGAGAACATTCCTATCACCATAGAAAAGATATATTAAACAGTAATGACTATACACTGTTTCAAAATAATTACTATCAAGAAATGATAATACTTTGAAAACTACTTAGAAGTGTATGTTTTAACCACTATCTCCTGATCCTCTTCTCTATTTGCAACTCCAATTTACATAGTACACTTTTGAATAAAAATTTGTATAATCTAATTTACAGTCCCACAGAAGATAAGTCCACTAGTTTCTAGACCTAACTCTATTAACTAGCTTTTGACTCCATCTCTGAATCTAAAGATTTTAGTCTATAACATCTATATTAAATAAGTTTATCTTTACACCTCCTTCAAGCTATTCTTTTAAGTATCTAAGAACTTAAAATTTGAAAGCATTCATTAAAAAATATTTATAGCCCATACCATTTCATATTATTTTGTTAGGTAAATGAGACCTAGTTTTCTCTCAAGAATTGGTGACATGTAAAAGTGGTAGTATTGTGTCTGTGTGTACTGAGGTAGAGGAGGCAAAAGATATTAGGATTTTTTTCTAATTATTTTTGATTTTATCTAATAGTAAAATACTCTCAAATTAAATAGTCTTAAAATACTCTCAAACCACATTCTGAATTACATGATTACTTGGATCATGTAATTGGATGCTTCATATGTTCTAACAACTTTTTAATGGCTTTTTAAATGCTCAGAAAAACTAACAGTCACATAATATCATTTATATTAGCACCCCCTCACCCCCTAAATGAACTACTTAGCTATGAATCTAGCAAAATATGTATGAGATCTACATGAGGAAAACAAAAAACTCTGATGAGTGAAATCAAAGGAGTAAATAAATGAAAAGATAGTCCATGTTCATGGACAAGAAGACTCAATATTATCAAGTTATTAGTTCTTCTCAGCTTAATCTACAGATTCAACCCCAATCTAAATCCTGGTAGTTATTTTATGGATATGGACAAACAGATTCTAAAGTTGCTATGGAGAAATAAGAGACCCAGAATAGTGAATATAATACTGAAGAAGAACAAAGTTGAAGGACTGATACTACCTAACTTCAGGACTTAATATAAACTAACATAATGAAGACAGTGTTGTACTGGTTTAACAACAGACATATAGATCAATGGGAGAGAACAGAGAGCCTAGAAATATATATACATGCTGCTAAGTCACTTCAGTTGTTCCGACTCTGTGTGACCCCCTAGACGGCAGCCCACCAGGCTCCTCCGTCCCTGGGATTCTCCAGGCAAGAACACTGGAGTGGGTTGCCATTTCCTTCTCCAGTGCACGAAAGTGAACAGTAAATACAGTCAATTGTTCTTTGACAAAGAAGCCAAGGCAATTTGGAGCAAATGGAGCAAATATCTTTTCAATAAATGGTGCTCAAACAACTAGACATTCACATTTAAAAAAAGATGAATCTAGACACAGATCTTGTGTGTTAAGTGGCTTCAGTCATATCTGACTCTCTGCAACCCTATGGACTGTAGCCTGCTAGGCTCCTCTGTGGGATTCTCCAGGCACAGACCTTACACCCTTCACAAAAATTAACTAAAAAGGAGGGATCATGGTCTAAACAGAAAACACAGAAGACCTTATGTATGGTGATGCCTTTTTAGATATAACACCAAAGACATGATCCATGAAAGAAATAACTGACAAGCTGGACTTCATTAAGATTGAAAACTTCTCTGTGAAAGACAGTATCAAGTCACAGACTGGAAAAAAATATCTGTAAAAGACTCATCCAATAGATGACTGTTATCAATATACAAATAACTCTTAAAACTGGACAATAAGAAATCAAATAACCCAATTAAAAAATAGACTAAAGATCTTAACAGATACCTCACCAAAGAAGGTATACAGATGGCAAATAAGCATGTGAAAGCGTGCTCCACATCATATGTCATCAGGGAAATGCAAACTACAACTAAATTAAAACAACAATGAGATACTACTACATACCTATTAGAATGGCTAAATCTGGGACACTGAAAATAACAAATGTTGGTGAGGATGTAGAGCAACAGGAACTCTCATCCATTGTTAGTGGAAATGAAAAATGGTACAGACACTTTGGAAACCAGTTGGTCAGTTCCTTACAAAACTAAAAATACTCTTACCATAAGTTCCAGCAATCATGCTCCCTGGTATTTACCTAAAGGAGTTGAAAACTTATGTCCACACAAAAACCTGCACACAGATGTTTATAGCAGCTTATTCATGACTGCCAAATCTTGGAGGCAACCAAGATGTTCTTCACTAGACAACAGATAAATAAACTGTGGTACATCCAGAAAATGGAATATTATTCAGCACTAAAAAGAAATGAGCTATCAAGCTCATTTGAAAGCTATCAAGCTCAAATGAAAAGACGAGGAGGAAACTAAAATGCCTATTACTAAGTGAAAGAAGCCAATCTGAAAATGCTGTATACTATATGATTCCAACTATATGATACTCTGGAAAAGGCAAAACTATAGAGATAAGAGGCAGAGGTGGGAGGGAAGAGATAAATAGGTTGAGCAAAGAGGATTTTTAGGGCAGCAAAAATACTCTGTGTGATATTATACTGATATATGTCATTATATGTTTGTCCAGATCCATAAAACAATTAACAGCAAGAGTGAACCCTAAACATAAACTGGACTTTGGGTGATTAATATATGTCAATGTAACTTTGTCTCTGGTTAAAAAAAAAAAAAAAAAGTACCATTGTGGTGAGTGTTTTGATAATGGGGAAGGATATGCATTTGTGGGGACAAGGAGTATGTGGAAAATGTCTGTACTTCCCTCTCAATTTTGTTGTAAACATAAAACTTCTCTGAAAAATAATCTCTTAAAAAATTTAAAACTAACACTCTAAATGTAATGTAAAACATAATTATTTCATTATAACACATTTCTTAAATATTAACACTGTTTACTACTGGCACATGATCATTTTCTTTTTTAACCCTTAGGTCTTACAACCCATTGTTTCTTGCACAATAAATGTGTGTGTGTGGGGGGCGGGGGGGGATGGCTTAACATTTTCACGTAACTTTTAAAAAAATAAGGTATAAATTCTGCTAACGAATTCTCCTTCTGCATCCCATCTCACCATTTCTTTGTCTGTATTATGAACACTTACCAGATACAGTACATATCCCCATTCTGGAGCTGTGAAATAAGAAAGGATTCACAGAGTTGCAAGGCTAACATAGTCTTGCCTTCTTTTTCAGTGTTACAGATGATATCAATTCCACTCTTACAATCAGTTTTCAGTAAATGCTATAAGATGGAAAGAAAACTCAGTTCATATCATTAAAAATATCTAGAAAGATAGTTGTAATAAATGTTTAAGCATTAAGAAGAATTTAGATTTCTAATTTTCTTCTACAAAGACAATGAATTATACAGAACTATTTTTATGGTTTTCCATAGTTTCACTATATATAGCACCTACAGTTTATAATGATTACTTTTAACCTCAATGTCCATAGCTTGTAGGTACGTAGGGTCCATATTAGGAAAAGATTAATTCTTTCATCTTAAAAAAACACCAAAGTAACAAACACTGGAATTTAATTTCTTAGCATTTTAAGATGCAAAATCCTGATGCTTCTCAGTTTTTATTTAACCTGTCACACCAGAAACTCGCTCAACATGAATAATGCTTATCAATGAAAATTCTAATTTCATCATTTGTTAATATGAGCTAATTCAATATGAGCTTAAAAATGGTATCAAAGGGAATAAATCTAGATAATGTAATCTTACAGCCTTTGATAGTACTGTAAAAGGAATTTACCAAAAATGGGCTACATATTTTTTGGTAAGTTTAATAGGCAAACAATCTCAAACAATACCTCTCGGAATAGGTGATCTTCTACAGGTGACATAAACAGACAGGTGAAGAGTGCTTGATGGAAGTACAAGTCTTTACTGATTTCTGGGTGATTTATACAACATTTAATAAGAGCCATTGCTTCAGGTATGCGTTCACAAGCAATTAGGTATCTGGCACGTAGTTCAAAGAATAGTGGATTTTCAGAACTTAAATATTTGTTCACTATATTAAAAAGAAAACAGACTCTTATTACTCTCAAGAAAAGACTGTCTCAAACATTTTTCTTTGACACTTCAGCACTAACATGTAGTATCTAATTAAATTAACTATTTAATTAAATAGCATTTTCCTTATTAGGAGTTTGTGAAAAGAATATATCAGTTAAATGATTGGGAAAATGGCAATAAAAGACAACAAAACTATGCCCAAGAAATATTTGCTGATTCTTTCTCAATCTAAATAAAGAAGCAAAATTAGAAAAACAAACAAACATGAAATACTCTTTTTTTGTGTTCTCTAATGTTAAAATATGTTTCAAATGGCACAGGATCTGGAATTTCTTTCTAGTCTAAGATTATGTACTTTGTCTTCTTACCATTATTTTCATTACTGTAAGATTAGAAGGCTAAATCCTAATCTGCCATTAAAACCATATTAATTATAGCAAAATATAATTTGAATTAGTGAAAAGTTTGGTCATAAAAGAAATACATTTTATTACTTTATAACAAAAAAGTAAGCTAAATGTAATGTCAAATAGGACTGCTTATTAATATATGTCCATTAATATATGCCCAAGGATAATTACTAAACTTAATACTTGCTTTTACACAGTTTTAAAATATATAAACACCTTTAGCTACATAAGTTTATTCAGACCTAACAACAACCTCATGACAGATATAATACTTGTTTTACAGATCACAAAACTGAGTCTCAGAGAGGTCAAATGACTTGCCCAAGGACAAAGAATTAATTAAATAAGTGGCAGAGCAGGAAATGGAACCCATATTTCATAATTTCAAATGCAAAAATGTTTTAGTTAATTATATATATTTAATCAATAGCTTCTGAAATGCCTATGAGTAATGTTTTATTTGGGCTTCAACATTTGCCTTGCAACTCTGTTTATAATATATGAACAGCATACAAATATGATTTGTATAGTTAATGCAAAAATAAACTTCAGACTGATCTTTACCCTAATGATCACAAGAGTCAAGGCATCCACATTAATGAGCTTCTAGAGCAGCTTTTCCCAAAATGAAGTATGCTAGGGTAAGTATAAAAGGAGTATGTATCAAAGAACTATACATAGTATGTGCTGTGCTGTGCTGTGTTTAGTTGCTTAGTCATGTCCGACTCTTTGCAGCCCCATGGATTATAACCCACCAGGCTCCTCTGTCCATGGGAATTCTCCAGGCAAGAATTCTGGAGTGGGTTGCCATGCCCTCCTCCAGGGGATCTTCCCAACCCAGGGACTGAACCAGGTCTGAGGCATTGCAGGCAGATTCTTTACCGTCAGAGCCACCAGAGAAACCTATAAACTGTGTATATAAAGGGTATCAGCCTCACACCGACCAACAATGGGTTTGTTCTAGCTCCTACTTAGAGAAACCTAAAAGTTATCTGAAAATCCAAACTCTTCTCTCTTGTTCTCACTCTGTATGAATCTGTCTTTGCCCAGCTCCTGTACCCTCTGGCCACATTCCCCAGCTTCCTCAGATTCCTTCAAAGCTGTCACCCCTGCCTTCCCTAAATTTGATGGTTCATACATTCCCTCAGTAATCCTACTCTTCCTCCTCCGATGCAACTACTGCCTCTGTCTTCAGTTTTGTTTTTTTTTAATTCCTTTCTGAGACCTTCACATCAAGTGCTAGTTCTCCTTTCTATCCCTTATATTTATACAGTGATACCACTGCCACATGTACCTTAGCTCTTTCCTTCTAGTCTTGTCCTACTTCCCATCTCATTCCACCACTCTCATTTCTCCTGGTCTTATCTCTTTTCATCTTCTCTCATATCTTTTCTTGTCCCCTATGCTTGTATCTGGGGGTCAGCTTGCTTGTAAGCCCTAGAATCATAGCCCCTTCCCCACTCAGTTCTACTCACAACCCACTCCCACCCCTTTACCTGGACAAATAGAAAGATCCTAACATACTCAGGCAGTTGGTGGTGGGCAATGTTTTCTCCCCAATGTCTGAATGGTTCCAGAGGTCTTGTCTTTTCCCTTTGGCCATGTTATAACTGCACTCCATAGGCTCTCCCCATGCTCTCAAATGTGTCCAGACTTTTGTGCTTATTCTAAGTTTCGGTGACCCGAATATTCTGGGGCTCAGAAATAATACAGCAAATATATATATATATTTTTGAAGAATTAATTAGAAATAGTTGACAGAGCTTCCTGCCTTCAAAAGGAGATTTTGGCTCATTGGAATATAGATTAAAGAGAAGGTGATGTCAAAAAGGTATGCAGATAGTAAGGGGATGAGGCAAAACTCCTACTGATGAAGGAAGTTTGGGAAATACTGCTCTAGAGTATTTGGAACTGAAATTTACTTACTCATTTAATTAGTCATTCACTTATGCATTCATGTGGTCATTCATTCAATAAACAAGTACTGATACTTAGCACCTACTACTCTGTACCAGGCACTGGGCTAGGTGTAGGATATGTTAGTGTTTATCAAAACAAAAGCTAAAGGAGCTCCATCCTTCATAGAGTTTCCTGTATAAGGGAGATTCCATGTGCTTAAGCAGGGTGTTGTTTTTTTTTTTAAGGGTGTTCCTACTTAAATAGATTTTAAAAACATAACTGAAGTGACAAATACAAACTCTTTGTAAATAAGTAGCATCTGGATACTAAATATGTTAACACTCTGAATTTTAATAGGGAATTACTAGAGATAGTTTTACCTAATCTTGTGTCAAATCACTCTTGGGCTGGGTTAATATAGCAAATTAAACACACTTCATGTGAAAATACATTACTCTTATTCAGTACTGTAAATAAAAAACACTAATACTGCTCTAGTTAGAAAATGAAATTGTGTTTGTTTCTCACAAATGTAGGTTTAGATTTGAGTCTCCTGTAGTACCTATCTCCTGAGATGCGGGCTGGGCTTTTAGAACAGCTTGCAACACAGGATCTTCCCATGGGCCACCATCTCTAATGATTCGAGTCACCAGTTCCAGATTCACATTTCCATATCTGCGGAGGTGATTCTGGCATTCCTAGGAGAGAAAAATCATTTTGGCTTTGTGAATTTAAAGGGGTTAAAAACTAAACTTGATCATCATTGTCAATAAAATGACTGATGGTCAATAAGGCAGCTGTTAAACTATGAAAGAGAAAGGGTTGCTTCAGTAACCTAATTAGGGTATCAAAACCCCATTAGTACACAAATAGGCTTTAATGCCAAAGGTTACACAGTTTATACAAAATTGGACTTAGAAAATCCCATTATAGCAGGGATAAAGTGTAACCTAAGGGAAAAACATAAGGGATGCATCATTCCTAGGAAAAGAACCAGGTTGCAAAAATATAAAACGTGTATGTTCAGTTATGTGAGGGCTCATAAAGTTTACATTAACAATGGCAGGCCTGACAATAAGAAGGGAATAAAGAGGTCCCTGTCCAATGCAGACTCTGGCTGGCAGGTAGGTACAGGACCTTGTCCCTGATCCCAGATGTAGAATCTTAGATGTGGCAGAGGCTGGAAGATGGAAATTCTATTCTACTTTGTTGTATAAGTAGATTTAGAGTCTTGAGATGAGAAATGACAGGTTGAAGGAATGAATCTAGCCTATAATATGAAGACTTTGCATTAGATTTAAGGTAAAGATACTATTGATAAGTTGGGCATTAACTGATAATTTGTCTATGCATTTGTGGGGGTTACAAAAGATATTTGAAATGTTTTTATAGACTGGTGATTAAAATATGAGTTATATAACATAAGTTTGTAAACAATGTTAAAGAGAACTTGGTTTACTGAATTTATTTATTAGACTTAGATTTACATGATTTAATCATTTTATTAGGCATTTTAGATTCATTATGTACTTTGTCAGGTGTTTTTTAAAACACTTCATGGAATCTTATAATTTATAAAGATTAACTGAAAATCTAGTGAAGGTATAGATAGATTTATTTTTTAATGCATAAATTGAACTTAAGGCCTTAAGAAAAAACTAGATACTGACATTGGCAGTGCTAAAAACTGGAATAAAATGCACATCACTTAGAACACAAACAACTGTCAAAATTTTTTTCTGTGCTCAAAAAATCCCTCAGACGTGAAAAACTTAGTTATAAAGCGAAGCTTAGGATAAAACCACATACATTTACAAATTTTACTTAGATGAATCATTAGGCTACATATTCAAGGTGGCAATTAACATTTTGCTTTTATTGGCACTTTTCATTCATTGTTAAAATACATGAAAGAGGCTTTGTCTTCTAAGAGAACAAGGCAGCAGAAGAAATTAAGTTTCAAGACAAAGAACCGTTCCAAGAAGTACCACTAAGTCAAACATGAAAATAGCCTCTAAAAGTCACTTATGGAATTCCCAAATTAAAATAAGCAGGCAAGCAAACAAAAACCCTATAAACAGTGGGCAAATTACTTAACCTTTCTGCTTTTTCAGTTAACTCTTCTACAAAATGGATACTAAAAACACCTACTTCATAGGATTGTTGTGAGGATTAAATAACACATAGTACTGAAAAGTGCTTGGGACAATGCCTGACACATAACAAATACTTAATAAGTGCAAGTTACTTTTTTTCTAGTATTTTTAAAGATTCTGAATAAATATTTAATTTTAGGACACCCAACTGCTTAGCATAAAATTAATTTCTATATTTCCATGTGTCAGCATGTTATAGCACTCATAAAAATAAGGTATAAAGTTATTGATCAGCCATGATTTTTTAAACACGTGGAACACAGTAATGATCTGGGCAATGACTTAACGGATAAAAATTATAATCAGTTTCAAACCTCAAGGTAAATAAATTCCTAAATTACTCTAGACATATGTATCATTGCCCATACAAATTAAGCTACTGTAAGCTGGCTTTTGGTCCAAAGCACAAGAAATAAGGTAAGCTGGATGCCAGCCCATGAATCACTGGTGAGGCTTTCAATCTGCTGTGGAACTCTTGGTGAGGCACCAATAATATAGCACTTAGCACTGCGGGACCTAAAACAGGACTTGGGTCTAAAGTCAAAAGATGATGAAACAGATCTACTGCTAATATCTTAAACCTGGCAGAAAATAAGAAACACTTGGAGGTCTTGTTAAAAGATGATTCCCAGACCCCAATTCAAACCTACTGTTTTAATTATTAAACCTACTATTTAATTATTATAATTTAAAGTTTCTAAGGGAAAACCCTAATAACCTGTATGTTTAACAACAGCTAGCCCTCAGTAAGCTCTGGCATATGTTTTCATTGTACTTCCTACATTTAAAGTGCACTATCATAAATGTTTATAGTATAAAGTATATATTTGCACTCCTACCAGTCCTTCTATTAAAATTAGTAAATTAGATTAAGTTCATTTTCTAAGATACAATTATATTTAAGTGAAAGTTTTGTTTTTTGGTGCATGCATTCCTTGAGTCAAATACAACATATTTTGGAGACCACTTCTATGGGGAAGTAAATCTGGATAGGAAATAGAGATGAAATAAAGATTTCACTTTGGTCTATTTAATAAGACACAGAATGAAAGAAAAGTTTTTAAGTATCTTTGGGCTCATTTTTCCTTAAATAGTATGGTGAATGGTTTTCAATTTAAAAGCTCTCAAGTGAAAAAGGAAATACTTAAATCACTCTAGATTTACAACTTACCTTTTCTGAGTATATTTATATTGTATTTTTAGGAGGTTTATTTAATTAAAAAACCTATATATTAACTTGGACCTATATATTAACTTAATCCTTTATTTACTCACTGCATTGTACTAAATATAATTCCCTTGGAAACTTACATTCAGCCTTGTGTCTTTACCAAAGTAGAGAGAAAACATAACTTCCTCACTCTTCTTTTATAATCTGTTTAGTTCCAGAAGACTTTTCTTTCACAAACTTGCTGTCACTTTGCATGTCTGTGTAGCTGCAGGTCAGTGTTCTGGTCATTACACAAACTTAATCTGAATCCTTTTGTTTATCATAGTATAAAAGTTCTTAATACTTAAACTTCGTATTTAAGGACCTCTGAATTTACCAACCTAACTCATTCACCTATGAATGAACACCATGACTCCGCTTCTCCAGCCTGGTTTTTAACGTCTCCTAAGCTTATCTCATACTTCCTTGCCTATGCCTTTTCTACCACTCTTCCCTACAACTTTCTCCTGTCTTCCCACTGAGAAGCCTCCACTAGCTACCTCAATCCATAATAATTCTCCAGCAGTATTGAAAATCTGTACAACTCCACTCTTCTGGTACTCATTATATAGGAGAAAGGCCATGCATTACTGAGTAGGTGTTGCCATCATCTTACTTCCTAGGTAGTTAAAAGTTTCTTCAGTCAGAAAAGGAAAGTATACCAGAGAAGACATATTCTTAAATGATAGATAACTTTTAAAATCAAATTAGGATTTTATAGAAATCTGTGAAAGCAGAAGCATTATGAAATATGTCTTATTTTGAATGAAATCAGATTCCAGAATTAAGTATAAAATACCACGTCAAATTCATTCATAAGCAAGATATTGCAGCAGATCAAAGCAAAAATGTAAAAGGTATTCAATGTGATTGATTTATAAAACCAAAGACTTTAAAACACAGCAAACTCTTTATAATTTATAACACTTGGAAATGAGAAGGATCATATCTTTTATTATTATATTTTCATTAGCTGTGGTAAAGTACTTCAAAACGGGTAAAATTCAAAGATGTTATGCAGTTTTCTTTTACAAAAAGACAGTTCTCACAAATTTGCTGTTCTTTTCTGTGAGAGGTTTCTGAGAAGTATTTATCTGATGTTTTTGAAAAAATTAGCATTCTGAGTTTTCTAATATAGAAAGAATAGTATACAGTGAGAAAGTTATTACTCTGAAAAAGAAAGTTCTTAAGAGATGATCATTTAAAATAGATGTCTGGATGTATTTACATCATTACATGACTGTTGTTGCCCCAATTCAATACCAACTATAATGCTTGTATTTATGCCATTAAAAAAATGTAATTAGAATTTTCTGTTTAAAACATCCTTCATTTGGAGCATTTTAATGAGTTTTCAGTTTATTTGTTTAAAAATGGTTACTGTTCAAGAAAACAGTGATTTCAGAAACAACAAATTTAGTCAAATTGCAAAAAAATTGCAAATTGCAAATTTTTTATTCATATTTTTATGTTTTATAATAGTTGTTGTTTAGTTGGTAAAGTCATGTCCAACTCTTTTGCAACCTCATGAACTGTAGCCCAAGAGGCTCCTCTGTCCATGGGATTTCCTAGGCAAGAACTTTGGGGTGGGTTGCAATTTCCTCTTCCAAGGGGTCATCCCGACCCAGGGATCAAACCCATGTTTCCTGTATTGGCAGGCAGATTTTTTACCACCGAGCCACCTGGGAGCCCATATAGTATTAATGAAAGTGAAAGTGTCCATCACTGTCGTGTCGCACTCTTTGCAACCCCATGGACTGTAGCCCACCAGGCTCCTCTCTCCACGGGATTCCCCAGACAAGAATATTGGAGTGGGTTGCCATTCACTTCTCCAGGGGATCTTCGGGACCAGGGATCGAACCTGGGTCTTCCACATTGCAGGTAGATTCTTTACCATCTGAGCCACAGGGAATATTTCCAAATACTATAGTATTAGTACATGTACATAAAATAACACCTATACACATATTGGAGATATATGTTCAAACTTAAAAAGTCTGAATGGGTATGATATCAGAAGTCTAAGGATTCCTAGTTTTAGGTATTATTTATTTATTTTGTGTTTGGTATCAGTTATAAAACTCATCTTCTTCTATTGATCCTAATGGCTTGGCAGTTTTCTTCAACATCTCCTGGTCTGCTTCTTCTTTGCCATTAATAGGTTTGTACTCTAGTCGATGCCTTCATCTGCTATCACTCAGATAGCCGCAGTAAAGTTTCTTATTTCTCTCTCTCCCCATTAAGGTGGTCTTGAAAAGGCTTTAAAATGTTAAGACCATGAAGCATTTAAGATAGTATAAATAAAAACATTTCTTTAAACCTATTCTTTTGACCCATACATTATTGCACACACGTGGCTGCATCATTTAGTAGATTAGGGAACACTGGAAAGAAGGCTGAGTTGAGAATAGGATTCTATAAACCTCAACTCATTTGAGCTTAAGTTTCTGATCTATAAAACAAGGAATTATTAAATTTCTAAGGTGACTGTCATCTTAAAATTATAAAAAATTCACTATTTGCATATAAATTATCCATATTTCACTTTAAAAATAACTAGAAATTATGTATTTATAAGTGAACTATTCGGAGAAGGCAGTGGCACCCCACTCCAGTACTCTTGCCTGGAAAATTCCATGGACAGAGGAGCCTGGTAGGCTGCAGTCCATGGGGTCGCAAAAAGTCGGACATGACTGTGAGACTTCACTTCCACTTTTTACTTTCATCCATCAGAGAAGGAAATGGCAACCCACTCCAGTGTTCTTGCCTGGAGAATCCCAGGGATGGTGGAGCCTGGTGGGCTGCCATCTCTGGGGTCGCACAGAGTCGGACACAACTGAAGCAACTTAGCAGTAGCAGCAGTGAACTATTGGGGCTTTTGAAAAAATAAAAATATTTATGAGTTATTATCTCCTATTTAATAAACCTGATTAAATTTTTTTACATTAAAAATTTTTAGGTAACAATGTAAATGTTACTTAGTTTTTTTCTGAAGGGAAATCAATCATAAATAAAGTAAAACCACCAACTCAGTATAATCAGATTTCAGAATTAATTGGTAGTTGCCATAATAGGCTTCCCTCATGGCTCAGATGGTAAAGAATCCACCTGCAGTGTGGGAGACCTGGGTTTGATCCCTGGGTTGGGAAGATCCTCTGGAGGACGGTATGGCAACCCACTCCAGTATTCTTGCCTGGAGGATCCTCATGAACAGAGGAACCTGGCAGGCTATAGTCCATGGGGTCACAAAGAGTAGGAAATGACTGAGCAACTAAGCACAGCACAGCACAGCACTTTCAATTTAAAGACAGAAAATTTAATTTCTGCATATCTTATTAAGAAACATTTACTTCTAATTTAGTTTAAAATTATTTTTACATAGCAAGTCTGAAGAGTACAAAGAAATATATTTCTATGTGTGTTATCTGAGTGTGAAAGTACAACCTACCCTACTATCAATAATTTAAAATAAGTAATGAAATGATATGGCCATCAGAGAAGTGCTATTGTTACAGTTCTAACCTGTAAGACAGACCCTGAAGCAGAATTAGGGTAGCTGCAAGATTTACTTGAACACAGGTTCCTAGGCAAACTAAATATAAAATATGACTCCGTGAATAGGTCAGTCAAGAGAACAGGTCACAATATGGGTTATGTTACAAATTGACAAGTTACTAAAGCTCCAATAAATATTGTTGAATGAATGAATAAAATTTCTCAAGTCTTTGGTTTAATGATTTATTTAGAAATATTTTATCTGGGAAAATATATATTACTTTAGGTATTAATATGTTCAGATAATATGGGAACACAATTTTGAAACTGCTTCTCACAGAAGGTCTTGCTCTTAAGCTGATATTTGTTGTTCAGTCACTCAGTTGTGTCTGACTCTTTGCAATCCCATGGACTGCAGCATGCCAGGCTTCCCTATCCTTCACCATCTCCCAGAGTTTGCTCAAACTCATGTCCATTGCATGGAGTCAGTGATGCCATCCAAACATCTCGTCCTCTGTCATACCCTTCTCCTCCTGCATTCAATCTTTCCTGGGATCAGAGTCTTTTCCAATGAGTTGGCTCTTTGCATCAGGTGGTCAAAATATTGGAGCTTCAGCATCAAGCCTTCCAATGAATAATCAGGGTTGATTTCCTTTAGAATTGACTGGTTTGATCTCTTTGCAGTCCAAAGGACTCTCAGCAGTCTTCTCCAACAGAGAAGGTTCGAGAAAGAATCAATTCTTCAGCGCTTAGCCTTCTTTATGGTCCAGTCTCACATCCATACATGACTACTGGAAAAACCATAGCTTTGACTAGACGGACCTCTGTCGGCAATGTCTCTGCTTTTTAATACACTGTCTAGGTTTGTCATAGCTTTTCCTTTAAGAAGAAAGTGTCTTTTAATTTTATGGCTGCAGTCACTGTCAGCAGTGATTTTGGAGCCCAAGAAAACAAAGTCTCTCACTGTTTTCATTGTTTTCCCATCTATTTACCATGAAGTGATAGGACTGGATGCCATAATCTTAGTTATCTGAGTGCTGAGTTTTAAGCCAGCTTTTACACTCTCCTCTTTCACTTTCATCAAGAGGCTCTTTAGTTCCTCTTCACTTTCTGCCATAAGGGTGGTGTCATCTTCAATAATTATGAGGTTATTAATATTTCTCCCTGAAATCTTGATTTCAGCTTATGCTTCACCAGCCCAGCATTTCTCATGATGTACTCTGCATATAAGTTAAATAAGCAGGGTGACTATATATACAGCCTTGATCTACTCCTTTCCCAATT
Organism: Bos indicus; assembly: GCF_029378745.1. NCBI lineage: Eukaryota > Metazoa > Chordata > Mammalia > Artiodactyla > Bovidae > Bos > Bos indicus. The sequence goes on along the minus strand of NC_091760.1, from coordinate 36,875,358 downwards.
TGGAACCAGTCTGTTGTTCCATCTCCGGTTTTAACTCTTGCTTCTTGATCTGTATACAGATTTCTTAGGAGGCAAGTAAGGTGGTCTGGTAGTTCCATCTCTTTCAGAATTTTCCAGTTTGTTGTGATCCACACAGTCAAAGGCTTTAGCGTAGTCAATGAAGCGTAAGTAGATGTTTTTTGGGAATTTTCTTGCTTTTTCTATAATCCAATGGATGTTGGCAATTTGATCTCTGGTTCCTCTGCCTTTTCTTTTTTTTCTCTGCCTTTTCTAAATCCAGCTGATACATCTGGAATTTCTCAGTTCATGCACTGTTGAAGCCTAACTTGGAGTTATATTTTAAAACCTTTTAACCAGAGTTACAAAGGTAGTTTTGAATACCAAGATGAGAAATTTGCCAAATCATTTGGGAAATTTATTCCAATTAGTCTAGGAAAGGGACATGATCTAGGTTTTGAGAAGGTTTTAGTGGAATGTCAATAGTTCTAAACTTATTCCTATTAGCTAAAATAATAAAATCTGGGAGACACACTGGTCTTATGAAGATGATGAATATATACTCTCACTTCTTTTTGTGTGTGTGTTAGTTGCTCAGTCATGTCCGACTCCTTGTGACCCCATGCACTGTAGCCTGCCAGGCTCCTCTGTTCAAGGAATTCTCCAGGCAAGAATACTCGAGTGGGTTGCCATTCCCTTCTCCAGGGGATCTTCCCAAACCAGAGATCGAACCCTGGTCTCCTGCATTGCAGGTAGATGCTTTACCATCTGAGCCACCAGTGAAGCCACTCTAACTTCTCAGGGGAGATCAACATTTGCCCCAGTAAAACATGGTGGACATAACAAGCTATTTACACTCCTCTCTTGTGGCTGGTTCTTTTACTTCTGATTATTTTTTGCTCTTCAAGATGCTATTACAGTAAGATAGCCTTGGGCCTCCTCCTGTTTGTGAGTTTTTGTCCCCTATTTCCTCCACCTCCTTTCCCTACTCACACAAAGAAGGTCAAACAGATGGAAAAATAGGGTAGAGTACCAAGAAAAAAAAAGCTTAATTAAGACCAACTTCTCTGCTCAGTCGCTCAGTTGTGTCAGACTCTTTATAATCCTGTGGACTGTATCCTGCGAGGCTCGTCTGTCCATGTGATTCTTCACACAAGAATACTAGAGTGGGTCGCCATTTCCTCCTCCAGGGGATCTTCCCTGACCCTGGGATTGAACCCTGCATCTCTACAGAGCTCTAGCAGTAATGCGTTTAGATTACAGGTTGGGGTTTTGTTGACTACTTCAGGGTCAATCTCTCCCCCCCCCCGCTAAATTAAACAAGTGAACAAAAATCTATATAACATTTATTTTTCTCTTGATTAATAAAATGATACATGGTCTTGACTTGAAACAAATTAGAGAGATATACATAAAAACGCATAAATCTACCATTAATTGGGCATCCTTCAGTTCAGTTCAGTTCAATTTTCAGTTGTGTCCAACTCTTTACAATCCCATGGACTGCAGCATGCCAGGCTTCTCTGTCCATCATGAACTCCCGAGCTTGCTCAAACTCATGTCCATCGAGTCGGTGATGCCATCCCACCATCTCATCCTCTGTTGTCACCATCTCCTGCCTTCTTCTTTCTCAGGATCAGGGTCTTTTCCAATGAGTTGGCTCTTGGCATCAGCTGGCCAAAGCATTGGAGCTTCAGCTTCAGCATCAGTCCTTTCAAGGAATATTCAGGACTTATTATTTCCTTTAGGACTGACTAGTTTGGTCTCCTTGCAGTGCAAGGGACACTCAAGAGTCTTCTCCAGTTGAAAAGTATCAATTCTTTGGCACTAGCCTTATGGTTCAACTCTCACATCCATATATGACTACTGGAAAAACCACAGCTTTGACTATATGGACCTTTGTTGGTAAAGTAATGTCTCTGCTTTTGGGCATCATTAGTACTTGGATATTCCAAAGATATTTAAAACTCTTGCGTCTAGAATGGAACTTATCTTCTTTCTAGATCTTCCTCTTCCCCATATGATCAATGCTCAGTTAGTGAATAGCACTACTCTACGTGGTTATTTGAAAGAAGGAAACTGGCAACCCAGTCCATTATTCTTGCCTGGAGAATCCCATGGACAGAGAAGCCTGGTGGGCTGTGGTCCATAGTGTTGCAAAGAGCTGGACAGGACTGAAGTCACTTAGCACATACATGGTTACTTCAGCTTAAATGCCCAAGAATATACTTGATTCCTCTTTATTTTCCTTACTTCCATCCAATCAGTACTATAATCTGAGATCTCAGTTGTTGATTATTGTGTGTGTACTTTTATTCAAAATTTATAGTTTCTTTTTTTCAGAATAATTTCTGATATTAATAGGATTTTCATAACAACATATTAACAATAGTGTGCTTACTTTTACTTGTTTCTTCAGATCAGTCCTGTTTTTTTTTCCCATAACCACTCTGTGTAAATTCTTTGCTTTGATCACTTCTAAATCAGCTGGTTTCTTTCTTTCATTTTCCTGATAAAAGATAGGTAGCTGGTTTGTCTTCTAAGTATCTGGACTATTTATTTCTGTTGCCCTCTCTCATAAACTACAGGGCTTGGCATCTGTATTATTAAATAATACTTTTTCCCTTTAAAAACTCAGGATATTATTTGTTCTGCCATTTGTTACAATGAAGAAGTTCACTGCAGACCTGATTTTATTCTTTCCTTTATGAGAACCCTAGTTTTTCTATGTGAGTCCTGCATCTGTAGGAGTTTTTTTTATCCTAAAAACGAAGACTGTAATAAGATATGGCTGTATGTAACCATGAATTGAAAATTAATTTTTAAAAATTATTTACTTCACTGGTTTGGTTTTTCTTAGAGCTAGTCTGCTGTTGATAGCCTTCACTACACTTTTAATTTAGTGGTTTCCTCTCCATATAGTATTTTACTTCCATACATCCTTGAGGTTGTCCTTTCTTTTAAATTTCACTTCAGTTTCACAGAAGATACTTGAGACTCAACCACAGCAAGAACATAACTGATCCTTAAAAAACAAACAAAAAAAAGAAAACACCTTTTATCTTACCATGTAACTGATGGTAATTCATGTTATTTAGTCTCTTCATTCATCTCTACCTAGAGTATTTATAACAGAGAGCTGTTTTACTAATGGATAAATAGGTCTTTGTCAAATTTTTCAAGTCCAAACAGAGAAGGTAAAAGTTTCTAACTATGATTTGTTAAGAGTAATGGCCTGTGAGGCAGTAAATTATGAGGAAGCTACAGCTGGAGCTGTACAGCTGAGCTATTCAGAAAACGGTCTTAACCTCTGGGTATTGGGACAGGCTGCATTTAGTTTGGGTCATACCATCATTCTCTCAATGAAAGGAATGCTCTCATGCAGAGCCATACATGCCATTTTTAATGTAGATTTAACAGTCACATCACAATTCCTGTTCTGTTGGTTCTGCTGCACACCTAGTGTATTTTCAGGAAGCACCAACCAGAATGAGATTGGCCACATACCAAATGACCCACTATTTGCTATTTCCTCTGGCCTCTACTGTTACAAGCTGGTGGGGGGAGCCACATATTACTGGATAGCACTGGATGGTTCTCTCTTTTATCTCTGTCTCTCATTTCCCTATTTAATCACATTCAGTTAACCAACTGCCGATTTTATAGCATTCACAAGGAATTTTTTTCCAAATTTTACATTATTTTTGTCATTTCATTGAGAGTCTGTTTAATAAAATTAATGGATTTTGGAGACCAAGTGTAATGAATTCAATTACAAGCCTATGGAAAGCTCACCAATGAACAGATTAAAATAAAAATAATAATAATGAAGTTGGTGCATCACACAAGAAATGTGTCATCTTATGTTGAGGTAAAGAAAAATTACCAGAGGCCAAGTTCCAAGAAAGCAAGCTTTTAGGAGCCAGCACAGATCCTCCTCATCTTACAATGGGGTTAAGGCCTAATAAACCACTGTAAGATGAAAATACCATAAGTCGAAAATGCATTTAATACATCTAACCTCGCAAACATCATAGCTTAGCCAAGCCGGCCTTAAAAATGCTCAGAACACTTCTACTGGGCTTATAGTTGGGAAAAGTCATCTATCACAAAGCCTATTTTATAATAAAATGTTCAACACCTCATGTAATTTATTGATTATACTGAAAGTCAAAAACAGAATGGCTGTCTGGGTACAGAATGGTTTTAAGTGTACTGGTTGTCTACTCTCATGATAGCATGGCTAATTGGAGCTACTGGGAGCTGCTGCCACTGCCCAGCATCATGAGACAGCACCATATACCATATCATTAGCCAGGAAGAGATCAAATTTCAACATGTGAAGTACACTTTCTACTGAATGGTACGCTTTCACACCATCGTAAAGCTGAAAAATCCTAAGTTGAACCACTGTAAGTTGGGGACAATCTGTATATGGAACATCTGGCTCTAAGAATGAAGTTTCCTCTTGGAATAAAGCAGAGTAAAATATAGTCAATGGATAAGAAGAATAAGTAATTTCTACCTAAACAACTCAAGGTTTAGGAAATCTGAAATTCACAGAAGAAAAGAATAAGCTTAAGAGGTAGGTTTTGATTTCATCATGAAAAACAGAAATCCTAATAATATGACTTCATGAGTTCACATACTTCACCAGACAGGCTATAGGCCTTCCTTAGACCTTAAACCTGATCATTTTTCTAAGAACAACGCCAAACGGAGGACCCTATACAGCAAATACAGTTACTGTTTCTACTTAACAAACAATGAAACTGACACTGAAATTATGTAACTTGCCCAAGATGACAGAGTGGCAAGTCGGGAAATGGGAAGGAAATGGGTGGGGGAAGAGAATGAACAATTAACTCAAATCTGCCAAGAATGTTAGTCCCTTGCTAATTCAAAGTGTGATCTAGGGACCAGCACCATCAGCATCACCTCATAGCTTTTAGAAATGCAGATTCTCAGGTCCCAACCCAGAACTACTGAATCATTAACTTGGATTTTAACAAAATTCCCATACACTAAAGTATGAGCACCTGTGTTTGTCCTACTTCTTGCAAAGAAGAGCATGATGTTAGCTGGTATGAATCTGTATGAAAGATGGATAGAAATGTGCCACTTGGGAACTAGGGCTTGTACTAGTAGAAAGTATTAAAAAAAAAAATTCAAAAGGTGACATTGGGTTCGTCATTGGATTATCAAAGGTTGGTCTAAAGCCTGGAGAATTCACAAGCTTACAAATGTGAGGTTTTAAAGGAGTATACATGATGGACTACATATTGTCTTTTCTTGAGTCCCTTAGGGCACATGGCTGGGGAAGCACCAGCAGCAGCGGTTCAGTTAGAAAATGAAGACTATTCTCCAGATAAAGCTAAAATGGGTACAAAAGGTGAAATTTCTCCAAGGAGACAGAAATTAGAGGCTTAGGAAAATTTAGAGTAGGAGTGGGCCACAATATCACAAGTAGCAGAAATGTAGAGACTGAAAACAAACAGGAGAAGGGGTGGGTTTTAGAATTTGTTGAGGAAACAGAAAACTGTGCAAACCTATTGAGGTTGAGGAACTCTCTACTGAGTGATTAATTATTGAGATAACTGAATGGAAACTCTGTTGACAAAGCGAAAAAAGGATATACCCTTCACAAATATTATGATTTCACACATTTAAAACAGAAGTCAAATACTGTCTCTCATCAAATCTAAAAACACTTCAGTATTTCCCACTGAAGTCATTTGTCACTTTCTAAAATACTTGCAATTTACAAAGGTTTGACTTCTTGTCTTTCTGTCTCTAAACTAGAATTAAAGCCCACAATAGCAAGGTTTTTCTGGTTTTGCTTATTACAGTTTTTTGCCAGAGCTTAGTGCATAGCGCACAGTGGGAACTAAATAAATATTTACTGAAGCAAAAATTCAAGAATAGATTGCTAAGGACACAAGTGTCGAAGGAAAAATGGAATGGAAAATTATTTTAAAATACCTGAATATAGACTCTAGTTAGAATGCAGTTTCCATGAGAACAAGTATTTTTACCTCTTTTGCTCAATGTAAGGATGGATACAATAGAAAGTTCAATATAAATGTAACTGATTCTAAGATGTGTTTTTTTCATATTTTTTTTAACACTAAGATCATATTGTTTTACAATACTATCTGAATCCATGTCAGCCTGGTAATGGTTATGATATAGTTGTCATTCTGAACGCAAGGACATCAAAGACAGCATGAAACCTTGCCAGACGGTTTACTGGTGACTCAGAATAAAACCCAAGAGACTAGCAGAGCACTCTTTTAACTCTTGGATATCAAATGGTATAGGTACAGATAATTAATCTAACTTAATACCCCTGAAACAGGAGTCAAAAGGTGACTAAACAGAACTTATTGTAAGTCATTTTAAGCTTTTAAAAACCCAGTACAAATGACTTCTAGTTATTTTATTAACTATTTTAGGAAATGCTACATCACCAACACTTTCGATGCCACTGAAGACAAAACAGTGTAGAAAAACAGACACTGATGACTGGAGATGAAAAGCAATTCTAGAGTCAGATTCTGAGTGTGAAAAGGTTTTAGATATACTTTAGCCAATTAAGTTTGCTTATAGTTTTCCTATTTTAGGACTTCCCTGATAGCTCAGTTGGTAAAGAATCTGCCTGCAATGCAGGAGACCCTGGTTCAATTCCTGGGTCGGGAAGACCTGCTAGAGGAGGGAAAGGCCACCCACTCTAGTATTCTTGGGCTTCCTTGGTGGCTCAGCTGGTAAAGAATTCACCTGCAATGTGGGAGACCTGGGTTTGATCCCTGGGTTGGGAAGATCCTCTGGAGAAGGGAAAGGCTACCCACTCCAGTATTCTGGCCTGGAGAATTCCATGGACTATATGTCAATGGGGTCACAAAGAGTCGGACACAACTGAGCGACTTTCACTTCACTTCCTATTTTATTTATGTACCAGAATGATCAATCATAAAAATCTGTTTTAATTCAACCTAAAACACTTTAAGTAAACATGAAATACAAATTATAGGGGAGAGAAAGCATTGCACAACTTCTCTGTGACTCATGATTTCCTTCCTCAATGTAGAATGCAGTATGTTGTCTCAACAATTATACCCCTAGGGGGAGCTCAAAGTCCATCTTCCTTTATGTGTGTGTGCTCAGTCACTCAGCTGTGTCTGACTCTGCGACCCCACGGGCTGCAGCCCACCAGGCTTCTCTGTCCATTGGATTTCCCAGGCAAGAATACTGGAGTGGCTTGCCATTTCCTTCTCCAGGGGATCTTCCCGACTCAGGCATCAAACCTATGTCTCCTGCATTAGCAGGAGGATTCTTGACCACTGCGCCACCTGGGAAGCCCCACATCTTCCTTTATTCCACCCCTAAAAAGGGCAATGAGATACTGCCAAGGACACATTAGTGAGCCACAGTACTATATATTGCTTCCCAACAAAATGGTAAAAAAAAACATCAAATGATCTTGTATCTACAGGTGAGGTCTTAGATCTTTAGTCATTCCCTTCTAGATTTACTCTTCATTCATAAAGTGTATGCAAAAAGAAAAAGAAAAAAAACCCCTGCCTCCTCTCTTGGGAAGGCTATTAAGGAAATAGATGAGAAAATCAGAAAATAGCCAAGGGGAAAAGTGGCATGGGGACAGACAGCCTGCTTCTAGTCTAGGCAAAAAGAGTGCTTTTTCTATGGCTAAGGGCTATGCATGGGGTTTTGCAACAAAAGCCTTTAGCAATAAAAAGCATGCTAGCAATAAAAGGATATGCTTGGGAAGCTACAGGGGGTGGTGGCAGCAGGCTCCAGTCTAGCAAATAAGGAATTAAAATCTAATGTATGAACTGCTTAGAAGTACAGCTAAAAGTTATTTTAAGAACTTTCTTTTCTGCTAATGTAACAGAATCTTAAGCATTGTCGCATTAGGAAATCTAGAAGCTTATAATCAATAAATAATCAATATACTGTTTTCAGGTGGAGCAAAAGGGTCTGTTTCAAAGGTATATTAAAATGAAATTAATAAACTGTTTTACCTGGAATGATCCAAGAATATCCTTTAAGGGCTCTTCATAAAATTCATCTCTTCCAAAGAACAGCAGCAACTCAAAGAAACTCCTAGAAAGAATAAGCGAATGGATTGATTTTTTTTGCCCCAATTTAAAGATTATCAAGAAATAACAGTTATATAATATCAGATATTTAGTTTTAAAATAGTTGGCTTTGAAAAACTATTAATCATTTGAAGTAAAGTGAAGTTAAAGTCACTCAGTCGTGTACGACTCTCTGCAACCCCATGGACTACATATAGTCCATGGAATTCTCCAGGCCAGAATACTGGAGTGGGTAACTTTTCCCTTCTCTAGGGCATCTTCCCAACCCAGGGACTGAATCCAGCCAGGTCTCTCCGGCATTGCAGGCGGATTCTTTACCAGTTGAGCGACAAGGGAAGCCCATTAATCATTTAGGATTCATGTTATGTTTTTGGTAAAATTACAATAAAAAGAAATATACTGAAGTTCTATATCAATAGAATTACTTGAGTCTAGTAGTAGGAGTAGTGTTAGTCCCTCAATTGTGTCCAATTCTTTGTGACCCCATGGACTGTAGCCTGCCAGGATCCTCTCCAGGCAAGAATACTGGAGTGGGTTGTCATTCCCTTCTGTAGAAGATCAAACTCAGGTCTCCTGTTTTGCAACCAGGGAGAGAAAATGCAATGGTATACCAGGTGGCAAAAATATGGCTACATGTATCCAAATGATTAAAAAATCATAGTCTCACTTGAATCCAGTACAACAGACCCCAGAGAAAAGCAAAATCTAATTTTTTTTTCAGAGGGATATAGTGGTTAGTTGCTCAGTCATGTCTGACTCTTTGCAACCCCATGGACTGTAGCCCTCCAGGCTCTTCTGTCCATGGAATTCTCCAGACAAGAATACTGGAATAGGTTGCCATGCCCTTCTCCAGGAGGTATTTCCAACCCAGGGTTCAAACCCAGGTCTCCCGCATTGCAAGAAGATTCTTTACCAAATGAGGCACCAGGGAAGCCCTAGAACAAGGTAGGACTCCCCAAAATATAGAGTAGTCTAGAGCAGAGCTGGAAAACTACTGTTTTTGTTTTTTATTTTTCATAATACATGAGACAAGAACACTTAAATTTAAAATTTTAAATGTTAAAAACCAAAAAAAAAAAAAAAAAAAAAGGCGGGGGGCAAGAGAATAGTATTTCCTAACAGGTAAAAATTACATGAAATTTAAATATCATTGTCCGTAACTACATTATTGTTCAAACAGAGCCACATCCATATATTTATATATTGACTATGGCTGTGTTCACACCAGATAAAAAAACTGAGTAGCTGCAACTAGACCTTACTAGTTAAGCCTAAAAATATTTACTATCTGGCCCTTTACTCAACCATGGTCTAGAGCCAACACTGGGTTTCAATCTCAGCTCCACTATTTCCTTTAAATGTGACCCTGAGCAAGTCACTTAGTATCTCTGTGTCTCAGTTTCTTTATTTATAAAACAGGAACAATAATAATAGCTATGTCTTGTAAAGCACTTAAAACAATCCCTGGCAATGCTATATAGGTGCTTGCTAATAATAATACAGAACTATTTTTATTATTAATATTGCCATCAAAGTTTCCTTCAACAATCTAAGAGGAAACCTAAAGTCTTCACACATGAGTTTTTCCCAGCTGTGCATATGTCAGTTTTGTTGAAATATAAGACACCAATTTTTCCTTACTTAAATTATGAAGATTTTTAAGGTATCTAAAAAAATTCATCAAGATGTTTTTCTTCAAAAATGTATTATTGTATAACGTAATACTGGAAATGTTGAATGTGTTTCATACAATGCTTAATATTTGGATAAACTATATATTTAGTATAATGCTTAATATGTAACGGTCTATACATTAGCCAATTATAATTAGTACTAGTCCTAATTATAGGTTACCTACAGTTCATTTAACTAAAGTGAAATAATTATTCATATTAGAAATACCTAAATAAAGTTAATTATATAAAAACAAATTATTTGCAGTGGGATGAGTATATTACAGATGGCATGCCTTTTTAATTAAAAAAATTATACCTTTTATCAGAGAAGGCAATGGCACCCCACTCCAGTACTTTTGCATAGAAAATCCCATGGAAGGAGGAGCCTGGTAGGCTGCAGACCATGGGGTCGCTAGAGTCGGACACGACTGAGCGACTTCACTTTCACTTTTCACTTTCATGCATTGGAGAAGGAAATGGCAACCCACTCCAGTGTTCCTGCCTGGAGAATCCCATACACGGAGAAGCCTGGTGGGCTTCAGTCCATGGGGTCGCAGAGAGTCGGACACAACTGAAGCAACTAAGCAGCAGCATACCTTTTATAGTCATTTTTACTTTTATCAAACAGTATATTCCTATTAGCTATGTAAGCTTAAATAACTAGAATACCACTAGAGTCCCCATTTATGAAACAAACTATATTCTGGTCTTAGAATTCAGATCATATTTTCACATATACTACAAGGGGTAATAAGGTACTTCCTAAAATACACAGGCACACAATAATAGACTGTGATAATTATGACCAGATTTACTTTTCGTTTCTGGGTCTCTGAAGCAGATTAAGTAATTTTCACAATGAAATACAAGAATGTGGATTTCTGCATTTATGTACCACAGGAAAATTCCAGTAAATTATAATGCTTAACTACCCAAATACAAGAAATCCACTTAGCAATTTAAGCCAAATAAAATTAGGTCTATTCTACGTGAATTAAAGAAGAATAGAATAGAATGTTATAAACTCTCGATTTTTAACAATTTCTTCTATGATAATTCTAAATCTTTGATCATATAGATATCTCAACTTAAATGCTACTTAAGCTTAACAAAGAGCATTTAGTCATACTCAACCATTTGAATGCATTTATCTTCAAAACAATTTCTTCAGTAATGTCTTTACTGAGGAAAGAAAAGGTCTGTATTTTTTTTTCAAATATGTACAGATAAAGAAACTGTACATTATTTTTTCTATATTATGAATCACCACCTTTGGTGATTCATCCTCTGAAAATAAGTAAAATGCTGGCTAAAACAGCTGGCTTTTGCCTTGACTAAAAGTTAAAAGTTATACTAATATGCTCCTCCGATCAGTTTCATCACATTTCTAAGCCTGTAAGGAAAACTGCCTGCTTGCACACTGAATTACACAGGAAAGGGGAAAAAAAAAAGACTAACTTTAAAATCCTCTCATACAGGTTTTCACCTGAATTCATATTCTGTAGATGGTCCAAAAATTCTCAGGCTAAGACTTTAGCTAAGATTGGTCCTGTGCTAGTAGTATCTCCAGGTCTCTGGGTGAAACAAATGTAAATCCTTTCTAAATATCCACTTCAAACCCAGGCTTCAATTTTTACAAATAAATTTATTCCAAGAAAATACAAATTCACAATTTGTAAATATTGTAGTATTTGTAAATATTAGTAATAATGATGATGTCAATAAAAATCATAGCCTATATAAGGAAAGACAACATCATAAGCAAGAAGCAAAAGAAAATCCACAAAGACTTTATATATTTAAGCCAGATCTAGAATATAAAATGAGGATAATATAGTTTAAGGAATATTATTCAGTCACTAAGTCATGTCTGACTCTTTGCAACCCCATGGACTGTAGCCCACCAGGTTCCTCTGTCCATGGGATTATACTGGAGTGAATTACCATTTCCTACTCCATGTTTAAAGAATAAAGAAATATTAAAAATTATAAAAAAAGATAATAGCAGTCAAAAACTTATAGAAATAAAATCAACAAAATTAAAAGTCAATGAACACATTTAACTGCAGGTTAGACACAGGTGAAGAAAAAAACTAGTAAAACTAGTATACTGAAAGATCTGCAAAAAAATAAAAGTGCAATACAGAGAGACAAAGAAATGGAAAACACACACAAGGGTTAAAGACATGAGGACATGAGGAATGGAGTGTACTATTCTAACATGACTAATCATACTTCCACAAAAAAAGAGAGAGAGAGAGAATGAAGCTAAGACAAAAACTAAGTAAGCATTTTTTATAACTGATAAAAGATATCAGATCTAGAAAGCCCAAGAAATTTCCATAATGATTAATCTATACCTACCTAATCATAGTATTTATAAAATGCCAAAGAACAATGTATAAACAACCAGAAAAAAATAGACTATTTAAAAGACATGGGAAATTAAATGAGCAAGAAGAGTCTAAGATGCAAATTAGTACGGTGTGTGTGTGCTCAGTTCTGTCCAACTCTTTTGCGCCCTCATGGAGTATAGCCCACCAGGCTCCTCTGTCCATAGGATTTCCCAGGCAAGGAGAGTGGAATGGGTTGCCATCTCCTCCTCCAGGGGATCTTCTGGACCCAGGTATCAAACTAGTGACTAGCGTTTTCTGTGCCTCCTGCATTGGCAGGTGGATTCTTTACTGCTTGAGCCATGAGGGAAGCAGATGTTAATTCACTAATGCAAATTAATAAGCATATAATGACTAAAAAATTTGATAGCATGAAGCAATAATAATAATTTCATCTGGGCTTTTAAAAATCATAGTAAAAATATAAAACATCAATAGCATTAAAACTGGAATGAGAAGTTTCAGTCTTTGTGTTCTAGTGCTCTTGAGCTAAAGGAAGATAAAAAGCATATAAAATATATACTTCAGTACTAAGTTCTTGTAATTCATATATTAGTATACCTGAAAGAAGAAAGCTGATTACAAAACTAATATCCATGAAAACCATGAAATAGCATGAGCAACAAAAAGCAACTAGCCAATATGAAAACATTTTGAAATATTAAAACATTTGAAACCTTTATAATTGAACTGGCATTATATTGGCATGTTAACAAACAGCCTAATGAAATTTAATGGAAAATCCAAAAATAGGACAGTTGCATGGGAGAAGTGAATATGTGACAGAAGCAGCATCTCAAATCAGGGAAAATGTTGGCTTCATATCAGACAGCCCAGTATTAAAAGACAAAATTGCTTCACTCCAACTTCCAAACATAAGAAAAAATTCAAAACGGATCAAAAAATTAATACAAATATCAGAAATAATCACATACAACTTGGTTATAGAGAAAATTTTCTTAATCATGATTCAAAAGTCAGGAGCAGCGTAAGAATACTGATGAGATTTTCTGTCTGGCATCATACTTGTGCTACATCATTTTGTAGTTCACATCTTCTGGGAATAAAATCTTTCAGCTTTTGCTTCCCTGAAAACATCTTTATTTCTCCCTCAAGAATTAATAGTTGAAAGATTTGTTCCTGCAGTACTTTAGAGATGTCACTTGACTATGTTCTGGCTTACACAGATTCTGAGATGTCTGCTGCGGTATTCTAAATTAGGTAATGTCTTTTTTCTCTGGTGGCCTTCAAGATTTTTTCTGTGATTTTCCAAGTTTAAATGTGATGCATCTAGGTGATACAGGTGGCAGGCTGAGAGAGAGTTTAAAATTATTCTGTTTGTTGTTCATTGTTCTGAGATTTTTAGATCTATGGTTTAATGTCTTTCAGTAGATTTGAAAAAATTCACGGCTACTGTCTTGTATTTCTTCTGCCTCATTTTGCTTCTCTTTCTGGGATTCTAACAAACTTATGTTATACAGGTTCATATTTTCTTAAAGTTCTTAGACCCTCTGTTCTATTTTCTTTTTTTCTGCTTGACATTTAGTTTAGGTAATTTCTTTTGACCTACACTTGAGTTCCTTTATTCTTTCCTTAACTGTATTGTACCAACTCTATGATGAGCCCATCAGAGGCATTCTTCATCTATTATTGTATTTTTTATTTCCAGCATTTCCATTTGAATCTTTCTTAAAGCGTCCTAGCTCTTTGGTGAAATTCTCAATATATTTAAATCATGTTATCCACTTTTACCACTAGATCTTTATATGTGAATTTGATTCTACAACCTGCTTTGTCCCTTGATAGTGCATTATTTTTTCTTTTTCTTTTTCATGTGTCCATAATTCTTGGCTGAAAGCTAGACTTCATGATTGTGAAAGTAAAGACAGATACTAATTAAACTGGTGCCTGGAAAATGACATGCCGTTTCTTCTGCTAGCCTTTATTGTGGGGCATTTAAATAAATCTAGTCATGAGCTAAGTGGGCTTGTGTTATTGCTACCATGTGGGTTGTTGCTATCATGACCTTCAGTGCACCACTGGCTTCAAATTCCTCCACTGTCATATTGTGTTGAAGGTGGAGCCTGGGTTGTCAGATAATACTTTAGGCTTTCTGAGCCACATTAAGGTCTCTCTCCCATTTTTTTTTCCCTCCCCCCTTCCCCGTCCCCACTGCCACCAATGTCACATTTTGTTTTAATACCATTGCTTAAAAATATAGTATGTCTTAGCTTGGGAGCCATATTAAAAAAGAGAACAGAAACAGCTATGGACAGCATTTGACCCCATGGGCCACAGTCTGCCAACTCCTGAGGTAAAGAATAATCATGTTAAGCAGAGAAACAGAACACATAAGACCCAACTGAAACTTTTAGAAATAAAAAAATACAATGTCTGAGATGGAAAATACATTGTATGGGATTAATGTCAGATTGGACTGCAGAAGACAGTGTCAACACACACACAAAGACTGAAAAAAATGAACAGAACAGTCAGTAGTATGTGAGTCAACTGTGGATTTCCTTCAAGTGGTGTCCTTTAAGAAAACATAATGGTTGTTTCTAAAAAAATTCTCAAAAGGAATTTTACAAATTTGGGAAAAAGTACAAACCCAAACTTCCAAGAAGCTTAATAGTAAGAAAAGTGAGAGAAACTACTGTGTAAAATTACAATCAAATTTCTTAAAACCAGTAATAAACTTCAAAAGATCAAAAGACACCAATAAGAAAATGAAAAGGTAAGCCACAGTATAGGGAAAAGTATTTACAAATCACATATCTGATAAAGAATGTATAACTAGTATAAAGAACCCTTAAAACTCAATAAAGTAAACAATCCAATTTAAAAATGGGCAAAAGATTAGAATAGACATTTTACTAAAGAAGATAGGCACTGAAGAAAGGTACATGAAAAGATCTACCATCAACAGCACTGAGGAAATCCACCAAAACTGAGATACTACTAGGCAACTACTAGAATAGCTATCATGAAAAAGACAAATAGTAAGTTTGTCAGTGAACATTCGGAGACACTGAAACCCGTATAGATAGCTGGTTAGAATTTTAAAGGCGTAGTCACTTTAGAAAGAGTTTGGCAGTTCTATGTTAAACATAAAGACTCTGTCTGCAATGCAGAAGACCTGGGTTCGATCCTTGAGGTAGTAAGATCCCCTGGAGAAGGGAATGGTAACCCACTCCAGTATTCCTGCCTGAGAATTCCACAGAGGAGCCCACCAGGCTCCTCTTGTATAGAGTTGCAAAGAGTTGGACGACTGAGTGACTAACACTATCAAGAAAGTAAAAGTCGCTCAGTTGTGTCCGACTCTCTGCAGCCCCATCAACTATACAGTCTGTGGAATTCTTTAGGCCCAAATACTGGAGTGGGTAGCCTTTCCCTCTCCAGAGGATCTTCCCAACCCAGGGATTGAACCCAGGTCTTCCACATTGCAGGTGGATTCTTTACCAGCTGAGCCACAAAGGAAGCCCAAGAATACTGGACTGGGTAGCCTATCCCTTTCTCCAGGGGATCTTCCTGACCCAGGAATAGAACCGGGGTCGCCTGCATTGCAGGCAGATTCTTTACCAACTGAGCCATCAGGGAAGCCCACAACACTATCATAGGATATTGCAATTCCATTCCTAAATATCTAGTCAAAGAAAACAAAAACATTTGTCCACTTGTACACAAATGTTCATAGCCAAAAAACTGCAAACAGTCCAAATATCCATCAGTTACTAGATTTTAAAAACAAAATGTACTGTATCTATAAAACGGATTACTATTCAGCACAAAAATGAATGACCTACTGATGTGCTAAAACATGAACTTCAAAAACGTTATTCTAAATGAAAGCACTCATATGTAAAAGCCTACATGTTATGATATATTATTTACATGGAATGTCTAGGTATAGCAGCTATAAAATTAAGATAGAAAACAGATGTTCCTTGGGCTGGGGAGAGACTAAGGATTGTTTGAAAGTATGCAAGAGGGATATTTTAGGGGTGGAGAATCATAGTAATACTGGATTGTAGTAATGGCTGCACAGCTTTACAAATTTACTGTAAATTGGGTTGTTGTTTAGTCGTTAAATCATATCTTACTCTTTTGCGACCCCATGGACTGTAGCCTGCCAAGCTCCTCTGTCCATAGGATTTCCCAGGAAAGAATACTGGAGTAGGCTGCCATTTCCTTCTCCAGGGGATCTTCCCAACCCAGGAACTGATTAATAATACTTAAATTGCAAGAACTTAGTGGAAATTATGCCTCAATAAAGGTATAAAAGAGATAACTAGCAATGGGTAAGGAGTGCAGAGGTAGAGATAAAAGAAGGCTGATGATATATTCATAATGATTAAAGCTGGTGAGGGGCAATTCATTATACTATTCCTTTTAATTCTGTGTAGGTTTGAATTGTTATAATCTTAAAAATTTATAAAATGCCACATTAACAGAGATGTAGGGAAATAGGTCCCGTCTTATATGGCTGGTAATATTATATATTGGCTCAACTTAAACAGAGAAAATTTCGCACTAACTATCAAAATGATAAACCTAACATTCTCTGATCCAGCAATTCTACTCCCAGGATACCTGTACAATATGCAAAAATCCTTGAAGTCAGATATTTCAGATTCAGGTCCAGATCACCGCAATAAGGCAAATATTGCAATAAAGCAAGACACATGAATTTATTTTTTTGGTTTCCCAGTGCACATAAAATTTATGTTTACACTATAATATGCAGTCCATTAAGTGTGCAATAATATTATGCATAAAAATGCATATAGCTTAATTTAAAAATACTTTATTGCTAAAAAGTGCTAACCATCATTGAGTCTTCAGTGAGCTGTACCAGTAACATCAAAGATCACTGATTACAGATGATAATAACAAATATAATAATAATGAAAAAGTGTGAAACACTGTGAGGATTACCAAAATAAGACAAAGAGACATGAAATGAGCAAATTCTGTTGAGCACTAACAGACCTGCTCAATGCAAGGTTGCCAGAAACCTTCAATTTGTAAAACAATAGTTACCTATGAATCAAATAAAGCAAAATACAACAAAACAAAATATGCCTGTATATATTCCTAGGGCCATTCATACATGGCAATTAATTAAGGGGTTGCTGATAAAGGGTTCTTGATAGCAATAGATTGGAACAAAATCTAAACACTAATTAACAGAGTACCAGTTAGTTAAAACTTTTACATTTCCATAACATATAAATACTCTACAGTCATTTTAATGACTGATGATAGTCCTCTATAACGGGAAAAGATATCCAATGAAGAAAGGGTGCATACTATAGCACCTTTTAGCATTTTTGTAAAATAGAGGAAAAGGAAACATGATTTTTTTTGTATATGCATAAAGTATCTCTGGAAGGAAACCCAAGATAATGATTACATTGATTGCGTATGGAAATGGAAACTAGAGGACGTTTTCACTGTAAACAAAATTGAAGAATATAAATTGAACAATATCTCTTTGTGTGTTCACCATACTTCTTGAATTTTGAACCACAAACATGTATTATACAACCTACTCAAAACTTAAAAAATGATACAAAGAAAATCTTAAAAACAGCTCCCCCAAAGGGTACATTATATACAGGGTAACAAAAATAAGGATGCCAGACTTTTCATCAGAAAAAAAAAGAATCACACAAGCCAGAAAACAATGGATAGACACCTTTTAAAGTACTAAGGTAAAAAAATCCTATCAACCAAATATAAAAGCAATGGAAATACCTTTCAAAAACAGAGGTCTTTCATCTCCATGACAATCAGCACACCACCACACCACAGTAGCATATCTGTTTGAATGCTGACAACATTGTGATGAACCTACAGGATGAAAGCTTCACCCAGGGAAGCTTTATAAAGGGTAAGAGGAGTTTGCTGCTGGAGAAGAAACAAATCTCTCCCTTCCTTGGTGTTTGAGGAGTCAGCTTGGGGTCCAGCAAACCCCACCCTGTCCCCAGTTCAAGTGATGGTCCTCTCTGCTCTAGTCTTCTCCACCCTTCTTGGATAAACGAAGACTGACCCATTTTCAGAGGCATGACTTTCCTTCTCACTGTGGTGGCCTGAAGTGTTGGAACAGCATGTTATTTTTCAGTGACTTCCTACAGTGGGGGTTCCTCCCTCAAGGTTGGGAGGCAATAACCACCATCCCAGGACTTCTCAATACATTTTTATTACCTAAACTGAGGAGAGTAAAAACCCCAGACGTCTATGTCAGTTATGCAGAAGGCAACTGCTTAATGATTAGGTTTGACCAAGGAAGCAGTGGTAGAAAATTGAAGGAGGAAGGGAGCAGCAGTAAGAGGTCTTTTCCCCCTGCTCTTCTTCTTCTGGGTCCTAGTTAGCAGTAATTATATCTCTTCCAAGGTCTCCTCTCACAAAGGTCAATACATCTTCCCCTCATCAACCATCTCCAGTCTCTGAGTTCTAGCATTCCATCTTTGTTCCTCTGTCCTTCTATTTCCAGGGAAACAGCAACTTAACTACTAGTTGCTAAGTCTAGATTCCTCTTCTCCGTGGTCTGTTCTCTCAGATCTTGCAACAACTATGAAACTGGTTCTATAAATTAAATTAAATTCCCTCTACTGAATTATCTAGCATGATTTATATTTCCCTAATTAGATCTTGATTTAAATAAACTATAAATCTTACACCTGCTAAACGTGTCTTTGGAGAATAAAATGGCAACCCACTCTAGTATTCTTGCCTGAGAAATCCCATGGACAGAGGAGTCTGGCAGGCTACAGTCCATGGGATTGCAAAAGAGTAGGACACGTCTGAGCAACTAAACAACAATATAAACCTATCTTAATCAAAAAGAAGACCGGAGACAAAAATAAATTTACTTGTGATTATTCCCTATATCACCAGCAGGAAATTATATTCCATCCCCCCAGTTCCAAAATTAGAATGGAAAACTTTTTCAAAAGTCAATGGCATAAGAAAAATATAACCAATAAGATACAGCCAAGATGAGTCACAAATTTGTTTTTATGAAATATTTTAAAAATATGAGTTTGTCCTTGGTGCGTTCATCCTGGAATTTTTTTAAATTCAGATATATTTTTACATATAACATTATATTAGTTTGAGGAATATACTATGATAATTCAATACTTGCATATATTACAAAATGATCACCACAACAGTCTAGCTTAACGTCCGTCACCACATATAGCCACAATGTTTTTTCCCTATGGTAAGAACTTATAAGATCCACTCTCTTAGCATCTTACAAATTTATAATAAAATATTAGCTAGTAACCAAGCTATACATACATCCAATGACCTGTTTATAACTGGAGTTTGTACCTCTTAACCATCTTTACCCATTTGGCCTACCCTCAACCCCCACCTATGGCAACCACCAATCTGTTCTCTATCTATGAGTTCAGTTTTGTTTTAGATTCCACAACTGAAATCATTATGGTGTTTGTGTGACTTATCTCACTTAGCATACTACCCTCAAAGTCTATACATATTGTCACAAATGGCCAAACTGCATTCTTTTTTATGGCTGATAAGTTAGTGTTTATAGACATATGAATACACATATACATACATATCACATCTCTTTATCCTTTCCTGTACTGATGGACATTTAGGTTGCTTTCATATCTTGGCTACTGCAAATAATACAGCAATGAACATAGGGGTGGTGATATCTTTTTGAGCTAATATTTTTGTTTCTTTCATATTAATACCCAGAAATGGAATTGCTATACCATGTGGTAGTTTTTTAACTTTTTGAGGCACTTCCATAGTAGTGCTTTCCATAGTGCTGGTACCAATTTACATTCCCCAAAACAGTGCACAAGGATTCCCTTTTCTCCACATCCTTGCAATGCTTATTACGTCTTGTCTTTTTGATAATAGACACTCTTAACAAATGTGAGGTGATATCTCACTGTGGTTTTGATTTGCATTTCCTTGATGATTAGTGATGTTGAACACATTTTCATATACCTGCTGGCCATCTTCATGTCTTCTTTGCAAAACTATCTATTCTTATCTGCCCATTTTTTTTAATCTGATTTTTCTTTTTTGCTGTTGAGTTGTATGCATTCTTTATACTTTTATATTTTGCATAACAACCCCTTATCAGACATATAATTTGCAAATATTTTCTCTCATTCAATAAAGTTGCTTTTCATTTTATTGATGGTTACCTTTGCTGTGAAGGAACTTTTTAGTTTGACACAGTCCCACATGTTGATTTTTCCTTTTGTTTCATTTGCTTTTGGTGTCAAATCAAAACAAAATTATCACTAAGAAGAACATCAGAAAACTTACCACTTATGTTTTCTTCTAGTTTGATAGTTTCAGGTCTTGCATTTGATTCTTTAATCCACTGTTAATTGATTTTTGTGTATGGTCCAGTTTTATTCTTTTGCATTTTGCTGTCCAGTTTTCTGAAAACCATTTACTAAAGAGACTCTCCAATCCCCACTGTATGTTCTTGGCTCCTGTGTTATACATTAATTGACTATATATGTGTTGATTAATTCTGAGCTCTCTATCCTGTTCGATGACCTATATGTCTGCTTTTATGTCCATACCATACTGTTTTGATTACTATAATTTTGTAACATACAGTTGACCCTTGAACAATCCTTGAACTGCACAGGTCCACTTATACCTGGATTTTTCTCCCCTAAATACATACTATAGTACTACACAATCTTTGGTTGGTTGAAATCTGTGGATGTGGAACTTCAAATGCAAGGGCTGATGGTGAAGTTACTTTTCACTGCACAGTGGATGGGAGAGTTGGTGCCCCTAACTTCCTCGTTGTTCAAGGGTCAAATGTAGTTTGAAATTAGAAAGTATGATGCCTTCAGCTTTTTCCTTCTCAAGTTGCCTTGCCTATTTGGGATCTTTTGTGGTTCCATACAAATTTTAGGAATGGTTAGTTCTATTTCTGTCAAAATTTTAATGTACTGTTGCAACAATTAAGGTATTGTTGCTAATATCTGATTGAGGATTTATACATCTGTTTTCACTGGACATTGACCTGTAATTTTCTTTCATGATATCCTTGTCTGGTTTTGATACTAAGGTAATGTTGGCCTCATAAAATGAGTCTGGAAATGTCCACTTCTCTTCTATTTTTGGGTGAGTTTGAGAAAGATTTGTATTAATTGTTTGAATGTTTGGTAGAGTTTCCCAGTAAGGCTGTCTGGTCCTGAATTTTTGTCTGTTGAGAGGTTCTGAATTACTGATTCAATCTTACTAGTAACTATACTGTTCAGATTTTCTATTTCTTCATGATTCACTCTTAGTAGGCACTATCATGATAGGAATTTATCCATTTCTTCAGTTGTCCAATTTATTAGGGTATAATTCTTCATAGTACATACAGCCCTCCATATCCATAGGTACAACACACACAACACATCCATGGATTCAGTCTACCACATATGGAAAATACTGGAAGGGAAGGGAAATTCCAGAACGTTCCAAAAAGCAAAACTTGAATTTGCTGAACACTAGCAACCCACTCCAGTGTTCTTGCCTGGAGAATCCCAGGGACGGTGAAGCCTGGTGGGCTGCTGTTTATGTGGTCGCACAGAGTCGGACATGACTGAAATGACTTAGCAGCAGCAGCAGCAGCAGTGATTTACATAGCTTTTATTATGTACTTACAATGATCTACATAGCATTTACATTGTACTATATAAGTAATCTAGACATAATTGCAGATACCATGTTATTTTATATAAAGGACTTGAGCATCTGTGGATTTTGGTATCTCTGGGGAAATCCTGGAACCATGCTCCCACGGATGCAGTGAGACATCTGTAGTCTCCAATGATCCTTTTCATTTCTGTGGAATTGGCTATTACAACTCCTCTTTCGTTTCTGACTCTGAGTCCTCTCTTTTTTTTCTTGGTGAGTCTAGTTGAAAGTTTGTCAATTTTATCTTCCCCAAGAACCAGCTCTTAGTTTCATCAATCTTTTTAGTTTCTATTTCATTTAGTTCCACTCATCTTTAGTTACATGTTCCCTTCTACTGACTTTGGGCTTCATTTGTTGTTCTTGTTCTGACTCCTAGGAATATAAAGTGAGGCAACACTGTTTGAGATCTTTTTTTTTCCCTTGATGTAAATATTTATTGCTATGAACTTTCCCCTGAGAACTCCTGCCATATACCATAAGTTTTGATATGCTGCATTTCTATTTTCACTTTTCTCAGTACTTTTTAATTTTTCTTTGATTTGTTCTTTGTCAGTAGCATGTTGTTTAATCTCCACATATTTGTGAATTTTCCAATTTTCTTCTTGTAATTGACTTCTACTTTTGTATCATTGTAGTTAGAAAAGATGCTTGATATGATGTCATTTTTCTAAATGTTTTAAGACTTGTTTTATGGACTAACATATGATCTATCTATACAATGCATTTGAGAAGAATGTGTATTCTGTTGCTTTTAGATAGAAGATTCTGTATGTCTGTTAAGTATATCTGGTCTAAAGTGTCATTCAAAGCCAATGCTACCTTTGTGATTTTGTCTGGATGATCCACCAATTAATTAAAGTCCTTTACTATTGTACTGCTTGCCTATTTCTCCCTTTAGGTCTATTAATATGTGCTTTATGTATTTTGGTGCATCTGAGGGAGTTTACAATTTCTGTATAAGGAGCAATGAGCAAAATTTTGTCAAATTTTCAACAACCAAAGATGTATTTCTTATTTGTTTTTTGTTTTTTCTTCTGACTTCATTCCACAGTGAAAGCTGACAGTATAATGATATAGTCTAGTTCTGTCAACCAAAGCTACTATGGGAAGGAAATCAAAAGAATTATCAAGCTTTCCTTCCTTTAGTTAGAAAAAAATAAATACCATTTTTAAAACTACACACATTCATCCTTCTAGATTTTAATAGGTACTATAGGTGAGAATAGAGGATGTCATCTGATCACTTCACCTCTGCGAAAACCAATATACCAGTTAATAATCCCTATATCTTTTGGCCTTTAAGATGACTACAGTCTCAACGACTTCACTCCAAAATTAACAAAAGGAGTAATAAAAACCAAATTACTAGGAAAAAAGATGCCAGTCCACATATAGCACCAAATGAAATGCTGAACATTTAAACATGGCCAATGTAAGTAAATGCGTATAGGTTTGTCTAATTTGACTTTAAACATGACAAATCCTGAAAACAAAATATTCTAATGTAATAGCAAAGAAAAAACAATGTTGAGAGAATTTAGCAAGGAAATTTAAGTAAGACCCCCAGTGAGCTCAAAAGGGATTTCTTCCTTAGAGAGAGAAAATAAAGAAATAGAAGGCTAGACAATCTTCATTTCTCTATAAAATAAATAAAGTTCACCTGCCACAAATGATTAGTAAAGATAATGAATACAAAATTGGAGAAGGTTCAAAATAGTTGAAGAGTCAAGAAGTAATAGAAGTGTTACATGTTGTAGAGAAAGGATATACTGACTGAGGCCTACAAAACTAACAGCTTTAATGGAGCCTTTGTTGTTGTTTAGTCACTGAGTCATGTCCGATTCTTTGTGACCCAATGGATTGTGGCCCACCAGGCTCCTCTGTCCATGGGATTCTCCAGGCAAGAATACTGGATTCGGTTGCCATTCCCTTCTCCATTTGTGGGGCCTACCATCACCCCCTCCCAGAAAAAAGTCCTTTCGAATTAGCCTTTCTTCCTTTGATTTCTAGGCTATCCCCTAAATTAGTTGAAACCTGGCCTTAAGTCATAAATGCAACCAAATAAAACATAGTTTAACACAGTAGAGACTGAAGTTAGGCTCAAAGCCTATATTTGAAGTGTGGTACAATACAGCAACATAATCAGAAATGGTCACTGATCTCTCATTATATGTGTGGCCCATGACAGTCTGCTGCTGTTGCTAAGTCACTTCAGTCGTGTCCGACTCTGTGTGACCCCATAGAAAGCAGCCCACCAGGCTCCACCGTCCCTGGGATTCTCCAGGCAAGAACACTGGAGTGGGTTGCCATCTCCTTCTCCAATGCATGAAAGTGAAAAGTGAAAGTGAAGTCACTTAGTCCTATCTGACTCTTAGCGACCCCATGGACTGCAGCCTACCAGGCTCCTCCGTCCATGGGATTTTCCAGTCAAGAGTACTGGAGTGGGGTGCCATTGCCTTCTCCTCATGACAGTCTAGCCACTCTTATTAAGAGGCACAGTATACCCACTTAGTTTCATGAAAAAGAAGGCCCTTTGGTCTTCTCTCCCTATGCAAATTGGCATATATACTTTTAATGTTTGCCGATGTATATACTAAATGCTGCTAGCTGAACTAGTTCTTGCCTCCAGTAGATCATGTGGATCCTTTTAGACCTAATGGCTGCCAAGCAAATTATTACTTCCATTACTGAACCCTACCTGGAATGCTGAAATTATCAACATTTACTTTCTGCCCAGATAAAAGAGGCCAGAAAGGCAACATTAAAGTTTGCTTTTATATAAAACTGATAAAGTTTACATTGTCTGTCTGAAGGCCCACTTAGTTAAAGGTGTTTGGCTTTGTTCTACTTGGAAAACTTAGAAATCAATATTTAACTGATCTAAAACAAGAAAACAATAGGAAAAAATAAACAGAATTTAATTAGCTTAGATGTGCAAAAATCCCCGAACTTCTCAGTTCTCAGTTTTCTTATCTATAAAAAGGAATTAATTTGAGGTCCTTTTTAGTGCCAACACATATGTACACACACGGCAAAATTTTCATTTCTTTAGAAAATACAGCTTACAAGGAAAGTCAACCCAGATAAAAATTATAATTAGTCCATTTAAGAAAATTCCCTACATGACTATTCATTTCTATAGAATTTAAAAAAACACTCAGGTAAGAATCCAAAAAACAGAATCCAGTTTCTTCTCTATAAAGAACATCTTAGAAAAATTATAGTTTTTAGAATCTCCCAGCCTATAGAAGGTAGATCTTCACATATGTATTAATTTACAAGGTGTGTATTGGTTTTTATGAAAGTGAACATATATAGACCAGGACAATACTACCAGAGAATATAGTGATTTTAACATATTACATATATACATAATATATATTCGCATAAAACATAATGTTATAGATACTACTACTTTAGCTTGCCTGTACATGTTTTGTTAAGTGAATACAACTTTGAAACTACATGATATATATCATAAATAAGAATTCTACAAACAAATATGAGTTATAGTGAAATACATTAATATCCTGACATCCTGTCCAAGCACCTTGAACATTCTGTTTGCCATTCCTGGAAGTTTCTTTTGCTTCTTTAATTTACTCCCATCATTCCTTTAAAATTTAGCTAAAGTATTAGTTCACCAAGCATATTTTCCCTGACCTCCCAAACCAGGTCAGGTCCCCTGTTACATTCTCTCACTACACCATGTAATTCTTTTATACTTATAATATATGCTACTGGAGTTGCTTATGTAGTAAGTCTATAAGATCTTTAAAATAAGACTTCATCTCTTATTTTCTATTTTATCTCTTAGAATGAAGCACAGAGATTTACAGAAGGAATGAATGAATAATTATAGAATAATTGTTAGAATAGTTTTCTGGCTCAAATATTCCAATAAAATAGAATACTGTTACAGACTCACTGTTCTTTTAATGGTACCACCATGTGGTTATTTCTCCATTTTTTTTTTCTGATATTAAAAATACAATTATCTTTTCTGCTAAAGTAAATTCAAATAATGCAGAAAGTTTCCCCTATATGAAACATTACTATTTAACAAACCACTAAGATAATTTACTTTCTTTTGCCTAGCACTGTCCATCTTAGATACGATTTACTTTTGCTTAATACATTATTCTTTTCATGTGCGGTAGTTAAAAAAAAAAAGCTAGCAAGGAATAAAAGTCAACAAATGACTTTAAAAATCTGTTTAAGTACTTTTGAAAACTTTAAAAACATTTTCACATTACAATAAAAAAGTGAAATATTATTTAAATGAAAGTGAAATAATCCAAATTGGGAGAAATAATCCAAATAAACACTGAATCAAGAATAGTACTTCTTATTTAAAATTAATCTATTTCTATCAGTATTTATTTTCTTTTCTTCATAAATCAGCAGAGAATAATTGAAAATGTTTTGATAGCTTTCAAAGTATCATATACAAATATTTTTTGAAATGACATCCATTATTTTTGTCTACCTACCTAGCCAGCTCTCTATCTCACTACCTCATTCACTTCTTGAGTAAACTCCTTACCTTCCACAAATCTATGGTCCTCATGTGGCAGCCAATGTAGTATCCTCCTTTCCACTTTTTCCCCTAGCTATGGGGTGTGCTTACTATCAGACAGGCAAAACTCTTATCACACTCTCCTCAACACAGTGATTGCTTCAAGCAACAGGCAAACAACCTCAGCCAGGCCCGAGTTCCCAAAATGTTTTGGGAAATAGAAGTGGGAACAGAGGGTTTCTTTTCCTTTGGTTAAAGTAACTTAATCCCAGAATTGTCATCAGCCCAAGAGAATGAAGCCAAAAAAGGAGTGATGGAAAGTGACCAATTCTAGATATTTTATTCTCTGAATTCAGAAAATCCTGAAACTAGTTCTAGTCCTTGCTTTTCCATGGTTTAGTCATCTAATAAATTCCTCCACACCCTCCTTATTTTGTTTAAGCTAGCCTGGGTAAAGATTTGTCAATTATAATCAAGAAGTCCTAATATTTCCCATATCCATTTAGGTATCACAAAAAATAAACGTTATTAAGTTATACACACACACACTTTTATAACTGCTATGCTCTTAAAAGTCTACACAACATCATTCTCTAAACTCTTCTTCCTACCTACAATTTTTTTTTTCACCTTTACTAGGGTAAAACTGAGGAGAAGGCAATGGCACCCCACTCCAGTACTCTTGCCTGGAAAACCCCATGGACGGAGGAGCCTGGTAGGCTGCAGTCCATGGGGTCGCTAAGAGTCGGACACAACTGAGTGACTTCAGTTTCACTTTTCACTTTCATGCATTGAAGAAGGAAATGGCTACCCACTCCAGTGTTCTTGCCTGGAGGATTCCAGGGATGGGGGAGCCTGGTGGGCTGCCGTCTATGGGGTCGCACAGAGTTGGACATGACTGAAGCAACTTAGCAGCAGCAGCAGCAGCAGGGTAAAACTGACAAATAGAAATTGTATATATTTAAAGCATACAACAGTAATCATAATTAAGCCAGTTAATATATCCATCACTTCATATAGCTCGCTCCTATGACTTTAAATACATATAAACTTTTAAAGAAGCATAATATACATGCTCTCTTTAAAATGTATATGTATATATCATATATATAAATCAAAAAACCATAAAGTTCGTATATATGAAATCTACACATCTTTGAGATTTAAAAATGCTAAGTGTACAGAAACGCTTCAACCCTGTCTCTTACTGCCAATGCCCCAGAATTAACAACTTCAGTATTTTTAATAGTTACTGACAATAAGCTTTGCTAGTATTTCTTGATTTACCAATTTTAACTATTATCTCTTAACTTCTTGCTACGATAAAAAAGAATTTAACTCCTCACACAACCAATTTCATCCTCCCAACAGTTACTCATTATTATTCCTCTATTATTTATCTCTGTAACTTTACCTACACTTTTATTTATGGTTTCCTATACTACTGAAACTCCATTTTGTAAAATACAAAATAAAGGAAGGCTATTAGTGCCCTTGTCCTTCATTTTCAACTCACAATTTCCACTAAATAGTCTTACACTGAAAGGCTAATAATTTTCCTCTGTTCTGTAACTATAACTATTTGTGCTTTTATAAGCTTAAAGTCAATAAGCATCATGTATTTGTACATGTGCACTAAGTCACTTCAGTCATATCTGACTCTTTGCGATCCTAAGGACCATTACCCGCCAGGCTCCTCTGTCCATGGCATTCTCCAGGCAAGAACACTGGAGTGGGTTACCATGCCATTCTCCAGGGGGTCTTCCCAACTCAGGGACTGAACCCACGCCCGTTACGTCTCCTGCATTGGCAGGTGGGTTCCTTCCCACTAGGGCCACCTGGGAAGTACCCTAAGCATCATGTATATGAAGAATATATAAATAATATTTATATAAATAACATTCAGTGCATATTTAAGTAAGTGAGTTATCACTCTATCCTTTTCCTATTCAGATTATTTTTAATTTTCCTGGAGTATCTAATTGCTTTTTTATTTCCTTTACCTTGTCTACTTATATAATTACCTTGCTGCTGCTAAGTCGCTTCAGTCGTGTCCGACTCTGTGCGACCCCATAGACGGCAGCCCACCAGGATTCCCCGTCCCTGGGATTCTCCAGGCAAGAACACTGGAGTGGGTTGCCATTTCCTTCTTCAATGCATGAAAGTGAAAAGTGAAAGTGAAGTCGCCCAGTCCTGTCTGACTCTTATTGACCCCATGAACTGCAGCCTACCAGGCTCCTCTGTCCGTGGGATTTTCCAGGCAAGAGTACTGGAGTGGGGTGCCATTGCCTTCTCCATATAATTACCTTAAATGGTTCCAAAATCTCAAAGTTAGTTTCAAATCTCCTACTGAATACTTTGCTCTTGAAGTGACATATCTGTAAGACCTCCTATTCAGCAGTGACCCTGGAACTTCTCTCCTCTTTTAAGTAAAAAATACTGTTTTCTAGATCCACTGTCATATGATCTTCTTATATTATAACCCATTTTTCTGGAGCACATTCTCTAATAACTTAAGAAATAAAATGTGGACAACTCAATCTCCCAGGTCCTTACGTGCCTGGAAATACTGTTTCTACTCTCATACTTCACTGACAGTTTGTATGAGTATAAAATTCTACACTGAAAGTAAGTCCGCATTAAAATGGTAGAGACACTGATTTATTATTTTCTACCACCCACTGTTGGCTGTATGAAAATTGATACCAATCTGATATTCGTTTCTTTTTAGGTGACCTAGTTTTTTCTCTCTAGAAGGTATTCAAATCTGTTTTTTCATTCTTGGTATTTCCAAGTTGCAAAATGATGTATTTATCTGAGTATTTTTTTCTAGTCAATGTGCTAAGCACTTCTTGGGCTCTTTCAATCTGGAAGTTTAAACTTGTTTCTGGGAAATTCTTTTATTGTATCTCTGAAAATTTCCTCCAACATATATTCTGTAAATTCTTTTTCTGGAACTCCAATTAGTTAAATAATGAACCTCCTACATGAGGTCACTGCATCAGTTTTTTTCTGATACATTCCTTCATTTTGGTTTTGTTTTACATTCTGGATTATTCAACTTTCCAACTCCCTAGAGAATTCTAAATTTTAACCATCATATTTTCTTAATTTCCACAAACTTATTTTTGGTATATCAGTATTCCTTTCACACAGCATGATATGTTGCTGTTTTAATGTCCTACAAATCTCAACTCTCTCTGAAAAGGCAAATTACAGATTTTATATTTCCCTTCTAATTTTTTTGTTTTCAACATTAACAGTATTTCTCCCAGAATTTTTTTAGTTTGTTTTCAATTGTGTTTTTTCCATGATGAAGTCATCCCCCAAATGTCTGACAATTTTTGAATATCCATTAATATCTAAGGATTAATTGGGAACCTTATGAGCATGTTTAGAGTTTGGTGATTGATAAGTTTTTTCTTTGGGGTAATTAAGTGATGAGGGAGCTGTCTCAAAGAAAAACCTTTAATTGCCAGAATACAAAGGTCACTGCTCCAAAATCATTTAATTTCTTTAGAGAAAAAAAGAAAATATCAACGCTGTTTCCCTACCTGACAGGCCCTAAGGTCTGGTGAGTAACCTGAATGGAAAAACTGCAATTAATTCCTTTATCTGTATTCTCCCAAAGTATCTCATTCCCTACTCTCTATTTCACGCCTTGCATATTCAAAGTCTATACCTCCCTAGGATTCCAAGGGGGAGGTATAACAGATAGTCTTCCTCCCATCTTATAAGGCTAGGATAATTTTGTTTTATAAGCTACCCACAGTTTCAAAAAATGTTTTACAAATAATAAAGTATACATGTACATAAAAGTAAATATACAAAACAACAAGAGTTGCACAAAGTAATACTTTTCCTATGAGACACACTCTGATATTTTCTGTTGTATTTTGCAATGCTGATAAATGAATTCACAACCCACTAATGTGATATGAGTCTAATTTAAGGAGCCAAAAATAATTTAAAAAATTAAGTGATGACTTGCTCTGCCATCTTTCAAAGACCACTCCTCTATTTTCTTTCCCAAAGAAAACTGCTGCAATCTTTTCATTCACTGATGACTCTTCTCTATTTTCTTTTCACTGTATTTCCCTCTTCTACTTCTTTACTACTTTAGTAGAATCTAGGAGGGCAAAAAGGATAAATACAAGTGCTCAGTTTGTGATCTTTAACTCAAAGTCCTTTACAAGTGTTTTTAAAAACCAAAGTTTCCTAACCTCTTTCTGACCTAAGTTCCCTTTGCTAACTATGACGGCCTCAACTGCTACTGGGACTTACAATTAAAGTTTGCCATGAGACTCTGGAGAATTAAAAAGGAAAGGAAAGCACTAATAGTAAACCTAAAAATCCTTATAACTATTCCATTTAAGTCTAAAGCTAAAAGTAAAATTATGGCTAAATGTCCAAAATTAAATCTAAACCCTTACATGAAGAAATGGAATTTTCTTTTTGAGGGAAGACTTTAAGAAAGGTTCTGTCTGCAAAAAAAACAAAAAAAAAATCAAAAACCAATTCTCAGATCAAAAAAATACTTTGACGAGAAGTAAAGAGTACTTACAAAGCAAGGCTACTCAAAACATATTGTACGTGCTCACATTCATCTGGGAATGATGCACTGGCTGATGTAAAACAACAAAGTGCCGTCTGAAGAACCTGAAGCTGTGGCAAAGGGACCTGCCATCTTCCAGCATAATCTTCAACCACCTGATAAGGAAGCAATCCAAAAAGTACATTATTAGAGAAAATGTTAAATTTGGATAAAACTTACCATATAAAACATTAGTTCAGCATGAACACAAATGATTTAGGAGGGAAAAAAGTTATTTATTGTTTGTTGTTGTTTAGTTGCTAAGTTATGTCCACTCTTTTGTGACCCTATAGACTGTAACCCACTAGGCTCCTATGTCCATGGGATTTCCCAAGCAAGAATACTGGAGTGTGTTGCCACTTCCCTCTCCAGGGGATCTTCGAACCCACATCTCCTACATTGGCAGGTGGATTCTTTACCACTGAGTCACCAGTGAAGCTTGTCTTTATTGTTTAGTTTCATTGTATACATCTGAAAATAAAATGAACTATTATCTGAAAATGTGGGAAAAAATTATAATATATAAAAGACCATATGGTTCAACTGCCAAATCTTTACCAAATGTTGTAATAAATGCTTTCACATCCTATGTCTAGCTTTTTTCCAAAGTACAAATTATCAAATATTAAAATAGCTAGACAGAAGATAGTAATAAATAAAATTAGAAATAAGCATCCATTATTATAATTTATATAGGACTGAACTAAACATTCTGGCAACAAATGAGTATTAAAGA
Source organism: Bos indicus (assembly GCF_029378745.1). Classification (NCBI taxonomy): domain Eukaryota; kingdom Metazoa; phylum Chordata; class Mammalia; order Artiodactyla; family Bovidae; genus Bos; species Bos indicus. The sequence continues at coordinate 36,843,615 of NC_091760.1, read as the reverse complement.
TATAGTGGTATGATACTCTTTCATAAACTGTACCATATTATGGGGAAAAGATTACAAAATAAAATCAGTCCTGGCTCTGTCACTTAACTAGTTTATGAATTTGGGTATGTCATCTACCTTCTTTATGCATTAGTTTCCTGATCATAACATGAAGATAACAATGCTTATCTTGCAGATTTACTCTAAGGCTAAACTGGGAACAATTTATGAGACAACAATTTAGAATTATCAATTGCTATAAAATGTTAATCATGATCTCTCACATGCAAGACTACTGTATGCAAACTATTATATTCTAGAAATTCATCTTATAAAACCAGTTGGCAAACTATGGCATGTAGGCCAAAGTCAGCCTACCACCATCTTTGTATGACCTACAATCTAAGAATGGGCATTACATTTTCAAATGGTTGAAAAAATATTTGTGATGCATGAAAATTACATGAAATTCAAATTTCAATATCCATAAACTCTTACTGCAGCATAACCAGGTTTATGCATTTACATATTATATAATCTATGGCTGCTTTCCTGCTATAACAGGTTGAGTCTTTATGATGAAATCATATGGCTAATAAAGTCTAAAATATTTAATATCTGCTCCTTTACAGAAAAAGCTTGCCAACTCCTGATTTAAAGCTGGTAAAACTAGAGAAGAGTAGAACAGCCATGAACATTTAGAGCTCAAGGACTTTTCATACTCATCACTTCCTGTTAGAGGTAATTTTCCATGGGTCCTTGTATTTCTAGTTTTAAAAGAGACCCAGACTGCCTTCATCCTTTCAAAGAAGTTTATAGGAAACAGCCTTGAAATACAGAGATGATGTCTGTCTTCAAAGCAATGGCTCTCTCTGGAGCAAAGGTCAGGCAGATATGCTTGCCCACTATTATAAAATATTGCTGTTGTTTGTTGTTGTTTAGTTACTAAGTTGTGTCCCACTATTCTGGGACTCTGTGGACTGTAGCCCACTAGGCTCCTCTATCCATGGGATTTAAGATTAGGAGTCACTTGACTCATTGGAAAAGACTCTGATGCCGGAAAGGATTGGGGGCAGGAGGAGAAGGGGACGACAGAGGATGAGATGGCTGGATGGCATCACTGACTCGATGGACGTGAGTCTGAGTGAACTCCGGGAGTTGGTGATGGACAGGGAGGCCTGGCGTGCTGCGATTCATGGGGTCGCAAAGAGTTGGACACGACTGAGCGACTGAACTGAAACTGAACTGAAGCTTGGATTCCTAAGCTGTGATATAAACATACTATGAGTTCAGGATTCACTTGGACCATTCACATTACCTTTGTGATACTTGAGAAGCAAAGGGAACCACCATGAACTTGAAGCTCATGTTGTTTGTTGTGCTATAAAAGTAACAAGAGTCTGCTATCTCTAACCCAGGAGTTTCACTTCTTTGGCCGGCATTTGTGAAACTATGGCAATCTACCTTAGATAAAATCCCTGACTTTTCACAGTTCTTTGACAATTCCAAATTTTCATACCAGGTGCTAGTATGTCTCTAATATTTCTAGGAACATGTGTGGATAAAGGAGAAAGCTAGAGAGCATCAGCTGTATGAACTTGTATCCCCCTTCTATTATCTAGTACTTCTTAACCTGGGAATTAAAAACTACTACTAACTATGATGATCCCAAGTAGGACAGATTTTTCCAAACCACCATAGGCAAAACAAAGGAGGAACATGTAAATGGTGGTTTCCTGGATTTAAATTTTCTCTTCACTAAAGTGTTTGACCAACTTTATTGCCTTTTTTTTTTTGGCCCACATAACACCTCTCTGGTGCCACATTAAAAATAGGTACCTAACAAACTCACATTTTTCTATCTTTAGTTTGCTCTAATACATTTCTACTTAGAACCTTATTCACTTCCTATTTATGGGCTGGGTTTATGTCCTTAGAAGAGAACCTTTCTACTTTTTCAGGTTCTATAATCATTGTAGCTTCCCTTATTCACCAAGATTCAGCTATTAATACCCCATCTGATCCATTTGAATCCAAAATAATAAAACTACTTGTGTGCAGTACTTCCAATAGGCTTCCCATAATACACATGAAGGAAAATAAATAAAACTAGTTGAAATTTACAAGCAGTTGGCCCTCAGTATCTGCAGAGGTTTGGTTATAGGATCCCGCAGTTCAGTTCAGTTGCTCAGTCATGTCCGACTCTTTGCAACCCCAAGGACTGCAGTATGCAAGGCTTCCCTTTCCATCAACTCATGTTCATCGAGTTGGAGATGCCTTCCAACCATCTCATCCTCTGTCATCCCCTTCTCCTCCTGACTTCAATCTTTCCCAGCATCAGATCTTTTCCAGTGAGTCAGCTCTTTGCATCAGGTGGCCAGAGTATTGGAGTTTCAGCTTCAGCATCAGTCCTTCCAATGAAAATTCAAGACTGATTTCCTTTAGGATGGACTGGTTGATATCCTTGCAGTCCAAGGGAGTCTCAGAGTCTTCTCCAACATCACAATTCAAAAGCATCAATTCTTCGGCACTCAGTTTTCTTTATAGTCCAACTCTCACATCCATTTAGATTACTGGAAAAACCATAGCTTTGACTAGATGGACCTTTGTTGGCAAATTAATGGCTCTGCTGTTTACAATGCTATTTAGGTTGGTCATAACTTTTCTTCCAAGGAGCAAGTGTCTTTTAATTTCATGGCTGCACTCACCATCTGCACTGATTTTGGAGCCCAAAAATATAAAGTCTCTCACTGTTTGCATTGTTTCCCCATCTATTTGCCATGTAATGATGGGAACAGATGCCATGATATTAGTTTTCTGAATGCTGAGTTTTAAGCCAACTTTTTCATTCTCCTCTTTCACTTTCATGATTCCAGCTTGTGCTTCATCCAGTCCAGCATTTCTCATGATTTACTCTGCATATAAGTTAAATAAGCAGGGTGACAATATACAGCCTTGACGTACTCCTTTCCCAATTTGGAACTGGTCTGTTGTTCCATGTCCACTTCTAACTGTTGCTTCTTGATCTGCATACACGTTTCTCAAGAGGCAGGTCAGGTGGTCTGGTATTCCCATCTCTTTCAGAATTTTCCACAGTTTGTTGTGATTCACACAGTCAAAGGCTTTGGCGTAGTCAATAAACCAGAAATAGATGGTTTCCTGGAACTCTCTTGCTTTTTTGATGATCCAGCAGGTGTTGGTAATTTGATCTCTGCTTCCTCTGCCTTTTCTAAATCCAGTTTGAACATCTGGAAGTTCATGGTTCACATACTGTTGAAGCCTGGCTTGGAGAATTTTGAGCATTACTTTACTAGCATGTGAGATGAGTGCAGTTGTGTGGTAGTTTGAACATTTTTTGGCATTGTCTTTCTTTGGGATTGGAATGAAAACTGACCTTTTCCAGTCCTGTGGTCATTGCTGAGTTTTCCAAATTTGCTGGCATAATGAGTGCAGCACTTTCACAGCATCATGTTAGGATTTGAAATAGCTCAACTGGAATTCCATCAGCTCCACTAGCTTTGTTTGTAGTGATGCTTTCTAAGGCCCACTTGACTTCACATTCCAGGATGTCTGGCTCTAGGTGAGTGATCACATCATCATGATTATCTGGGTCATGGAGATCGTTTTTGTATAGTTCTGTGTATTCCTGCAATCTTTTCTTAATATCTTCTGTTAGGTCCATACCATTTCTGTCCTTTATTGAGCCCATCTTTGCATGAAATGTTCCCTTGGTATCTTCTAATTTTCTTGAAGAGATCTCTAGTCTTTCCCATTCTATTGTTTTCCTCTATTTCTTCGCACTAAGGTTTTCTTATCTCTCCTTGCTAGTCTTTGGAACTCTGCATTCAAATGGGTATGTCTTTTCTCTTCTCCTTTGCCTTTTGCATCTTTTTTTTCCCTCAGCTATTTGTAAGGCCACCTCAGACAATCATTTTGCCTTTTTGCATTTCTTTTTCTTGGGGATGGTCTTGATCACTGCCTCCTGTAAAATGTAACGAACCTCCATCCACAGTTCTTCAGGCACTCTATCAGATCTAGTCCCTTGAATAGATCTTTCACTTCCACTGAATAATAGTAAGGGATTTGATTTAGATCATACCTGAATGGTCTTGTGGTTTTCCCCACTTTCTTCAAGTTAAGTCTGAATTTGGCAATAAGGAGTGCATGATCTGAGCCACAGTCAGCTCCTGGTCTTGTTTTTGCTGACTGTATAGAGCTTATCCATCTTTGGCTGCAAAGAATATAATCAATCTGATTTCAGTATTGACTATCTGGTAATATCCATGTTTAGAGTCTTCTCTTGTGTTGTTGGAAGAGGGTGTTTGCTATGACCAGTGTGTTCTCTTGGCAAAACTCTGTTAGCCTTTGACCTGCTTTGTTTTGTACTCCAAGGCTATATTTGCCTATTACTCCATATCTCTTGACTTCCTACTTTTTCATTCAAGTCCCCTATAATGAACTGCTGTGTAGGGCCACCCAAGATGGACGAGTCATGGTGGAGAGTTCTGACAAAACATAGTCCACTGGAGAAGAGAATCGCAAATCACTTCAGTATTCTTGCCTTGAGAACCCCATGAACAGTATGAAAAGGCAAAAAGATAGGACACTGAAAGATGAACTCCCCAGGTCGTTAGGTGCCCAACATGCTACTGGAGATGAGTGGAGAAGTAACTCCAGAAAGAATGAAGAGATGGAGCCAAAGCAAAAACAGCACCCAGGTGTAGAGGTGACTAGTCATGGAAGTAAAGTCCGATGCTGTAAAGAGCAATACTGCATAGGAACCTGCAATGTTCGGTCCATGAATCAAGGCAAATTGGAAGTGGTCAAACAGGAGATGGCAAGTGTGACATCGGCATTTTAGGAATCATCAAACTAAAATGGACTGGAATGGGTGAATTTAACTCAGATGACAGGATCGCCCACCCCATATCAAAATTTACAGATGCTCAAGTCCTTTATATAAAAGTGTATTTGCATATCATCTCTGAAATTACTTATAATACATAATACAGTGTAAGTACTATGTAAATAGTTGCAAGCACACAGCAAATCCAAGTTTTGTGTTTTGGAACATTCTGGGTCTTTTTCCAAGTATTTTTAATACACAGTTGGTTGAATCCACAGATGTGGAACTCACAGATATGGAGGACTGACAATCTTCTTACGCCGTTTAATGTCATGCCAGATACTAATACTGTACTATAATATTCACTGTAACACTTCTGTATAAATATTTTCCTTAAAATATATAAAACTTTACATTACATTGTCTTTTTATTCTGAAATGTTTCTCCTGCACTATAACTTATTAGTAAGCACTTAACTAATGAGAGCTGATCCCATGACATTATAATATGAAGGTACTCTACTCAGCTACTGTGCAGCGAGGAACACACCTTATTATATTTGTCATTTTCTTTGGTATTCTAATAAGTAACAGTTTTTACTGTCACTCTATAAAGAACTGCTGTATAGAGAATTACATACTTTATTTAAGAACATTAAAATACATCATCCAAATTACTACAGTCTGAAATGTGTTCCCCTAAAGTTCATGTATTGAATGATGTCTTAACCCCAGTGTGACTGTATTTAGAAATAGGATATTTTGTTATAGCAGCCAGGGCTGCCTAACACACAAATGTATAAAAATAACACAAACGCAGCAGTTTAAGAACCCCTAAAATATAAGGTGATCAACTAAAATAAGATTATGTTTCTTAACTGAGTTCTCCTTTTTTCTAACACAACAGTGAAGACTGCCAAACACTAGTTTGTCACTAAGCAAAAGAATCCCAATATCTAAATCCAGGTTATAATAGACTAATATCATTAACACAGTATCCAGGATGACTTTACTTCTATTAGCTGGCCATTCGCACCCATGTCACTCTCCTACCTGAAACCTCCCACTGTCATCAACATTATTTCATATATTTCACAGGTGTCAACAGAGCTGTTCACTAATGTTAATTTCATTACTTGCTTACAGTGAATCCACCCACTTTTTAAATCTAACATACCATGGCCATGATCTTTTAGTGGTTAGTACTCTGTCATGTGATTAAGCCACATCACAATCACTCTAAGAGCTTCAAAAAATGGTTATAATACATCCCAATCTATGCACTGAATAAATCTTTTAATCTTCTAAATACCTAAAATAAACATTGTAACAAATAGTCTTTTCCCTAACCCTTTCAGTATCATTAGGTTATTCATTTATAATATAGCTTATATACACACATATATTTATGTGTGTATATATAAATATATTTCCTAGCTCTGTCCATTGAGAGGGCCTAGGAGCAATGACACCTCAGTAGAAGTACACATACTTAGGACCCAAATCTTTGTTTCTAAACACTATTCTCCAATATCCTTGGGTCTCCTCACGCACAAAGAACTTGGGCTGCTCAAGCCCTCCTCCAGCAGAGATGGAACAGGGAAAATATCAAGATAAGACCTGAACACTTTGTGCTGCCAGAAAGTACTGAAATGCTGAAACAGTGATGGAATATAAGATGATGGGAGCCAACCTGAAGGCGCTCTGAGCAGTTAAAGCTAGAACAATTTGAGCAACAAAATAAATGATGGTATCCATGAGTCTCTACTGATAGAAATAATCTAATTAATCAATAAAAGTTAGGGATGAGACTGCTTTTCCTCACAGCAGAATACCAATTAATACGTATCAATAAAAAGAGAGAAACAGAGAATCACCGTTAGGCAAATACTATATATAGCAATGAATGTTGCAGACAAGAACCACAAATCTATGCTATTATTAGTGGGTGAAAAATTTGAGAAGATTTGCCATCTCAAAGCAATTCCCACAAGACTGTTATCAACTAAAAACAGAAAGATAGTATCTTTAAGTGGAGAAACCTCACAAACTTAACCAAGCCATCAAGGTAAACAGCATCAATAACTAGTAAAGCATACTATCATAAACCTCTTGATATGATGCTCCAAGAAAGACAAAAGCATTTTTGTGGTAATTTTGCCAAAAATGCAAAAACCTAATTCTAATTATGAGAAATCCTCAAACAAATCCAAACTATAGGATATTTTACCAAAAAAAAAAAAAAAAAACAAAAAACACACCACCCTGACCAGTACTCTTCAAACATGCAAAGGTCATGAAAGGAAAAACTGAAGAACTGCTAGAGAGTGGAAGACACTAATAACTAAACACAATGCGAGATCAGAAATAACATCCTGAAACAAAGGAAAAAAAGAGCAACAGTGGCAAAACTGGTAACTTTCTAATAAGGGCTGTAATTTACTGGATATTATACAATGTTACTTTCCTGAGCTTGATAAGTGTATTCTTTTCTACAAATATAAAATTAGTTCACTTTTTAGGTTTAAAAACAAAATTTTTTGTTCCAAACTTTCCCCTCAGATTTCAATGTTCTCACTTATTTTCTGGATGCTATTTCATAATATAAATACATTTACTTTCCTTATCTTATTACCTAACTACACACCAAGATTTACCCTCACCTATGGGTTTCATTTGTAGTCAGATAGAAAAATAAATCAGGTAGATTGCCAGCACTGTGGGGAGAATACAGGTTTTGGAATCAAGACAGATTAGGCTTTGTCATTTATTAGCTGTGTAACATTAGCGAAGTTATTAACCTTTTCAATCTAAGTTTGCAGTAAAATGAATTTAATATTAATCACAGAGCTATTGAAGAACTAAGGTAATATGTCAAAATCCAGGATAATAACAAATAGCTATTATTACCAGTACACTTTGTTTCAAAAAATAGCCAGCAAGCTTAAGCTTACTCTGGTGACTATTTCAATGCATCAGTATGAACTGGTTAACTGTTTCCAGATGTAAAATTACAACAAATTTTACTCACTGTTATTAGTAAGCATATAAGTCACTCACAAATAAAACCTATTCAAAAGCTATTGCTGAGTTTCAACTATTTTGTTCAATATTCATTGACAAATAAAGTATATCCTAGATACAGTAATACAAATAAAATAACTTCATGCCTGAATAGCTATTAATAGATTTTGGTACCTTTCAATTCTTCATTTGATTCCAAACTCACTAGGGAAAGCAATATACTAAATGCTCCCTGTATAAACATGAAAACTGGCATAAAACTTCCTGTGTAAACATTAAAACAAGGGAACTCCAAAATATGTGGAAATGTATATGAATATCAAATTAACATGTGGAGTGAACAGACCTCTTCATTTGTCTGCACCTGGTGATATCCACAGATGTGTGTGTACATGACAAAGTCTTAACTAGCATGGGCTAAGCAGAACCCTGCATCTGACTTCAATTTGGCATGGCCACTAAGGCAAAAGAAATAAAAGCAAAAATAAACAAATGAGACCTAAACTTTTTAAAAAGCTTCTGCACAGCAAAGGAAACCATAAACAAAAGGAAAAAACCTACAGAACTGGAGAAAATAAATGCAAATTATGTGACCAACAAGGGGTGTGCAAAATATACAAACTGCTCATACAACTCAATTAAAAACAAAAATCCAATCACAAAATGATCAGAAGACCTGAATAGACATTTTTCCTAAGATATACAGATGGCTAACAGGCACATGAAAAGATGCTCAATAAAGATAATTATAGGAGAAATGCAAATCGAAACAATAATGAGGTATCACCTCACACGTGTCAGAATGGCTATCATCAAAAAGTCTACAGGTAACAAATGTTGGAGAGGATATGGAGAAAGGGAAACTCTTCTACACTCTTGGTGGAAATGTAAATTGATGTAGCCAACATGAGAAACAGTGTGGAGGTTTTTCGAAAAACTAAAAATAAGAATACCAGGAAACTATTAGCAAGGTGAAAAGACAGCCTTCAGAATGGGAGAAAATAATAGCAAATGAAGCAACCGACAAACAACTAATCTCAAAAATATACAAGCAACTCCTACAGCTCAACTCCAGAAAAATAAACGACCCAATCAAAAAATGGGCCAAAGAACTAAATAGACATTTCTCCAAAAAAGACATACAGATGGCTAACAAACACATGAAAAGATGCTCAACATCACTCATTATCAGAGAAATGCAAATCAAAACCACTATGAGGTACCATTTCACACCAGTCAGAATGGCTGCGATCCAAAAGTCTACAAATAATAAATGCTGGAGAGGGTGTGGAGAAAAGGGAACCCTCTTACACTGTTGGTGGGAATGCAAACTAGTACAGCCACTATGGAGAACAGTGTGGAGATTCCTTAAAAAACTGGAAGTAGAACTGCCTTATGATCCAGCAACCCCACTGCTGGGCATACACACTGAGGAAACCAGAAGGGAAAGAGACACATGTACCCCAATGTTCATCGCAGCATTGTTTATAATAGCCAAGACATGGAAGCAACCTAGATGTCCATCAGCAGATGAATGGATAAGAAAGCTGTGGTACATATACACAATGGAGTATTACTCAGCCATTAAAAAGAATACATTTGAATCAGTTCTAATGAGGTGGATGAAACTGGAGCCTATTATACAGAGTGAAGTAAGCCAGAAGGAAAAACATAAATACAGTATTCTAACGCATATATATGGAATTTAGAAAGATGGTAACAATAACCCTGTGTACGAGACAGCAAAAGAGACACTGATGTATAGAACAGTCTTATGGACTCTGTGGGAGAGGGAGAGGGTGGGAAGATTTGGGAGAATGACATTGTAACATGTAAAATATCATGTAAGAAACGAGTTACCAGTCCAGGTTCGATGCACGATACTGGATGCTTGGGGCTAGTGCACTGGGACGACCCAGAGGGATGGTATGGGGAGGGAGGAGGGAGGAGGGTTCAGGATGGGGAACACATGTATACCTGTGGTGGATTCATTTTGATGTTTGGCAAAACTAATACAATTATGTAAAGTTTAAAAATAAAATAAAATTAATTAAAAAAAAAAAAAAAAAGAATACCATATTACCCTATGATCTAGCAATTCCATTCCTAGGTATATATCTGGAAAGGAAAAACAAAACTTTACTTTGAAAAGATAAATGCACCCCAATATCCACAGCACTATTTGCAGTAACCAAGATATGAAAGCAACCCAAGTGCCCATCAACAAATGACCAAATTAAGATGAGACATATATATACAAGGCAATATTACCCAGCCACAAAAATATTAAAAAAAAAATACTGCTATCTGTAGCAATGTGGATGGACCTAGAAAATATTATGGTTAGTGAAATATGTCATAGAAAGCCAAATACTATATGATAATATTCCAAATACTATATAAGGAATCTAAAAAATAATACAAATGAATGTTTATGCAAAACATAGACTCACAGATATAGAACCAACTTGTAGATACCAAATGGGAGAGGGAAAGCAGGAGGGGCAAATTAGGGGTGTGTGATTAACAGATACAAACTACTATATATAAGAGATAAGCAACAGAATATACCATAAAGTGTAAGGAATTATACCCATTATCTTGTAATAACCTATATGGAATATAATCTGCAGAAATATTGAATCATGCTGCACATCTGAAACTATCACAAACTACTGTTAAGTCAACTATACTACAGTTTTAAAAAATCAGCCTGACCTGGCATGATGGTATTGCAGGTGTTGTTGAGGCAATAATTATATTTTGAATTTTTCAAATGTCCTTTAGTTATACACGTTTCTTAGATACTAGTAGGTGGAAATCTTTTTTTGTTCCTTCTGTCTGGTTTCTCAACAAAGTCCACAAGCCAAAGAATTAAACTGAAAAACCAGTTAAGTTCCATATGGGTCTTAGAACACTAGTGTGTGAATGTCTAGACTTTAAATTATTAATACTAGTCTTAGATGAGCTGACTTATTTTGATCCCTGTTAATTTTGTTCTCAGAGAAAAGCTCTTATATTCATGTGACTTGCCCAAAGGCTTCTAGAGTCACTGTCATATGATCTCTAGTAACTTCTGAGAATGATATGTACATGAACTTTTATTTGAGTTCAATGAAGATGTCCAGTGGATTTTATTAAGTGCAGAAATAAAGAAAGGTCAATCTTAATTATTATTTGGGGCATAAATCACTTTCCTAGACTGACGCAAAAGAAAAACTCAATGGAATTACTACACATTCAAAGCAGAAACTAAAAAGAGTTAACAATAACTTTAGATACCAGGTATGGTTAGTCTCAAGAACTAAATTTGTTTCTAAAAGGTGACTAACTTTCAATCAAAATAACAGTGAAAGAGTTAAAAAAAATAAAATAAAAGGAGGTCATGTTAAGATGGAAGAAAAGTGGGACTTTCTTAAGAATGAATTCAATTTCAGAAACTAAACTAGTCAGATATGAAAAAAGAAAACGAGAATATACTGATATATACCAGAACTATGCATTCTTAAAGATGGAATTGGGGGGGAAATGTATTTTAGCTGTTACTCATCAGAAAGGAAGAGTGACTGACTCCAAAAGTATCTAACAGAGGTACAGGAGGTAAACTGAAGCGTGGAAGTCGCAGTGAATCAGAATGGAAATCCAATTATGGTAAAACAGTATTTTAAAGAAATAGAAAATACATAATAAGAGTAAGTGTAAAAATCACACACCATGAAGACTGAGACTGCTATTCAGTAACATAAAATCTGTACAAATGTGAAAGGTTAAAAAAAAAAAACAACTGAGAGATTATCAATGAATACCTGAAGCATTTCAGATGCGTTTCAAATTACTAGTTATTATAGGAGGCAATGTAGGATATGGCACAGTGTCACAAAGAAAAATGCCCCAGGAATTCAAAGTTAGGCCTCAGGGAATGGACAGGAAAAGCAAAACTGAAGAAAAGCAAAATAAGAGGTTAAACCTTGGTTTGATGTTGAGCTGGTAAGATTTCCTTAAATCTTGGAGATAAGAATGGGCAAAATCTGTTTCATGGTGAATGCTTTTCAGTAAATTCCCTATTCCTTGACTTTCATCTCTGGTATTACAGGAGATCTTACTGAAGATAACAGATAACTGAAGAATAATAAAACCTAAGCCCAAAAGCAAACAGAAAGGGAAAGGAAGACAGGAGGAACCAACTTAAGAATAGGCTAAAATATAAACAAAAACAGAAACCAACAATGTTTATATGAAATGGCATATCCTATCATTGCTGAAGGACTTTCCTGGTAGCTCAGAAGTAAAGAATCTGCCTGCCAATGCAGGAAACGCCCCTGGATCAGGAATTCTGGAGGAAGAACTGGCAACCCACTCCAGTATCCCTGCCTGGAGAATCCCATGGACAGAGGAGCCTGGAGGGCTACAGTCCATGGGGTCACAAAAAGAGTCAGACACAACTTAGTGACTAAATAACAACAATCACTGCTGAAAGGAATGTGACAAAAAGGAATGTTTACACTGCCAGTGAGGTAGAACAAATCATGCAAGGTCTAGAACAGTTAAAGGAGATCAAACCAGTCAATCCTAAAGGAAATCAATCTGAATATTCATTGGAAGGACTAATGCTGAAGCTGAAGCTCCAATACTTTGGCCACCTGATACAAAGAACTGACTCATTTGAAAAGACCCTGATGCTGGGAAATATTGAAGGTGGGAGGAGAAGGAGACGAGAGAGAACAAGATGGTTGGGTGGCATCACTGACTCAATGGACATGAGTTTGAGCAAGCTCCAGGAGATGGTGAAAGACAGGGAAGCCTGGCGTGCTGCAGTCCGTGGGGTCACAAAGATTCGGACATGACTGAGCGACTGAACGACAACAACAGAACAGTTAAAAGCAGAATAAAGAAAGGATTTAGAGGAGCAAGTGGCAGAAGACATACTATCTTCAATGAGTACAGACATCAGAAATATTAAAAGTAGCTTTATTTCATTATGGCTATTGTCCAAATAATACAAATATGTGGCACAAGAGGAGTGCTTTTATGATTTTAGCTCAATAGGCCTAAGAATTTCAGGGCAAGTGGCAAAAGTCATAGTAACACAAGGCTAAAAATGTTTTGGCACAGGCTGGGGACAGAGAAATCCAGAGACGAGGGCAGAACATCAGAGCTATGGTAATGGCAAGGCTCGAGTCTTGTGGAGCCTTGCAGAGATTGTACTTTGAGCTTTACACACTACAAGTAAGTGATATACTCTTTACAAAAGGCAGTAAAGAAGCTATACCACTAAACAGAATCTATACTTACTGTAGCACAGGAGTTCCAGGACAATACATAAAAAAACAGAAATTAAAAGTTTTTAATATGAAGGAAACCTTAAGAAAGAGACATCAAGTATGACCTGGTGCCTGGGGCTGTCATTCATGAAATATATAACTTTGCAAGACAGAAGATCAGAAACAGCTTTCAAGAAAGCAGAAATGTTCAGGTAAAGTGCTTCCACCTCTCAAACAATTATCATAAGCATAGAGTGGCACAACTGTTTGATGAGTGTTCCCAGTAAAACTTTACAAGTTATAGACACTGGCAGTTGCTATAACTGACTAGCACCCTGGTGAGGTTGAAACCAAAACTGACTTGATACCTTGATTTTTGTGCACCCATCTTTCCTTTAATATTCATCTTTAGTGATACCACTAAATCCTACTGGCAAAAGTGATGTGAGTCAACTGTACTATGTACTAAGTTCAAGGAATTACTACTGTTTCTCAGTTTAACGGGTGTTGGCTGGGTAGTGTAAGGAGCCTTTGCCCTACTGACCTTCTGGATTCTTAAAAAAGTATGGTTGGAGGTTAAATGATTTTCCTTTTGAGGTGCAAAAGAAGCCACTCCCAGTGAGAAGACAACCAAGCTACAGTTCCTGAAAACTCCCCAGCCCTAACCAGACAGGCACAATGGCTCTGATTAAGCAATATTCCAGGAAGGCAGAAATTTGGTATCTTAACCTGTTTGGGACTCTAGACTTTAATTTCTCTTAGTGAAATTAATCATAGGAGACCATTCATTTGATCCAAATGAAGTGTTTCTGGCAGACATAACAAGAGGCAGGAGAATACTTATTCAAGCTGAAGGAGGGGGCAAAAACACTAGAGTAGCTGAAGGTAAGTAGCAGAGACAAAAAGTAATAGGAGACAAGTTAAAAAGCTAGACAGAGGCTAGATCATGAAGCCCTGCAGTCCACTCCAAGAATTTTGGCTTTGACCCTAAGACAGAAAAACATGGAAGGTTTAGTTTAGAAGAGACCTCACTCTTATGTCTTTAAAAGGTAACAATAACCCTGTGTACGAGACAGCAAAAGAGACACTGATGTATAGAACAGTCTTATGGATTCTGTGGGAGAGGGAGAGGGTGGGAAGATTTGGGAGAATGGCATTGAAACATGTATAATATCATGTATGAAACGAGTTGCCAGTCCATGTTCGATGCACGATACTGGATGCTTGGGGCTGGTGCACTGGGACGACCCAGAGGGATGGTATGGGGAGGGAGGAGAGAGGAGGGTTCAGGATGGGGAACACATGTATACCTGTGGCGGATCCATTTCGATATTTGGCAAAACTAATACAATATTGTAAAGTTTAAAAATAAAATAAAATTTAAAAAAAATTAAGTAGTATCAAACAGTAACAGCATTAAAAGGAAAATAAACTTACAAATGATTGAACATATTATGTTTTTAAATGCAGATTTCCAAAATGTTCATGCTTTTGCAAGAAAAACAATATGTTACAAGCTAATAAATATATAACCCGACACACAAAAAAAAGGATCACTTGGCTCTGTGGAGAAAAGAACCAAGAAAACTAGAAGCAGGGAGATAAAATTTCCCAGAGGAAGGATGACTATGGCTTGGATCAAGGTCGTGACAGTGATTGCAGCAGTCAGATAAACTTTTTCTCCCTTACTAGATGATATGGTTTCTTGAAGGAAGGGGATGTGAACTTTTCCTTCTTTAATCTCCTATAATCATTAGGATGAAACTTTCCACATAGTACACAGCCAATTTTTTTTTTTTTTTTTTTAGGAATACCTTCTACAACACTTTATGTACCTAGATCTATGCCTAAGATAATTAAGGATAATTCAATAGATTGATACTAAGAAAAAATAAGTTATATATATATATATACTGTCAGACAGGCATATATGCAGCATTTTATAAATACCTATTGAGTTATGAGCACTTACTAGTTATTGAAGTTAAGTTCAAAATATAAAGAGAATACAAAGAATCTCAAGAGTTAAAGGGCAAAACATGTGGAATCTAAAACATGGCACAAATGAACCTATCTACAACACAGAACTAGACTCACAGACATAGAGATCAGGCTTATAGTAGGGGAGAGGACAGGGGAGAGGAGTGCACCAGGAATCTGGGGTTGGTAGATACAAACTATTACATATAGAATGGATGAACAACAAGGTCTTACTGTATTGCACAGGGAACTATATCCAGTCTTCTAGGATAAACCATAATGGAAAATAATATTTTAAAAGAATGTATATATGTGTAAAACTGAGTCACTCTGCTGTTCAGCAGAGATTGGTACAACACTGTACATCAACTATACTTCAATAAAAGAAAAGACTAGCAATTCAAAATAATAAAATTTTAAAACAATAATAAAAAAAAGGAGTTAAAGGACAAAATGGCTTCAGTTAATATAGAGTTTTAAAGAAACTACAAATAGAATATTTTTTTCAAAAAAATCAAGTTAAGAAAGGACTGCATAGTAAGAGTTAAGTCCCATAAAGGGAAGCAGAAATTGAATATTTGCTCTTCACAAGCATGGGATGAAATGGAGGAAATTAAAATAATAAAAAAGGATGAATGAGTTTTAAGATTCTAACTCAGTTCTACTTTTTTTTCAACTGCCTCCCCTCTTGATAAATTATATACACTCACTGTAGTAAATCTGGATTATTAAAAAAATCATCCATCATTTTCTGCCCACATATAACCACTATTAACATCTTGGTAATTTCTCTTTTCTAGCGTGTGACTTGGGGTTAGTTGCTTAACCTCTCTGAGTCTCATCTGTGCCATTCATAAAATGAAGATTAAAAACAGTACCTATCTCACAGGATTATAGAAAAGAATCAATAAGAAAGTAGCACAGGGGCTGAGATACTTTTTTTTGAAAAGGCCAGAAAGCTGTTTATGAGCCACACATTGTCCATCTCAACTACTTAACCCTGTTATATCATGAAAGCAGCCATAGAAAATACAGAAGTGAACGGGCAAAGTCCAATAAATTTTTATTTGCAAAAGCAGGCAGTGTTGCTTATATCACAATGGCTTGCAGCAAAGGTTCATAACTTGTTGGTGTATCTGAATGACTGTGGTCTGTATTTGTTTAGTAAGATTTGAAATTCTTAGGAGAATCTGAGAAAAAAACAAAAACTTTACACTTGCTCACCAAGGAAATGCAAGTACACTTCTTTTGCAAATACTTTTAGAGTTCACAGACTTCCTGAAGTCACAAATGACTCCTATAGTTTATCTTCAAGAAATCCTGTCTCTAGTGAAGTAGCTCATTTGATTTTTATTTACAGCACCACCCCCCTCTAAAATACAGTGCATCTGGTGAGAATGGACCAGCCTATATTCAAACTGTATAGTCTTCCTACAAACAAATTTTTCCACCTAATTTTTTAGTCATTATATTTTATCTTCCTAGGTCATTATATAGTCATTGAGAACATTTTTTAAGGCTGAATAGTTTACGAGGTTGAAAAATGTTCAGCTGTTTTAGCTGTTCTGGTTGCGTTTTCATTTTCAACTCATTCCTTTAATTACAGTTAATATTACAATGAATTGCTTTATATCCAAATTTATATTTCTCAGAAATTAATGTTGTAAGTCAAAAAGTACAAATTATTTTTAATGTTTCTAATCTATTTTGATGAATTATGGTTCAGAAAGCTTGTGGTGATTTCTGCTCCCATCATTTGAACATGAGATATCCATTTCACCACACCCTCATTGTGTATGGAATATGACTTTACTGATGAGTTCTATAACCTGAGAGATCTTTGGCAAGTTTCCAAAACATGGCAAAGGATAATAAAGTCTAAAAATGCACAGCCACTGCTCTACGTTAGTAAAATTTCAAGACATTCAAGGTTAATCTAAATAATATGGAGAGACAAACTTTAAAATTTTAATCATTAAGAAAAACATCTGAAATATATTCCATAACCCTCCAGCCTTCAAACTACTAGGTTTGTAATCATCACTAACTCTTGCATTTTAAAAATGACCACTACAGTGAGCCACTGCTTCAGAGAGAAGCATATCCCATTCAAGTGGGTTGGGGGAAAAAATAAAAAGTTTGAAAATCACTTATTAGAGAGAACTTCTGATAGCTTAAGTTTAGTTTTTTTCTCTCTTTCGCATTCATGAACATCTTTAGTTTCTGCTGCCTTGAGTATTTTTAAATCACTACTTCCACTCAATAATTGCTTAAGTATAGTATATACTGATATATATGCACAGATACTATAATAGATACTGAATGCTTATTCCTAGATATAATATATATGTATACTTGAATGGTTAAGTATACAGGCTCTTGACAGACTGGCCAAGATTCCAATCTGACTTAGGCCATTTCATCTCTCTTAGTCTAAAATTTTCTAAACTTTAAAATGAGAATAATGGCACATACCACATAGGGTAGTGGATTAAATGAGACAGAAGAGGTAAAACACTTATCACAGTATCTGACACACAGAAAACACTCAAAATATCACTTATATTCATAAACTTCAATAAAATAAGTAAACCTTTCTGATAACTAAAAATATAACACACACATAGCAAATCATTGACAAGTGGTTAGTGAATATTTAAAATGTTTTAACTTCAGGGTAACTAAAACAGATATGGGTTAATTTTAGTAAACTCCAGTTATAGAACTATGTATTAGTAAATTGTGTACATGTTTTATCAGAGTATCAAATACATACACACATATATAAGGTACAAAGAACAATGTTGTGTACCCATCTATTAATATCTACTGATACAACTACTTCTCTAATTTCTTTCTCTTTTCACTTCTCTTTTACCATAAATGTAGCCAGAAAAGGAGGATGTCCCCTTCTCTCTCAAAGTTAATTAACTAATCAATTCTAGTGTATCACTCAACACTGAATAAATACAGCTCATCAAGTTCTCCATGCCTTTACCTACCCAGACAAGCCCTGAGGAACAAAAATACAGACTAATGGTCACTCTGTTCTCAAAATCAGCAAACTCAAATGGTTCTGCAGGTCAATTAAATCTATCTCTTTAAGAAGCTACCATTTTAGACTTCTGTTCACTTTAAATCTCTAACCACCCCCATATACTCTCAAGAGATGAAGCTTCCACCTACCCCAAAACTCCTATACAAAGCACCTCTTCCATTTGTGCTTTGAATCTTATCATCCTTTCCCTTTTAGGATCTTATTTTACAGATTATCTCTTCTTTCATTATTTCTTCCTTTCAAATGAATCATTCTCATCCAATTTTAAGCACAACAAATTCTCAACTATTTTAGGAAAAATAAAAAAAAAAACTTCACCTTCAAGCCACAATTTCTCCAGTTTCCACCCATATCTTCCCATCTCCTTTATATCTATATTACTATTTACATCTTTGCTTCCCACTCCTCAAACTACTCCAGTCTGACTCCTGCTCCCATCAATTACATGAAAACAGAGCTTTGCTTAAAGTCACCAAAGATCTCCATGTTAATTCAATGGTTGGACCTCAATAGTTTTCGATACCAATTACCATTCACTTCATCCTTCATTCTTATCTTCTGTTTCACCATAGTTACCTGGTTTTCTCCAAGCTCTTTAATCTTTCTCAGACTTATCAAGTCTCAATATTTCTAATAGGCCATTTAACTGTGGAGTTTCTTCACTTCTAAGTCTTTTTCTCTATATTATCTTTTTATGTGAGCTCATTCACATGCATGGCTTCAAATACCATCCACACAACTATGACTGACCAGACCTCACTTCTGAGCTCCGGATTATGTAAAGCCAATCATCTTTAAGATCTCTCCTTGGAGACACCTTAAATTCAACAAACTAAAGCAAAGAATCTCAGTCAAAGTCAACTTGCCCGAGAATGCAGGCGCCTGCATTTTATATATACTTTTTCTTCATAGACCTGATCAAAGTTATAGCTATACACTAAAACAGGGACAGTGCCTGTTTGATTATCACTATATGACCAATGCCTTATATAGTCATTCATCAGGATTTGGGAGACTGGTTCCAGGATCATTTCCAAAACCTCTACCCCACCCACAGATACCCAATCTGTAGGTGCTCAAGTGTTTCATTTAAAATGGTATAGTATTTGTATATAACCTACACATATTCTCCCAAATACTTTAAATCATCTGTGGATTACTTAAATACCTAATACAATGTAAATGCTATGTAAATAGTTGCCAGTGTGCAGCAAATTCAAGTTTTGCTTTTTGGAACTTTCTGGAATTTTCCCCCCAATATTTTTTCATCTCTGGTTGGCTGAACTCGGGGCTATAGAGCCATGGATATGGAGGGCCAATTTTATAAACAATAAGCATCAACCCTAACATCAATCACTTTTTTTTCTACTGTTTAAACACAAAGCCTTTCAACTGTTTTTCATGTTCACCACTGCTTTGGGGAATTGAAGGTATTAAGTGGTTGGTATATGAGTGTCAATATACTGAACTTTAGGATCTTATGTCACACATTATACAGATTGACCTCCTCTCATATTTAGTTGCCACCAAGTGTTCCACCACAGTGCTAAACAGGTGATGCTGATTGGGTCTCATCCCAGAGAGCTGACCTATTACTGAACAGAGTTTACAGCTGAAATGATGAACCAACCTGTCAGAGATAAGCTAAAAAATAAAGGTGATACATATTACATGGAAGCTGAAGACTTCCTTGTATTAGATTCCTTTGAAATTACAAACTGTAAAAATACTCTCCAAATCAGACTAGATATTGTAAAAATATAACTAGAGTTAGTATTTTAATAAATTATATTAGATTTCAAATGGCCTAATATCCTGCTCATTACATATTAATATATACTTTATTAAAACAACAACTTTTGGCTGCAAGCCATGTGATATCTTAGTTCCCTGACCAGGGACTGACCCCATGCCCCCTGCAATGGAAGCATGGAGTCTTAATCACTAGACTGCTAGGGAATCCCAATATACATTTTAAATAGCATATTAATTGACCATATTTTATTGATCATATTTTATTTTTCAAATACATATACACCTTTTACCATATCTTTCTTTAAAGTTTTCTTTTTTGCTTTTATTTGTAATTGCTAAAGGTATAGTTTATCAAATTTTGGCAAGAAAATAAAGATCAGTGCCAACAATAACAGTACAATTAGTGCCTTAACGTCTGTTTGGCAGAACTGTAAAATAATGGTATCACTCGAAGTTTTAAAGCAATGACTTCATTTAAAAGTATTTTCTTCTACCATTTTATCTACAAAAACTGAAATAAATTTCTTTAACCCAATGTTATGGGTGATTATTAGAAAGCAGTAATGAATATATATTTTAATGCAAGACTGTATATAAAGAAGTTATTTAAGTTTAGGCTGTCATTGGTTAACCTAAAATTATAAACCAATTCATTTTTTTTAAAAAAGCATTTCACATATTTTTCAGAAACAAAGGAGTTCAAATTTCATCATGCTCAAAATATTCTTGCATTTATTCACAGAAAATAAGCAATCTGTGAAATAGGGAGAAAATAAAAAGTTTTTTTATATTTTATTTTTCCTCTGATTATAAAGATAGTAGATTTAATGAAGCAAACACAAAAAAATAAAATAAATGTAAAGAAAAATATTCATCTATAAACATATCACTAATAAATTATCCACTGTTTACAATTTGATTTTTTTTTGGTCTTTTTATTTACAAAAGTGATATCACCTGCCTTCAGTGTCTTTTTCTGTTGTTATAATGCGACTAACAATTTCCCATATGAATAAATATCCCTTAAACAATGACTCTTAGGGGCTTCCCAGGTGGCTCAGTGGTAAAGAATCTGCCTGCCAAGGCAGGACACATGGATTGACTCCTGGGTCAGGAAGAGACCCTGGAGAAGAAAATCGGAACCCACTCCCATATTCTTGCCTAGGAAATCCCATGGACAGAGGAGCCTGGCAAGGCTATATTCTATGGGATCACAAGAGTCTAAACAACAACACATGACTGTTAGGAGAAAGGATTCCATTAAATTTAACATTTTCCTAACTTTTGTTATTAGCTAATTTTTAATAATGTGCTATTACAAATAATGTCATTATGAACAATTAGTAGTATTCAATGCATCACCGACTCGATGGACGTGGGTTTGGGTAGATTCCGGGAGTTGGTGATGGACAGGGAGGCCTGGTGTGCTGCGATTTATGGGGTCGCAAAGAGTCGGACACGACTGAGCGACTGAACGGAACTGAATGCTGAAAGTCTACCTTTCATAATTGAAAGAATTGAAAGTCAACCTGAAAGTCAACCAAAAAAAGCATACTGCTAAGTTGCTTCAGTCGTGTCCAACTCTATGGACTATAGTCCGCCAAACTTCTCTGTCCATGGGATTCTCTAGGCAAGAATACTGGAGTGGGTAACCATTTCCTTCTCCAGGGGGAAAGAAAAAGCATAAAAAATAGCAAAGTATTTAGCTCCCTAAATATAGCCAACAAGGTCTAGGATTCACTTTGTTTTGTTTTTCATTATTACAATAATTATAATAAATAAATAACATGGAGGTAAACATCATACTTGTTAAAAGAATTGCCAAGTGACTACTTCCGGGGACTATGTGGGGAAGGAACAGGACAAGAGTATGACCGCTATTTTTTTATTATAATCTGTGGCAAAATAGGAAAAAGAAAAATAAAAACACAAACAAAAAAAGGTTGCCTCTACAATATCCATTCTTATTTTCTTCCTTCCTTATTAACAGAATCATGTGAAAGTAAAAGTTGCTCAGTCCTGTCAGACTCTTTGGAACCCCATGGACTTAGTCCATGGAATTCTTCAGTTCAGAATACTGGAATGGGTAGCCTTTCCCTTCTCCAGGGGATCTTCCCAAGCCAGGGATCGAACCCAGGTCTCCCGCATGGCAGGCAGATTCTTTACCAGCTGATCCACAAGGGAATCATAGGCATGTGTTTATCCAGGAGAAAAATACAAAAATATATCGTAACATTCTTTTCAGATGGCACTAGCTAACAAGATGGAAATCAAAGCTACTGAGTAGAATTTACAGCAAGATGTTTTTGGCTTACCCCAGAGACACCCCATTCCTGCTACATGGAACTGAGATTTGATGCTTGGAACTTCAGCAACTATTTTGGATCATGAGGCAAACTTGGATAGACGATAAAGATGACTAGTAAGAAAGAACAAATGATGATAAAGCTACCATATCATTCCTACTAACCATTCAAGACTTTTCATATGAGAAATAAATATGTATTCATTTAAACTATTTAAGTCAGGTAAACAGTAGAAACAGTGTCAGACTTTACTTTTTGGGGCTCCAAAATCATTGCAGATCTTGATTGCAGCCATGAAATTAAAAGACGCTTACTCCTTGGAAGGAAAGTTATGACCAACCTAGATAGCATATTCAAAAGCAGAGACATTACTTTGCCAATAAAGGTCCATCTAGTCAAGGCTATGGTTTTTCCAGTAGTCATGTATGGATGTGAGAGTTGGACTGTGAAGAACGCTAAGCGCCGAAAAATTGATGCTTTTGAACTGTGGTGTTGGAGAAGACTCTTGAGAGCCCC
This sequence comes from Bos indicus, assembly GCF_029378745.1. Taxonomy (NCBI): domain Eukaryota; kingdom Metazoa; phylum Chordata; class Mammalia; order Artiodactyla; family Bovidae; genus Bos; species Bos indicus. Next base: position 36,820,890 of record NC_091760.1, on the reverse strand, counting down.
TTGGACTGCAAGGAGATCCAACCTGTCTATCCTAAAGGAGATCAGTCCTGGGTGTTCACTGGAAGGACTGATGTTGAAGGTGAAACTCCAATACTTTGGCCAGCTCATGCAAAGAGTTGACTCATTTGAAAAGACCCTGATGCTGGGAAGGATTGGGGGCAGGAGGAGAAGGGGAAGACAGAGGATGAGATGGCTGGACTGCATCACTGACTCGATGGACATGAGTTTGGGTAAACTCCGGGAGTTGGTGATGGACAGGGAGGCCTGCCGTGCTGCGGTTTATGGGGTTGCAAAGAGTTGAACACGACTGAGCAACTGAACTGAACTGAACTTCTTCTAGCAGCAAAATGCAATAACTCAATTTTAAGTCTTATATGACTTATTAATAAACAAAGCACATGCAAAAACATAAAACTAAATCAACAAATAATTCCAGGAATAGTAAAAATGTATTATTATACTCCTAGTAACTGCTCAAGAAACTATATTATGTGAACTTTATACCAAGACTAAGAGATAGGGTTGTATTTTCCTAAAACAATTAAGTTTTAATTTAAAGAGGCATGAGCATGTAGTTTGTAAAACTATGAAGTGAACTCTTTTTCTGTTAGATTGTTTATCTGTTTAAAGTGCCTGCTACACACTGTGCTGTGCTCAGTTGCTCAGTCGGGTGGGACTCTTTGCGACCCAAGGGACTGTAGCCCACCAGGCTCCTCTGTCCATGGGGATTCTCCAGGCAAGAATATTGGAGTGGGTTGCCATGCCCTCCTCCAAGGGATCTTCCCAACCCGGGGATCGAACCCAGGCCTCCCGCACTGCAGGCAGATTCTTTACCATCTGAGCCACTAGGGAAGCCCAAGAATACTGGAATAAGTAGCCTATCACTTCTCCAAGGGAACTTTCCAACCCAGGAATCAAACCGGGGTTTCCTGCATTGCAGGCAGATTCTTTACCAGCTGAGCTACCTGGGAAGCCCTTCTTGCTACCCAGGATGCACGCTAGCTGCTTAAAATTATTTGATGAGATGATTAAATACTTTCTTTCAAGACAGAGTATCCACTAAGAGTTCCAAAGTAATGTTATAGCAGGGTTTCTCAACTTTGGCACCAGATAGTTCTGTCGATGATTCTATTGACCACTATGAACCAGATAATTCTTTGCTGTTAGAGCTGCCCGGTACATTGCAAGATGCTCAGAATCTCTGGCCTCTTCGCATTAGATGCCAATAGCAAGCCCCCAAGTAAGACAATCACAAATAGCTCCAGATGTTGCCCAATGTCTGCTACAAGAAATAAAATCTGAAAAACAATATACTCATTTTTGCAAATCAGTTAGTGCTTCATTAGGAACATTTGGCTTTTCTAGTTAATTAACAATTTAGAATTGTAACATTTCTAAATTCCCTCTCAGGTTTACTGCAGGATACAAACTTTAAGTGACCTACAGATTAGATTATCTCTAATGTTCCTCTTAAACCTTCAGAGGACTTCACATGTGAGAAATATTAATAGCCTCTATCTATTTAAGCCTATCTGTGTGCTAGGTATAGTACTGAGAACCTCACGTTCATTCTCTCATTTTATACTTATGACATCCTCATGGGATGGCTATTTAACCCCACTATAATAAGAAAGGATTTTAAAGTCTATTTTAATCAACATATTGAAGTGCTTTCAGAAATACTTATATATCATTCACTATATCCATTCTAGCACTGAACTAAGAAGGGTATCTTTAACTTACTTAATTTATAATTTGTGATAAAAATTTTCAATGTATCTAGCAACAAAATTAAGTTGAATTACCACAGCCTTCAGGTATGGGGGAAATGTTCACAGCCCCTAAGAAATCGGAGATAATTAACTGTTACTTGGAATATTTTTTATACTGTGGCATAATGAAAGAATACCTTAAAAATTTTCCATCCATTATTCCCTGAGTTCTTCAGTAAGTTTTTCTTCTCTCTTGTACAACTTGACCAAAAAAAAATAAAAGTCACTTTATAATTATTTGAGGATTCATTTGTAATTTCAATCTATAGTTCAGAAAAAATCGAAGGTTGGGTCCAAAAATCCCAGCTTGTTCACCTGACAAATTAAGTTGCTCAGGCCTCAATTTCAACAATGTAACTTGCGTAACAAGACCTATATGAAGGCCTTAAGAGTTAGTAGGCCCTCAATAAAAATTACATTTCTCTTCCTTTCATCCTCAAATTAAATATCAGCTAAGGGCCAATTCCAATGCAACTGGAAATGAACATTTTCAGTCTCCCAAATCCAACATCTCAAAAATCAGTTATAGGCTAAGCGATTATCCCCTTAGTTTGAGATTTTAAATTACTAGTATTGTTTCTCAAATAGAAAGTTTATCATCAAATGCATTGAATGCATGCATAATTTTTCACTTTTATTATCTACAGTCTTCTGTTTTACTCTTCCCTGTGGTAAGACACAAAACTATTCTTGAAAAGAAGTGTTCCTTCCTCTCCTTTCACCCACACAACTAACTGCCAAGAAATTTTGATTCATATTTCTCTCTAATAGGAGGAAGAAAAATTAGAGCCTTTCTTCTCAACTTTACAAGGCTGTGTGTTTAATTCATGTATTGAGTTAACTGTCACCAACTCAAGTACGTGTTATCCATTTTATGGATTACTCACAACTAGTAATTTACTAATGAAGGCAAGTTACCCTTAGCGAATATTAGGAAACCAAATATTTAAAAATAAACAATCTTTAGGAATTACACTGTATTCCCTTACTAGCAAATAAAGCATAATTATTATACTAGAATTCTATTAATCAGTCTTAAAATGCAACTTAATTCAGGTAATCTTTTATTCCATCTTGAAGTTTTAACACAAAAAAGTACTTCACAAAGCTCACCTCCAAGGTGGAACCAGGATAGGAACCCTAAGAAGAGATCTTTTGGTAATGTAGAGTATTATAAAATATGTTATGAGATTTCAGGTAAAAGTTGGTAACATGAAAGTATGTCAGTATAACACTCATAATTTAGCAATATAAAGCTCTTCCTGTTTACTTTTATTTCCTTGGATATTTTAGGATGTAGTGGGGTTTTATAAAATAGTCAACTTCTTTTGTTCTTAAAATAATTTACTGTCACTATTCAGACACTGTATTTCACAAGCTAAATTTATTCATTTGTTCTTAAAGTTAGTTTCAAGAAATAGAAGGAAAGTAATTAAAAGTTCTCCAAAAATGTTCTGGCCCTCAAACTAAATTTTGCATTCTACAGCAAATAAATTTACAAAGCTAAATGTAACCAAAGCCAAGATGCTCATTAATGATATAAAAAGCAAAATATAGATAAAGATACTTTCTGTCTGTGATGCTATTAAAAAGATCAATTGTAACAATTTTACAGCCGTTTAAAACTCCTGCAGGTAAATAATCTACTGAAAACATGGTTTCTACATGTAAAATATAGAGGACAAGCTCTGTAAAGATACAACCTTTAAATTCTGAATGCCAATACAAAAAAAAAATTTTTTTAAGAAAGTTGCTAAATAGAGAGCAATGCCAAAGAAAACTCACATATCCCGTATAACAAGACAATTTCCACCATCAAACAAACTTATCTATTTTGGAGAAGAAGGGGATGAAATCTCCCTGAAAATGTCAACCCCACCCTTTTTTCTAAGCAATCTCTCAATGCTTGGAAAGACATAAAATCAAATTTCAGCAAACATGATGCTCCTTTCTGCTTAGCTTTCTTACTTGCTACCAGAATGAAATTAATGGCTAACTTTAATATGTAAAGGATCCAAAGGATTTCACATATTCACTCGTTTAATTACTATCCGGATTTGAAGGTAAAGAAACTAAGGCACAAAGAGGTTAAGTAATCTGTTTAAGATAACACAGCTAGTAGTGGAACCAAGATTTGAATCCTATACATCCAAGATAATAAACAAAGGAATGAGATGGAAAAGGAGCAATTAAATTTTTTCCCAAGAGTTTGCAAAATAATAGTGCTATGAAAGAGAACAAAATGTTAAACTATAAATATATGCAGATGTAAATGTATACGTTACATAAATTCTACCCCTGCACAAATATGGTACTTTAATATTTGATTATGCTTAAACGTTCTAAATACATCAAATCGTTGTGGCTGTCGACCAAGTAAGTAATTTACTGTCACTGTTCAGACACTGTTTTGTTGTTTTTTTTCACAGGCTAAATAAAATACACTATAATTTAAAGGAAGAGGGGGTGGTGGTGATGTAACCAGAGCAATAGTTTCAGGAAAGCTACTTTCTCTATTAGCAGTTTATTAGAAAAGAGCTTGTGTGTATCGGGGAAAGGAGTAAGAAAAGGAAAGATGACAATCCCATGGCCTTAGCCCCACCTTCCAAAAAAGTAACTAAATCACTGTGGGTCAGCGCCTAAGCCAACTGGAGAACTAGCCCAGCGGGATCTCGTGAGGGGATGACAGGAGACCCTAGCAGAGGGGGAGGGGTGGCGATGACAGGAGAGGGGGCGGTAGAGAGATGGCACGCCTTCCATATCCGAAAAAGGGGAGAATACGGGGGGCAAGGGGCGGAGAAGGGAAGGCAAGATATGTTGCCAGAGACTCCAAATGAGGTGACAAGAAACAGGATAGGAAACACAAGAAAGGCGGGACCCTCGGGCAGAAAGGGGTCTGTCTGGGGCAGGGGAGGCATGTCAGTACAGAGCTTTCCTGCCAGCTGACCCTCCGGTACAACCCCTCCACCCGGGACAAACTCTCACTTTCTCCGCAACCCTAAACCTGCGCGGGTCATCCCGAACCCGCTCCCCGCCCCCCAACCCCCACCCCAAGCCGGATAGGTGGAGGGGGGAGCTTCATCCTCAACGCTCCTCGCTGCGCCGGTGGCGCGAGCGCCGGACACAGCCCAGATTCGGAGACGAGAAGAGCAGGAGAGGCAGGGAGGCCCAGGACCGCTGACAAGTCCGGGCGGGCGGTCGACGGGCGCCTCACCTGACAGAAGCGTCGGCAGTAATCCCGACTGCTGATCCCGACGCCGCCACCACCGCAGCTGCCGCCGCCAGCGCCGCCTCTGCCGTCGCTCGCAGCTCTAAGCCCGGCTGGGCCTGGCGGGGACTCCACAATGGCCACGAGCTCTTCTCCGAGGCGTTCGGCCTCTTGGTCGCTCTCTTCCTCCGCCATGAGGCTCTCGCCGCCCAGCGCGTACCAACCCCTGCGCCGCCGCCGCTGTAGCTGCCTCGGCTAACCTCCTCCTCCTCCTCTAGTTCCCTCCCCCTTCTCTCCTCCCCAGCCGGACAGGGGCCTCTCGGCTGGCTCTACTTCCGGCTCCGCCCACCCACGCCCCCGGTTTTCATTGGAGGATGCTAGCCGCCAATCATGCACATGTCCGCCCTTCTACCACTATTGGTCAAATTTGCCGTCTGTTTGATAGACTTGGAGTCCGTTGGTCAATGTTGCTCGGCGGTTGCTGGGGGCCGCCTACGAGCTCTGCCACTGGCGGCACAGGAGGACGGGGCGCGGCGGGGGACACGGCGGCCGCCGCGGGGCTCGTTCGTGCAACAGCGGCGGCGACGGCGGCGGTGGCGGCGGCGGCTGGTCCTCCTCCCTCTCCCTATTGCTCCTCCTATTCTTCCTCCTCCTTTCCTTTCCGGCCGTGTATCGTCCACTTCCCCTAGCGACGGCCCAGATCCTACGGTACCGAGAAGCTAGGGAGGCCGAGGGTGGGCCCGGCCGTTGGTGCGGGCTTTGGGCCCGGGGCCTTCCGTCCCGAGCGGGAGCCGGGGGCGGGGCCGGGGCGCCGTTGTCGGCGGGAGGAAGAGGGAGGGGACGGGAAACCTGACAGCGGCCGCCTCCGCCAGGCGCCTGCCGCCTCCTCCCTTGAGACTGCCGCCAACTCGGCTGTTGAGTTCCCGGGCCCACGGCCGGCAGCTGGGACTCGGCCCTACCCAGCTAGCGGGCAGGGGCGGTGAGACGCCGGCGTGCTGGGCTCCGCGCGGGAGGAGGGAGTCTAGACGCCGGGAGCGTCGCGAGCCCCGCCTTTCCCTCCTCCCGATCCCTGGGGCTGGGGCACTCGAGGAGGCTCAGATCGGGGCGGACGACTGAGGAGGGACTGGGCTGAGGAGAGCTGGGGTAAACGTTGGGATCCGGATTTATGGACTTAACTAGGATGATTTTAAACACACCTGCGTGGTGGCTGTTGTGGACGTTCTTCGTTTTTTTTCATCCACTCTTCTTCCCCCCCTCCATTTTTTCTTTCCATTTGTTTTTCGTGTTTTACAGTAAAGGCATGACTTCCCAGCACCTCAGGGAAAATAGGGTGCAAGCCCAGAAACTGTTTCCCCATCACCACTTGTTGAAAAACTGATTTGAAGGCATATCCGGGTTTGAACAAACGGAAAGTGCCAGGATTTAATGCGTCTTTGGTTTTGCGCTGGAGACCCTTCACTGCTAGGTATCAAGACGAAAAAAACTGGAAACTCATCCGGTAAACATTTAAACTTGAAAACTTCTGATGAGTTTTATTTTTATCCAGTAAATGATTTGCTTCTTTTCTTTTGTTGGCCAATTACTGGCCTTAACTTTTTAACTTCCTCGTTTAAAATATCTTTACTTCTATGGTAAACACTTTTGTTCTTCGGTTCTGTAAACTCGAGCAACCTCTACTGGGTAGATACTTGCCTCTGCAGTAACACAAATGTACTAAAAAACTTACAAGATTTTGTAATGAATAGGCCTTTCATATTAACACAAGTGATTGCGTGTTTTATGCTTCAGAGAATAACGAACAGGTAATTGTTTACAGTTTGAAATCCAAAGATAGACTTTAAACATAGAATGATTTAAGCATCACTAGTCACAAATATGTAATGTTTTCCATAAAGAGGTTGGAACCATTCATTATAATTGGGACTGACTTGGTATAAGATTCTACAACACATACCATAAAGTACAAATATGTGTAGTGGTAATTCACTGTTAAGTACGCAGGAATTGTCTTCTGCAATTGAAAACCTATATCCTAAATAATATTTGACACATGAAAGCCTTGGGTTAACAGATTTTTATTGGAAAAAAAAATTAAACCTATTACAGCCTAAACTTTCCAAGAATACTGGGAAATGTTGAGTTCTCTGAGGTTATGTCCACAGGTGTCTAATACATAAATTCTTTTGAGATATTTCATGTTAATCAGCTATGAATTCTGTAGCATAGATTAATGGAATACTCCAATGTTTTTTATTATGCTTATAAAGCATAGTTCTTCAGAACACACCTGGGAATTTTTCTCTAGTTTATTTAAACGGAACAGAATTCCGTCCTGAAATCTATGAAATTCACTTCAGTTTCTTTTATCTGGACTAATTTAAGAGTTTAATCCAACAAATGGTTATCATTTACAACCTTTGTTATCTCAAGATTTCAGTGGCCGTAACCTTATGATTTTGGCAATGATCAGAAAAATCTGTTGTTGGGATAAATTGAGAAATTATTAAGTTGTTTCTGAGTTAAATATTTGTGAAAATGATCACTTATTATCCCATATCAAACAAACTGTGATTGAGCATCCATCATGTATGAGATACTGTGTTAAGTTCTTAGTTTTGGTCTAACTTAATAGTTAATAAATGAAATATTAGCAAATATAAACATTACTCTTTGATGTAAACAAAAGTGTTAGAAAAGCTACTTTGCATAGCTTGACTATCACTTTTTGGAAAGGTGTCTTAGTAGAGGTGTATATACATTAGACTAATTTGAGCTCTATATTTTGACTGTAAAATTTAATGTCATTGTTGCTGCTTTTAATCACATTTGGCCTGTGTCCTTTCTTGACTTTTACTTTCTTCTCAGAACAACTTTAGAAATTATATTCATCTCCATATAGAATTATACCAGCTTAATGGCTCACCTGTTTGAATAAATTTTGTACATAATTCCTTGCAGTTGTTTTCCTAAAATCTGTCGTTCCAGAATTGTGACAGGAACAAAGTTCTTTTAAAATTGAACACACATCTAAATTAGCTCAGATTCATACAATTGATACCATTAATGTAGACCTGTGGTTAGATTTTTCTAAAGGATAGTGACATCTATGATAGTTGGAGTTCTTTTTTAATGGTTAGAATTTAATGTCATCAAAATCAAGGAATGGACTTAGTTGTTACTAGTAATTTGCTCTGGTTTTCCCTTCCCTTAACATATTTCAGGTAAGTTAAAACTTAATAGACAAGTCTATTAATAATAATTTGAATTAAATTTTCTGAAGCTTTTAATCTTAAAATGTTTAAACCTACCTTTTATTTTTGCTTCCTGCATGAAGTGTTATAACGCTTACCTTTGTTTCTCTTATCTTAAAAGAACCCCATTCAAAGTCAGAATGGAACGATTTGTAGTAACAGCACCACCTGCTCGAAACCGTTCTAAGACTGCTTTGTATGTGACCCCCCTGGATCGAGTCACTGAGTTTGGAGGTGAGCTGCACGAAGATGGAGGAAAGCTCTTCTGCACTTCTTGCAATGTGGTTCTGAATCATGTTCGCAAGTCTGCCATTAGTGACCACCTCAAGTCAAAGACTCATACCAAGAGGAAGGCAGAATTTGAAGAGCAGAATGTGAGAAAGAAGCAGAGGCCTCTAACTGCATCGCTTCAGTGCAACAGTACTGCGCAAACAGAGAAAGTCAGTGTTATCCAGGACTTTGTGAAAATGTGCCTGGAAGCCAATATCCCACTTGAGAAGGCTGATCATCCAGCAGTCCGTGCTTTCCTGTCTCGCCATGTGAAGAATGGAGGCTCCATACCCAAGTCAGACCAACTGAGGAGAGCATACCTGCCTGATGGATACGAGAATGAGAATCAGCTCCTTAACTCACAAGATTGTTGACAAGGAGGTTACCACCATTGTGATCAAGATAAATAATGTGGAGTATTAAAAGTTATGTGTTGATTGTGTGGTTCATTTTTATATTTATTTCATTTTAAATCATGTGATGCAGAATAGTTTTGCAATGTATATACAGTGGCAGGCAAAAAATTAAAAAAAAAAAACTCACTGCAAAATGTATTGTTAATTTTAGTCACCAATGGTGTAAAGCAAAACTTAGGGTTTAGAGTGTGCTAGGATACCTGGAACCTGATGGTTATCTTTAAAATTGATGGTTTTTCTCCTGAAATGTTTGTGCATGGAAGAACTGCCCTGCTTTTTTACCCTGTTGCCATGTATAATTATTCCTTGTGAGATTACTTAATTACTTGGATTGACGACTAGCTTAGGAAATTGAAGCTGCTGCCAGGCAATACCACTCACAGTAACTTAAAGAAATTATTTCCCTGATTAGAGGATCCTCAAAAAAGAAGGGAGGGTGGGAAACTATTCTTACATCTTCAGATTCCTAGCAGAAAAAGACTGTTTATTGCAGACTGTGCTTTACTTGTATATGATATAGTTACCTTAACTATCCTTCAGTTCCTCACTGTCTTTATCCCCCTTTTTTTTTTTTAAGGCTTCTTGTTGTATTTAGTAGCAGCTTCAAGTGACCAAAAGACTGAAATCTTACTGGCAGTGCCAAAGCCACTGGGAATTTTGCAGTGATACGATTTTAGTCTCTAACTATAAACAGATTTTTGAAACATAGCTTTCATTTCAAGTGTCATCCTTAATTTGCAGACTTCTTTTTTTATGTCATGGTATTAAAAAACTTCAAGATTGGCATTTTAATTTAAACAAGTAGATGTTCTATGATTGAGTTTCCTGTTTTTACAGAGAATTAGCAATTACTTTTTGGCTGACAAATCAGATAATAAGGAGATTACTTTTTATGCGTTAATTTTCCATATGATTTTATAAAAGTTTAGATAAATAGACTAGAAATAAGTGTACTTACTTTCATTTCTATGTGCTTTGCCTCTGGTGGTACAAGGTTTTTAAACATAGATGATAAACCATTGTCTAGAAATACTGGCAAGGTTTTTTTGTAGTGGCGATCTGGCAGTATCCTGCATAACTGTTTGGGTGAGGAAATAAATCAGTTCTGTTAAAGGTCAACCATGTTCAGGAAATGAGCTCTATCTGAACTTCACTATCCTGTAAGGTTATTAAAGTAGCTTAGCCCAGTTGTCATCTTTGTTGGATACCCAAAATATATTTTTTAAAAATTGAACAGCGGAAAACTTGGACTAGAGCTTTAAGAAAAAAGTCTTAAATTCTTTGAAAACATTCAAGTTAAAAGGGTTTATAAAATATATTTCTATTAAAGCACTGATAATTGATGCCCTATGTGATGTAGAGGGAGCTATCCTTGAGATCATTTTACCGCAAATCTTCATTTTAAAAAAGCCAAAGTGAGTAAGAAAAAGATGTTTTTCAGAAACAGCTTTCTATATCTTTTTTGGTAGATTTAAGTTCCTAGTTTGGATTGTCAAAGTGCCCATCTGATTTTAGATTTATGTGAGGTTTTTTGGTTGTTTTTAAACAAGCCTGCCACCAAAAAAAAAAAATCACTTGTCAAAATTTGAGCTACCAGATTTTCTCATGTTCAGTTACGTTAAAGTAGCACAATTAATGCCCAGAATAGTGCTCTCCTTGATAAAGCACATGCAAGAGGAGACCAGCAGCAAAACCTAACCAAAATGTACTTTGTTTTTACTTCCTCTAATAAAAGGTTTGCAGGCAACCATGTTTGATTTGAATTATCTAAGATGGTACAAGATCTACAAAGCTAGGAAAATAATTGAGTTTTATAGTGTTCTTTTTGGAATACAAAGATAAGGTTAGATAAACAATCATTCTGATTTTTTCAAGACTCATGAATCAGACAGCTCCCTATGTAGATGCTAGTTTGCACTGACAGCAAACACGTAGTGGCAGAACAGCTCTGAGTAGTCCTCAGCAGTAAACTGGAGGATGTACCAGAAAAACACCAGTAGTTCACATTCGAGTATTTAGTAGTTAAACCTAATTTGGTAGTCATTTAGGTCCCCTATAGTTTGATGTATTTCTCCAGGCTCCTAACTTTTCACACATTCACTATATCTAGAGGCATAATCTATCCTGTTAGAATTATATCATGTCCTTAGAAGCGTTTTCCATCCTGTTGTGGAGGTTTAATATGTTTCTTTACTGATTGTGAAATTTTTCGTTCCCTGAAACTGGTTAACTTTACTTCATAGTTAAATAGATAAGGCAGAATGATTGTGTTAGCCTGCTCAAACTGGTACAAATCTGTGAAACCATGGTTGGCATACGTTGGATAACAAACAATATCTAAGAGGCATATGCTGCAGTGGCGTGTAGTGGACATGTGTACAGACGCTTTCAATCTTAACTATAGTGTTAGTGTGATGCTATACTATTGGAAAAAAATAGCACATTTTTTTCTATTTTATAAGTTGTATGCATAAAGATAAGATTTGTTACGTTTCGTTTATAAACTGCCTTCAACACATGCTTACCTGTTAAAATAGCGTTTTCTCAAAGTATGGTAGTATGTCTTCCAGAATTTCACTATATGCTTACAGTAAATAGTTCCTAACTTGTTGAAATGTTAAATTCCTTATTGGTTTCTTTTGATTCTCTGGGGCATATAGCAAGCCTGAAAGACATTATAATCATTTCTTACAGGGTGAAAATTTAGAAAGATTGCGTATTGGAGCCTAAATAGTTATTTTATTCATTATCATCTTTGAGTAAGACTTCTTTTATTTTAAACAAATGCTACTTCCAGTTAAGGCATTTGGCCCTAATGACTTTTCAGGGACCAAAATACTTTAAAGTTCTGCATCTTAAAACTAACCAATTAAGTATCGGCTTGGGATTGTTCAGAAGTATTCATTGCTTAAAAACTATTGTAAGTGACAGTTGGCAAGATCTTCAAGCAGAAAGTTCCACAGTCAGATCTTTTGCCTGAAAAGAATCTGTATGTAAATGTTAATGGAAAATACATTTTAAAAAACTGTAAGGTGGCCCAAAACAAAAGCCACAATTTGTCATTTGGTGCTTAGTCTTTGTAAGGGCTCTCTGTGGTTTGACTTGCCCCAGCTGCCTTTAAATGAGTACAGATGACTTTCAAACATGTTTATTAAATAGAAAATTCATTCTATAATTTAATTGAGAATCTTAGCCTAAAATGTTTTGGCTTCTAGTCCACCCTGATTAAAATGTGAATAGTGAAGTGACTATCCTAAGCCTGGTTTATCTCAATCCATACTACCATAGATTTCTGAGGTAAATACAGTTCTTACGTAGTGGTATTCTACTTATATCCAGAATACTGTATTCATTAAAATTTTACTATGTTCATTTGTGTATTCCCTTGCTTATTTTTTTTGCTCATGCATGTATACTTACTATAAATTGTTGCTTTTAAAGTTTTGTCTCTGTGACTTTTAGAAATAAATTTCAAAAATTATTTCAGAATTTTTTGAAAGCATGTTTTGTTTTGTGGGTCAATAGCCCCACTCCAGTACTCTTGCCTGGAAAATCCCATGGACGGAGGAGCCTGGTGGGCTGCAGTCCATGGGGTCGCTAAGAGTTGGACACGACTGAGCGACTTCACTTTCACTTTTCACTTTCATGCATTGGAGAAGGAGATGGCAACCCACTCCAGTGTTCTTGCCTGGAGAATCCCAGGGACGGGGGAGCCTGGTGGGCTGCCGTCTGTGGGGTCACACAGAGTCGGACACGACTGAAGCGATGCAACAGCAGCATATATTTCATAATTCCAACAGATAATAAAATTTTATGAGTATAGATTTATTTTCCTACTAGTTACATCTCTGAAGGATTATTGGTCCTTACCCCCAGTATCAAAGCATACATTCTGTCAAATCAAATTCACATCATAGCTACAGATAGCCCCTTTCCCCTAAAATTATATAGGTAATATTTAAATACACTTAATCAGTACTTTTAATTGGAAACATACTATAATTTTCTACCTTTAGAACTACTAACAATGGAAGACAAGGTCCTAATTTGCATCTCATAAGTTTTAGTGGGATTTTGAAAGATTTGCTATATCCTTATTCAGCACTGGAGGAAAATGTATAGAAGTGGAAACTGTCTTATTTTACATAGTTTTGAGGGCAAATAGTCCTATTTACTGCTATTTGTAAAATATTAATGAATTTATATTTTTGGTGATTCCCTGGCAGCTCAGTCGGTAAAGAGTCTGCTTGCAATTCGAGAGACCCGGGTTCCATCCCTGGGTTGGGAAGATCACCTGGAGAAGGAAATGGCAATTCACTCTAGTATTGCCTGGAAAATCCCATGGATGGAGGAGCCTAACAGGCTATATAGTCCATGGGGTTGCAAAGAGTCAAACACGACTGAGCGACTTCGACTTTCAGTGAATTTATAAAGTAATTGACTTGTTTTTTTTCTGAAGTCAAAATGGTAGGTAGGGCCTTAAGAAATTTGTCAATACTCTTGTTTCCAGTTTAGTATCTCCAAACCATCAGAGACTTATCTTCATTTTGCCTAAAGAATCTCATCATAACCTTTATTAAATGTAAACCAATTGAATGTATGTGCTTTTGAGTTTCATAATAGTTCCTTTTCTGTGTAAATTGAGTTGTATTATGCACCTATAACGGAGAAGGCAATGGCAACCCACTCCAGTACTCTAGCCTGGAAAATCCCATGGATGGAGGAGCCTGGTAGGCTGCAGTCCATGGGGTTGCTAAGAGTCAGACACGACTGGGCGACTTCACTTTCACTTTTCACTTTCATGCATTGGAGGAGGAAATGGCAACCCACTCCAGTGTTCTTGCCTGGAGAATCCGAGGGACGGGGGAGCCTGGTGGGCTGTCGTCTATGGGGTCACACAGAGTTGAACATGACTGAAGTGACTCAGCAGCAGCAGCAGCAGCATGCACCTATAATATGGTATCTCATGATGCAAAAATGTTCCTGGGATCAGACTAGCTAACCTAGCCCAGTGAAGATTAAAACTAGCAAATAGAACAGGACTTGTCATGCATTTTATACGTATGGCATGACTTCCATCATGTTACTTGATTTCACTTGTTTTATATGCATACTACTTAGGATGAATGCTTGGCGCACTCTTGATTGGAATCATAAAAGTTCATGGCTTCAAGTTCTTGGTTAAACATGAGTAATATGCAATCAACTAGTACTTAGTTCTTATCGTGTGCTTGAAGCTACTCTAGCCACTGGGGATACATGAGAGAAAATAAAGATTTGTTGCCACAACACAGCGATGGGGGCAGAAGAGTGGAAGAGCGAATGTCTTTTCTAGCCAACCTCTTTAAACCAATTCCTTGTAAGACTAGTAAATTACCAACAAAACACTTATCATTGATTTTATCTTGATTGTCCCAGTCTTATTTTGTACAGAAGCAATAAAAATGAAAATTCTCAAATTGTCTTCATATCCTTTGAAAATCTGGTAGTGTGTTTTATCCATAAAATATGAATTTCTATATTAAAATCTGTTCAACAGTGAAAGTGAAAGTGTGAGTCACTCAGTCATGTCTCTTTGTGACCCCACTGACTGTAGCTCACCAGGCTCCTCGGTCCATGGAATTCTCCAGGCCAGAATACACTAGAGTGGGTTGCCATTCCCTTCTCCAGGAGATATTCCCAAACCTGGGATAGAACCAGGGTCTTCTGCATTGCAGGCAGATTCTTTACCATCTGAACCACCAAGGAAGCCCTATTCAACAATGGGACCAACCAATATAAATGCCTGTAATATAAGAACCTGCCACATTTTCCTGCAATGCCCATGATAAATCAAGTGTCATTGAATACTGGATGTCAAGATAGTCACTGATGTACTTCATCGATTAGACACTAATGATGATTATGATCCAACCTCCTGAGTTGATGCATATATCAGATGACAGATTCTACAATCTTGTCTGTTTAAGCATACAAGGAATCAATATGTAATAGAACACAGTGACTTTATTTTTTTCTTACTATGCTCATTTAGTACCTATTCAGTAGTAATAATAATTTTATGCATTCCTTTTAATCTAACAAATTCCACTTTTATGAATATATCAGACAGAAAATAGCAAATGTATAAAGATACACGTTAAAAGTTCATTTTAATATTATAATCATAAAAAAAACTGCAAGTGCTATGAATCCAGCAGTACTGGCTGCTGCTGCTGCTAAGTTGCTTCAGTCATATCCAACTCTGTGCGACCCCACAGATGGCAGCCCACCATCATGACACTATTCAAGTGATCTAAAAGAATAGATTAAAAGAGACACAATGTTAAATTTATATATATGTATACACACACACGCACACGCACATATAAATACAAAGTGTATTTTGGAGGAGAAAAACAATGTTATGCAAAGCACAATATGTTTTTATGTGGTAAAAAAAAAACAAACATACACCAGATGATTCAGATTAAGATTACTAACAAGTGGTGGTATTGAATGGGGCTGGGGGCAATATTTACCTTGTTTTACACACTCTTGTATGTTGACTTAAAACAAGCACATGTTATCTGTGTCACACACATAGAATAAATAGTAGACTTCATTGAAACATGCTACCATAACAGTTATATCCAAACTGTAAAGAGTAGCAATATCACATAATTCATCTACCTTATTAAGGAGATTACTAAAAAATTTTAATAGATGAACAAATATTTTTATACATCATTTTAAATTCTTTAAAATTTACCTTCATAAAATTTAGTTGTATATTTACAAAGTAAAGTCATTTTCTTTTCCCCAAGTTATGCATTTCTAAGTATGTAATGGGGAATCAGTTTCAAAATTATGACTTTAGTATCTGTATTCTATAAATAGCCTAAATTTTCTAGTTTTTTACAGCAGTTATAAGGACTACTACACAATGTTTCAATAATAACTATGACAAATATAAATCTAATATTAAACTGCTAAAACCCTGTAGGTATTTCCTAATCTGTCAGGTAAGGATAATAAGATGAATGTCATAAAATATCACTGGGTAGGTTCTCTATGTAACACCTTAATATCCTACTTCAGAAAACCAGCACTATATCAGGACTGGAACTCCATGTCTGATAATCATTGGTAATTTAATTCTGTTCCTCTCCATGAAGGTTGCTATTGTGGAATGAACATTTTTCTGAATACTCTTTTTCTACTAGGGGATGACCTAACATCTCCTTGCTTACCCCCATAGCACAACAGTAGTTTCTTTACTGTTGGGTTGGCCACTATGTTTCTTCACATTTTTCCACATTCATGGAACAAACATTGTGGCCAACCCAATACTTAGTATAATAGTAACACAAAACAAATAAGATACAGTCTTTCCCTGTTACCAACAGCCATCAGTCCCTAAATTTTCTTTCCTATCTGATTTCCTTTTTCTCCTCTGATGCTTTTTCATCTTCTTCCCTTGTGGATTTTTATGCTATTTAAGAATAGCACAACTATTCCTTGACTAACACAGAATATTATCAACTCACTGTGAGATCACAAGAGTTGTAAGTAGGAAATTCATGTCTAGATTCCATGTAAGCTTTGCGCAGTGGCAGTATCGTAGCCAATGAGGTTTATCCGAGGCGCGATTATTGCTAATTGAAAACTAGATTCCATGTAGTCATTAATTCACACTTTTAGATGTACCTGGCTTGTGCAATCAAATGGGCCTTAAGAAGCACTACTACAAAGCTACGCAAGGTGACAGAATTCCAGCTGAGCTATTTAAAATCCTAAAAGATGAGGCACTTAGAGTGCTGCACTCATATGTAAGCAAGTTTGGAAAACAGCAGCGGCCACATGACTGGTAAAGGTCAGTTTTCATTCTAATCCCAAAGAAGGGCAGTGCAAAAGAATGTTTAAACTACTGTACAATTGCCCGTGTTTCACACACTAGCAAGGTAATGTTTAAAATCCTTCAAGCTAGGCTTCAGCACTATGTGAACTGAGACATTCTAGATGTACAAACTGGATTTAGAAAAGGCAAAGGAACCAGAGAAAAAATTGCCAACATCTGCTGGATCATAAAGGAAGCTAGGGAATTGCAGAAAAACATCTATTTATGCTTCATTGACTATACTAAAGCCTTTGTGTGGATCACAACAAACTGCGGAAAATTCAAGAGATGGGAATACCAAACCACCTGACCTGCCTCCTAAGAAATCTCTCTGCAGGTCAAGAAGCAACAGTTATAAAGGGGCACTGAAAAACAGACTGGTTCCAAATTAGAAAAGGAGTACATCAAGGCTGTATATTCTCATCCAGCTTATTTCACTTATATGCAGAGTACAACATGCGAAATGATGGGCCGGATGAAGCACAAGCTGGAATCAAGATTGCCAGGAGAAATATCAATAATCTCAGATATGCAGATGACACCACCCTCATGGCAGAAAGCAAAAAACTAAAGAGCCTTTTAATGAAAGTGAAAGAGGAGAGTGAAAAAGCTGGCTTAAAACTCAACAAACGAAGATCAGAGCATCCGGTCTCATTACTTCATGGCAAACACGTGGGGAAACAATGGAAACAGTGAAAGACTTGATATTTTGGGGCTCTAATATCACTGCAGACGCTGACTGCAGTCATGAAATTAAAAGACACTTGTTTTTTTAAGCTATGACCAACCTAAACAGAATATTAAAAAGCAGAGATATTACTTTGCCAACAACCGTGTAGTCAAAGCTATGGCTTTTCCAGTAGTCACGTATGGATGTGAGAGTTGGACTATAAAGAAAGCTGAGTGCTGAAGAATTGATGCTTTTAAACTGTGGTGTTGGAGAAGACTCTTGAGAGTCCCTTGGCCTGCAAGGAGATCCAACCAGTCCATCCTAAAGGAAATCAGTCCTGAATATTCATTTGAAGCTGAAACTCCAAAACTTTGGCCACCTGATGCAAAGAACTGACTCCTTGGAAAAGATCCCGATGCTGGGAAAGATAGAAGGCAAGAGGAGAAGGGGACAACAGAGAATGAGATGGTTGGATGGCATCACCAACTCTATGGACATGGTTTGAGCAAGCTCCAGGAGCTGCTGATGGACAGGGAGGCTGGCTTGCTGCAGTGACTCTTAGCAGAGTCACAAAGAGTCAAACATGACTTAGTCATTGAACAACAACAACAAGGAGAGTGAAAAAATGTTCAAAAAACAAAGATCGTGGCATCTGGTCCCATCACTTTATGGCAAATCAGATCAGATCAGGTCAGTTTAGTCACTCAGTCATGTCTGACTCTTTGCGACCCTATGAATTGCAGCACGCCAGGCCTCCCTGTCCATCACCAACTCCCGGAGTTGACTGAGACTCACGTCCATCGAGTCAGTGATGCCATCCAGCCATTTCATCCTCTGTCGTCCCCTTCTCCTCTTTCCCCCAATCCCTCCCAGCATCAGAGTCTTTTCCAATGAGTCAACTCTTCGCATGAGGCAGCCAAAATACTGCATGGCAAATAGAATGGGGAAAAGTGGAAGTTATGACAGATTTTATTTTGTGGGGCTCCAAAATCACTGTGGATGGTGAGAGCCGCCATGAAACTAAGACCCTTGCTTCTTGGAAGGAAAGTTATGACAAACCTAGACAGCATATTAAAAAATAGAGACATCACTTTGCCAAGAAAGGTCCGTATAATCAATATTATGGTAGTCGTGTACAGATGTGAGACTTGGACCATAAAGAAGCACTGAAGAATTGATGCTTTCAAGTTGTGGTGCTAGAGAAGACTCTTGAAAGTCGCTTGGACTGCAAAGAGATTAGTCAATCCTCAGTTCAGTTCAGTTTAGTGACTCAGTCATGTCCAACTCTTTGCAATCCATGGACTGCAACACGCCAGGCCTCCCTGTCCATCACTAACTCCTGGAGTTTACCCAAACTCATGTCCATTGAGTCAGTGATGCCATCCAGCCATCTCATCCTCTGTCGTCCCCTTCTCCTCCTGCCCTCAATATTTCCCAGCATCTGGGTCTTTTCAAAGGAGTCAGGTCTTCCCATCAGGTGGCCAAAATATTGGAGTTTCAGCTTCAACATCAGTTCTTCCAATGAACACTCAGGACTCATCTCCTTTAGGATGGACTGATGGGATCTCCTTGCAGTCCAAGGGACTCTCAAGAGTCTTCTCCAACACCACAGTTCAAAAGCATCAATTCTTCAATGCTCAGCTTTCTTCACAGTCCAACTCTCACATCCATACATGACTACTGGAAAAACCACAGCTTTGACTAGGCAGACCTTTGCTGGCAAAGTAATGTCTCTGCTTTTGAATATGCTATCTAGGTTGGTCATAACTTTCCTTCCAAGGAGTAAGTGTCTTTTAATTTCATGGCTGCAGTCACCATCTGCAGTGACTTTGGAGCCCCCCAAAATAAAGTCAGCCACTGTTTCCACTGTTTCCTCATCTATTTGCCATGAAGTGATGGGACCGGATGCCATGATCTTAGTTTTCTGAATGTTGAACTTAAGCCAACTTTTTCACTCTCCACTTTCACTTTCATCAAGAGGCTCTTTAGTTCTTTTTCACTTTCTGCCATAAGGGTGTTGTCATCTGCATATCTGAGGTTATGGATGTTTCTCCTGGCAATCTTGATTGCAGCTTATGCTTCATCTAGCCCAGTGTTTCTCATGATGTACTCGGCATGTAAGTTAAATAAGCAGGGTGACAATATACAGCCTTGACGTACTCCTTTTCCTATTTGGAATCAGTCTGTTGTTCCATGTCCAGTTCTAACTGTTGCTTCCTGACCTGCATACAGATTTCTCAAGAGGCAGGTCAGGTGGTCTGGTATTCCCATCTCTTTCAGAATCTTCCACAGTCTATTGTGATCCACAGTCTACTGTGATGCACACAGTCTATTGTGATCCACATCAAAGGCTTTGGCATAGTCAATAAAGCAGAAATAGATGTTTTTCTGGAACTCTCTTGCTTTTTTGATCCTAAAGGAAATCAACTTGAATAGTCATTGGAAGGAATGTTGCTGAAGATACAATACTTTGGCCACTTGGTGCAAAGAGCCAGCTCTTTGGAAAAGACCCTGATGCTGGGAAAGACTGAAAGCAAAAGGCAAAGGGGATGGCAGAGGGTGAGATGATTAAATAGCATCACCAACTCAAGGGACATGAATTTGAGCAAACTCTGGGAGATAGTGGAGGACAGAGGATCCTGGCATGCTATAGTCCATTGGGTCACAAAGCGTTGGACACAGCTTAGCAACTGAACAATAACAATTGTATTGAATCTACAGAAAAACAGGTTCAGGTTGGCACAAAAGGAAAGAGGGCAAGGAAAGAAGGTCTCCAAGGAAACAAATGGAATACATATTATTTTGTATTACATTCATATTATTTCTTTGATAATTTATTCTCCTTCATTTATTCCATCCTGTTTTTGATTTCTAAGACCCCTATCTTGTTTTCTGAACATTTTCTTTTCATAGCACCCCATTTCAGGTGTATGACTGCAGAATTCTATCTTGTGACAACTAATGTTTTAAAAGCTTTCTTCTGCTCTTGCACTGTCTTTCTTTCTTCCAGGCTCTTCTATTTTGACTGCTTAAATTTAATCTATCTCTTCCTAATTGGAAACATTATTTAAGTAGATAGTGATTCATAGATGCTCATTCGTATTTGAGAACTAAATAGCTGATTGGAATCCATATGTGCATAATTGGGATCTGGCAACAAGTAATCAGAAACAATTTTTGAAGAACTCAAAAATCAAGTTGTTGAAAATCTCTTATCTAAGTACTTTCAGTTTCTTTAAAGTCACAGAGAGAAGGGTGACAAATTTAAAAATTAATAAAGAGAAACCTCAATCAAAATACAGCCTAAAGATCAGAAGGGGGAGCTCTCAAAGCCTGTAATGATGGTAATGATGGCAGAACCCAACAGGAAAAAGAAAGACACCATACTTTCCTAGCTAGGACTCAGCCAATGAAAAGCCATGAATGCTTTAAGACAACCTGTCCAACTTCCTTTCCCTTTTACAAAAAGCATTCTCATTCCTCACCATGTGCACAAATTTTTGTTTTCAGTACATTTATTTTTATAGTTAAGTCCTATTCATGGATATTTCACTTTGACTTTCCAACTACAGTTTTAATAGCTTTCTCTTTAAATAAATCTTTTGAAATATAAAAAGCAAGTGAATGTAAAACATACCAAGGAAATAATAGTACTTGTAAGACTCAGGTACAGCAAAATCCTCAAAGGCACCATGTAATGCTACACAAATATGACAAAACACAAAACATGGTGTGGCACAGAATGGCTAGCTGCTTACCAAACCTGCAGACAGGGAACTGCAGATCCCAGCCTCCCTGCCCAGGTGATGTAATCCTAGAGATGAAGTCAAATTTTAATCTCCATCATGCAACCTTCTATTCTCTTCCTCCTCTGATGACTGAACTCCAGGCTTTAGTGAAAGGACAAGTTTGGGAGTTGAACTGTGTTCCTACAGAAGTAATAGTAAGAGGTAATTTTCCTGGATGACAAGGCATATTGATGTGTGCTGCTTCATCATCTAGGAAGATTTCCCTCTAGAAAGTCTTTAGGGCAGTGAACTTTCAGTTCAGTCACTCAGTCGTGTCCGTCTCTTTGCGACCCTATGAATTGCAGCACGCCAGGCCTCCCTGTCCATCACCAACTCCCAGAGTTCACTCAGACTCACATCCATCGAGTCAGTGATGCCATCCAGCCATCTCATCCTCTGTCGTCCCCTTCTCCTTCTGCCCCCAATCCCTCCCAGCATCAGAGTCTTTTCCAATGAGTCAACTCTTCGCATGAGATGGCCAAGGTACTGGAGTTTCAGCTTTAGCATCATTCCTTCCAAAGAAATCCCAGGGCTGATCTCCTTCAGAATGGACTGCTTGGATCTCCCTGCAGTCCAAGGGACTCTCAAGAGTCTTTTCCAACACCACAGTTCAAAAGCATCAATTCTTTGGTGCTCAGCCTTCTTCACAGTCCAACTCTCACATCCATACATGACCACAGGAAAAACCATAGCCTTGACTAGACGAACCTTTGTTGGCAAAGTAATGTCTCTGCTTTTGAATATGCTATCTAGGTTGGTCATAACTTTCCTTCCAAGGAGTAAGCGTCTTTTAATTTCATGGTTGCAGTCACCATCTGCAGTGATTTTGGAGCCCCAAAAATAAAGTCTGACACTGTTTCCACTGTTTCCCCATCTATTTCCCATGAAGTGATGGGACCAGATGCCATGATCTTCGTTTTCTGAAGGTTGAGCTTTAAGCCAACTTTTTCACTCTCCACTTTCATCAAGAGGCTTTTGAGTTCTTTTTCACTTTCTGCCATAAGGGTGGTGTCATCTGCATATCTGAGGTTATTGATATTTCTCCCGGCAATCTTGATTGCAGCTTATGCTTCTTCCAGTCCAGCGTTTCTCATGATGTACTCTGCATGTAAGTTAAATAAGCAGGGTGACAATATACAGCCTTGACGTACTCCTTTTCCTATTTGGAACCAGTCTGTTGTTCCATGTCCAGTTCTAACTGTTGCTTCCTGACCTGCATACAGATTTCTCAAGAGGCAGGTCAGGTGGTCTGGTATTCCCATCTCTTTCAGAATTTTCCACAGTTTATTGTGATCCACACAGTCAAAGGCTTTGGCATAGTTAATAAAGCAGAAATAGATGTTTTTCTGGAACTCTATTGCTTTTTCCATGATCCAGCGGGTGTTGGCAATTTGATCTCTGGTTCCTCTGCCTTTTCTAAAACCAGCTTGAACATCAGGAAGTTCACGGTTCACATATTGCTGAAGCCTGGCTTGGAGAATTTTGAGCATTACTTTACTAGCATGTGAGATGAGTGCAATTGTGCAGTAGTTTGAGCATTCTTTGGCATTGCCTTTCTTTGGGATTGGAATGAAAACTGACCTTTTCCAGTCCTGTGGCCACTGCTGAGTTTTCCAAATTTGCTGGCATATTGAGTACAGCACTTTCATAGCATCATCTTTCAGGATTTGAAATAGCTCAACTGGAATTTCATCACCTCTACTAGCTTTGTTCATAGTGATGCTTTCTAAGGACCACCTGACTTCACATTCCAAGATGTCTGGCTTTAGGTCAGTGATCACACCATCATGATTATCTGGCGCAGGAGGGCCTAGAGGAGCTATCCCACGTTGAAGGTCAGGAAGGGCGGCAGTGAGGAGATACCCCTCGCCCAACGTAAGGAGCAGCAGCTGCGCTTTTCTGGAGCAGCAGTGAAGAGATACCCCATGCCCAAGGTAAGAGAAACCCAAGTAAGACAATTGCTGTTGCAAGAGGGCATCAGAGGGCAGACACACTGAAACCATACTCACAGAAAACTAGTCAATCTAATCACACTAGGACCACAGCCTTGTCTAACTCAATGAAACTAAGCCATGCCCGTGGGGCAACCCAAGATGGGCGGGTCATGGTGGAGAGATCTGACAGAATGTGGTCCATTGGAGAAGGGAATGGCAAACCACTTCAGTATTCTTGCCTTGAGAACACCATGAACAGTATGAAAAGGCAGAATGATAGGATACTGAAAGAGAAACTCCCCAGGTCAGTAGGTGCCCAATATGCTACTGGAGATCAGTGGAGAAATAACTCCAGAAAGAATGAAGGGATGGAGCCAAAGCAAAAACAATACCCAGCTGTGGATGTGACTGGTGATAGAAGCAAGGTCCGATGCTGTAAAGAGCAATATGGCATAGGAACCTGGAATGTCAGGTGCATGAATCAAGGCAAATTGGAAGTGGTCAAACAAGAGATGGCAAGACTGAATGTCGACATTCTAGGAATCAGCGAACTCAAATGGACTGGAATGGGTGAATTTAACTCAGATGACCGTTATATCTACTACTGTGGGCAGGAATGCCTCAGAAGAAATGGAGTAGCCATCATGGTCAACAAAAGAGTCCGAAATGCAGTACTTGGATGCAATCTCAAAAACGACAGAATGATCTCTGTTCACTTCCAAGGCAAACCATTCAATATCATAGTAATCCAAGTGTATGCCCCAACCAGTAATGCTGAAGAAGCTGAAGTTGAACGGTTCTATGAAGACCTACAAGACCATTTAGAACTAACATCCAAAAAAGATGTCCTTTTCATTATAGGGGACTGGAATGCAAAAGTAGGAAGTCAAGAAACACCTGGAGTACAGGCAAATTTGGCCTTGGAATATGGAATGAAGCAGGGCAAAGTGAACTTTATTTCACTTAATTGGTTGATAGTACAATGGAGGGACACACACAGAAACACCCTCACTCACTCCACATGCTTGTACCTAGTATTCTCCTGGTTATACTCCTTGCTCTGAGGTTTTTATTACATTTTGTACAATAACTAGGTCTTTTAATCAGCATTTGAATAATCAACAGAGTTCATCATATTACTTAAGATAATCTAATTTCTGAGGTTTTAACAAAGAATTTAATACAGGCAAGGGAATGCTCAAATTATAAATACATCTCATCTGTTCATTGTAGCAGGTGCATAGTAGGCTTGAAAGGATTTGGAAGCACCTTCTTCAAGTTTGGGGTGTATGACCATAAATTAGTAAAATCACGCAAAAAAATTCCAAGGTTAAAGATTTTCATTACTTAAGACTGACCTTTATCCAGTTAGTACCAAACAGGGTTCCTATAATGAGAGAATGAATGAATTTCTTAATATTACTTATGTATGTGTGAATTGTTCTTTTGTGTGCATGTGTATTTAACAAATTTCTAATCATGGGTGATATATACTCACCATCTATTATGTTTCTTGACTTATATTTTATGATGTCACTTTCATTTATTCAACACATATTACTGGGTATAAACTACTCAGGTGTTGTGAGAGCACTCTGCTCTAGACCTAAGGGGATGCCAGACTAGGCAGCTATTCTCAAGAAGAAGCTCTAATAGGGGAGAATATGGAGAGAGAAGAAAATTGCAGTATAGTACAATAGAGCTTCCCAGGTCGTGCAGTGTTAAAGAATCTGCCTGCCAATGCAGGAGATGCAAGAGACACGGGTTCAATCTTTGGGTCTGGAAGACTCGCTGGAGTAGGAAATGGCAACCCCCTCCAGTATTCTTGCCTGAACAGTTCCATGGGCAGAGGGGCTGGCAGACTACAGTCCATGGTTTGCAAAGAGTTGGACATGACTGAGTACACGTGCACACACGCACATAGCACAAGTTCACTCGTCAAATAAAGGAAAGTTAAAATATTAGTGACGTAAATATTTCTGGCTGGTAAAGATGATACTATTTTTTAATGTTAGTGTATGGGAAGAATGAGTATCTCAAATTGCTAAGACAATACAAATTACAGATTCTAGATACAATTTGGGAATAAGCTAAAAAAACATTAAAATGTGCAAACCTTTTGGCCCTGAGATTTCACTTCTTTGATTCTGTCATAAATACATATTCATGAATGTATGCAACCAAAATATTTCTAGAATATTCACCCAGTGTTGCTATTATTAGTAAAAAAAAAAATTAAAATGGTTAACAATTAGTATATTTTTCCAAACCAGCCATAGGATTGAATGCTGCACAACTTTTAGGAAAATATACTGTAGAAGAGAATTTAGACATGAAAATTATTTCACGTCATGTTTTTAAATGAAAAAAAAAAAGAAATTACAATATATCCACCCTTAGGTATTTACATTTATCTCTGGGTAATAGAGTCACAGGGATTTTTATTTTCTGGTACATTTGTATGTGTACTTTCTAATCAGGAAATATCCCTAGAGCAAACAACTGACCATTAGGTAGTGGGAGCCTATCAAACCCATTACAAAGAGAATCTGTCATATATGTTTTGCTTTTATGAGTGTGAGAGGTGCCTAAGGTATGGTGGTCATATTCATTTAGAATTATACTCTGAAGGATCTGCATAAAAGGTGTCAATTGTTTCACTTTATGCTCAATTCTCTGAAAATTCAGGAATCACTGATACTTTTGATAATCTTTTTTATAAATTTGGCATCATCCCGCTTCACCCAGCTGCTTCTATGACACACTAGCATGTGTATGGTACTTAATAGCCCTTCTTTTTAAAGAATTTTGTCTATACTTTCAGTCTTAAAACACCTAGAGCTGATTGATAGTGAACTCATAAAGTAGGTGCTATATCTTCAGTAATGAGAATAGTCTACAGGAAAAATACTATCAAATTTTTTAAACTTGACCTGGCATTTGAGAGAGTTGTTTGTCACCTTGACTGAATGAATTTGTCATTTCCTTGGAATGAGATTTCTTATAATAACTGAATTTCTCTTCAGTTCAGTTCCGTTCATTCACTCAGTCGTGTCCGACTCTTTGAGACTCCATGAATCACAGCACGCTAGGCCTCCCTGTCCATCACCAACTCCCGGAGTTCACTCAGACTCACGTCCATCGAGTCAGTGATGTCATCCAGCCATCTCATCCTCTGTCGTCCCCTTCTCCTCCTGCCCCCAATCCCTCCCAGCATCAGAGTCTTTTCCAATAAGTCAACTCTTCGCATGAGGTGGCCAAAGTACTGGAGTTTCAGCTTTAGCATCATTCCTTCCAAAGAAATCCCAGGGCTGATCTCCTTCAGAATGGACTGGTTGGATCTCCCTGCAGTCCAAGGGACTCTCAAGAGTCTTTTCCAACACCACAGTTCAAAAGCATCAATTCTTTGGCGCTCAGCCTTCTTCACAGTCCAACTCTCACATCCATACATGACCACTGGAAAAACCATAGCCTTGACTAGACGAACCTTTGTTAGCAAAGTAATGTCTGTGCTTCTGAATATGCTATTTAGGTTGGTCATAACTTTCCTTCCAAGAAGTAAGTGTCTTTTAATTTCATGGCTGCAGTCACCATCTGCAGTGATTTTGGAGCCCCAAAAATAAAGTCTGACACTGTTTCCACTGTTTCCCCATCTATTTCCCATGAAGTGATGGGACCAGATGCCATGATCTTCGTTTTCTGAAGGTTGAGCTTTAAGCCAACTTTTTCACTCTCCACTTTCACTTTCATCAAGAGGCTTTTGAGTTCTTTTTCACTTTCTGCCATAAGGGTGGTGTCATCTGCATATCTGAGGTTATTGATATTTCTCCCGGCAGTCTTGATTCCAGCTTATGCTTCTTCCAGTCCAGCGTTTCTCATGATGTACTCTGCATGTAAGTTAAATAAGCAGGGTGACAATATACAGCCTTGACGTACTCCTTTTCCTATTTGGAACCAGTCTGTTGTTCCATGTCCAGTTCTAACTGTTGCTTCCTGACCTGCATACAGATTTCTCAAGAGGCAGGTCAGGTGGTCTGGTATTCCCATCTCTTTCAGAATTTTCCACAGTTGATTGTGATCCACACAGTCAAAGGCTTTGGCATAGTCAATAAAGCAAAAATAGATGTTTTTCTGGAACTCTCTTGCTTTTTCCATGATCCAGCGGGTGTTGGCAATTGGATCTCTGGTTCCTCTGCCTTTTCTAAAACCAGCTTGAACATCAGGAAGTTCACGGTTCACATATTGCTGAAGCCTGGCTTGGAGAATTTTGAGCATTACTTTACTAGCATGTGAGATGAGTGCAATTGTGCGGTAGTTTGAGCATTCTTTGGCATTGCCTTTCTTTGGGATTAGAATGAAAACTGACCTTTTCCAGTCCTGTGGCCACTGCTGAGTTTTCCAAATTTGCTGGCATATTGAGTACAGCACTTTCATAGCATCATCTTTCAGGATTTGGAATAGCTCAACTGGAATTCTGTCACCTCCACTAGCTTTGTTCGTAGTGATGCTTTCTAAGGCCCACTGGACTTCACATTCCAGGATGTCTGGCTCTAGGTCAGTGATCACATCATCGTGATTATCTGGATCATGAAGATCTTTTTTGTACAGTTCTTCTGTGTATTCTTGCCACCTCTTCTTGATATCTTCTGCTTCTTTTAGGTCCATAGCATTTCTGTCCTTTAGAGAGCCCATCTTTGCATGAAATGTTCCCTTGGTATCTCTAATTTTCTGGAAGAGATCTCTGGTCTTTCCCATTCTGTTGTCTTCCTCTATTTCTTTGCATTGATCACTGAGGAAGGCTTTCTTATCTCGTCTTGCTATTCTTTGGAACTCTGCATTCAGATGCTTATATCTTTCCTTTTCTCCTTTGCTTTTCACTTCTCTTCTTTTCACAGCTACTTGTAAGGCCTCCCCGGACAGCCATTTTGCTTTTTTGCATTTCTTTTCCATGGGGATGGTCTTGATCCCTGTCTCCTGTACAATGTCACGAACCTCTTTCCATAGTTCATCAGGCACTCTGTCGATCAGATCTAGTCCCTTAAATCTATTTCTCACTCCACTGTATAATCATAAGGGATTTGATTTAGGTCATACCTGAATGGTCTAGTGGTTTTCCCTACTTTCTTCAATTTAAGTCTGAATTTGGCAATAAGGAGTTCATGATCTGAGCCACACTCAGCTCCCGGTCTTGTTTTTGTTGACTGTATAGAGCTTCTCCATCTTTGGCTGCAAAGAACATAATCAATTTGATATTGGTGTTGACCATCTGGTGATGTCCATGTGCAGAGTATTCTCTTGTGTTGTTGGAAGAGGGTGTTTGCTATGACCAGTGCATTTTTTTTGGCAAAAATCTATTAGTCTTTGTCCTGCTTCATTCCGTATTCCAAGGCCAAATTTGCCTGTTACTCCAGATGTTTCTTGACTTCCTACTTTTGCATTCCAGTCCCCTATAATGAAAAGGACAACTTTTTTGGGTGTTAGTTCTAAAAGGTCTTTTAGGTCTTCATAGAACCGTTCAACTTCAGCTTCTTAGTTATTTATAAAATCAATTAAATGAATAAATGCATTAATTATAAACCTTGGTGTTTTAATTTTATCTACTCAAGTGCTATTTATCACCTGTGTCCTCATTACCAGGCAAGCAGCCTGAGGAAAACTAAATTTGCCAATAAGTTAAGATGAAATCTACAGTTGATTTGCCTCTTATAGGTTCTTTAAGACGGGTTAGTTTTCCACTAGATATCCGAGGTAGTGACTAACCATCCAGTAGGTTCCTATGGAAGGAAAATGCATTCTATTGAGCTGGCCAAAAATTTATTCAGATTTTTCCCAAAGATGTTATGGAAAAACCCAAATGAATTGTTGGCCAACCCAATATCTTCCACAAGAAATTATCTTGTAAACAGTCAAGAGTCAGTGGTTGCATAAAGCTAAAGTGACCCGAGCGAGGCTTAAGCAATATGTGAACCGTGAACTTCCTGATGTTCAAGCTGGTTTTAGAAAAGGCAGAGGAACCAGAGATCCAATTGTCAACATCCGCTGGATCATGGAAAAAGCAAGAGAGTTCCAGAAAAACATCTATTTCTGCTTTATTAACTATGCCAAAGCCTTTGACTGTGTGGATCACAATCAACTGTGGAAAATTCTGAAGGAGATGGGAATATCAGACCACCTGATCTGCCTCTTGAGAAATTTGTATGTGGTTCAGGAGGCAACAGTTAGAACTGGACATGGAACAACAGACTGGTTCCAAATAGGAAAAGGAGTACGTCAAGGCTGTATATTGTCACCCTGCTTATTTAACTTACATGCAGAGTACATCATGAGAAACGCTGGACTGGAAGAAGCATAAGCTGGAATCAAGACTGCCGGGAGAAATATCAATAACCTCAGATATGCAGATGACACCACCCTTATGGCAGAAAGTGAAAAAGAACTCAAAAGCCTCTTGATGAAAGTGAAAGTGGAGAGTGAAAAAGTTGGCTTAAAGCTCAACCTTCAGAAAACGAAGATCATGGCATCTGGTCCCATCACTTCATGGGAAATAGATGGGGAAACAGTGGAAACAGTGTCAGACTTTATTTTTGGGGCTCCAAAATCACTGCAGATGGTGACTGCAGCCATGAAATTAAAATACACTTATTCCTTGGAAGGAAAGTTATGACCAACCTAAATAGCATATTCAGAAGCACAGACATTACTTTGCCAACAAAGGTTCGTCTAGTCAAGGCTATGGTTTTTCCAGTGGTCATGTATGGATATGAGAGTTGGACTGTGAAGAAGGCTGAGCGCCAAAGAATTGATGCTTTTGAACTGTGGTGTTGGAAAAGACTCTTGAGAGTCCCTTGGACTGCAGGGAGATCCAACCAGTCCATTCTGAAGGAGATCAGCCCTGGGATTTCTTTGGAAGGAATGATGCTAAAGCTGAAACTCCAGTACTTTGGCCATCTCATGCGAAGAGTTGACTCATTGGAAAAGACTCTGATGCTGGGAGGGATTGGGGGCAGGAGGAGAAGGGGACGACAGAGGATGAGATGGCTGGATGACATCACTGACTCGATGGACGTGAGTCTGAGTGAACTCCGGGAGTTGGTGATGGACAGGGAGGCCTGGCGTGCTGTGATTCATGGGGTCACAAAGAGACGGACACGACTGAGCGACTGAACTGAAATGAACTGAAAGTCACCAGAATTGTGTTAAGAGATAAGAAGGATGTAACTAGGAAATCAGAGGAAATTCAATCATTTCTATGGCTTGGTGTTCTGAATATGGTTAATTTGGCATTTAAAAATAGTTTTCCCTACATAGCACAGGGAACTCAACTCAATATTCTGTAATGACCTATATGGAAAAGAATCTTAAAGTTGATATAGGTATATGTATAACTGATTTATTTTGTGTACCTCTGGAACTAACACAACATTATAAATCAACTATATTCCAATAAAAAAAATTTTTAAACTTTTTTAGTTTTCTAATAAAATTCCATTTGAAAAATATACCAACAAAAAACACATATGCTATTTGTACAACTAAAGAGGATCAATGAACCCTCAATGTTACTTTAGGTTCATCCATAAATTATTTGCATGATTTGAACAAGCTTGTGTAAACTTCTGTGAGCCTTAGATTTCACTCCTGTGAAATGCCAAATTTGGTCTATGTGGTTCCCAAAATACTTTGGGGTTTACATTCTATCATTTAATGATAATGAGAAAAAGTCTGTGCATGCTGAGATGCTTATAATTGCACACTCTATCTGTTTTAAAAGAGCAAAGAGACTGGAAGTATTTAAACAGTGGGAGGCAAAGAAGCAAAGAGTGAGGAGTAAAATGAGCTTTATGAAATTTCTGCCTTCACTTTTCATTCATATTGGTATATAAACAACTTGGGCATAAATATAAAATATCTTAGTATAGACTTTAGAAGTGGTAATTAAACTATATTTAATATTTAAATATATTAAAATATAGACAGTAGCATAATATAAGGTACAGTGTAATATAGCTATAGCAGTATTAATCTGAGAATAGACAGGAACAAAAAGTTTCTTTCTTTTGGGTACTGAAAAAATATATTTAAGAAAATCATTTATATGCAAGAATTACTGAATGGTAATTGGGCTCTTTGGTAGATTAAAAATGACTCCTAATTCTTTGACATTCTCCTAAAACTGTGATACTCAGATTGGGACTTGACCCTATAGTCTTGTAACTGAGGTCATACCTGGTCTCAAGACTTAATGAAGCCTGGGTTCTTGATGTCTCACTGCAGAAAGAATTCAGTGAGAGACAAAGTAATAGGTAAGACATGGAATTACCTAGAATCACACTCCATAGACAGAGTGTAGGCCATCAAGAGCAGCACCAGGGTATGCGGTTGTCAGTTTTTAAACAGGCAGGTAATTTTATAGGCTAATGCGTGGGAGGAGTATTCTAGATATTTGGGGGAAGGGGTGGGGAGTTCCAGGAATTGGGTCATGGCCCACTTTTTGACCTTGATGGTCTGTAATGGCACGGCACCTGTTGTTGTTGTTGCTGTCATTCAGTCACTAACTCGTATACAGCTCTTTGCAATCCCACGGACCAAGCTCCTTTGTCTTCCATTATCTCCTGGAGCTTGCTCAAATTCAAGTCCATTGAGTAGGTGATGCCATCCAACCATTTCATCTTCTGCCACCCACTTCTCCTTTTGACCTCAATCTTTCCCAGAATCAGGGTCTTTTCCAATGAGTCAGATCTTCACATCAGATGGTCAAAGAATTAGAGTGTCAGCATCAACAACAATCTTTCCAATGAATAATCAGGGTTGATTTCCTTTAGGAGTGAAACTGGTTTGATCTCCTTATAGTCAACGGACTCACAAGTCCTCTAGCACCACAATTTGAAATCATCAATTCTTCAGGGCTCAGCCTTCTTTATGGTCCAACTCTCACATCTGTACATGACTACTGGAAAAACAATAGCTTTGACGATATGAACCTTTATGGGCAAACTGATGTCTCTGCTTTTTAATATTCTGTCTAGGTTTGTCATAGCTTTTCTCCCAAGGAGCAAGGGTATTTTAATTTCACAGCTGCAGTCACTGTCCACAGTGATTTTTGGAGCCCAAGAAAATATAATCTGCCACTATTTACACTTTCTCCCCTTCCATTTGCTATAAAGTTATGGGACTGGATGCCATGATCTTAGTTTTCTGAATGTTGAGTTTTACTCTCCTTTCACATTTATTAAGAGGCTCTTTAGTTCCTCTTTAATTTCTGCCATTAGAATGGTATCATCTTCATATCCGAGGTTATAGATATTTCTCCTGGAAATCTTGATTCCAGCTTGTGGTTCATCCAACCTAGCATTCTGCATGATGTACTTGGCCTATAAGTTAAATAAGCAGGGTGACAATATATAGCCTTGTACTCCTTTCCCAATTTTGAACCAGTCAGTTGTTCCAAGTCCAGTTTTAACTGTTGCTTCTTGACTCACATACACTTTTCCCTGGAGACAGGTAAGATGATCTGGAACTCCCATCTCTTTAAGAATTTTCCACAATTTATTGTGATCCACACAGTCAAAGGCTTTAGCATAGTCAATGAAGCAGATGTTTTTCTGGAACTCCTTTGTTCATATGTTCATAGCACCACTGTTCACAATAGCCAGAACATGGAAACAACCTAAATACCAGTCAACAGATGAAATGATAAAGAAGATGTGGTACATATATATAAATGGAATACTACTCAGCCAGAAAAAAGAATGAAGCAATGCCATTTGCAGCAACATGGATGCAACTAAAGATTATCATACTAAGTGAAGTTACTCAGAAAAAGACAAAACACCATATGATATCACTTACATGTGGAATCTTAAAATACAGCACAAATGAACCTGTCTGCAAAACAGAAACTGACTCATAGACACAGAGAACAGAATTTGGTTTCCAAGGGGAAGAGGGGAGGAAGAGGCATGGACTGGGAGTTTGGGGTTGGTAAATGCAAACTATAACATTTAGAATGGATAAACAAGGTCCTACCGTATAGAACAGGGAACTATATTCAAAATTATGTGATAAACCATAAAAGATAAAGTCACTCAGTCATGTCTGACTTTTTGTGACCCCATAGACTATACAGTCTATGGAATTATCTAGGCCAGAATACTGGAGTGGGTAGCCTTTCCCTTCTCCAAGGGATCTTCCCAATCAAGGTCTCACACATTGCAGGCAGATTCTTTACCAGCTGAGCCACAAGGGAACCCCAAGGATACTGGAATGGGAAGCCTATTCCTTCTCCAGAGGATCTTCCCAACCCAGGAATCGAACTGGTGTCTCCTAAATTGCAGGCGGATTCTTCACCAGCTGAGCTACCAGGGAAGCCTGGTGACAAACCATAATGGAAAAGAATATTAAAAAAAAATACAATTTATGCATGTATATAACTGAGTCACTTTGCTGTACAGCAGAGATTGGCACAGTATTGTAAATCAACTATATTTCAATTAAGACATATTTTTACAAAAGAGAAAGAAGCTGCCACAAGTACAGTGAGCTGACAGCCTCCAACAGCAGTGCCTTCAGGTTATACTCCAGGGTTCAAATTAAGGCCAAGCTGTCTTCAAGCAGCTCCCTGGAGAGACTAAACACAGCAGGTTAGCAGAGCATGCAATTTCTTCCCAATTCAAAACTATGGACAATTTTGCACCAGCGTTCCCCACTGGGCTGATAGAGACTTTCTCTGCAGCGTGGTCTGAGGCTCTTCCTCCCCGATCTTGCTTCCCCTTTCACTTTCACATGTGTCAGACTTGCACTGTAGGTTGTAGCCTTTCTTTGGCCACTTTTGGTCCCTCTGCTTTCCCTCTTACACATGTGTGGTCTCCACTATAGCTCTTGCATTTCTAACTCCATGTTGGTGTTTGTTTCCAGGACAACACAGATAGAAGAAAATTAGTGTGTGTGTACTTAGCATAGCATAGCACAGCACGGTATTTATTTAAGAAGAAAGCCCAGCCCAGAAGACTTACAATCTGATTCTTCCCATATGCTGCTACAGGAAATAGACTACTGTTACCCACCATGCTCTGCTTTCCTTATTCCTTGTCCCAGCAAGGCTTGCAGTGAAATGAATTTTGAGCTATCAAAAATAGATATATTTTTATTATACATCAATAGATTATTTTTATTATAGCCTTCCCTGGTTTGACATAAAGTATATTAATAGCATAAAAAGAATAAAAATACTATTAGCTCTTTAACTTACTTGTAGTTAACCAAATAGTCTCATTTTGTAGATCACAACTTAAGATATTGGCTTGGCAGCACCAATTAGATTATTCTTGTTTACTTTTTTGGCTTTAAGAAATCTGTGAGTGGTTTCTGATTTATTTAGAGTTAACATTTTCCATTTTCAGTCTGTTGCTACTTTACAAAACACTGAAACTGAACAATTCAGATAGGAATAATTCACAGGATCTCTGAAGACTGTATAAGCAAATTATAAAAGAATACAAAAATATAAAGAAAAGAATTGTTTTTAAAAACCTGATGAATTTTGGAAATGCAAATATAATTTCAACATTTTAATTTTTATATTAAGGCATATTGACTTGGTAAAACATAAAGGACCTCTCTAATTACACTTAATTTAGCTGTTAAAACACCAAAAATTTTTGTTAAACATCAAATTTGTTAAAACATCAAGAGATTTATAGGTACTCCTTTATCTCAATCAAATCACTGGAGTTTATAGTAGAGAGTTTGTATTTCTTTAGACTGTAATCTCCAATTACAGATACTTAGCCTGACAGTTGGAGAAGGTGATGGCACCCCACTCCAGTACTCTTGCCTGGAAAATCCCACGGACAGAGGAGCCTGGTAGGCTGCAGTCCATGGGGTCGCGAGGAGTCGGACACGACTGAGTGACTTCACTTTCACTTTTCACTTTTATGCATTGGAGAAGGAAATGGCAACCCACTCCAGTGTTCTTGCCTGGAGAATCCCGGGGATGGGGGAGGCTGGTGGGCTGCCGTCTATGGGGTCGCACATCGTCAGACACGACTGAAGCGACTTAGCAGCAGCAGCAGCAGCCTGACAGTTAAGTATTCAAATTGAAGACATTTTATGAAAAACATGTGGTTTGTACTGGTGTGACTCTGATTATTTACATTTCAATTTTTACCGTGTATTAATCTGCATACTGACTTTTTTGCTCTGTGGTTAGCATCAAATGTTTGGCACTGGCATATTTATATAAAATACACTACTGTGGTGATACATTTCTGAGTTCACTGTTTATTTTCTGTGTCCACAAAACCCACAGAGCTACTAGGTGTCACATGACAGCTGAATTGCAACAAATTTTTGCTCAAAGCCACACTTACTTTTGCCCCAGTTTAGTAGATTCTTATTGTATATAATCCAAGGCTTGTCCTTGGAAGAAAAATGCCTGGCTGCATATCACAGGCACTTTCCTGAGATTTTTTTTCTGAAATTGTAAATGTTCAAATTAATTTCAGTGTAATAAATACAAAAAATAGCAACTGACTTGTTACCTTGCATAGTATTTTTTAATTAAACTTATCTTGCCAACATTTTCTTCATTGCACATAGCCTTAAAAAAACAGATGTCAGAAATCTTTGGGATATATTTTATAGACAAAGTAAGAATATAAATAAATTTCTGGTACAGGAGTTAATTCTACATTAAAGGGGCTCAAGCTATTTAGTAGTAAAATAGAAAATGTAAGAAATCACTTGATAAGACTAAGAAAATAAAGCATTTTAGTAGCTGAAAATATACTAGAGATACACTGGTATCCCATTAGTCCTTGTTTCCATTAGACATATTCTAGAGGAGGAGACAGACAATAAGCAAATATGTTATGACTTAATGTCAGATAGTGAAAGGAGCTATTAATAAACCATGTACTCAGAGAGCAACTATTCTAAGTAACTTTAAAAAAAAATAGCTGGTCCTTGAAGAAATGGCTGATTTCAGATCTTGGGCAATAATAATAAAAGGTAAACTTAGAGTATCTTCTTACACCAGAAAGTAAGAGAATTATTAAAGATTACACAATATTATATCAAAAGGCCTCAGAGGCCAACTTGAAGAACCTCTTTATCAGTCTAGATTCAACTAAGAGAAGAGCCACACAATTATTATGCAAATATAAATATAAGAATCTGAATTTACATGAGTGTGGAAAAGCTGAGAAAGCAGCTGGAGGATCACATCTCTAATTCTTCAGCATGAAACTGAAATCAGTTTGAAAAGAAAGAATTGTAGAAGAGTTTGAGAAGCTGTCATTCCACCTACAGTGACTCTGAAGTGTGAGCTCATGGACAGATCTGTGAAGCCAATGAATCTGGCCACAGCAAACTCCTGCAAATAATGGCTTCTGCCTCCACTTTCAACTTTCACATTTTGCATGCATTCCTGTCACACTCTGACCTAAAACCACACAAGAAAGGGGAATCTGGAAAATGTGGTTTCCAGACTTAGAGAACGTGGCAGGGCTTCAAGCAAATGGTGGCTTCCACTGCCCTAATACAGACAATTTGAATGCAGTATAACTACGACTGCTAAAATACATCAAATAGGATTAAACCCATGAGTTGATAATGATCCTAAGATTGATTGCAAAAAAACAGCCTCAATTATTTCCTTTCCTTATGACATGACTGCAGTTCTCCTACTCAGAAGGGAGAGTATTTTCCTCCATCCCTTGAATCTGGACTGGCCCTCCAACTCTCTTTGACCAACAGAATGCAACAGAAAGGACAGTGTGCCAGGTCTTAGGCCTCAAGAAGTAAGCATGCTTCTGTCTGCTCTCTTACACAGCTGTGCCTTCTCCTTTGTGCCACCCTCCTACCATATTATGAAAAGGCCCAGGCTAGCATGCTGGTCGATGAGAGAGTACAGGTAAAAGAATTAAGTCATCTCAGCTGACTGAGGTCATTCCATGCCAGCCAGCTGCCTGCTGACCAACAAAGTTCAGCCTGGAGAAGTTGAACTGCCCAGATTACTTTTCAAGCCTATGTTTTAAACAGTTTTATTGAAATGTAACAGATATACAATAAACTGCACATATTTAACCTGTACAACTTGGTAAATTGTGACATATGTGTACACACATAAAACCACCACTGTGAACGATTTGACAGATACATCCATCATCCTCATTTAATTCTATTTATGATCAGAGAATATACATTGTATGACTTTAATCTTTTTGAACTGAAACTTGTTTTATGGCTCAAAATATGGTCTTTCTTGGTAGATGTACCGTGTGCATCTGAAATGAATGTCTTCTGTTACTGTTGAATGGAGTAGTCTATAAACATCCATTAGGTCAAAGTAGTGATACTCTCCTAGTCTTCTCTGTCATGCATTAATAGACTCTTCAATAAAGAAAAAGATGGTAAAAATATTAGGATTTGCAGGCCATAGAGTCTTTGGCACAATTATGCAACTCTTAAGGTGGAAATTAATTTATCTGAGATCTTTATTTTTTTCTTTTTTTGGCTCTTAGTGCTATAAATTTCCCTCTAAGTAATGCTTTAGGGGTGTTTCACAGAGTTTGATGTGTTGGTTTTTATTTTTGTTCTATACAAAATATAGGCACTGAGTACTATATACTTTTCCCCTAAATACTACTATTTTGGTACAGTGTGGAAACAGCCATAGCCACCTTCTGTTGTGATGCAAAAGAAGCCCACAATACATACAAGTGAAAGAATGTTAACATAATAAAATATTATTTACAAAATCAGGTGGGACAGACAGAGGGTGGATTTCACTCTCAGGCCATAGATTACTGAACTCTAAGGACAATTACTGATTTTACATCTACACATTACATTAATTATTAAGACAATGGTATTAAACTCTCTATATATACTTGTAGACTTGCCAAGTTCTCCTTATAGTTATAAATTTTGTTTCATGTATTTTAAAACTTTCTTATTGGGTGAATAAACATTTAGGAATGTTTTGTCCTTTTGATAAATTGCCAACTTTACCATTGTGAAATGACATTTTCTACCCTGGTAAAATGCTATGCGCTGAAATTTATTTTGTATGATATTAATGCATGCATGCTAAGTTGCTTCAGTTGGATCCGACTCTTTGCAACCCCATAGAATACATGCGCTAGACTTCTCTGTCCATGGGATTCTCCAGGCAAGAATACGGGAATGGTTTGCCATTTCATCCTCCAGGGGAGCCTCCTGACCCAAGGATTGAACCAGGGTCTCTTATGTCTCCTTCATTGGCAGGTGGGTCCTTTACCATTAGTGCCACCTGGGAAGCCAAGTTTGGCTTTCTTTGATTATTAATTCTTTCTTTGATTATTAATAGCATGGTATATCTTTCCATTCTTATACTTTTAGCTATTTCTATCTTTATGTTTGAAGTGTGTATTTTTGTAGGTAGCATAGAGTTGGGTCTTGATTTTTTAACCCAATTTGACAATTTTATGCTTTTAATTGGGGTATTTAGACAATTTGCATTTAATGTGGATAGTATGGGTAGATTTAAATATTTTTTCTACTTTATTCATCTGTTTTTTCTCCCTTTTCCTTCCTTCATTTAATTAAATATTTTATAAAATTTTATTTCCATTATTTTCTTATTAGCTTTAACTTACTGCTTTGTCATTTTTGTGGTTGCTTTAAGTTTTATTGTATATACCTTTATCATCCTTGCCTTGCATGCAAGCTCAGTCGTGTCCAAATCTCTGTAACCCCATGGACTGTAGTCTTCCAGACTCCCCTGTCCATGGAATTTTCCAGGCAATACTAGAGTGGATTTCCATTTCCTACTCCATTGCTTTATCATATGCATCTTCAAGTATATCAAGAGAACTTTACAATAGGACATACCTCCTTCTTCTCTCCTGACCTTTGCATTATTGTGGTCATCATATTTTTTGTTATATAGCTTGTCTGTTATAAACTCAACACTGTACTGTTATGATTTTTGTTTAAATAATCAATTATCTTCTAAAAGGTTTAGATAATAAAGAAATACTTATTTACCCATGAATTTACCATTTCTGGAATTATTCATTCCTTAGTGTTGGTCATATTTACATCATTTTCCCTCTAACTGAAGGATTTCCCTGAATATCTCTTACAGTGTGGGTATACTGGAGATCTTTCAGCTTTTGTATGTCTTTATTTTACCTTCATCTTTCAAATATTTTTCACTGTGTATAGAAAGGACACTTTTTTCTTTTCAGCACTTTAATGTTCTTGCTTCACTGTCTTCTTACTTGCACTGTTTCTGACTAGAAATCTGCTGTCACATGTATATACTGTGTATTTTGCATTTTTTCATGTAGTTGTTTTTAAGATTCCCTTGGTTTTGAGCAATTTGATTATGATGTACCTTGGTATATTTTTACTCATGATTCTTGTGCTTAATATTTGGAGATGTAGCTTTATAGTTTTCATTTAATCTGGAAAGTTTTAGCTGGGTTTTTCATTTAAGCTGGAAAGTTTAGTTTAGGTTTTCTTCAAATAATTTTTCTATCTCTTCCTTTCTGTCCTCTCTTTCAGGGACTACAGATATGTGTAGATTAGTCTGCTTCAATTGTGCTGCAGCTCACAGCTCTGTTCATTAAAAAAAAAAAAAAAATCCCTCTTTTTTGTGTGCTTTATTTTGAATAGTTCTTTTGTGGTATCTTCAGGTTTATTAATCCCTAAACTTTTCTTTTA
Source organism: Bos indicus (assembly GCF_029378745.1). Lineage (NCBI taxonomy): Eukaryota > Metazoa > Chordata > Mammalia > Artiodactyla > Bovidae > Bos > Bos indicus. The sequence continues at coordinate 36,780,992 of NC_091760.1, read as the reverse complement.
GAGTCTCTAACTCCAGTACTCTTGCCTGGAAAATCCCATGGACGGAGGAGCCTGGTGGGCTGCCGTCCATGGGGTCGCACAGAGTTGGACACGACTGAAGTGCCTTAGCAGCAGCAGCAGCAGCAACCTACCATTAACTACATTCAACATTTTCATTTCACACACTGCAACTTTACAAATTTGGTTTGGATCTTTTTAATGTTTCATATATCTTCTTAATTTGCTTATATATGAAATAAAGTTAAAATAAATGTTTTAATGGTTTTGTTTACTAACAGGTATGTCTATTCTGGATGGGTTTTGATTAAGTAGCTTATAGCCTCATAATAGTAAGTCTTACTCTCTCGCTTCTTTCCATACTTAGTAATACTTTATTGGCTACCAGAAAATCTAAACTTTATCTTGTTGGGTATTGGGTATTTTCTGCATTCCAAAAGAATTCTTGAACTTTGTTCTGGGTTACAGTTTTGTGACCTGAAAATAGTGTGACCTTTCAAACTGTTGAATTTAAGATTCTTAAGTGAGATCAGTTCAGTGCTTAGTCCACTGCCATGTAATCTCTAATTTGAGACAAGACCCTTCCATGCACTGTTCCTAACACTTTATAAATTATGGGCTTTCTAGTCTGTTAATGGGAACAAGCACTATTTGTGGCCCTGTCTGAGTGCTAGGCACTGCTGCCTCTAATCTTTTCTGTTGATTCTCCTCCAACCTCAGGTAATTTCCTCACATGCATATACTGATCAGTACTCAGCTGATACTTAAGGATATACCTCTACTTATTCCCACAGTTCTATCAATGAACAGTTCTCTCTTCTCTGGTACTATCTCCTCTGAACTCTAGTTTCTCTGGACTCACTAAAATCTTGCCTGCATCTCCTCGATTCAGGGAGTATGCTGGGATCTGCCTCAGCTTTCCCTTCCTCTGCTGTGGCCTCTAAATTCCCCCGCGTTAGTACAGTGGGACATCCACTGAGCTTACCTTGTTTGTTTCGTGTCTCTCAGAGATAACTGTCCTTTGTTGTCTAATGTCCAATGTCTTACAAATTGTTGTCTCATATATTTTATAGTTTTAAAAATTATTTTAGGCAGGATGATAATCTGGACCTTGTTTCTCCATCTTGGCAAGATTCATAAGTGCTTTATTGTTTTAAGCTATTGAGTTTGTAGGGGTGGGGAATGGGAGAGTTTTTTCAACAAACTGATATAAATCCCACAGAGGAGCCTAGTGAATTACAGTCCATCTGGTTGCAAACAGTCAGACACGACTGAGCAACTTTCACAACTGGTAACTGCTACAAGATGCTGAGAAACTCATTATTATGAAATTCTTTTTTTTTTTTTTAAAGAGAACCAATCAAGCATTTATCCCACCTTTCCTGTATGAACTCTACTGCTGGGTAACCAAAAAAAATGATCTGGTGAAGTTTTTCTTTATAACAGTACTCTAGTTAATAAGATAGAACAACAGAATTGAAGTTTATCATTTTAAAACTTCTAGTGCATTAATGGATCAAATCAAGACCAATCAATTTCTGCCTGTGTCACTAAAGTAGATAATATAATTTCTGTTGGAAGAACACCACAACCCCTATGAAGCAGTTTTACCAAGAAAACCACATATGATCCAACCATCACTTCACAGGAAATACAAAAGAGGAAACTAGTAATGAAACTCATTAGCAAAATCCAGAATGGGAAATGATACAGGACAAATGATCAAGTTTGTTTTTCAGTAAATAGACTACCGAGGGAAAAGGTGGGGAGAGAGAAAAGGAACTTATCAACAGATCAGTTATATAGCTTATTTAAACACTGATTCAAACAAAGAAAACCTGATATTAATGAGTAACTTGATCCTTTAAGCACTGACTGAATATTTGCTACATTAGATCATTATTATATTTTCCCAGTTCTATTGATAAATGATTGACATACATCAGTGTATCAGTTTAAAGCATACAACATGATAGTTTGATTTATATATATCGTAAATGATGACCACAATAGGTTCAGCTAACAACCATCTACACATACAGATGCAATAAAAGGAAAAGACAGAAGAAAAGAAAAAAAAATTCTCCTTATGGAACTCTAAGAATTTATGCTTACAATGACTTTTTATATATCATTCAACAGTATTAAATATGGCCATCACATTGTTCATTACATTGCTAGTATTTATAACTGGAAGTTTGAACTTTTGACCACCTTCTTCCAATTTACCCTCCCCCACACTCTGCCTTCGGAGAAGGCAATGGCACCCCACTCCAGTACTTTTGCCTAGAAAATCCCATGGATGGAGGAGCCTGGTAGGCTGCAGTCCATGAGGTCGCTAGAGTCGGACACGACTGAGCAACTTCACTTTCACTTTTCACTTTCATGCATTAGAAAAGGAAATGGCAACCCACTCCAGTGTTCTTGCCTGGAGAATCCCGGGGACGGGGAAGCCTGGTGGGCTGCCGTCTATGGGGTCGCACAGAATCGGACACAACTGAAGCGACTAAGTAGCAGCAGCAGCAGCAGCAGCACACTCTGCCTTTAGTGACCACAAATCAGATCTCTTTTTCTATGAGTGGTTTTCTCTCTCTCTTTCTCTTTTTGGATTCCACACATAAGTACTTGAGATCACACAGTATTTGTCTTTCTCTATATGGCTTATTTCATTTAGCATAATGACTTCACATTCCATCCATGTTGTTGTAAAAGCTCTGATTTCCTCTTTTTTACGACTGAATAAATATTCCATTGTGCATGTGTGTGTGTGTGTATGTGTGTATATATATATATACATATCAAGACCTATTATCCTTTTTCCAGTTATGATAATGGTATTATGGTTGCTTAACAAAAAAAACTCCATATAAAATATTCATGGATGAAAAGATATGTCTGGAAACTACTTCAAAATAATATAGGAGGGGAAAGTTAGTGAGGAACAAGATAAAATAAGCTTGCCCATGAATTAGGTAACTTTTGAAGCAGTTCAGTTTACTTTCCTATGTCTGGGATTTTTAAAAAATAAACATAAAAAGAGGATAACATAAGGAATACTGACTGCACGACAATGAGCACTGTTTTATTTGGGGGAATTAAGAAAGGTTTCTCTTCTAAGAGAAAGCTTTTGATCAGGAGACTTTTGAGAAGAGGCTTGATGGAAATAAAGTTGCAAAAGGAGAATGAAAGTAAGGTTATAGGATTTTTCCATTAGAAAGCCACTGATGACATTTATGATGGGTGAAGTGTAGGGGATGAAGTTTGAGTGCAAAGAGTTGAAAATGAGCAAGAGGAGACAGCATTATTCTTTCCAGTAGCTCACTGAGAAGGTCAGAGGACGGATAGAGACAGGGGAGGATGCATCTCTGCCTGGAATTACCTTCTGACTCTTAGATCCCTTCCTGGAGCCACTTTTTCTGATCCTGTTTTCTTTCAGCTTCAGGTACTTTTCTCCCACCTAGCTGTCAGTTGCAGCCCTGCATAATTCCTCTATGGAGCTGCCTTTAAGCCCCATATCACATACCAGGTGCCATAATGGGGCGATTGTTGGAACTCTTGTGCTGATGGAGGCTTTTATTTCTTCAGCTTTTGCACAAAGTGTTTTTTCAATTGCTTCCTCCTTTTGTCTGCTCTCTCCTATCCTGACTTCTGCCTTCATTAATCACTTTCTATTTTCAACCTTGTCTTGTCTTTTAGACTAGATTTTTAGCATTGTCTTCTTACCTATAATCTTTTTACCTGTTTACTAAGAATTAGGTCCTTTCTGTACACTGTTTGGGGCTGCCTATCTCCACCCAGCCCCTGGAGATATGGGGTTTCCTGATGATATAGCAGAGGAAACCACAGATTCAGTTGTTAATCTACAGTTCTGGATCACCTCCATGGCCATTTCATGCCCAAATTAAAGTTCTCCATGGAGAGCCAACCTGGCACTAAAGGTAGAACATTACTCAGAATCCCTGGGCTCATTAACCATTAACAGGGAGGAGGGCAGAACTGCTGGCTCTGCGTTCAGAAGCCCAACCCCCTTCACTCTGAGAGCCCTCTGGGCTCTGTGCTGTGTTCTCCTGGAAGTTCGGTCCTGCTGCTCTCTAACTTCTGTGTGATAACATGGAAAGTGTGCACAAAAAACTTTTGCTGAATAATGATGTATTATGATGGTTATTGTGACGAAAGAGCTTGGGCTCTGGTTTCCACTGCAATCTGAATTAGCTGCTGCTCTTCAAGGAATGCCATTTTTACCTGCAAGAGTGACTGGTAGACAACCCCTGGTTATCCAAATGTAGAAACCTGAAACATATTTTCTCAAAAATAAAACTATCTCTTCAAGGCAATTAACTGACTGTATTTGTTGCCAATGATAACTTCCAAGTTTTCAAGCAAGGGAGAGCACCTCACACATGAGGCTTGTTTTAGTACGTTCCCTACTTAACTTTTCTCCATAATTATCCAAACTGAAGGCCAGAAAACTGCTTTCAATTAAGTGACTCATCCCATATGCTACTCAGTATTTGAGACAATTCACTTGTGTAATTTTGTGTGGTGTGTGTGTGTGTGTGTGTGAGATAAAGGAGCTTTTTCCTATAAAATCTGATTTCAATGCCAACAACTATACTTTTAAAATGTGATTTAGCAATTTTATTATCTTACCAGTAAGGGGCAGCAAACAACAATGTTTGTTTGAAATACTAAGCTAATTTAGAACTTGTCCTCTTATTTTTTGCTTTATGAAGACATCTCTGAACCCTTTCCCACTCTTTCTAGTAATGTGAAGCTGCAGAGATGGATGACTAAAAGGTCACCCAGAAAATAGTAAACTGTAACATCTAAAATATAATTCTAAGAAAAGATAAAATCTGCCAGCCCTTTGTGTTGACACATGGTGAAATCTCTTATAATTTCCAAATTACGTCCTAGGAACTGCCACACACCAAGTATCCATAAAACTTACTCATAGTCTATTAATGAGACGGAAAAGGTGAAAGTAGTATTTTGCCTTAATTTTGTCTCACAAAATACTGTTTCTCATCCGAGCTTTAGTCATCTAATTTAAAAATTATTTCATTTTAATGATTATTTATTACTTTGGTCACCAGATGAGAAGAATTGACTCATTGGAAAAGACCCTGATGCTGGGAAAGATTGAAGGCGGGAGGAGAAGGGGACGACAGAGTATGAGATGGTTGGATGGCATTACCAACTTGATGGACATGAGTTTGAGTCAACTCCAGGAGTTGGTAATGCACAGGGAAGCCTGGTGTGCTGTGGCCAATGGAGTCACAAAGAGTCAGATATGACTGAGTGACTGAACTAAACTGATTAAGCATGTACCATAAGCTAGGAACCATTCTAGGCAGTGGAGACAAATGATAAGCAAAACTGATATAATACCTGTCTTCCTGCTGCTGTTTTTTTGAGTTGGGTAAAGTTATCCAAACTAAGGGGCTAAAGGTAGACAACATAAAGAGAAACTCTGGACACCAAGTGTGAACAAAAGACTAAGATGCTAGTGAAGGATGGACAAATGCCAAGTCCCACAGCTGGAGAGATTTATTCAGAACCTTCGTTTGAATCTTTCACTCTCTTTCAGTGAATCTTTCACTTTCTTTTTTTTATTTTTATTGGAGTATAGTTGATTTACAATGTTGTGTCAATGTTGGTTTCAGGTGTATAGCGAAGAGAAGCAGTTACACACGTACATATATCCACTCTTTTTTAGATTCTTTCCCCACATAGGTCATGGAGTCTTTCACCCTCTCTCAGAACCTTCAGTTAAATCTTTCTAATCACAAATGCTGGTGTGAAAACCAATGCTAACTTTATTTTTCTTGTATCTCGATGAGCACTCTCTTAAGAACCCATTCTTCTGAAGAATAAAGCTTAATTTCCAGTAAACTCTACTGCTCCAGGGATTTCTGAGTATTTTGTGCTTTACTCAAATCCAGAATCTACCCTCCACACCCCTCTTTCTTCCTCTGTTTGGGAAAGTACATCTACTTCTCTTGCTTGGTCTGTGTCAATGCCACGTCGTAATCTTTGAAATGTAACTCATGTTATAAGGTACTCTGACACCTTTTCTCCATCGTGGCATCAATATTAAGATGTGATTGCAGCCAAGATCTGATCTTCTGTAGTGTCTTCCTGTACCCCTAGGGCCCCTGCAGGGCAGATGCTTCTCTCTCTCACTTCTACATCTATGGTCTTTCGAAAGAACTCTCATGCCACCAGTGGCTCTAGGATGCTCCCTGGGCCTGCGTCAGTCCCATTTCTGCCCCCATACCCTATGCACCTATATTTAAGAGATTGCTACTGTACTTTTATAGAGTAGCTAATACTGTAGGAACTCAGCTGCTCAGGGTCGTAGTGGAAAGTAGGTGCAAAAGCCTTTCACTCTCAGTCCCCTCAATACATTTTGGATTTTCTACCCCATAATTTGCAGTCTAATCACTGGGGACTAAATGAGGCAAATATTCTCTTCTAATGCTATATGTTATATTTGCATCACAGTTTCTGAATCTGAAGGGCAATATTTAACATTTATTCCAGAGAAATTTCCTTGAATGAGGGAGGGTCAACTAGCAAAAGAAAATGCAGGGGAAAAAATAACATCAAGAAATATTTCATATATGGACCTCTAGATTGAACTACACTGTGATTTAAGAATCAAACCCAAATCAACATTTAATTTCTACCTTAAGCATATTTCTTTTTTTTTTAATACTAAACTCAAAAGAGGTCTCCATTTCTCAGTCATCTAACAAGTAATAGTTCCAAGTCACATGGCATCTAGGCAGCAGAAATAGAAATACTTTGTAAGATTTCATGAGCATTCTTGGTTCAAGTTCAGGAATATACATCTGTACTGGAATATAGGGGGGTTTTGCTTTTTCCACAATTTCCATGTTACCTGTAAGTTTTACGTCAGCCTGCAGAGGGCAGCAAATACGCTTGCAGGAGGAGTTGATTAGCAACAAAGCTTGAGGGCTAGTTCACAATGTGGCTTTTTTGTTTAAGTAAAAATAAGTGCTTGGTTGCTTGTTAGTAAAAAGGAAGCAGTCAAATCTATGTTTAGCACTTATTCCTCTGGTACTTCTAGATCTTTCTTGCAGACAACCAGGACTTACTCTACCTTGGCTCTCCCAGTATGATATCACATATGCCAGGCACCCAGAATTATACCCGCTCCAACAAAAATAATTTTCTTGTATCTCTGCTTGTGTCTTCTCTACGGGTAGTGATAATTTATATAGAATGCACAATATCTTTAACAAACATACATTATTAAAACCTAAGTATTTAAAATAAAGCCATTAATAAAAAGAATAATTTGTATTGCAGGGCTCCAAAATCACTGCAGACAGTGACTGCAGCCATAAAATTAAAAGATGTTTGCTCCTTGGAAGGAAAGCTACAACAAACCTAGACAGTATATTAAAAAGCAGAGATATCACATTGCTGACAAAGATCTGTATAGTCAAAGCTATGGTTTTTTTCAGTAGTCATGCATAGATGTGAGAGTTGGACCATAAAGAAGTCTGAGCACCAAATAACTGATGCTTTTGAACTGTGGTGCTGGAGAAGACTATTGACAGTCCCTTGAACAGCAAGATCAAATCAGTCAGCCCTAAAAGAAATCAACACTGAATATGCATTGGAAGGACTGAGGCTGAAGCTGAAGCTCCAATGCTTTGGCCACCTGATGTGAAGACCCAACTCACTGGAAAAGACCTTGATGCTGAGAGAGGTAGAAGGCAAAGGGAGAAGCGGGTGGCAGAGGATGAGATGGCTAGACAGCATCACTGACTCAATGGACAGGAATCTGAGAAAACTCTGTGAGAGAGGGAGATGGTGAGGGACAGGGGAGCCTGGCATGCTACTGTCCAGGAGGTTGCAAAGAGTTGGACACAAACTTAGCGACTGAACAACAACAACAATTTTTAAAGTAAGGTTTACTTGGCTAAGGACAGCGGAATGAAGCAAGATTCCCCAATATCTAAATCAATAATCAAATAAATAACAACAACCACAACAAAAACCTACAAAAGAGGGGAGGATAAAACTTAACAGCAACAACAAGACAAAGGATCACAATCTAATGCCATAAACAAATGGGGTCAAAGAAAGACAAAGAAAATGCTGTCATGTTGTATTACACCTCTTAACCTTCCCCTCATCCCCCAGAAGAATTACCATGAAAAATGAGTTTAGAGTATTTCGCAAGTTCTCATTAAAGTCATTTAATTTAGAAATACATGCACAGAGGAGTTAAGTAGGCATCCCTGAGGAAAATGAAGGAGAGATGCATAAAAATAAAACCTAAGTTGAAAATTCATTAGTGATAAGAAAGGTTGATAAGCTGAATATCTTGAACGGAACTGTACGATGTTGGAATGACAGCCAACCCAAGAATTCTCTCATAACAGAATCTCTGAAAAGAACTCAGATGCCAGGTCTACAGCAAGGGTAACACTCATCCACAGCAGGGCTTCACCCCTTCTGTCCCCACACACGCAGCCTGCACCTCTGCCATCTCTGCATGCCTATAAGCTTGAAAGAAAGACCAACTGGGTACAGGAAAGACAGGAAGTGATTCAAGGAAAATCTACACTATGTTCAGTTCGGTAGCAGTATCTGATGATAAATGTAACCAAGATAAATTACATGCTAATTACAGAACTATGATAGAGCAAAAAAGAAGGGAAAAAATGGAACAGAGGGCTGGAGGGGAAAAGAGAAGAAAGGGAGGAAAAAAAGAAGAGAGACACAGGTCATAAAAAGCAAAAGTCTGGAAGTAAGCATATCGAAAACTACAGAGTGCCCAATGCTTTATGCTATGCAATAACATAGTATCAGTAAATAATCCAATAAAAGAACAGCCAAAATCAAGATGAAATTAAAAGGTTAAAAAGAGATTCAGAGATAAAACAACCTGAACACTGATGTATAATTGTAGATGTTACCAATAAACCATAATACCAGAAACACAATGTACTAAGTATCAGACTGGCTCTAACTGCTGAGCAAAAGTATCTTTAAAAATCTTAAATGTATGCAAATATTAACCAAGAAAGTTAACACTACTTAGGCTAAAAATGAGTTAAAGGCAGGAACTCCAAAAGGTAAGTAAAGCACTGAGGTTGCTTTTTGCCTCAATGGCATTGCTGAGCTCAGATGATCTGAGGTATTAATTTTTAAGGTTTCAGGGATAAGAGACAAAGCTCACACTCCATTCAAATTAGGGATTATATTAGGAGTCTCCCTTTTAAATGACACTAGACCCCTGAAATGTTATACTCTCAGTTTAAAAATGAACTAGAACTACACACTGACACCAATCTGGAACTTGGAAAAAAAAGAAAAAGAAAATTGCCCATCTTGAAACATGAACATCTTAATTCTAACTGGAGGTGAAAAAAGGACTTCTGAAAATTCGTAACCACAATCTGACTTCTATTTAATATTGTATTTTGAACACAGATCACATGGTATTATGAAATACACACACACACACACACACACACACAAAACTCCTCCAGTCAACAGGTAGTTTAGTTTAAACTGATACAGCACTGTAATGCCCACAGATGTCTCATGGAAACAAATGCTAATCCTCCCATGGAAGAATCCACCTGCGTCCCAAGCCTCAAAGAATTTTCACAGATCAAGTTCAAATAAAAACGAGAGCCTGAGGTAAAAAGAAAAAATGTCAATGAACACACATGGAAACAAGGCACCATAAATATTAAGGCTCAAGAGTCTTCAGATATAGGATTGTCAGATAGAAAAAATAAAAATCAGTTTAAAATGTCCAAAATATAAAAGGCATGAAAGTCATGCATAAAGAATACATATTTAAAAAGACAAGACTTCTAGAAATGAAAAATTAATAGAAATTTAAAATTCCATGGATGGTTTACACCAAATTGTCTGTAACTGAAGTCCAGAGATACAAAGAAGTAGAAAAATATGAAAGAGACACGAAGGACAGAATAAGATGGCCTAACGGATATCTAACTGGAATTCCACAAGGAGAATGAGGAGGAGGCGGGGAGGAGTGAGCATGAGGTAGGGACTATATTTCAAGACACTGACTGAGAACTTTTCACAATTGGTGAAAGAAAACAAGTATTAGAAGCAGGAACTCCAATGAACCGCAAAGAGGACAACTTAAATCCGAATTTAAGATCCACTACAGTTAAATTGTAGGTTCCTTAAAGAAAAAAGGGCTTCCCTGGTAGCTCAGATGGTAAATAATCCACCTGCAATGCGGAAGACCTGGGTTCGATCCCTGGGTTGGAAAGATGCCCTGGCGAAGGGAATGGCTACCCACTCCAGCACTCTTGCCTGGGGAATCCCATGGACAAAGGAGCCTGGCTGGCTACAGTCCATGGGGTGGCAAAGAGTCGGACACGACTGAGCGACTTCCACGTTTAAAGAAAAAAAGAAAGGAAAAGATGATGGAAAAACATCTTTTAAGTTATATGGCAGTTTTTTTCAGAGGAGGAAATTTATCCAAATCTCATTCTCTACCTTATCTCTAAGAAATACTTTGTCTTATTCTTTCCATAAATACTTGGAAAAGTATATAGAGAAATCCAGGCTTTTTGTTTGTCAATTGGAACGGTTCTACTTTATTTGAACGGTTCGATTTTATTTCAGTTGACACCCGCAAGATGTTTTAAGACCAGTGTCAAGAGGTGATATGAGCATCTGTATCTTTAAACAGGCAAACGTGGTATTCCGACTGCGCTGTCACCACAAAGTTAAATTCAGCTGATTTAGGCTGACAAAGTACAAGACAAAGTTTACTCTAAAGACTCATCAAAGAGATCCACTGCTGTGGCAAAAAATCATTACCAGCAAGCTGAGCAGTCTGAAGTAAACTCGCCAATCTTTTACACTCAAGTTAGTTCTGCACGAACCCAGTAGCTGACGCGGAGCGCAGACGTCTCGTTACTCACGAACTCGCGGGCTCCTGTGACTGCGCATGCTCCAAACTCCGAGCCCTCGAACTTCCGGAATGAGGACGAGAGCTCAGGCGAACACAAGGGGGCAGATGTGGCTGTGGGCCTGTCTCCAGTGGTGGCTGCAGGTTTCGATTAACACTGCAGCAAGCAAGCCTCCGAGACTCTCGAAAGTTCCATGGTATAAATCGCAGCTGAGTAGACTAAATTGATCGTGTAATCTAAAGAAGGAGAAGGATGGAGAATACGGAAGAGAGGGAGGAACGAAGAACCAAGTAAAATCAAACAACTCACATCTCTCCAGGAAGTACAATACCTATTTACAAATATTTGAGAATAGGTGCAGATGTTTGGTTTTTTTCCTTATTATTTCCTTCTAATATAGTTTTAATAACTAGTGAATATATACCTTTCTCTATGGAATATGGGAAAACAGGTTTTCTTTAATCAGCACTGTAACCTTTTCTTCCTGTCCTAAGTGCCAACGTTTTTTTCACTTCGTCTCTATTAAGATTTATTTTGAGAGGGAAAAGGTGAAACAAGCTGTATCTCAAAAATCTAACACATACATACAATGTGATTACAGTCACAACTCTTCTTAGGAACTCAAAAATTAGAACTCACTGCAGTAATGAAGAAAATTCCTGTCCTTTTTCATTTGCTCTTGAATGTTATTTAGTAACAACACACCAGTAACTACTTTTTACTGATTTTTTTTTAATTCAAGAAAATAAAAGGAATTGTCTTCACGCTAAACAGAACTTTACAAATGATAATGTGAATTCTTTGAGCTAACCAAAGGACCAGAAGTGAACTTATTGTAGGTTATATTGTCAAATAAAGGAGACTCGTTTTATAGCTCAGTCTTCCATAAACACTGATTATGTTTTATGTTTACTTCCATAAACATAAAAACATTTGAACACTTAAAATCTACCTCTGCTTCATATTTTTACTCTTCCTTTGTAGTTTTTAAATAGAATACTATAGGATGTTCTGAAATGATAAAGTGAAAGCCAACACATTATTTGAAGGATATGGTTTATTTCACATTTTACTATGTTTTGGGGCTAAGCAACATCAAATTCCAGAATATATTTCTTTTTATTACCCTTTAATAGCAACAAACTGAGCAGACTTTCATATTTCATAGACTTCAGAATTCATGTTTGAACATTTTCTATAGTTTGGGCAATTGCTATTAAAACTGTTAAATGTAAGTGGTTTTCATGATTTTTTTTTTTTTACTAAAGATAATAACCATTATATATTATTTTTCATCATGGGAAGATTTGAGAAAAACACATTTAAAGTTTTGGCTCAGATTTAACAGTATACATATACAATTCTAGTTCATTGATTACTCAGTGGAAAATACAAACATAAGCCAATTATCCAACTTGAGCCACTAGATGTTTTGCTTATGACATACTATAAGAACAGGGAAAAGGACAGAAGATTCCTAAAGCATACATGCATTTATAATTGGAGTTATTTTTGTGTAAGTATGGCAAGTAGAATAGATAGTATTTAAACTTTAAGATTAATAGGAAGATACAACAGAAAAGAAAATCAAGCTTAAAGTTATTGCTGGGTTGGAGTTCTATACTTTGAAAAGTCAGCATAAATGAAAATAGACAAAAATATGAACTCACAATTCACCTTTTATTCCCTTTTTTGGAGTATGTAACTAGAACCTGAGTTTGTGGATGAAGATGGACCCTTGGAGAACAAGGGAAGTTCAGTCGGGCATCCAGAGTTAATACACTGTGTTCCCCTCCATTGGAGTTGATTCTCAGGGACTTGCTGTAGAGCTGGGCAGTTTTAAAGAGTTGACATTTCTGTGTCTAGTCAGCCTAAAAGTGCCTGTACCATAATAATATGGGATAGTGAGGTGCATACAGGCCCCAATTACTTATTATCTCTTTTAAGATGCCTGGGATAAGTGAAACTGTTAAGAAATGTTTCTCTGGCTTTTAAAAATATACAGTGTCATTTCCAGAATTCCCAGGAAGAACTATTCCTTTTGAACTGAAGAACATATTGCATCTTCTACTTCACTGCAGAGATATTTCCTACTCTAAAATGCCATCCTCTTTTCATTCACATACACATTTTGGAGCAGAAGGGGCCTGAGGCTGGGCAAGGAGTAGGAAGAGGACATATTCACATCAGGTGGGCAGGAAACCAATAGCTGAGTTTTAATATGACTAAGTGTATTTATTTATATATGTTTTAGAATAGCAGTTAAAATACTGTCTTTAGAATTTTAGTTTAAAAAGTTTAAGCATTTTTATATAGTGCATATATGGTTTACAATGTATAATTACCAAACAGCAAATTTTTCATAATGCATAGATATTGCCAAAATTTAATGTTCTATGAATTTCATGTCTTTCATGATCAGTAAGATACTCTCTAATCATTGAAAAATAAGAACTAGCTTTCTATTTCTAGCAAAACACACATTACTTCTCAGTTTCTTTTTTGATAATAAGTGACTGGTAATCCTTTTTATTAAATTTAGGAATAAAGATAAATCAACTGTGAAAACTTCTAGTTACTAGGACACAGTGGAATGTACCCGGCCCACTTAGAGAAGGAGATCAGTATTCGAAAATATTTGTCATTAAGTATGGAAGGAATATAAAGAAATAAACATATGTCCCTTAAGTAACTTGCATTACTCTTTTTAGTTGGTATAAATACCAAACACTAATGAAGAAATTAACAATATGAAAAACAAATAAGGAATTATTGAAGACCATATTGTGTCCTTACAGTATTGAAAAGGAGTACAAATTTAGTTTCACAGAGGAAGTGGAATTTAATCTGTGCTCTGAAATATAAATTGCATCAGTGGGGGAGATGGAGGGCACTTCATTTGGGAAGGAAAAAATACTGAGAGCAATTGAGAGGAGAATGAGCAAGACACACTGAGAACACAGTGAAGAGAAGGACCGGGTGGAGAAGACAGCACATGTTGGGGTGAGAGAAGATAATAGGGAATAAGGTCCTCTAGAGAGTGGTTATCTTTTGTTAGTAATATTAAGGCCCTAGTACTAGGACCAAGCCACAGAGTCTAATGCAATGTAATAAGCAATAGGGAGACATTACTGAATAGTTGCCTTAAATTTAATATTTTTATATAAATTAGTAGTGTTTTTTCTTACAGTCAAAAAAATTTAAGCCTCCAGTCTTATTTTCATCAACTTAAAAGCTCTCATTTCAGAAGACTAGTTCTCATGTCAAATGCTGTCTTCAAATAAGCAAACCCTTTAGTAGTTAAAGGATTAAACTAAACCCCTAATCCTGAAACACATGGGAAATCACCTTGAATATATCAATAGAAGAAATCCATGCTGGAATAATTGCAGTTCTGATTTCAATAGCATAGGATTGTATTGTATCCTTCAAGAAAGCTAACCAGGTTTCCATAGTGCCAGGCTTTAGTAATAGGGATGGCAGGGTACAGCAAGGAAGAGACTGCTCACTGCCCAGCAGGGCGACTTTCCTGTAGCTGCAGATGGGGTTGTTGAGAGTTATTGCTCTACTAAGGACAGAGTGCCCAGGGAGAGCCAGAAGCAGGAAACCCATCAGTTACTCACTTCTCTCCAGATACAGACGAAGCAGTGCATAATCCAGAACACCAGGTTCCCTGTGGTGTGCTCTGACTCATTCCAGACCTACCATAGAGAATAATGATAATTCTAATTTATGTTTTGTGGCCCATTAGTGTTTTTCAAGGGTGTTTGCTTTAGCTCTACTTCCTTAGTCTTTCAACTCAAATTTGAGGCAAGCAGTATAGATAAAACTTGCTCGACATCAAGTCAATGATTAGCAGAATCAGGACTCCCTTTTAGACTTTTCTGATTTCAAATCTGGGTGGATTCAGCGGTAAAGAATCCACTTGCAATGCAGGAGACCCAGGAGAGACACAGGTTCGATCTCTGGGTCAGGAAGATACCCTGGAGGAGGAAATGGCTATCCACTCCAGTATTCTTGCTGGGAAATTTAGAGACTATTTGACTCCTTTAAATTGTTATTTCCTATGTGATGAAAAGCTTCCATTCTTTGTCGTAGAAAATTTAAATAATATACTGATAAATAATTTGTTTAATTGAGTGCTTTAGAATCCACTTAGCAATGCTGGTTTTCAATTCTGTTCAGTTTTGCATTAGGCACTTTTCATATAGTAGCAATTCTGACTGGACCTAACAAAATGGTGGCAAAATTTCATTTTCAATTCTAAATGTGTGTGTGTGTGTGCATGCATGCACGTGTGCGTGTGTGCGCTTAGTCATGCTTGACTCTTCATGACCCCATGGACTGCAGCCTGCCAGACTCCTCTGTCCGTGGAATTTTCTAGGAAAGAATACTAGAGTGGGATGCCATTTCCTCCTCCAGGGGAATCTTCCTGACCCAGGGATCAAGCCTGCCTCTCTTGTCTCCTGCACTGACAGATGGGTTCTTTACCACTGTGCCACCTGGGAAGCCCCCAGTCACTGTAACTGTGTATGTATATGTGTGCTCAGTCATTTCCAACTCTTTGCGACCCTATGGACTGGAGCCTGCCAGGCTCCTCTGTCCATGGGATTCTTCAGGCAAGAATACTGTAGTGGGTTACCATGCCCTCCTCCAGGGGATCTTCCTTACCCAGGGATTGAACCCACATCTCTTATGTCTTCTGTATTGACAGGTGGGTTCTTTCCCACTAGTGCCACCAACTATACCCTATAAAATACTTAGCTAGATAGCTGGGAGCTTTCAAGCAATGGTCTCTGAAAAAGCTCCTAGCTCCATCTTCATTAGAATAGCTGGAAAACCCTGCTAAAACTCAGATTCTGGGTCTCCATTCAGAACTCACCAACTGAGAATCTTTGGAATCTGCTTTTGTAGCCAGCATCTCAGGTGATTCTTCTGCATACTGGTTTTTAAAATCTCAAATCTAAAGGACTCCTCTTTCGGCTAAAACTCAACCCTCCTTTCTCTTTCAAGTTCAGTAGTGTGCTGTGCTAAGAAAATTATTATTTTTTTCCGGTTCAGTCCTTCTTGAACAAGTGAACTGAAGTGAAAGTCACTCAGTCGTGTCTGACTCTTTCTGACCCCATGGACTATACAATCCATGGAATTCTCCAGGCCAGAATCCTGGAGTGGGGAGCCTTTCCCTTCTCCAGGTGATCTTCCCAACCCAGGGATCGAACCCAGGTCTTCTGCATTGCGGGTAGATTCTTTACCAACAGAGCCACAGGGGAAGCCCTCAGTCCTTCTTAACATCTGCAAAATCACACACACTCACTACTAGGGTCCCAGATCCACTCAAATCCTAGCCAGGCCAACTAACACAAAGAAGAAATTTTCAATGTGTGTGTGTATGGGGGGATGTGGATGAGTAAAATTTTATTAATAAGAGTTGGGACAGGGAAAACTCAAAGGCAGCAAGACCTAGCAATATAATGCAATTATATAACAATTAATGGTGCAACATATGAAATATAATGATATAGTAAATTATAATGTTAGGAATGAATGTTAATTACATATGATTTAGGATTATTAACAGGATATAATGAAAAGTTTATTGGAGGGCATAAGAAAAAAGACATAACAAGTTTTGCTGTATCTTCATAAACCAGTAAGATCATTTTACTGTCCTTGCAGACCTAGAAACACTCCATGATAGAAATCGGAACTATGACTAAACTTGAACTTTACTGAAAGGCTAGTTTGACAAAATTTATTTTTAATCAAAATAATATGATACATTTTTTCCTCAGAATTTATCATTTCTGGACTAATCAGGGAGTGCAAATTCTTTGAAAAAATTTTATCTTTCTCAGGCAGATTTCAAGTACTATCATGTTTTATGAAGATTTATTATGATGTTGGAAAATATTTCTCTCAACAAGTTTCTCATTTAAATGATAGAGGAAAGCATATTGATTCACAATACCATGAAATTATCACAGTGCTGTAAGAAAATATTACTTTATTCAAGATAGAAATATTAACTTGCCTTTGGAACTACTGTCTGGCAAAATAAAGGTCTAAATATAATCACTTTAGTTATTAGGAGGGTATTAGAAACACATTTTCTAAAACAGTTTCATGTGGACACGTTTTTAATTGAGCAGGATTATTTTTGAAGGACTTTAAAATATATTAAGGAAAAATCCTTCAAGTTTCCTTTCTACTGCAATACAGTAAACTTGATTTTCTGACCACAAGTCAAAAAAGGTCTTGTGTAAATTCATGAAGAAGCTGTTCACTCCGTGAGGTAGAGGAAAGCATGTCAGATCAGATCAGATCAGTCGCTCAGTCGTGTCCGACTCTTTTGATCCCATGAATCGCAGCACTCCAGGCCTCCCTGTCTATCACCAACTCCCGGAGTTCACTCAGACTCACATCCATCGAGTCAGTGATGCCATCCAGCCATCTCATCCTCTGTCGTCCCCTTCTCCTCCTGCCCCCAATCCCTCCCAGCATCAGGGTCTTTTCCAATGAATCAACTCTTCGCATGAGGTGGCCAAAGTACTGGAGTTTCAGCTTTAGCATCATTCCTTCCAAAGAAATCCCAGGGCTGATCTCCTTCAGAATGGACTGCTTGGATCTCCTTGCAGTCCAAGGGACTCTCAAGAGTCTTCTCCAACACCACAGTTCAAAAGCATCAATTCTTCGGCGCTCAGCCTTCTTCACAGTCCAACTCTCACATCCATACATGACCACAGGAAAAACCATAGCCTTGACTAGACGGACCTTTGTTGGCAAAGTAATGTCTCTGCTTTTCAATATGCTATCTAGGTTGGTCATAACTTTCCTTCCAAGGAGTAAGCGTCTTTTAATTTCATGGCTGCAGTCACCATCTGTAGTGATTTTGGAGCCCAGAAAAATAAAGTCTGACACTGTTTGCACTGCTTCCCCATCTATTTCCCGAAGCAAATAACCACTCCCACTTTCATGATATTTGCTGGAGCAAATGTTCTAGTAACTGGTTTCCAGTTTTTCTCTATTTCTTTTTGACATGAAACTCTTGATACAGAGTTTAAGAGTTGAACTCTTAAGATTGAGCCTGTGAATATGGGGATTATGCTTTACAAAGGAACTTTAAAATTTGGAAAGGCTAGAAAAATTTGAAAGTGAGTCCAAAAGCAGCTTTTCTTCACTGGGAAACAGGAAACTAGCATAACCTAGAGCACAGGGAGGGGTTTGAGGTAGGAGTTGAGGTGAATCGAGTTCACCAGGAAAAGGAAAAGAAGATTGTTTTTAGAGATTCAAAATGGAAATGCATCCTATACAGGAGCTGACCCATCAACTACTAGTACCTGGATAAACTGTTTACGCTATGGATTTGACTCTGAGTAGCGGTGGGGGTGGAGGCATCTACTGTGAAACAAAACAAACAATTAAGGAGGAGGGACACAAATTCTCATACCAACCCTCTAAAACAGACCATATTTCATAAACAGAAGTGAACTTTCAAACATGATTTGTACATGGCTATGCCAAATGGTTGGGCTGAATTTAGTACTCTGTAGCTTGGCTTCCTATGTTTCTTTGGTGTTTTGACCTTGCCATTTACACATCCTTCATTTGAAAATATTTAGAAGATATTAGATATTTGGAAATATTAAATAATTAGAACGAAAACAAATCCTCCACTTACTTTTCTGGTACTGATATATTTAAAATTGTAGCAGGAACTTAACCTTCATTAGCTCATATTTAACCATTTTCCGTGATATTTATTGGGCTTCCCAGGAGCACTAGTGGTAAAGAACCCACCCGCCAAGGCAGGAAACATAAGAGATAGGGGTTCAATCCCCGGGTCAATATTATTTTCCTCTACCTTATAGTTAAGTGTATGCATTATTATATCATTACATTTGTTGTGGGTGTGAAAATTAATTTTCTTCAGGAGAAATCATCAGCTTTTAGTATCTTGGAAAATTTTCATTGAGAGAATAAATCCTAGGTATTCAGAGAAGCATATTATGTTATATGCAATCTGTTCTTCATACAATTTTTTAAAGTGCAAATTATAGGTTATTAGCCCCTACATACCTACCGTTTAAAGACACTAAAGAGAAATCACTCATATTAGTTTATGAGGAATGGCATGATGTACATCTTCATGTGGGGGAAACATGTAGATGGAATAATTACTGTAACGTGTTGTGATCCCCTTGGAATAAAAAAATGCTTCAAACACATAGAAATAAACTTCTAACTCCCTGTTACTTAGAATACTATTTTCCTAGATTTGAGCTTTAGTTCAACTCAGAGAAGGTAGTACATGCATATAGGTGAGCCTCACCCTGCTTGAAAATTCAACCTTTGGGTTGATGGGCTATATCTCTTAGAATTCTCTAATACTAATATACAAATTTTTGAGGTGGGTGTAAATAAATTAACAGATTATTTTAGCTTTAGCAAGGTCTTTGGATAAATAAATAACAGAATCAAATTTTGGTGAGAAGGAGAAAAAGAAATAGGCAGAGAATGACAGGATCTCAATCAGGCTTTGACTGTCAACACAACACACTGGGAAATAAAGAGAAAAGGATAAAAGAGGCGTCAAGAGCTTTAGATAAATCTCATCTGCTTGTTAGTTTGGGCTGGGCCAGACTGCTCAGAAGGCACCTGTGGGCTTTCACATGTCTGTGTGTGCCTGGTTGTACCCAAAAGAGAAGTCGTCACTGCACTAATAGGCCCTTCTCGTGAGTTCCTCATTTCTGTTGAGAACAAGTTATCTCAGTGACTCATGTCTGTCTGTCTGTCCATCTGCTTATTAACATGTTTGCTGTAGATTCTGCCTCCATAATATCTCTCTTCTGTTTCTTCCTTTATGTTCCCCAATGTCAGAATCAAGGTCAGGACGTTATCACCTCTTGTCCACAAGAATGATTGCTTTCTAACAAAGTTATTATGTACTCTCTCTGCTTTAATCATTCAGATTTTTTTTTTTAGAATTGCTTTAAACTTGTAATATTTCTGCTAAAAAGCATGAGTGACCACTCACTAACAGAGAGCAACCAAACTGACTGTAGACTTTTTCTAACATTCAAAATCAGTCACAGTAATGACCAATTTCTCTTTTAATCTCTTCTGCATTCTAAGTAGCTGCCAAACTCATTGTTATTTTATGAGCATGTCCCACTAAATACTTCCAGGATGCAGTCTGAAATCTTGATCTTGCCACCACTTGAAGTATGCTCTTCCATATCTTGTGCTCAAATGTTGTTTCTTTGATATTCGTTTTGGATAAATTCTTTATAAAACTTTCCTGATTTTTCTCAACCAGATGCAGTTTTTCCTTTGAGTTATCATAAAAATATAAACAACTTCCATGCCAATCTTTTTCTTTTCTATTATAGTGTCATTTTTTAGTTTCACTTTTTAGATTGTAAACATTTTAAAGCAAGAAATAGTGTATTATTTCCTGTATGTTCTATATAGTACATCTCAATGCCTTATACAAAATTAAAATTCTGTAAATACTTATTAGATTGAGAGTAATGTGTCATTGATACATAAAAAAAACTGTGTACTCTGAATCACATGACTGGGAAAGAATATTTACAATTTACCTAAAGGTGCACCTTAGAACAAAAGGGAATGTATTATTGTTTTCAAATTATTTTGCTTGATGGTAGATTAAAAGGTAGCATATAACCATGATGGTTCAAATGAAATGAAATCTTCTCAGAAGCATGGTTCTTTTGTTTTCAAATCCCTGTATAAATATGGTAGATAAACTTATGAAATTGCTTTGGCTCACTGAACTTGTGAAGTGGACTAATTAGGAGATGTATACATTTAGTATTTAATTAGTATAATGTGAATCTTTGCTTGTTCATTTCTATCAACTGGAAAACTATAGAGAATTTTTTGAAGTCAGTGCAAAGTTCTAAGAATTTCTATCACATTCTCTCTAACAAAAAGGAAATATCTGCTAAAGTGCAAAGTTCCATAGACATTTTAGTTGGCAGCTGAGCTTATTAACATTGACAGAAATGAAATAGGTCGTATTTTAAAAAAGACAGGCATATAATATCTATGGCAAGTAATGTAGGGTACTAAGTGCCTTCAATCTGATTCCTAAACATGACAAACTTAGAACATCTCCCCCTTGACCCTCGCTGAGTTATTTCTACTAAAGTTAAGGCTTTGATTTCAAATGTTGATAATGTATGATTAAGGAAATATTCTTCTAGGTGTTCATATTAAACAAAAAGAATATGTTAAATATTCAGAGTTCAATATCCAGAATTATTCTGCAGTACCTAACTCATTTTATGATTACTCTTTACTATCTAAATACAAACAGTATCAACCTCTGACTTTCACATCTCCTCCTGTCACACTAAGTCTTTTTTAGCTCTCCCTTACCTCTTTTGCCCAGGGTAAGATGGAGAGGGGACAAGGGTTAGGTAGGAGAAATGTGTGCTTTGTGGTGAATTTAATCTTTTCTATAAAATAATAGGATCATATAATAAAGCAATAGGATTATATAGAAATTATGGATGGAGGTATGTTGTTAATAGAAAATTCTTCTATAATTGTTATAAGACATAAACCTGAAAAATCAGTTATTAATAATATATATTTTTCCAGTTAGCTTCTTAGGGACTTTGCATAGGCAAAATATTGTTTACAAACAATAAATTATATTCTAATTTCACATATTCTAGAACAATGGTCAAAAATGTCTTTAAATCAGTACATTTTATATGCATGTTGCTATTAAAATACATATTAATATCATCTTAGAAGCTTTAATTCCTTCTAAAAATTTAAATGCTTTATTTAACTTTCATTTAGTTACTTCTCCTCAATAGAATCCCAACCTTTTCATAATAAACTTCTTTGAACTAACATCGACATCGCACAAGTTTTTGGAATGCTTTCTTGAAGTCTTCATTAAAGATTGTATAAATCAGTGGGTTTATAAGGGAATTGAGATATCCAAGCCATGTCAAAAAATTTGACATTTCTTCAGAAATCTTACACTTTTCACAGACATTAACAACCAATTCTTTTACAAAGAAAGGAAGCCAACAGATTACAAATGCACCCAAGATTAATCCAAGGGTAGTGGCTGCTTTGCGTTCTCTTGTGCCTGAGATCTTTTGCCTTCTCCAAGATCTCTCATGCTTGAATTCAGACCTGGGACTTTTCACTGTGCTATGAATTTTATCAAAGTCCGTTGATGGATCAGATAAAGACTTTTCTAGCATGTACGGTGTGGAGACCAGTCTAGTGCTTTTCTCACCACTCTCCAAAAGGACTTGGCCATTCATTTCCTCCTTGGCAATCCTACTTGCTTGTCTCTTGTGGTATAACATCTTTGCTGCCTTATATATTTTGTAATAGAGGATCAAAATCAATGTTAATGGGATATAGAAAGCTCCAAATGTTGAGTAAATAGTGGAAATGATGTGGTCGTGTTTGATGATGCACTCATCCTCTTGACTAGTTCCTTGGTGCCTCCAGAATAGAGGAGGCATAGAGATAAAAATAGATATAATCCAAACTATGGTAATCATAATGCCAGCATGCTTGGGAGTCCTTTTCCTGGCATACTCAACAGCATCAGTGATTGCCCTGTACCGATCCAAAGCTATAGCAGACAGATGCAAGATGGAACATGTACAGCATGTAATGTCAACGCTCAGCCAGATGTCACAGACCACTTGTCCCATAATCCAACTCTCTCTCACAATATACACAATGCTGAAAGGCATCACCAGAACGGCTACAAGGAAATCTGTGACCGCAAGGGAGCAAATTAAGTAGTTGGCTGGGTGATGCAGCTTTCGGGTAACAATAATTGCAGCAATTACAAGTGAGTTAATGGTGGTTGTCATCAGTGCAAGCCCGGAGAGAATGAAGGACACCAGAATTTTGGATGGCATTCTGTTTAACAGTTCTTCTGAGGTCAAGTTTTGATCAGATGAATTCAAGAAATCCATTTTTTTGTTGTTTTAGAAGATTAATAGAGCTGTTGATATCTGTAACAGAAGAGGGGGAAAACAGTTCAGAGAAGGTTTCAAAGATTTTTCTCTTCCTTGCTGAATACTGTTTGTTCGTTTTTAAGTATACATGTACTCTTTCTCAGAATACTCTATGGATTTAAAAAATGGAGTTGAGCTTGCAATTTTCTTTTTCAATTAATTTAGGAAATCCAAAGGCAACAGTAACAAACAATAACTTTAAAAACGTTTCTTAAAATAGGGCTCAAATAAAACAATTTTTATGAGTCAATTAACCTATCAGTAAAATCTCTATTATAAAATTGTGTTTAAAATCTTTATTAATCTTAGGGGAGGAGAGGGTGAGATGTATGGAAAGAGTAACATGGAAACTTACATTACCATATGTAAAATAGATAGCCAATGAGAATTTGTTGTATGGCTCAGGAAACTCAAGCAGGGGCTCTATGTCAACCTAGGTGGGTGAGACAGGGAGGGAGATGGGAGGGAGGTTCAAAAGGGAGGGGATATGTGTATACTTATGGCTGATTCATGTTGAGGTTTGACAGAAAACAACAAAATTCTGTAAAGCAATTATCCTTCAATAAAAAAAATTTATTTTATTTATTTATTTATTTTTAAAATTTTATTTTATTTTTAAACTTTACATAATTGTATTAGTTTTGCCAAATATCAAAATGAATCTGCCACAGGTATACATGTGTTCCCCATCCTGAACCCTCCTCCCTCCTCCCTCCCCATACCATCCCTCTGGGTCGTCCCAGTGCACTAGCCCCAAGCATCCAGTATAATCTTTGTTAATCTTAGCTATGTTTTTCTCTTTGTCTACAGAAAAACTTTAAAAGCACATTTCATTAGTATATATTTGTGTACTATATAATGTAATATAAGAAAATATAATTTTAAAAGCAGTATTCAAAATCATAAGCAATTTTGTACTTAGCTCAAAGTTATGTTGAAAACATTGTCATTGGGCTTGTGGAGACTAAAGGAAGTTTCAGTGTATTTTATGTCAGGATATAAAGGTTATAAAAAAGTAAAATAAGCAAGAATAAAATATTTTTAGTGTATCTCTGGCATTCCATGATCATTTTATGAAATTAGGAAAATTTCACAGTGTTTAGTAGCCTTTGTGGATATAAGAAGTTAATTTGATTTAAAGGGACAAAATAAAACTGATTGGAACCAAATAACCATACAATACTGCCCATTATTACAAGGACATATATGACCTAAAGAAAACACTGAACAAGGTGAACTTGCCAATAAGAAAAACTCATAATGGCATGCACTCTGAAATGGAAATTATTCTTTACAAGACCTTACTTATAACCTTATTTTTGAAAGGGAACCCTCCAAACTCAGCTTATAATTTTTACTTCAGTTCATGCTATTTAATTGCAAGTCAAATAAGAGCAATTAGAGTGTAATGAAATGAGATTAATCTTTTTTTTTGCATCAGCCCTTCTCTCTTTCTTTAACAATTCTTTGGTAACAAACCACATCTTTGGAAAAGACAGAGAAAAGATGGAAACCTCAAACTTTTTGTAGTTATAACTATTATTGTACCTCTATATTCCTTCTTTTTACTTTAAAATGGTTATGTTTCACTTATTGGAACTGATAGAACAATAATTCAAAATACTTGCTATTTTTACATCAAATGCTTCTTATGGAGTGTGTGTATGTATATATACATACTATAAAAACTTGGAGTGCATCATATTTTAATTTCCTACTTGTGTTTGAGTTACCAGTACTAAATTTAATTTCTCTTTTCTCATATTCATTGAATGTAGGTGCTGATGGCTTGCTCCTAAGCAAAGTGAATGGCAGAAGAAATCTGAATACCTACTACTCATAAAATAAATATTAATAGTTGTCAGTATGTAACTGAAAAAGAGTTGTATGTATATCTAAATTACTTATATCAACACTTAACCATTTGTAAAGGGCAACTGAGATAACTCCAGATAAAGAATGGAGGCTACTACCTCCTTAGAAATGCTAAACCAGTGGTTCTGGAATTTAGTTTGCCCCAGAGTCACCCTGAGGGCTTTTCAAACAGGAGTTATTGGGTCCCTCCCTCTGAGTTTGAGACTCAGTAAGTCTGGTGACTGCAGACATGAAATTAAAAGATGCCTCTCGTTGGAAGAAAAGCTATGACCAACCTAGACAGCATATTAAAAAGCAGAGACATTACTTTGCCAACAAGTTCCATCTAGTCAAAGCTATGGTTTTTCCAGTAGTCATGTATGGATGTGAGAGTTGGACAATAAAGAAAGCTGAGAGCTGAAGAATTGATGGTTTTGAACTGTGGTGTTGGAGAAGGCTCTTGAGAGCCTTTGGACTGCAAGGAGATCCAATCAGTCCATCCTAAAGGAAATCAGTCCTGAATATGCACTGGAAGGACGGATGCTAAAGCTGAAACTCCAATACTTTGGCCACCTGATGCAAAGAACGGACTAATTGGAAAAAACCCTGATGCTGGGAAAGATTGAAGGGAGGAGGAGAAAGGGACGACAGAGAATGAGATTGTTTGATGGCATCACCGACTCAATGGATATAAGTTTGAGCAAACTCCAGGAGCTGGTGATGGACAAGGAAGCCTGGTGTGCTGCAGTCCATGGGGTTGCAAAAGTTGGACACGACTGAACTGAACTGAAGGCTGGGACAGGCCCCTGAAATCTGCCTTAACAAGATCTCACAGGATCCTGATGCTATTGGTCCAAGGAATCAGGGTTCTGGGGGATAATTCATACGGTTGTTCCTCAGTGCTTTGATACTTTCACCTCTATGAGTTCCTTTCTGTTGAGAGCAGCTCTGGCATTTCTGCTGTATAACTTTCTTAGCATCTCTCTTTCTTACATTCTTAATTTATTTCTTAGAGTTTCTCAAATAAATGATCTTTCTCTAGCTTTTCTTTTGACTATTTTGAATCCTGACTTCCTGCAGCTCTTGGACCCTCCGCCCTAGAACTGTTAACTCCCCTTCTCCGACATCATTCCTACTCTTTTCACCCTCTTATGAGAGTTACACCATATAATCATATGTCCTAGATCAGTTTTGCACTACAGGACCTGGTAAGTAATGATGTGCTAATCTATACCATCAGGATGTCCAAGAAAATCCTCGATGTGTGCTTTCAATTATCAGTGGACCTCACAGTCTTTAGTTTTTTCCCTGGAAACATCTTTAAGGGGTCAGTGGTCACAAGTGAATTGCTTACTCCAAAGCCAACTAGACATTAAAAACATGGTAGATCAGGGGACTCCCCTGGCGGTCCCGTTATTAAAACTATGTTTTTAATGCAAGAGGTGCCAGTTTCATCCTTGGTCAGGGAACTAAAGTCTCACATGCTGTGTGGTGCAGCCAAAACTAATAATAATTTTAAAATTTAAAAAAAAAACATGGTAGGTTAATTAATTTCTACACTTTCCAATCTCCCCATTCTTTCATCATAAAATCTGCACTATATAGTCAGTAAAAACCTAATTTTTTTCTTAATTGGTTAATTCCTTTGCAAAAGTGTTATTTAGTGTAATGAGAATTGATTTAAAAGTGCTGACATTTTTCCATATTATAGGTAAAAATAACTTTCCACTTTAATTCTCCTGATAAACAGTTCTGGCAAAAGAGCCTCTTCAAGAGATAATCCTGAAATTACATTTTGAATAGAGTATTAAACAAGAAAAACTGTTTGGAAATAGTTATGTGTGTTTCCATAATAAAACTTAATTCTGTAAGAAAATGGACCAGCTTAAAATTAAAGGTGAATTATTTGATAATTCACCTGATTTCTCTAAGCATCACACAGTAGTATTTAAATAGGCTCAATAAAATGGTACTTAATGCTAAGGAAAAAACTAAAATATGTCATATAAATTTTACTGATTATATAAGCATTTTTTCATTAAATTTAGAAAGTTAATTAATCTTATGATAATTGTTTTTGTAGAAAATAAAGAAAAGAGGGAAACAAATGCAGCCAATCACAATTGGGTTTCTTTTTGTCTTATTTTCTTTGCCACTTACAATTAGAATTTCAGCAAACCATCTACCTTCATTAATTAAGATACAACATCTGATCAGATTATTTCTTATTCCTCCCTTAACATTTTAAGTTCCCGCTGTGAATCGTTGTGGTACTAGGGACCACCTCTGGGTTACTGCACAGAGACTATATCATACATTTATTCTCAAAGTATATTCTGTATTTTGAATGTGTTCATTGGGAAATAGGATTATAAGTAGAGCCTGTAGTCTCACCATTTATGTGTAGCCTTTTTCATAATAACCAAGAAAACCTTCCCCAGGCTTTACTCTGAATGAATATCTGCTGATGTATTGATTCAGCCATATGATATATTTCACTTTTCTTTTCCAGTTCAGTTCAGTTCAGTCGCTCAGTCGTGTCCAACTCTTTGCGACCCCATGAACCGCAGCATGCCAGGCTTCCCTGTACATCACCAACTCCCGGAGTCCACCCAAACCCATATCCATCGAGTCGGTGATGTCATCCAGCCATCTCATCCTCTGTCGTCCCCTTTCCCTCCTGCCCCCAATCCTTCCCAGCATCAGGGTCTTTTCAAATGAGTCAGCTCTTCACATCAGGTGGCCAAAGTATTGGAGTTTCAGCTTCAACATCAGTCCTTCCAATGAACACCCAGGACTGATCTCCTTTAGGATGGACTGGTTGGATTTCCTTGCAGTCCAAGGGAATCTCAAGAGTCTTCTCCAACACCACAGTTCAAAAGCATCAATTCTTCTGTGCTCAGCTTTCATTACAATCCAACGCTTACATCCATACATGACTACTTGAAAAACCATAGCCTTGACTAGATGGACTTTTGCTGGCAAAGTAATATCTCTGCCTTTTAATATGCTGTCTAGGTTGGTCATAACTTTCCTTCCAAGAAGCAAGCATCTTTTAATTTCATGGCTGCTTCTCTGCTTACACATAGTTTTTTAAATCTAATGTTGATTTATATTCAGGTGTCTGCTTGATCCTGATGTCCAACTGTACTGTTCTCATTCAGGTTAAACTATAAGCTCATTACGGCATTGCTTAATTTATATTGTAAACAAATGGTGGGACTATAAACAAATAATTTTAATAATAAGATTGTAGAGAGGCAAGAAAGCAAAATTTAATTCTATCAAAACCTCAAAAGAACCTACAACTTAGCTGCTCCAATTAGAATAATAATAACAGTAATATTTATCTTTTCTGAGTATTTACTTCTGTAGAGACTATGCTAAGTGGCTCCCAGTCCTGTGGCCACTGCTGAATTTTCCAATTTTTCTGGCATATTGAGTACAGCACTTTCATAGCATCATCTTTTAGGATTTGAAATAGATCAGCTGGAATTCCATCACCTCCACTAACTTTGTTTGTAGTGATGCACAAACACTAAGGCGTACTTAACTCTGCATTCCAGGATGTCTGGCTCTAGGTGAGGGATCACACCATCGGGGTTATCTGGGTCATGAAGATCTTTTTTGTATAGTTCCTCTGTGTATTCTTGCCACCTCTTCCTAATATCTTCTGCTTCTGTTAAGTCCATACCGTTTCTGTCCTTTATTGTTCCCATCTTTGCATGAAATGCTCCCTTGGTATCTCTACTTTTCTTGAAGAGGTCTCCAGTTTTTCCCATTCTATTGCTTTCCTCTATTTCTTTGCACTGACCACTGAGGAAGGCTTTCTTATCTCTCCTTGTTATTATCTGGAACTCTGCATTTAGATGGGTATATGTTTCCTTTTCTCCCTTGCCTTTCACGTACTTCTCTTCTTTTCTCAGCTATCTGCAAGGCCTCCTCGGACAACCATTTGGCCTCTTTGAATTTCTTTTCTTGAGGATGGTTTTGGTCAATGCCTCCTATACAAACAAACCTTTGCCCATAGTTCTTCAGGCCCTTTGTCTATTAGATCTAATCCCTTGAATCTACTTGTCACTTCCACTGTATAATCATAAGGGATTTGATTTAGGTCATACCTGAATGGTCTAGTGGTTTTCCCTACTTTCCTCAATTTCAGTCTGAATTTTTTAATGAGCAGTTCATGATCTGAGCCACAGTCAGCTCCCAGTCTTGTTTTTGCTGACTGTATAGAGCTTCTCCATCTTTGGCTGCAAACAATATAATCAATCTGATTTCAGTACTGACCATCTGGTGATGTCCATGTGTAGAGCCATCTCTTGTGTTGTTGGAAGAGGGTGCTTTCTATGACCAGTGTGTTCTCTTGGCAAAACTCTGCTAGCCTTTACCTTGCATCATTTTGTACTCCAAGGCCAAACTTGCCTGTTACTCCAGGTATCTCCT
This sequence comes from Bos indicus, assembly GCF_029378745.1. Lineage (NCBI taxonomy): Eukaryota > Metazoa > Chordata > Mammalia > Artiodactyla > Bovidae > Bos > Bos indicus. The sequence goes on along the minus strand of NC_091760.1, from coordinate 36,751,717 downwards.
GACTTCTGACTTTTGCATTCCAATCCCCTATAATAAAAAGGACATCTTTTTTTTTTTTTTTTTTTTTGGTGTTAGTTCTAGAAGGTCTTTTAGGTCTTCATAGAACTCTTCAACTTCAGCTTCTTATGCATTAGTGGTTGGGGCATAGACTTGGATTACTGTGATGAGAGCATTATAGAGGTATGTATAAAGTGTCCTAAAAATACTGGTGAGGAGGAACTAGTCATACCATGGTGAAACAGTGGAAATCTCCCCAGGCTGCGGGAAAAGTATGAGCAAAATAAATCCAGGATGTATTCAGACATGTCAATTAGTTGAATGTGGATACTGCAAGGGTATGTTAGAACCAAGGCTGGACGTTAGAGATGATAGTTAACTGAGGAAGACAATAAAAGGGCTGGGAAGATATGATAAGGACACTGGATTTTATTTTATATGCAATCAGAATATTTCAAAATGTTTAAGAAGCTAAGTGACAGGAGAAGATCTGCTTTGGCAGAGTGAGGTGCACAGGTAGGGTGATAGGGCTTGATGAGAGTGGAGCACCTGCTCTAGGGAGGAGGCATAATCAAGATTACAGAGCACTCGTCTAACTTTCTTGAGGCTTTCAATTTCTAAGTCAAAGATCTCTCAGTAAATGTCACATTCGACTTGAAAATATGTGGGTTATCTTCAAATATCTTTTGATATTGATTTCTAACATAAATCCACAGTTGTAAGAACACAGACTCTGTATAATTTCAATAACTTTAGACCATCACATTTTTACACCTTGTCTTATGTACCTGGATATGTTCCATTGTTTCCTAGTTTATAGTCTAATTGGTTCATAGTGCTTTTCAGATCTACTATATCCTTCTACTTCTCTGTATATTTCTTCTATTAATTTGTGAGAGTTTGATATTGAAACTCCAAGTAAAAATCTTAATTTATCTACTTAAAAAATAATGTACAGTGAAATGTACTATATGTAACTTTGTTCTATAATCTCCCAAGTCTCCTGTAAATGTGTCATCATATTTTCAAAATTAAAAAAAATTTTTAAAGGCAAAAAATTAAAAAAAAAGAGTTGAGAGTGTAAAAAAAAGATTATAGAACACTCTTAAGAATGTATGGTAGGTGAAATTAGGACCTTCATAAGGTCATTGGCATAAAATTGTCCTAGGTTTTGGTTATCCTTCAACAGTGCTCCACAATGATGGATTATATATCTCAGAGAAAAAATAAATTGACTTAGGATTTGGACCAGGAATTGGGATGCAAACTCTGGTCAAAGGCCAAGGGATGATGTTAGTGACAACGCTAGATCAAGCTAGTTTCAGAAAAGACAAGACCACAGAGGGCAATTCTGCACAGAAACAGATCAGGGTCTTAACTAATTTAAAGAGTAGGTTTAATTCAGGCTCAGGTAATGTGCAAGGATGAAAGAAAAGGAGAGATTGCAGATACTTTCAAAGCCTGAGACTGCACAGTTTCAAATGTAAGAAGTGATTCCAAGGCTAGGATATGGAAATAGTAAGAACTGCTCTAACTCCTTCAGACCAGTAAAGACTTGCTTACAGAGAGCCCTGTGGATCTGATTTTCACAAAAGCTTTATAGCACTTCTAAAGTCAGTGAAACATTACTCACATTTATGTGTATAAATTTTCTCTTCTATATTTCTTTATCACTGCCTGCTGGATTTGATCTCTAAGTCTCTTGAATTTTGGCTTCTGATATACTCCGCTCAGATCTGTCAGCTCATCTTCCTTCTTGGCATGAATACTCACTCCTTCCCCACCACATCTTGCTTCAACTCAAATCTGCCCATATTCAACTTGGGTGATGTACCTGCAAATTTCCAGATGTCTGGCCTAGTCTGACTCTTAGTCAGTACATTACCTTTTCTTTGTTTGTCTGCTGGATCCAATCACTCCTGTTTCTCTCATATTCAGAATACATTCACCTTCTTTCCTGGTCTCCCAAAACTCACAATCATGGCCCAGTCTCATGTTTTGCATGAGGTCAAGAAGCAGATGAGGCTCCTTGAAGCCACAGTGCCTCTTGATTCAGAGACCTGTGAACTAAAAAGACAAAGTTATCTGTTTCTCAATCCCCAATATAATGGTAAGTTAGGGACAGGATGACGGCAATAGACATTCCTTTTCAAAAAGACGAGGAAACTGGTGGCTCACAGTGGCCACTGATCTGAAATTCACCTGGAGAAGTCAGAGTACTCTACACTGAGGGTTAGAAATGCACCTTCATTAGGCCCACTTGGGCTGTCTAATTCAATTCCCTAATCCACTGTACTCTGTGGATTTTAAATCTCCTCTCTGAGCCCTTAACTCTATTCTTGGAAAAGTCCTTTGTTTTCTATGAGAAACAGTCTGGATTTACAGTTAAATAGATTTCTTGGCTTGCTTTCTGCCTGTAGAAAATCTTTTCATTTCTATCTCTTTTTCCTTTGATCCAAGTTACTATTAAACTTCGTGTTTCCCTATGATTCTGCCTGGAAATCACTACAAGCCCCAACATGCCACATAAATAATTTTTCAAGACATTCTTCTCTGTACCTTGCACAGAGTGTGAGGGCTGTGGGATGACACTTAAGATTCTTAAGGTCTTTCTGTCTAGTGCTACTATGGAAATCTCTCTTAAATCTTTCAGAGCCTTATTAAAGGACTTTATAGTCAGATCCTTACTCTGCTTTACCCTTAGGCCATTTTTACTTTAAGAATCATTTGCTACCCAGAGACATCAGTGGTAGGAAATAGCTTTGTTTTCTTATCTGCAAGCCTTGGCTCTTACATATTTCTTCTAAATTTTGCTTGCAAACTTTAATTTCTCTCTTCATTTATACACTATATTATACACAGATAAGAAACTGTCAATTGCCACTTTAAACATTCTGCCTGGAAATCCTCTTGGGCAGATGGACAAGTTCATGAATCACATTTTATCTTTCCTGGAGACTACACATCTACAATTTTTTTTTTTGCTTGTTGCCCTCTTTCTAGTCTCTAAAACAGTTTCCTCACCTCCTTTCTAGCCTCCACTAAAAGTTTGTTTGCCAACAGTCTCCTCACTCTTTTTTTAGTCTCTGCCTGTCAGCTGATCCCAAAGCCAATGTCATGTGTATCAATGCAGAGTTCACAAGAATGAAATGCCCTGGATTGTTGTCAATCTTGTATCGCTATGAGCTCCCAATCCCTGAAATGTAAAGAAATAGGGAACAACATTTCCCAGAATCCCCTTCTCTAAGGAGTCTGATTTTAGAGTTGGTAACAAAAGGAATTCCCGCAAGGTTTGGGAGGCAGAAGAAGAGGGGAGTTCATGATTCTCTGAAGGTGGCTGCAGCCAGATGAATGTGCAGACACTGACAGAAGCTTCTGTGTGCTCTTGGAAATAGTCATTGGGAGTTTTCTGATATTTTTGAGATCTAACAAGTTTCCAATGAACTCTTTGAGAACTACCTACTTTGCAGCTTTAGGCTAAGGTGCTTCATTGTCTGCTTCTTTAATTGTATTAAATTAAGATTTGACTTCCCTGACCTTTTCCCCTTACCTTTCCCAACATTAATGTAAGTCCCAATATTTTCATTAAATTCCTTTGTTCCAGGAATATTTTGAGTGACTCTATTTCCCTGATCAGTTCTAGACTGATGCAACCACTTATTTTGCTAAGTGGTTATTGAAAACTAATAACTAAAGCAGGTTTAACAAAATCTTTAAAAATAATAAGAATATTTTCATTAAAACCATTAATGAGGGGAGGAGCTAAGATGGCGGAGGAGTAGGACGGGGAGAACACTTTCTCCCCCACAAATTCATCAAAAGAACATTTAAACGCCGAGTAAATTCCACAAAACAACTTCTGAATGCTGGCAGAGGACATCAAGCACCCAGAAAAGCAACCCAAGTCTTCGAAAGGAGGTAGGAAAAAAAAATAAAAGACAAAAAAAGAGACAAAAGAGGGAGGGATGGAGTTCCGTCTGGGGAAGGGAGTTTTAAAAAGAGCGAAGTTTCCAAACACCAGGAAACCTTCTCACTGCCGAATCTGTGTGGAGCCTTGGAAGCACAGAGGGCAACATAACCGGGAGGAAAAATAAATAAACAATTAAAACCCGCAGATTACGAGCCCTACGGTAACTCCCCCAGCGGAGAGGCAGCACAGACGCCTGCACATGCCATTAGCAAGCGGGGGCTGGGCAGGGAGGCGCAGTGCAGGCTGCATCACTTAGAGTAAGAATCTGGCCTGAATACTCCGAGCGCTATCTGAGCGAAATAATTTGGGCTAGCAAACCAGACTGTGGGATATCTACCACGCAAAAAGCCAGCCCTAACCTAAGACACCGCCAGGCCCACGCACGGAACAAAGGACTGAACAGAGATAGCCGGCTGCAGACCGTCCCCCTCCGGTGACAGGCAACCAGAGCCAGAAGGGGGCAATCGCAGCCCCAGAGAGACATTATCTATAGAACTATAAGCAGGCTTCTTTGCTGACTAAGACTTCTTGGGGGTCTGGATGGTCAACATCCGCCTGAGAAGGTGCGCCAGTTGTACACCTAGATAACCGAGCGGCAGGGAGGCATTAAGTCGTAGCAACCGTGCTCGCCAAACACCTCATCACCTGAGCTGCTTGGACCTGGGAAGGACACAAAACGCAGGCCCAACCAAGTCTGCACCTCTGAGGACTACCTGAGTGTCTGAACCTGAGGGGCTTGGACCTGGGAGGTGCAAGCAGCCCAGGGCCAGCCACGGATGGTTCCCAGCGGAGCAACCTAGAGCCTGAGTAGTGTGGGCAGGGAGGCTACACACTCCGTGAGTGGGGGCAGACACAGTGTGGCTGAGGCACTGTGAGCACACGCCAGTGTTATTTGTTTGCAGCGTCCCTCCCTCCCCACAGTGTGACTGAACTGAAGTGAGCCTAAAAAAAAAAAAAAAGTGTTCTCCACCGTCCCCTTTGTGTTAGGGTGGAAACCAGACACTGAAGAGACCAGCAAACAGAAGCAGCTATAACAGAGGAAACCGCCTTGGAAGCTACAGGCAATAGATTAAAACCCTGTGGTTAGTACCGTCTACATAGGAAGGGGCCTACAGATCTTGAGAAATATAAGTCAGACCAAGGAACTAGCCGAAAATGAACTGAACCCACAATACCGACAACAAAACCAGAGAAAGTCCTGGATATATTTTTACTATTTTTACGATCTTTCTTTCTTTCTTTTTTAAATTTAAAAAAAAAATTTAAGTCCTCTATTATTCATTTAATTTTCACTTTTATAACCTACTATTACTTGGCAAAAAAAAAAAGACCCTATTTTTTTTTTAAACCAAACTTCATATATATATTTTATAATTTTTTTGACGTTGTTTTTTTTTTTCTTCTTCTTCTTTTCTTTAACATTGTATTTTTGAAATTTCAAACTCTACTCTAGATTTGTAATTTATGCTCTTTGATATTTGTTATCAATTTTGTACCTATATATATTTTTTTTTTTTTAATTTTTGTGACTTTTTTTTCTCTCTTTCTCTTCTTCTTTCATATAACATTGTATACCTGAAATTCCAAACTCAACTCTAGATTTTTAATTTATGCTTTTTGGTATTTGTTATCAATTTTGTACCTATATTTTCTTTATAATTTTTGCGACTCTGTTTTTGTTTGTTTTATTTTCCTCTCTCTCTTTTCCTTCTTCTTTTCTTTAACATTGTATTTTTGAAATTCCAAACTCTACGCTAGATTTTTAATTTTAGCTTTTATGTATTTGTTACCAATTTTGTACCTTTAAGAACCCAATCTTCAGTACCCATTTTTCACTAGGGAGCAAGATTACTGGCTTGACTGCTCTCTCTCCCTTTGGACTCTCCTTTTTCTCCACCAGGTCGCCTGTGTCTCCTCCCTAACCCCTCTCTACTCTACCCAACTCTGTGAATTTCTGTGTGTTCCAGACGGTGGAGAACACTGAGGGAACTGATTACTGGCTGGATCTGTCTCCCTCCTTTTCATTCCCCCCTTTTATCCTCCTGGCCACCTCTGCCTCCTTCCTCCTTCTTCTCTTCTCTGTATAACTCCGTGAACATCTCTGAGCGGTCCAGTTGTGGAGTGCACATAAGGAAGTGATTACTGGCTAGCCCACTCTCTCCTCTATTGATTCCACCTCATCTCATCTGGGTCAGCTCTAACTCCCTCCTCCCTCTTCTCTTCTCCATGTAACGCTGTGAACCTCTCTGGGTGACCCTCATGGCGGAGAAACTTTCCATCTTTAACGTAGATGTTTTATCAATGGTGCTGTATAGAAGGAGAAGTTTTGAAACTACTGTAAAAATAAGACCGATAACTGGAAGCAGGAGGCTTAAGTCCAAACCCTGACTCCAGGGAACTCCTGACTCCAGGGAACAGTAATTGACAGGAGCTCATCAAACGCCTCCATACCTACACTGAAACCAAGCACCACACAAGGCTCAACAAGTTCCAGGGCAAGACATACCAAGCAAATTCTCCAGCAACAAAGGAACACAGCCCTGAGCTCCAAGATACAGGCTGCCCAAAGTCACCCCAAAACCATAGACATCTCATAACTCATTACTGGACACTTCATTGCACTCCAGAGAGAAGAAATACAGCTCCACCCACCAGAACACGGACACAAGCTTCCCTAACCAAGAAACCTTGACAAGCCACCTGTACAAACCCACACACAGCGAGGAAACGCCACAATAAAGAGAACTCCACAAACTGTCAGAATACAGAAAGGACACCCCAAATTCAACAATTTAAACAAGATGAAGAGACAGAGGAATACCCAGCAGATAAAGGAACAGGATAAATGCCCACCAAACCAAACAAAAGAAGAAGAGATAGGGAATCTACCTGATAAAGAATTCCGAATAATGATAGTGAAATTGATCCAAAATCTTGAAATCAAAATGGAATCACAGATAAATAGCCTGGAGACAAGGACTAAGAAGATGCAAGAAAGGTTTAACAAGGACCTAGAAGAAATAAAAAAGAGTCAATATATAATGAATAATGCAATAATTGAAATTAAAAACACTCTCGAGGCAACAAATAGTAGAATAACAGAGGCAGAAGATAGGATTAGTGAATTAGAAGATAGAATGGTAGAAATAAATGAATCAGAGAGGAAAAGAAAAAACGAATTAAAAGACATGAGGACAATCTCAAAGACCTCCAGGACAATATTAAATGCTACAACATTCGAATCATAGGGGTCCCAGAAGAAGAACACAAAAAGAAAGACCATGAGAAAATACTTGAGGAGATAATTAAAAAAAACTTCCCTAAAATGGGGAAGGAAATAATCACTCAAGTCCAAGAAACCCAGAGAGTCCCAAACAGGATAAACCCAAGGCGAAACACCCCAAGACACATATTAATCAAATTAACAAAGATCAAACACAAAGAACAAATATTAAAAGCAGCAAGGGAAAAACAACAAATAACACACAAGGGAATTCCCATAAGGATAACAGCTGATCTTTCAATAGAAACTCTTCAAGCCAGGAGGGAATGGCAAGACATACTTAAAGTGATGAAAGAAAATAACCGACAGCCCAGATTATTGTACCCAGCAAGGATCTCATTCAACTATGAAGGAGAAATCAAAAACTTTACAGACAAGCAAAAGCTGAGAGAATTCAGCACCACCAAACTAGCCCTCCAACAAATACTAAAGGATATTCTCTAGACAGGAAACACAAAAACGGTATATAAATTTGAACCCAAAACAATAAAGTAAATGGCAACGGGATCATACTTATCAATAATTACCTTAAACGTAAATGGGTTGAATGCCCCAACCAAAAGACAAAGACTGGCTGAATGGATACAAAAACAAGACCCCTACATATGTTGTCTACAAGAGACCCACCTCCAAACAGGGGACACATACAGACTGAAAGTGAAGGGCTGGAAAAAGATTTTCCATGCAAATAGGGACCAAAAGAAAGCAGGAGTAGCAATACTCATATCAGATAAAATAGACTTTAAAACAAAGGCTGTGAAAAGAGGCAAAGAAAGTCACTACATAATGATCAAAGGGTCAATCCAAGAAGAAGATATAACAATTATAAATATATATGCACCCAACATGGGAGCACTGCAATATGTAAGACAAATGCTAACAAGTATGAAAGGAGAAATTAACAATAACACAATAATAGTGGGAGACTTTAATACCCAACTCACACCAAGGGATAGATCAACTAAACAGAAAATTAACAAGGAAACACAAACTTTAAATGATACAATAGACCAGTTAGACCTAATTGATATCTATAGGACATTTCATCCCAAAACAATGAATTTCACCTTTTTCTCAAGCGCACATGGAACCTTCTCCAGGATAGATCACATCCTGGGCCATAAATCTAGCCTTGGTAAATTCAAAAAAACTGAAATCATTCCAAGCATCTTTTCTGACCACAATGCAGTAAGATTAGATCTCAATTACTGAAGAAAAACTATTAAAAATTCCAACATATGGAGGCTGAACAACACGCTGCTGAATAACCAACAAATCATAGAAGAAATCAAAAAAGAAATCAAAATTTGCATAGAAATGAATGAAAATGAAAACACAACAATCCAAAACATGTGGGACACTGTAAAAGCAGTCCTAAGGGGAAAGTTCATAGCAATACAAGCATACCTCAAGAAACAAGAAAAAAGTCAAATAAATAACCTAACTCTAAACCTAAAGCAACTAGAAAAGGAAGAAATGAAGAACCTCAGGGTTAGTAGAAGGAAAGAAATTTTTAAAATTAGGGCAGAAATAAATGCAAAAGAAACAAAAGAGACCATAGCAAAAATCAATAAAGCTAAAAGCTGGTTCTTTGAAAGGATAAATATAATTGACAAACCATTAGCCAGACTCATCAAGAAACAAAGGGAGAAAAATCAAATCAATAAAATTAGAAATGAAAATGGAGAGATCACAACAGACAACACAGAAATACAAAGAATCATAAGAGATTACTATCAACAATTATATGCCAATAAAATGGACAACTTGGAAGAAATGGACAAATTCTTAGAAAAGTACAACTTTCCAAAACTGGACCAGGAAGAAATAGAAAATCTTAACAGACCCATCACAAGCATGGAAATTGAAACTGTAATCAGAAATCTTCCAGCAAACAAAAGCCCAGGTCCAGACGGCTTCACAGCTGAATTCTACCAAAAATTTAGAGAAGAGCTAACACCTATCCTACTCAAACTCTTCCAGAAAATTGCAGAGGAAGGTAAACTTCCAAACTCATTCTATGAGGCCACCATCACCCTAATACCAAAACCTGACAAAGATCCCACAAAAAAAGAAAACTACAGGCCAATATCACTGATGAACATAGATGCAAAAATCCTTGACAAAATTCTAGCAATCAGAATCCAACAACACATTAAAAAGATCATACACCATGACCAAGTGGGCTTTATCCCAGGGATGCAAGGATTCTTCAATATGCGCAAATCAATCTATGTAATACACCACATTAACAAATTGAAAAATAAAAACCATATGATTATCTCAATAGATGCAGAGAAAGCCTTTGACAAAATTCAACATCCATTTATGATAAAAACTCTCCAGAAAGCAGGAATAGAAGGAACATACCTCAACATAATAAAAGCTATATATGACAAACCCACAGCAAACATTATCCTCAATGGTGAAAAATTGAAAGCATTTCCTCTAAAGTCAGGAACAAGACAAGGGTGCCCACTTTCACCATTACTATTCAACACAGTTTTGGAAGTTTTGGCCACAGCAATCGGAGCAGAAAAAGAAATAAAAGGAATCCAAATTGGAAAAGAAGAAGTAAAATTCTCACTATTTGCAGATGACATGATCCTCTACATAGAAAACCCTAAAGACTCCACCAGAAAATTACTAGAACTAATCAATATTATAGTAACATTGCAGGATATAAAATCAACACACAGAAATCCCTTGCATTCCTATACACTAATAATGAGAAAACAGAAAGAGAAATTAAGGAAACAATTCCATTCACCATTGCAACGGAAAGAATAAAATACTTAGGAATATATCTACCTAAAGAAACTGAAGACCTATATATAGAAAACTATAAAACACTGGTGAAAGAACTCAAAGAGGACACTAATAGATGGAGAAATATACCATGTTCATGGATTGGAAGAATCAATATAGTGAAAATGAGTATACTACCCAAAGCAATTTATAGATTCAATGTAATCCCTATCAAGCTACCAATGGTATTCTTCACAGAGCTACAACAAGTAATTTCACAATTTGTATGGAAATACAAAAAACCTCGATTAGCCAAAGCTATCTTGAGAAAGAAGAATGGAACTGGAGGAATCAATCTATGTGACTTCAGGCTCTACTACAAAGCCACAGTCATCAAGACAGTATGGTACTGGCACAAAGACAGAAATATAGGTCAATGGAACAAGACAGAAAGCCCAGAGATTAATCCACACACATATGGACACCTTATCTTTGACAAAGGAGACAAGAATATACAATGGATTAAAGACAATCTCTTTAACAAGTGGTGCTGGGAAAACTGGTCAACCACTTGTAAAAGAATGAAACTAGAACACTTTCTATCACCATACACAAAAATAAACTCAAAATGGATTAAAGATCTCAATGTAAGACCAGAAACTATAAAACTCCTAGAGGAGAACATAGGCAAAACACTCTCCAACATACATCACAGCAGGATCCTCTATGACCCACCTCCCAGAATATTGGAAATAAAAGCAAAAATAAACAAATCGGACCTCATTAAACTTAAAAGCTTCTGCACAACAAAGGAAACTATTAGCAAGGTGAAATGGGAGAAAATAACAGCAAATGAAGCAACTGACAAACAACTAATCTCAAAAACATACAAGCAACTCCTACAGCTCAATTCCAGAAAAATAAATGACCCAATCAAAAAATGGGCCAAAGAACTAAACAGACATTTCTCCAAAGAAGACATACAGATGCCTAACAAACACATGAAAAGATGCTCAACATCACTCATTATCAGAGAAATGCAAATCAAAACCACTATGAGGTACCATTTCACGCCAGTCAGAATGTCTGCAATCCAAAAGTCTACAAGTAATAAATGCTGGAGAGGATGTGGAGAAAAGGGAACCCTCTTACACTGTTGGTGGGAATGCAAACTAGTACAGGCACTATGGAGAACAGTGTGGAGGTTCCTTAAAAAACTGGAAATAGAACTGCCTTGCTGCTGCTGCTAAGTTGCTTCAGTTGTGTCTGACTCTGTGGGACCCCATAGATGGCAGCCCACCAGGCTCCCCCATCCCTGGGATTCTCCAGGCAAGAATACTGGAGTGGGTTGCCATTTCCTTCTCCAATGCATGAAAGTGAAAAGTGAAAGTGAAGGCACTCAGTCGTGTCCAACTCTTAGCGACCCCACGGACTGCAGCCCACCAGGCTCCTTCATCCATGGGATTTTCCAGGCAAGATTATCCAGCAATCCCACTGCTGGGCATACACACTGAGGAAACCAGAAGGGAAAGAGGCACGTGTACCCCAATGTTCATCGCAGCACTGTTTATAATAGCCAGGACATGGAAGCAACCTAGATGTCCATCAGCAGATGAATGGATAAGAAAGCTGTGGTACATATACACAATGGAGTATTACTCAGCCATTAAAAAGAATACATTTGAATCAGTTCTAATGAGATGGATGAAACTGGAGCCTATTATACAGAGTGAAGTAAGCCAGAAAGAAAAACACCAATATAGTATACTAACACATATATATGGAATTTAGAAAGATGGTAACAATAACCCTGTACACGAGGCAGCAAAAGAGACATTGATCTATATAACAGTCTTATGGACTCTGTGGGAGAGGGAGAGGGTGGGAAGATTTGGGAGAATGGCATTGAAACATGTATACTATCATGTATGAAATGAGTCGCCAGTCCAGGTTCGATGCACGATACTGGATGCTTGGGGTGGTGCACTGGGACGACCCAGAGTGATGGTATGGGGAGGGAGGAGGGAGGAGGGTTCAGGATGGGGAACACATGTATACCTGTGGCGGATTCATTTCGATATTTGGCAAAACCAATACAATATTTAATATTTAAAAATAAAATAAAATTTAAAAAAAAACATTAATGAAAGCAAATTAACCAAAACTTAAAAATATTTAGAAAGAAGAGAGGAATTCTAATATTAAATTCAATTTACATATTTACACATTTCATGGTTAGAATGATTCAGGCTATTGTTTTCATAGACACCTGCTTGTCAGTCTGCTACAACTGGGGAAATAGTTAAAATTCCAACAATGAAAATCCTGCACTATATTCAATGGACACTGAAAGTAGCTTAGAGGCACCTGCTGTAGAAGAGGAAACAAAGATGTGCACAAACTCAGTATGCTGTACTGCTTCCTTTGTTGCTGAAACCTAAAGAGGAAGGAAGCTGAGTATGTGTGGGAGTGAAGGAGAGGTGGGGGCATACAGGAAGATTCGGTTTGCAAAAGCAGTAAGAACTCATGTTTATTCCTGAGGCTGACACTTCAGTTTACTGAAGTTGGTATTGTGAATAAAGCCCACAAGTTCTAGAGTTAAACAGAATATCACGTAAAGACTGTCTTTCCTACTAATTTATTAGTGTGAGCTTAGGAGAACTGTTTCCACTTTCAGAAACTCAGTTTTAATACCTGCAAAATGAAGATAATAAAAGTGAAACATTATAAAGTGTTTTTGAAGATTAATTAGAAATCCTTTAAGTGCCTGGCACCTAATAAACTCAGTATTTATAGTTGTCAACTGTAGTAGGGGTCTAGAAACTTCTACATTTAGGATGATTAGAGAAATCATGAAATGATCTAACAGGATAAAAAGTATTATTTTTTATTTTTACCTCAGTCTACATCTTATAGTGTCTAATATGAAGTCTTCTAATTTCACTAAAGGAAGGTGGTGTGGAAGGAAACAATGTATAATTGCCAGGAATGAGGAATGATGTACTCTCTCAATATTTGAGTTAAAAAAAAAAAAAGTAATACGTTAGCAGGTTGGAGAAGAAGTTTTTGAAAGAACATGTTCACAATCTTTCTCGCCTCTGGCCTAGCAGTTCCTCTCCTTGAGTACTCAGTATAAGGTGAAAAGTTCACTCTGCTGTGACAATGGATATATTAATATCTTATGTAAGTGGTTGTCACCAGGAACTAAAATAAAGAATATGAAAATTCTGTACCCTTACTGGATAGTTACTGAAAAATTGAGTTTTAGCTATATAGTAGATGTGAAGAATATTTTTAAAAAATTATTTCTCAAGTTAGTTATGTTCAGTCAGTTCAGTTCAGTCACTCAGTCGTGTCCAACACTTTGTGACCCCATGAATCACAGCTCACCAGGCCTCCCTGTCCATCACCAACTCCTGGAGTTCACTCAAACTCACGTCCATCAAGTCGGTGATGCTATCCAGCCATCTCATCCTCTGTCGTCCCCTTCTCCTCCTGCCCCCAATCCCTCCCAGAGTCCGAGTCTTTTCCAGTGAGTCAACTCTTAGTTATGTTAGGTAGTTACAATAGGAAAAAGGAGTCCAGGATGGCGGTGGCTAAAAGACAAGGAAGGGAAAAGCCCGTGAAGATAGAACAAAGGAAGGTCCAAGGACCAGAGTGAGGACCTCAGGTAGAACAAACAGCACTCCTGGCTAGCCCAGTTTACATAGGGCAGGTCCAGCGGGAGGAGAAAAACACATAAAAAGAGGAGCAAAAGGGCCAGAGGTCTCTCTCTCTCCCTCTCTCTCTCTCTCTCCTCTTCGCGTCTTTTGGGTCGGCATGCCCTCACGCGTCAAGGATGTATTTTCCTTTATTTTCTAAATAAAGCTGAGCTGTAACACACAGCTGTAACACTGGTTCAATCGAAAGCTGTGACAATGGTCTGTCTGAGAGCTGTAACACTGGCCCGTCTGAGGGCTGTAATGCCGGTCCGTTGCTTCAAATTTTTGTTGTGACAAGACAGAACCAAGGAAATTACACACTCCCCCGCCAGTTAATTATTAACAACTTGGTAAATATTTTAATCTAGATTTTTTATTCTTGGTCTAGAATAAAATATTGGATTGGACAAATTCTATTTCAAAATTTGGGACAACAATATCTAAATGTATCTAAACAAATAAAAACATAATGATAAATTATTTGGAAAAAAAATCACATGCTTAGGATGTATTAAAACTCAATGGAAGCTATTATTATAAGGTTAAAAGAGATCTAATTTTAGTAATGATATTTGATTTAGCAATGTCCATTTTTATTGATGAATAATAACTAGTTGACCAAGCTAAGTTGGCAAGATTTAAGCAATTTCAAGCACAACAATCTCTCTCGTGCTTTTTTCTTTTTTTACTTTTTGTTGTTGTCTTAACCAGCTTTTAAAAAGCATCAGACTGTTACTTATACTTTATGCAAATATAACTAATGGAACTAAAAATTTTTATCACTTGATCACAATGTATCAGCTTCCCATTTTATTTGCCTTTTGTAAGTATGTTAAACTGGAAGTATTTCTCTTCTTCTTCTTTAATCTTTAATCCATGTTTTCTCTTTGGGCTCCTTCACTTAAGCTTTATAACGTACTGCTTTTCATCTGCCAAGTTTAATAAGTGCCAGCTAATTAACTGAATCTCATAAACAAAACAAATAATTATTATTGACATTTATTGGGCACCATTGGCTTGGTAGGATAGGTACATGAAGCAGAAATCTTGTAACATAGTGTGAGTGCTTAATTGCTGTCAGCTGAAATTAGATAGTTGATTTGTCATATTTAATTAATGATATTATAGAATGTTCAGCATTGAAACACAAGGCAGATGTTATATACCCATGATCTGGAGCTCTGCTTAAATGCAATCTGGTCTTCCAGTCTGCTGGTTAAACAATGCTATCAATACCAATTAAACTATGAAAAAAAAAACCTTAACTTTAAAATTTGGATAAGACGGGTGGTGATTAAGACATATTTAACCTAAATATTCACTGGTTTTATTTAAATACAAAGGACAAAGTAGTTGCACTTTTAAATAAGAAGGGTATCTTTTTATATTTTTTAATTTAGTTGGATTTACTTAATGCTGTAGATATAATATCTTTTTTTGCACTTTTTTGCACAGTAAATCATCTTAGACTGCCAAGGTACAAACTGAAGAAGAGTAAGGTTTAGACAGTAATTCATCTTCAGGATAATTATGGGAAATTTGTCTACATCTGAATGACAAGAAAGAACTACTCATGTACTTTGGCTTAACATGTTTTTCCTTCTGAGATACTGAAATTCTACTATCAAATAACTTTTCTCTTCTTCAAGATTTAAAATGTTTTTTGTTTTTTTTTTTTTCTGACTGTGCCTTGGGGCATTTGAAATCTCAGTCCCCTGATCAGAGATCCAACCTGCATCCCCTGTACTGGGAAGCACATAGTCACGGCCAGGGAAATCCCTCTTCAAGATTTTTAAGCTAGATTTTTATAACTTAAAAAACAAGTTCTCATTCAGTAGTTTCAATTACTTCTACCCTTTTAAAATCTTGCTGACTACTATATTAGTAGCTATTATACTCTCTAGACTAAAAGTATTTTAATATATGTATCTGTTTGGAATACAAGATGACCTCACCTGCCTCCTGAGAAATCTGTATGCAAGTCAAGAAGCAACAGTTAAAACTGGATATGGGACAATCAAATCAGATCAGATCAGGCGCACAGTCGTGTCCGACTCTTTGCGACCCCATGAATCGCAGCACGCCAGGCCTCCATGTCCATCACCAACTCCCGGAGTTCACTCAGATTCATGTCCATCGAGTCAGTGATGCCATCCAGCCATCTCAGCCTCTGTCATCCCCTTCTCCTCCTGCCCCCAATCCTTCCCAGCATCAGAGTCTTTTCCAATGAGTCAACTCTTCGCATGAGGTGGCCAAAGTACTGGAGTTTCAGCTTTAGCATCATTCCTTCCGAAGAAATCCCAGGGCTGATCTCCTTCAGAATGGACTGGTTGGATCTCCTTGCAGTCCAAGGGACTCTCAAGAGTCTTCTCCAACACCACAGTTCAAAAGCATCAATTCTTCGGTGCTCAGCCTTCTTCACAGTCCAACTCTCACATCCATACATGACCACAGGAAAAACCATAGCCTTGACTAGACGAACCTTTGTTAGCAAAGTAATGTCTCTGCTTTTGAATATGCTATCTAGGTTGGTCATAACTTTCCTTCCAAGGAGTAAGCGTCTTTTAATTTCATGGCTGCAGTCACCATCTGCAGTGATTTTGGAGCCCAGAAAAATAAAGTGTGACACTGTTTCCACTGTTTCCCCATCTATTTCCCATGAAGTGATAGGACCGGATGCCATGATCTTCGTTTTCTGAATGCTGAGCTTTAAGCCAACTTTTTGACTCTCCACTTTCACTTACATCAAGAGGCTTTTGAGTTCCTCTTCACTTTCTGCCATAAGGGTGGTGTCATCTGCATATCTGAGGTTATTGATATTTCTCCTGGCAATCTTGATTCCAGCTTGTGTTTCTTCCAGTCCAGCGTTTCTCATGATGTACTCTGCATATAAGTTAAATAAACAGGGTGACAATATACAGCTTTGATGAACTCCTTTTCCTATTTGGAACCAGTCTGTTGTTCCATGTCCAGTTCTAACTGTTGCTTCCTGACCTGCATGCAAATTTCTCAAGAGGCAGATCAGGTGTTCTGGTATTCCCATCTCTTTCAGAATTTTCCACAGTTTATTGTGATCCACACAGTCAAAGTCTTTGGCATCGTCAATAAAGCAGAAATAGATGTTTTTCTGGAACTCTCTTGCTTTTTCTATGATCCAGTGGATGTTGGCAATTTGATCTCTGGTTCCTCTGCCTTTTCTAAAACCAGTGTGAACATCAGGAAGTTCACGGTTCACACATTGCTGAAGCCTGGCTTGGAGAATTTTGAGCATTACTTTACTAGCGTGTGAGATGAGTGCAATTGTGCGGTAGTTTCTTTGGGATTGGAATGAAAACTGACCGTTTCCAGTCCTGTGGCCACTGCTGAGTTTTCCAAATTTGCTGGCATATTGAGTGCAGCACTTTCACAGCATCATCTTTCAGGATTTGAAATAGCTCAACTGGATTCCATCACCTCCACTAGCTTTGTTTGTAGTGATGCTTCCTAAGGCCCACTTGACTTCACATTCCAGGATATCTGGCTCTAGGTCAGTGATCACACCATCGTGATTATCTGGGTCGTGAAGATCTTTTTTGTACAGTTCTTCTGTGTATTCTTGCCATCTCTTCTTAATATCTTCTGCTTCTGTTAGGTCCATACCATTTCTGTCCTTTTAGACTGGTTCCAAATCAGGAAAGGAGTAAATCAAGGCTGTATATTGTCACCCTGCTTATTTAACTTATATGCAGAGTACATCATGAGAAATGCTGGACTGGATGAAGCACAAAATGGAATCAAGATTGCTGGGAGAAATACCAATAAACTCTGATATGCAGATGACATCACCCTTATGGCAGAAAGTGAAGAAGAACTAAAGAGCCTCTTGATGAAAGTGAAAGAGGAGAGGGGAAAAGTTGGCTTAAAGCTCAACATTCAGAAAACGAAGATCATGGCATCCGGTCCCATCACTTCAAGGCAAATAGATGGGGAAACAGTGGAAACAGTGACAGACTTTATTTTTGGGGGCTCCAAAATCTCTGCATATGGTGACTGCAGCCATGAAATTAAAAGATGCTTGCTCCTTGGAAGAAAAGTTATGGCCAACCAGGACAGAATATTAAAAAGCATAGACGTTACTTTGCCAACAAAGTTCCGTCTAGTCAAAGCTATGGTTTTCCCAGTAGTCATGTATGGATGTGAGAGTTGGACTATAAAAATTGCTGAGAGCCAAAGAATTGATGCTTTTTAACTGTGGTGTTGAAGAAGACTCTTGAGAGTCCATGGACTGCAAGAGGAGATTCAACAAGTCCATCCTAAAGGAAATCAGTCCTGACTATTCATTGGAAGGACTGATGCTAAAGCTGAAACTCCAGTACTCTGGCCACCTGATGCGAAGGACTGACTCATTTGAAAACACCCTGATGCTGGGAAAGATTGAAGGCGGGAGGAAAAGGATGCGATAGAGGATGAGATGGTTGGATGGCATCACTGATGTGATGGACATGAGTTTGAGTAAACTCCAGGAGTTGGTGATGGTGAGGGAGGCCTGACGTGCTGTAGTCTATGGAGTCGCAAAGATTTGGACACTACTGAGCCATGGAACTGAACTGAATATGTATATCTGGGACTGACACTAATAAAGTCATGTTTTTTAGAGAAAACTATTAAAAAATTATAAACAATGTTTTGATATTTAAAAAATGACATGGTTAAATGATGATGATTTATGTTACCTATTGTGATTTGGGACTTCTGTATAGCTTAGATGGTAAAGAATCTGCCTGCAATGCAGGAGACCCTGCATTGAGTTGTGGGTCTGATCCCTGGATCAGGAAGATCCCCTGGCAAAGGGCATGGCAACCCTCTCCAGTAATCTTGCCTGGAGAATTCCATGGACAAAGGAGCCTGGCAGGCTACAGTCCATAGGGCTGCAAAGAGCTGAACACAACTAAGGGACTAGTACCCACATTGTGAGTTAGCATAGAACAAATCTAAAGTGTCAACCAAGTAGAATAACAAAATATCAGAGAACTCAATGGTTGAACTTCCTGATTTTTTTCCTAAGTTCTGAGCATGAATCAATAAATATTTATCAAGCAACACAGCATGTGTTAAGTTCTAAAGGTGATACATATTCATATAAGACGCAATTCATGCCATTGAGACGTATATTGAGAATCTCATGGACGCAGGAGCCTGGTGGGTTACAGTCTATGCAGTCACAAAGAGTTGGACACGACTGAAGCGACTTAGCAAGCCTGCCCAGAGAAAAGAGACACCTATTCCGCAAATGTTTACTTAGTTTCAGCACTATAGTTGGCACTCTATAGATGTAAAAATGAGTATGTCATAAAACGTTTTCTCAAAAAGTTCACTCCTAGGTTATATGAATCAGTGTACTGTGACAGTACATTAGAGTAGTCACTAAAAAAAAATTTCCAAACCTTTTCTTTCTATAATAGTAAGACTGTTAACAGCATAATTGTTGGCTAATATATAATAAAAAATATTGAAATGTTTCTCTACCAGTCAGTAAATAAAATATTAAAACTATACTAAGCAGTAAATCTAATATACATTCTAAAATAATCTCATTGTTTCGAGTCAATCAAGAAAACTATTGAAAATTGTCTTCTTATTTTACATAGAATTGACATTAGAGATCTTGAATTTGGAAAAATGTTGGGCATAATTTTGAATATAATTGCTATGCGTTCAGCAGAGGCTGAAGGAGGATTTGGCATGATGAACAATATTGCTACTGTTAAGAAATCTTTTCCAGACTATGAGTTCTGCAAAGATGTTGCCCATTGGTGCCACTGAGGTGGGTAACAAGGCGTGGATATGGTTTCTGCATGGCAGTTGATTTCCTTGGTTGGGTGCTGAGGAGACAGAGGTGATTGCAGGGGCAGTTACTGCCCTGCTGCTCTAGACCTGTCCAGCATGCCGAGGCGGTACTGTTGTCACTGAGACCAGTCTGAGTCGGGTCATGTGGGAACCTGACATCTAGGTTTGTCCCTGACCATGATGCCCAGGCAGGATGCCTAGGAGTGTTGATTATGGTTCCCCTACCCACACCACATCTTTTTATTTAGTCTCTTTGTTAATAAATCCTTTTTGAATTATCCTAATTTGAAAATGCAATCTATTTCCTGTTGGGAACCTGACTGATAATAAAAGCCATAACTCCCTGATAATGATGGTAAGTAACAACGATTAGTTCAATAGTGGGCATGTCTCCAACAAGTGAATCCAGACAAGGAAGTTTCCAGTAGGGAGATTTTTTTTTTTTAATTTTATTTTTCCACTGGACATATGTATTTAAGCTTGGATCTCTTGAAATGCCTTTGCCACCACATGAAGCCTGAGAATGAAGCCAGTCCTTATAACCTGAAGTGTACTATATGATACATGCATTTAGTAAGTGTACAATAAAGAAGCAATGATTATTCATACAAGTTTATCATAGTTCTGTCTGAGATTCAGGGACAGAGAAGCCCTTACACTGGAATTTAAATTTAAACTAAGCTTGAAGATCAAGTTCATTGGGTCAACAGATGGTTGGGGAGTATGCTGCAGAGAAGGGTTTTTGGGAGAAGAAATATCAGGAAGAATATGGTAGGAAAATAACTTGCATGGGTATTATAGTTGAGGCTGAAGAGTCAGACAGGATGTTAAACCTTCATATACCACAATCCTGCAGACCATGGAGAGCCACTGGAAAAAATGAAGCAGGACATTCAAAGAATAGAGGCCACAACAGGAGATCACTAGGTATTTTAGGTGACAGATAGTGAGTCTCTAGCCAAGGAATGAAACAGAAGGCTGGAAAGAGATAAATCCCTTTTTAACGTATGACAAAATGTGGCAGTTTATTTGGTTTGGGAGGAGGTGAAGCTTGAAGAAGAAGAAGGGTTAATGTTAGAGTGACTGCTGTGTTCTATGATGGGCAACCAGTTGAATGATGATGCTATAATACATGTGACAAGGAACACAGGAAAAGGAGGTCTAAGGGACATAGAAAAGGATAGGATCATGGTGAAAGTAATAGTTAAAACACACTGAGGCTAACATATGAGACAGCCTATATGAAGTTGTCTAGAGGCAGACCTGGATTGGAAATTTAATTTAAAATTCACACATTATTAGTTGAAATCCTTTGTGTCTATAAAATCACCAGGGATTGGTAAAGACAACATATTAAAGAATGAATGGAAGATGAAGAAAGGGAAAAAGTTAGTGTGAAGTAAGGAAAACATAAAATTTAGAAATTTATGAAAGGCAAAAAATATTTGAACACTCCAAGTTAAGAAATGTAATTTTTTTAACATAAAGATATTCTGATATATTTATGCAGCAAGGAAGGAAGCTAAAGCTCTCAGGCAAAGTAAAAAGTTTAACTGGCATTTGTTTATTATGTCTTTCCTTATTAGAATATAAGCTATATAAGAGGAGAGAGACTTTAATCCCTGGGCCTGGGACAAAATTTGTCTCATAGAGTTGCTCTAAAAATATTTGATGAATGAAAAATGAGTGAATGAATGGAAAATACTCTGTGTTAATTGAGAGCGAGGAAAAGCATGCACTCTTGCACAATGCTGATATAAACTGGTCCAACCCCATGTAGGCAAGATGGAAATAATCTTTAATATAATCATTCTAAAAATTTATCCTGAGATAAATAATAAATATCTAAGAATTTTCCATCTGTGAGAAGTAAATATGTGCATCAATACAGATAAATTATGTACATCTTTAAGTGACCACAGAAGCTGTTTATATTCTGATATGAAAAGGTTTCCAAAACATATTTTAAGGTCACAAACCAGAGTGTAGAAAAGTAAGGATAGTATGTTACTATTTCTGTAACATAAAGAACATTTATGAACACACTTGCTTATTTGTACATAGAATAACTCTGGAAGGATACACGAGCAACTGGTAACTGCTGTAATGAAAACAGAAGTATTTTCTCCTTTAACTATTGCTGAAGATTGAAATAGAAACTACAATTGTTGATAGCCCCCAACAGTGGTCATCCACAAATTTCTTTGTGATCGGTGACACTCCCACAGCTTAGAAGAAAGCAACAGAGAGAATCTATCCTTTAGTCTGTTACTTTGTTTGTTATCAAGTACTTAGGTATTGGCACTATGTAGAGACATCCTTCAGAACCCATGTGCTATCTTTCTTATTCAAATACTTACATAATCTGTACACTATTGAACATGTCTTTGCTCCAATATTTTTGAAGGAAATACAAAAACCGATGGTGACAACTGTGGTTGTCTTCAGGGAATACAAATGTATGTCTAGTGAAACAGGGTTTGGAAAGAGATTCTAAAATTTTTACTTACTCTTAAATATTTATTACCTGTTTTATAAAAGAATATGATAAAAAACTAAACAATCTAAAAACAAATTTATTGAGCACATTAGCTTGTGTCAAATACTTTCCTAAGTACTTTGTCTGTGTGGTGTTATTTGAGACCAGGAGGAACGAGATAAACGAAAGGGAAAAGTCTGTAGCTAGTGAACATGTGAGCTTGTATGTATGGGGGGAGGGGGTGGAAATGGCAGAGACTTGGAGGTTTTCATGTGTTATAGATTCTGTTTTTTCTTTGAATAAGAGACTGTCATCTGTTGAGTGGGAGGAGGCAGGGATCATGAAGACTAAGATGAACATTTGGCATAGTTGCTATAGAGAATAGGAACGGAGGTGATCAAAGGCAGATAAAAGAATTTTGTGTATTGTTTAAAGTTGCATAGGCATCAATCTTTATTGCAGTGCTATTTTTCTTCAGAAATGCTCAGTGGCTCTGGTATAAGAGTGGGAAATGAACATTTTTAGATTATATATCTTGTTGTGAGAGAATGATAAAGTAGCAAGGGAGCAGGGAGTTGGGAATACTAGGTAGAAAAGTTCTTGTTTAGTTGCTTCAGTTGTGTCCCACTCCTGGAGACTCCAAGGACTAAAGCCAACAGGCTTCTCTGTCCATGGAATTCCCCAGGCAAGAATATTACTGCTAAGTCGCTTCAGTCGTGTCTGACTCTGTGTGACCCCATAGACGACAGCCCACCAGGCTCCCCCATCCCTGGGATTCTCCAGGCAAGAACACTGGAGTGGGTTGCCATTTCCTTCTTCAATGCATGAAAGTGAAAAGTGAAAGTGAAGCCCCTCAGTCATGTCCAACTCTTAGCGACCCCATGGACTGCAGCCTACCAGGCTCCTCCGTCCATGGGATTTTCCAGGCAAGAGTACTGGAGTGGGGTGCCATTGCCTTCTCCAAAGAACATTACAGTGGTTGCCATTTCCTTCCCCAGAGGATGCTCCCAAACCAGGAATCAAACCCAGGTCTCCTGCATTGCAAGTGGGTTCTTTACCGCTGAACTACCGGGGAAGCCCTTAAGAGAAAAATAGCTAAAATCAAATGCTAAATGAAGACACCAAAACGGAACTTCAATTCTCCCATAGCCTATGGCTTCTGTTGCTCAGCACACAGTCCCAGAAGGCAGGCTTGCATAGTGAAATTCTTTCAGAAAGGCTCCAGCTAGCTCTGAGGGGCCCTCAACCACTAGGGGAAACAGCTGCAAACATCCTGCACATCTCTAGCTTTTCCTCCAGCTCACGGATTCTCCAGTGCCACCCCAGTTCAGCAGCAGCAGCTGGGAACCTTTTGAAATGCAAATTTTTGTTCCTTCCCTGACACTGAATCAGAAACTTTGTGAGTAAAGCCCAAGGATAGTGCATTAATAAACCCTGGGGAGAATTCTGGTGCTAACAAACCTCCGGAGGATTCTGGTACAGGTTCAAGTAAGCCCAGCTGCTTTAGCCTGAGACGAGCACTTGGTTAAATATAATAATTCTATCGCTTCCTTCAAGTCTGCGCAAAATTCCTACTACTCGACTTAATATTTCAACCCACTTTACCTCTCTTCCTCTTTATGGTACTCCCCCTCATCTTCCTGCTGCTAAGTCACTTCAGTCATGTCCGACTCTGTGCGACCCCATAGACAGCAGCCCACCAGGCTTCCCCGTCCCTGGGATTCTCCAGGCAAGAACACTGGAGTGGGTGGCCATTTCCTCATCTTCCTAACCTGCTGTAATTTTTCTTTTGTTCCTTATCAATTATAATCTTCAATATTATATACTTGTTATGAAAGTTTTTGTCTATCTCTACCCACAAGGATGTAATTGAGTGTGGGCATCTTTGTTTTGTCCATTAATATATTCCAAGTTCCCAGAACAAGTGCCTGATGTCTAACAGTACAGTTTAGTTCAGGCGCTCAGGCATGTCCTAATCTTTGCAACCCCAGGGACTGCAGTATGCCAGGTTTCCCTTTCCCTGTCCATCACCAACTCCCAGAGGTTGCTCAAACTCATGTCCATCGAGTTGATGATGCCATCCAACCATCTCATCCTCTGTCGTCCCCTTCTCCTCCTGCGTTCAATCTTTCCCAACATCAGGGTCTTTTTCCAATGAGTCAGTTCTTCGCATCAGGTGGCCAAAGTACTGGAGCTTCAGCTTCAGCATCAGTCCTTCCAATGAATATTCAGGACTGATTTCCTTTAGGATGGACTGGTTTGAACTCCCTGCAGTCCAAAGACGCTCAAGAGTCTTCTCCAACATCACAGTTCAAAAGCATCAATTCTTAGAAACTCTACTTTCTTTATGGTCCAGCTCTCCATACATGACTACTGGAAAAACCATAGCTTTGATTAGACAGACCTTTATCGACAAACTAATATCTCCGCTTTTTAATATACTGTCCAGGTTTGTCTTAGCTTTTCTTCCAAAGAGCAAGCGTCTTTTAATTTCATGGCTGCAGTCACCATCTGCAGTGATTTTGGAGCTGAAAAAAATAAAGTCTGTCACTGTTTCCACTGTTTCCCCATCTATCTGTCATAAAGTGATGGGACCAGATGCCATGATCTTAGCTTTCTGATTGTTGAGTATTAAGCCAACTTTTTCACTCTCCTCTTTCACATCAAGAGGCTCTTTAGTTCCTCTTTGCTTTCTACCATAAGGGTGGTGGTCATCCGTATATCTGAGGTTAGTGATATTTCTCCCAGTAAACTTGATTCCAGCCTGTGCTTCATCCATCCTGGCATTTCGCATGATGTAGTCTGGATATAAGTTAAATGAGCAGGGAAACAATATACAGCCTTGATGTACTCCTTTCCCAATTTGGAACCAGTCCGTTGTTCCATGTCCGGTTCTAACTGTTGCTTCTTGACCTGCATACAGGTTTCTCAGGAGGCAAGCAAGGTGGTCTGATATTCCCATCTCTTTAAGAATGTTTGTTGTGATCCACACAGTCAAAGGCTTTGGCATAGTCAATAAAACAAGAGTAGATGATATTCTGGAATTCTCCTGCTTTTTCTATGTTCCAGTAGATGTTGGCAATTTGATGTCTAGTTCCCTTGCCTTTTCTAAATCAGCTTGAACATCTGGAAGTTGTCAGCTTATGCACTGTTGAAGCCTAGCTTGGAGAATTTTGAGCACTGCTTTGCTACCGTGTGAGATGAGTGCAACTGTGCGATAGTTTGAACATTCTTTGGTATTGTCTTTCTTTGGGATTGGAATGAAAACTGACCTTTTCCAGTCCAGTGGCCACTGCTGAGTTTTCCAAATTTGCTGGCATATTGAGTGCAGCACTTTCACACCATCATCTTTTAGGATTTGAAACAGCTCAGCTGGAATTCTATCACCTCCACTAGCTTTGTTCATAGTGATGCTTCCTAAGGCCCACTTGACTTTATATTATAGGATGTCTGGCTCTCGGTGAGTGATCACACCATCATGGCCACCTGGGTCATGAAGATCTTTTTGTATAGTCTTCTGTGTGTTTTTGCCACCTCTTCTTAATATCTTCTGCTTCTGTTAGGTCCATACCATTTTTGTCCTTTATTGAGCCCATCTTTGCCTGAAATGGTCCTTTGGTATCTCTAATTTTCTTGATGAGATCTCTAGTCTTTCCTATTCTGTTGTTTTCCTCTATTTCTTTGCACTGATCAATGAGGAAGTCTTTCTTATCTCTCCTTGCTAGTCTTTGGAACTCTGCATTCAGATGGCTATATCTTTCCTTTTCTCCTTTGCCTTTCACTTCTTTTCTCAGCTATTGTAAAGCCCCCTCAGACAACCATTTAGGCTTTTTAAATTTCTTTTTCTTGGGATGGCTTTGATCACTGCCTCCTGCACAATGTTGTGAACCTCCATCCATAGTTCTTCAGGCACTCTGTCAGATCTAATCCCTTGAATGTGTTTGTCACTTTGACTGTATAATCATTAAAGGATTTGATTTAGGTCATACCTGAATACCCTGTGGTTTTCCTTACTTTCTTCAATTTAAGTCTGAATTTTGCAATAAGGAGTTCATGATCTGAGCCACAGTCAGCTCCTGGTCTTGTTTTTGCTGACTGTATAGAGCTTCTCTATCTTTGGTGGCAAAGAATATAATCACTCTTATTTCAGTATTGACCATCTGGTGATGTCCATGTGTAGAGCTGTCTCTTGTGTTGCTGGAAGAGGGTTGTTTGCTATGAACAGTGCGTTCTATTGGCAAAACTCTGTCAGCCTGCACACCAGGCTTCCCTGTCCTTCATCATCTTCCAGAGTTTGCTCAAACTCAGTCCATTGAGTTTGTGACGCTATCCAACCAGCTCATCCTCTGTCATCCCCTTCTCCTCCCTCAAGCTTTCCCAGGATCAGGGTCTTTTGCAGTGAGTCAGCTCTTCACATCAGGTGGCCAAAGTATTGTAGCTTGAACTTCAGCAGCATGCATCCTTTCAATGAATATTCAGGGTTGATTTCCTTTAGGATTGACTGGTTTGATCTTCTTGCTATACAAGAGACTCTCAAGAGTTTTCTCCAGCACCACAATTTGAAAGCATCAGTTCTTCAGCATTCAGTCTTCTTATGGTCCAATTCTCACATTCATACATGACTACTGGAAAAACCATAGCTTTCACTACATGGACCTTTGTTGCCAAAGTGATGTCTCTGCTTTTTAATATACTGGCAAGATTTGTCATAGAAATCAGAATGTTTAATTTTGTTACATGGTCTTCTTGCTTGGCTTTTACAGTTCTTTATGTTGAGACACAGTGAGCATTTAAAAGCATGACTAGATAATTTTATTCTGCTCTTCAGAATTCAATGACTTTTCATCATACTTACAATAAATTTTTGGAGAAGGCAAAGGCACCCCACTCCAGCACTCTTGCCTGGAAAATCCCATGGACAGAGGAGCCTGGTAGGCTGCAGTCTATGGGGTCGCTAAGAGTCAGATAGTTTTGCTACTTCTTAAATTCAAACTCCCTTCTAAATTAGGGCCTTTGCACTGGCTGATCCCTTTGCTTGAAAGATTCTCTCCTAGAGAACTTGCTCTTGTTTTCATTAAAGTTTCAGACTCTATCATACTATTTTTCTTCATAGTATTTATCACTACTGGAAATTCTTATATTTCCTGCTTGTATGTGATGTTTCCCCCACTAGAATTTAAGGTTCATAAAGTAAGGATTTAGACTTTTTGACTCAATGTGGTAACTTCAGCACCAGGAACAATATCTAATACGTAAGTTTTCAATAAATACTTTGACATTTTATTGCATGCTTCCCAGGTGCCAGGCTGTATATCAGTAGCACAATATTAATTAAAAATTTAGTCTCTGCCTTTAAGAAACTTTCAGAGTATGAAAAACAAGAAAAAGAGCCAAATTTTCATAGTTGTAAGCATTATATAAGAGCAAAGTGTAAGAGCTTCTATGGGCTATACAGTAGGTCCTTGTTTACCTATTTTATATATAGTAATTTGTATACATCAATCCCAAACTTCATTACTTGTACTGTTTATAGGAGTTTTCAACATCAATAAATTATGTAGATAATCTGAAAGCAAACATCACAAAATAATAAAATGTATAGGAATTATTGTATTTGAAAGGTTTTCTAAGCCCTGTCAAATCAGAGTCATCATTTTATGAGTTTTAAAAAGCACTAACATAATCTAATTAATCAATAACTATTTATTTTATTCTTAGTAACTAATGAAATTGGGTTTTTTTGCCATTTGGGTTGAGTCAGTTGAGTCATCAACTTAAAATTAAGGCATTTACCACTTTTTGTCAGATGTCACTTGTCAATACAATGATAAAATTACATTGCAAAAGATGTCCATGTGACAGACCATTATTTTTCTATCAAAGCTTAAGTTTAACATGCAGTAGAAATCAAACACCATATTTAGCAATCAATCTTCTCCTTTAGAAGGAAAGAGCTCACAAAAGTGGAAGAAAGATTGATTTAGGAGTTAATTATGCAACAGTTCTGATAACTCTCTTGGTGTTCTACTCTGTTTAGGAAAGGGAAAGACATAATATGAAGTCCTTAAAAGGTATTTTAGTAAAGAAGGTGTAAGGTCATCTGAGATGCAGAGGAACTAACAGGGCTTTAACCTGGGTAGGGAAAGACTTAAGTCATTAACCTTTTGGCACTAACTTTAATAACAACTCATGGACACATGGATATTCACAACTCATGGACACATGGATATTCATTGCTTTGATCTCTCCTGGCTAATTTTCTATTGCACAAGTCATCTAAAATAACTGTTTTGTCAGTATAGTCCTTGACATTTGTGTTAATTCTGTGCTTGTCATATCCTCAAAATGCTTGCTTTTCTTATATTACTCATAGGGAATGTTGCCACTTATTCTCCTAAAGATAGCATTATTATCTGGTATGCTTAGAATATGTCCATTGACTTTACTTTTAAGAAGGCAGCACATGATCAAAATGTGTTTTTATCTTATACAGAAGGTCCAGAATGAAATGGCAGCCTCTCCTAAGTCTTCCTTTGGTTTTATAAGATCCAGTTCAATCTTACCATTTTCACTCTCCTATGTAATGATTTGACATTACTCCTTTGGGCTGAAGTTCATTTTATATATATATATATATATATATATATATATATATATATATATATGAACAAATAAGTGAATAGTTCCAAAAATAATAGGAAATACCTATTAAACAGCTTTTGGAACATCTTTTTAAAGATCATATAATGTAGCATATTATTTGCATAGAAACAGATGCCACTAATTCAAAGAGTTTGTGCAAATTCATGTTAACTGGAGTACTCTTAATTTATGAAGGACATGTCCATTTACTAAAAAAAAAAAAAAAAGAAAGAAATTGAAATAAGCCAGCTTAATGAAAGGGGACCATTAGTACAAGTGACTTTATTCCACATGAGGGCTACTCAGGGAAATGGAGAGCAATGTGGAAAGGAGATTCTCTTACTTTTTTACCAGATTTAAGTAGTCTGTCACATCGGCATTTTTCTTTGCTCTTTCCTGTCTCTGCTTGCATGTCAACCAACATGAGATCCTGGCTACAGTGCTGGATAACCTTTTCATACAAGTCCTGCTTCACCCAGCAGTTAATGGACTCAGTATCTCCCTGCCCTATTGATAAATTCTGAGGACTTTGAATCAATTTCAGAGCAAGGTGTTTGGGTGACTAAGTTGCCAGAACTGGCACCAGATCCTTGCTGAAAATCCACTAATCCCCACCTCTATTGAAAGTGAAAATGAGCGTCACTCATTTGTGTCTGACTCTTTGCGACTCCATGGACTATAAGTTCAGTTCAGTTTACTCGCTCAGTCGTGTCCGACTCTTCGAGACCCCATGGACCACAGCACGCCAGGCCTCGCAGTACATCACCAACTCCCAGCCTCTACTCAATCTCATCTCCATTGAGTCACTGATGCCATCTAACCATCTCATCCTCTGTTATCACCTTCTTCTCCCACCTTCAATCTTTCCCAGGATCAGGTCTTTTCAACTGAGTCACGTCTTCCCATCAGGTGGCCAAAGTATTGGAGTTGCAGCTTCAACATCAGTCCTTCCAATGAACACTCAGGACTGATCTCCTTTAGGATGGACTGGTTGGATCTTCTTGCAGTCCAAGGGACTCTCAAGAGTCTTCTCCAACACCACAGTTCAAAAGCATCAATTCTTCAGCACTCAGCTTTCTTTATACTCCAACTGTATAGTCCAAACGTGACTACTGAAAAAACGATAGCATTGACGAGACTGACCGTTGTTGGCAAAGTAATGTCTCTGCTTTTTAATATGCTGTCTAGGTGGGTCATACCTTTCCTCCCATGATTAAGCGTCTTTTAATTTCATGGCTGCAATCACCATCTGCAGTGATTTTGGAGCCCCCCAAAATAAAGTCAGCCACTGTTTTCACTGTTTCCCTATCTATTTGCCATAAACTGATGGGACCGGATGCCATGATCTTAGTTTTCTGAATGTTGAGCCTTAAGCCAACTTTTTCCCTCTCCTCTTTCACTTTCATCGAAAGGCTCTTTAGTTCTTCTTCACTTTCTGCTATAAGGGTGGTGTCATCTGCGTATCTGAGATATTGATATTTCTCCCAGCAATCTTGATTGCAGCTTGTGCTTCAGCATTTCTCATGATGTACTCTGCATATAAGTTAAATAAGCAGGGTGACAATATACAGCCTTGACTTACTCCTTTTCCTATTTGGAACTGATCTCTTGTTCCATGTCCAGTTCTAACTGTTGCTTCTTGATCTGCATATAGACTTCTCAAGAATTATGTCAGATGGTCTGGTACTCCCATCTCTTGAAGAATTTTCCACAGTTTATTGATATCCACACAGTTAAAGGCTTTGGCATAGTCAATAAAGCAGAAATATTTGTTTTACTGGAACTCTCTTGCTTTTTGGATGATCCAGCAGATGTTGGCAATTTGATCTCTGGTTCTTCTGCCATTTCTAAAACCAGCTTGAGCATCTGGAAATTCATGGTTCACGTATTGCTGAAGCCTTGGTTGGAGAATATTGAGCATTACTTTACTAGCGTGTGAGATGAGTGCAATTGTGCAGTAGTTTGAGCATTCTTTGGCATTGCCTTTCTTTGGGATTGGAATGAAAACGGACATTTTCCAGTCCTGTGGCCACTGCTGGGTTTTCCAAAATTGCTGGCATATTGAGTGAAGCACTTTCACAGCATCATCTTTCAGGATTTGAAATAGCTCAACTGGAATTCCATCACCTCCACTAGCTTTGTTCGTAGTGATGCTTACTAAGGGCAACTTGACTTTATAGTCCAGGATGTCTGGCTCTAGGTGAGTAATCACACCATCGCAATTATCTGGGTTGTGAAGATCTTTTTTGTACAGTTCTTCTGTGTATTCTTGCCACCTCTTATTAATATCTTCTGCTTCTGTTAGGTCCATACCTTTTCAGTCCTTTATTGAGCTCATTTTTGCATGAAATATTCCCTTGGTATCTCTAATTTTCTTGAAGAAATCTCTGGTCTTTCCCACTCTATTGTTTTCCTCTATTTCTTTGATCACTGAGGAAGCCTTTCTTACCTCTCCTTACTATTCTTTGGAGCTCTGCATTCAAATGGGTATATCTTTCCTTTTCTCCTTTGCTTTTCACTTCTCTTCTTTTCACAGCTATTTGTAAAGCCTCCTCAGACAGCCATTTTGCTTTTTTGCATTTCTTTTTCTTGGGATGGTCTTGACCTCTGTCTCTTGTACAAAGTTATGAACCTCCGTCCATAGTTCATCAGGCACTCTGTCTATCAGATCTAGTCCCTTAAATCTATTTCTCACTTCCACTGTATAATTGTAAGGGATTTGATTTGGGTCATATCTGAATGGGTGAGAGTTGGACTGTGAAGAAAGCTGAGCGCCAAAGAATTGATGCTTTTGAACTGTGGTGTTGGAGAAGACTCTTGAGAGTCCCTTGGACTGCAAGGAGATCCAACCAGTCCATCCTGAGGGAGATCACCCCTGGGTGTCCTTTGGAAGGAATGATGCTAAAGCTGAAACTCCAGTACTTTGGCCACCTCATGTGAAGAGTTGACTCATTGGAAAAGACTCTGATGCTGAGAGGGATTAGGGGCATGAGGAGAAGGGGACGACAGAGGATGAGATGGCTGGATGGCATCACTGACTTGATGGACGTGAGTCTGAGTGAACTCCGGGAGTTGGTGATGGACAGGGAGGCCTGGCATGCTGTGATTCATGGGGTCACAAAGAGTCGGACATGACTGAGCGACTGAACTGAACTGAACTGAATGGTCTAGTGGTTTTCCTTCCTTTCTTCAATTTAAGTCTGAAATAACGATGGACTACAGTGTATGGAATGTGGCCAGAATACTGGCGTGGGTAGTCGTTTGCTTCTCCGGGGGATCTTCCCAATTCAGGGTTTGAACCCATGTCTCCCGTCTCTCTTTACCAGCTGAGCCACCAGGGAAGCCCTCTATCAGGAGCTAACATAAATCTTTATCCTAGTCCCAAAGTCCAGAGATAAGAAGGGAAGATAGAGGAAGAGAAAAACGAAAGCCAGAGAGAACTAGATGGAACTAAATTGGTGAAAAATATAACCTCCAAGAGACACAGGGTCTCATTATTCACTGATTTTATCACATTAGTGCTTTAATGACACACCCACAGAAGTTATGACTGGAAGTCAAGGACCAAAAACGGGTAACAAGAGAGTGCCACCCCACTCCCCTGGAAAGCCTTGGCCCTTCCCCAGTAGACTAAAGCCTATGTCTCCTATCTCCCCTTCATTAGCCCTATCTGTCTTCACTCTTTTAAAATCAAATTCTTCTTGCTATGTGGGCCAGAAGTTAATGTGTGAACTAAGCTATGGCTTCTCCACTCTTTGGCCATTAAGTAAAGCTTGCACTGCACTGATCTCAGCTTTGATTTTGTTATTTGGCTACAGAAACCTTAAAGTAAAAACATCTTTTTCTTCTGAGGTGGTGGACCTTGGCTAAGGCTAGGGGCTGAGCCGAGGTCAATATAACATCGTCAATAATCCTGAAGAATTATATATTACTCCATGTTAATGATATTTGCTGATATGTTTATGTCAGGATAAAGAAATGACATCAGAACTTTAGGAGTGACTTTGATCTGAGGTATACTCAGTTGAAGATGAGTGAATTGTGTATGTGTAAGAAATATCAATCTACTGCATTTTTATACTCTCATGAAAGTGAAAATTGTTAGTCACGCAGTCGTGTCTAACTCTTCGTGATCCCATGAACTGTAGCCCCTCAGGCTCCTCCCTCCATGGAATTTTCCAGACAAGAATACTGGAGTGCATTGCCATTTGCTTCTCCAAGGGTCTTCCTGACCCAGGGATCCAACCCGGTTCTCCCACACTGCAGGCAGATTCTTTACCATCTGAGCCATCAGGGAAGCCCTTTATACTCTAATAGTTGTGGACAATTTTATGGCATATTAATTCCTACTTGTTATTAGAAGATCCTTGAAAGAGACCGAATACCTGGGCATTCTTCTTAGGCAGGGTGAAAACTAGATTAGATGAGTGTACCTGATGGGTGTATTTTGGGCAAGTGGTACAGATGCTGCTCCAATCTTTTTGAAATGTAGTTAATTTTTCCTTTCTAGGTCACCTTGTATTTGTAGGACTGTATCAAGGCAGTTCCAGAGGAAATAACTCTAATTAAATGGCTTTTTTATAATGCCTGGCATTTTGCCTGCCCTTCCTCTTGCTTCTTTCAAAAAAAATTAGTCTACTGATAAATCTTCAAGCAGAAGTGGGTAAGTTAGTAGAAGTTCTACTGTACAGTCTGTTTTAGGGGAAAAGAACCTCAAAGGGCTTGTGTGGGTTTTGGGGGGAAAGAAATTGGTTTGAGTTTTGGATCCTGCTGCAAAGAGGAAAAGGAAGGCCCAGAAACTGGCCTGGACTGGAGAAAGGTCATTTCACTAAGCAGAAGAAAGATGCATTTAATTCCTTAGTATTAATCTCTGGATGTTTAAGGAGCTTCTGGAAGTGAAAGTGTTAGTCACTCAGTCGTGTCCAAATCTTTGGGACCCCATGGACTGTAGCTCACCCAGGCTCCTCTGTCCAAGGAATTCTCCAGGCAAGAATACTGCAGTGGGTTGCCATTCCATTCTGCAGGGGATCTTCCCAACCCAGGGATTGAACCCAGGTCTCCTGCACTGCAGGCAGATTCTTTACCATCTGAGCCACTAGGGAAGCCCATACCAAGCCCATACATGAGCTCCTATCAAGTATGAAGTCCAGTGCTCTGATCTATGAAAAAGAACTAATTGCTTTCAAAGAGTTTACAACTCAGCTGGAATAAAACAGCACACATATTGCTAGATAGGTTTGGATAAGATAGACCATGAGTTTATATGGGATTAAGATCACAACAAACTGCGGAAAATGCTTAAAGAGATGGGAATACCAGATCACCTTACCTGCCTCCTGAGAAATCTGTATGCAGATCAAGAAGCAACCAGACATGGAACAATGGATTGATTCCAAATTGGGAAAGGAGTATGACAAGAACGTATATTGTCACCCAGCTTATTTAACTTACATACAGAGCACATCATGAGAAACCCTGGGCTGGATGAAACACAAGCTGGAATTAAGACTGCTGGGAGAAATATCAATGACCTCAGATATGCAGATGACACCACCCTTATTGCAGAAAGCAAAGAGGAACTAAACAGCCTCTTGATGAAAGTGAAAGAGGAGAGTGAAAAAGCGGACTTAAAACTCAACATTCAAAAAACTAAGATCATGGCATCCAGTCCCGGGATGAGGAAACAATGGAAACAGTGACAGACTTTATTTCCTTGGGCTCCAAAATCACTGGAGACGGTGACTGCAGCTATGAAATTAAAAGACACTTGCTCCTTGGAAGGAAAGGTATGACCCACCTAAACAGCATATTAAAAAGCAGACATTACTTTGTCAACAAAGGTTCATCTAGTCTAAGCTATGGTTTTTCCAGTAGTCATGTATGGATGTGAGAGTTGGACCATAAAGCAGAGTGCTGAAGAATTGATGTTTTTGAACTGTGAACTCTTGAGAGTCCCTTGGACAGCAAGGAGATCAAACCAGTCAATCCTAAAGGACATCAGTCCTGAATATTCATTGGAAGGACTGATGCTGAAGCTGAAGCTCCAATACTTTGGCTACCTGATGAGAAGTACTAACTCATTGGGAAAAGACACTGATGTTGGGAAAGACTGAAGGCAGGAGAAGAAGGGGACGACAGAGGATGAGATGGTTGGATGGCATCACAGACTCGATGGACATGAGTCTGAGCAAACTCCAGGGGTTGGTGAAGGATAGGGAAGCCTGGCGTGCTGCAGTTCTTAGGGTCACAAAGAGTTGAACACAACTGAGTGACTGAACAGAACTAAAGATCTCTGGTCCTGAGATGCAAGCATAGATACTTTCTCCTGAAACCTTTCAACACAATGGATTTTGAGGAGTCACAAGCCAGAAATTGTTACAAAACTGAAATACAAAATTACAGATTTTCTGTACAGGAACCGATGTTGCAGGTTAACACTTTAAGGCCAACAGACATATCAAGAGAGGCAGTTGCAAGGTTTGCACCTTACAGGTGAAAGGTGAGAGTGTTGTAGTGTCACAGTGGAGTATGATACACAACCAGTGGCTCATTGTTTTCCTCTCTGTAGGCTTCATTTTAAGGACAAATAAGATCTAGTGAGCTCATCTCTGGGTTTCTTAAGTTCGTCATATTTAGGTAATTTGGAAGATCAGGACAACAACCCAGAACCTCCTTCCTACCTAATATTCTTGTATATTATAAGAAGCTTTCCTAGAGACAGTCGTAGCAGAAACTTTTTCTATAATGTGATACTTTTCCATAAATGTAGTATAACTTTCTGACTATTGTCCGAGTGCAAAATTTATTGAGGAGTCACTGCATGTTAGTTCTATACACATTCCAAATGTTTGAAGCAAATTAAAACTTTCTTAACTGTGGTGGATTCTTCTTCTTCTTTTTTTTTTTTTTTAATGTCTGAGCCACCAGGGAAGCCTGCAAATTTGCCTTATCTATTAAATAATCAGGTACGAAAAATAAATCCAGAAAACAAGGATGTCTCAAAGGATAAGAAGACCAATAATTCACACTTGGTAGATTTATTTGGTTTGAAAGTTTAAATGTGTTATAACCTTTGCCAGTAGTAGTCTTACTACTATTTTTTCCTATTTGTTAAAAAGTTCAGTAAAATATCATTGTTTCAATCAGAGTATAAAATCACTGTTTTAATTAACTTTGAGGAAATTACTGAAAAGTACAAAGTAACATAATTTTTTGATCTATCAGGAATTTGTGAAGAAAGTAAAAAAAACAAACTGGTTTTTGGTGTTATTAAAGTGACTATTTATTGCATGCAATGTTAAACTGAAGTATTAAAGAGAGAATATTTGGTTTGATGGTGGAGTGAGGAGTTATCTGCATTTAAGAACTATCTGGAAGCAATCTAATTTTAATTATTTGTAAATGCTTGTTCCAAGTAAGAGCAAAGCAAAGTGTCACTTGTTTTCTCTTTTTCTGTTTTTTTCCTCATTAGTTACATACTACAGAGATATAAATCTGAGAAGTATTGAATATAACGAAATAAGATGCCAATCAATGCAATTAACATAACTGTTTTTGAAAGAATCTGATTATTTCATATATTTAAATATGAAAGAAAAAATCTATTATGTTTGTAATGAATTAATTCATAATACAGATATTCATTTAGCTTACTTTATTTTTAGAAATAGCTCTCTGACAGTACAATTCTCCTACGTTGACTTAAGTATAATTAAGTTCATGCTTCCTCTTTGCATAAGAATTTCTCATTTGTCTTATCTTTAGTTTTATGATGAAGGAATGTTATATTTATCAAATAAAAGCTGTTTTGGAGTGTGTGAGTTAAAAAATCTGCATTTTAAAATAGCTTTTGTGGCTGTTTCTCACACTATCAATCTCTATTTCCCAAAGCAGTTTCTGCAAAATTTAATTAAGATTTCCTTTTTTTCCATTTTATTCTCCTTAAATACTGCTGTCCTAAATACTTGCCAAACTAACAATTCTGAATTCCTATTCAGATCTAGTCTGTATTATCTGTTTGCAAAAAACTGAAATTCTCTTTTTCATGGTGGTATGTCAGTATTTGAAAGCTAAAAAATGCTTTTCATCATTTGTAGTCTCTGTGTGCTTTGTTTGATGCTATTTAGATATTTAGCACATTTAGGTTGCCAGAGAGACTTAACAAACAAGAAAGCAGAGAATATTCAGTTAAATTTGAATATTAAACAATGAATATTTTTAGTACACCTGGAATGCTTATATTGACAAAAATATTCATTGTTTACCTGAAATTCAAATTTAACTTGGTGTCTTTTACTTTATCTGGCAACCTTAACACACTTCATATTTCATAGGATTTGTGTAAACATTCAATTTCTTTTTAGATCCTATTTCTTCTCTTTTATACTATTTTCATTATTTCCCATTTTTCAGATTACAAAATGAGAAAGAGTGAATTCAGTTCCATAATTGTTCCATACAGAGAAGCTGTCTTGCTGGGTAATATACTAAATACTATGCTTGTAGTCAATACATTAAAATTATTAGAAAAAAATCAAAAGCACAAGTTGTCATAACCCTGACGACATTTTCAACTCTAAATCTCTAGTCTAACTTTTCATTTCAGAATTTACTTTTAACCTCTCCCTCTCACCCCCACCTCCCATTTGCAAACACACACACAGCTTTTAGGCTTCCTCTCTTGATCAGATTTGGCTGGGATGGGTTCTCTTCCAATGACAAGGAGGGATACATTATTGACATTAGTTTTCTGGCTTTTGGCTAGTCATCAAAAAAACCATTCAACAGTATTCTCAGCTTTGCTCCTTAGAGCTGGCTCACTAAAACTATTAATGGGTGTCCCTATGGGGTTCAGTTCAGTTCAGTCGCTCAGTCGTGTCCAACTTTTTCCGACCCCATGAATCTCAGCACGCCAGGCCTCCATGTCCATCACCAACTCCCGGAGTTCACCCAAACTCATGTCCATCAAGTTGGTGATGCCATCTGGCCATCTCATCCTCTGTCGTCCCCTTCTCCTCCTGCCCCCAATCCCTCCCAGCATCAGAGTCTTTTCCAATGAGTCAACTCTTCACATGAGGTGGCCAAAGTACTGGAGTTTCAGCTTTAGCATCATTCCTTCCAAAGAACACCCAGGACTGATCTCCTTTAAGATGGATTGGTTGGGTCTCCTTGCAGTCCAAGGGACTCTCAAGAGTCTTCTCCAACACCACAGTTCAAAAGCATCAATTCTTCAGCGCTCAGCTTTCTTCACAGTCCAACTCTCACATCCATACATGACCACTGGAAAAACCATAGCCTTGACTAGATGGACCTCTGTTGGCAAAGTAATGTCTCTGCTTTTGAATATGCTATCTAGGTTGGTGGTCAAATAAAACTGGGACATTCTGGATTAAAGGCATATATCTACTGTAGAACTTCTCTGAAGCTTAAGTATGCTTCTTTTTACTACAAATCCGTAAGAGGAGGGCAGAGTGAGACAGGCTGGGACCTGGGACCATTTGCCGAGGTGCCTGCACTTGAATAAACATCTCCAGCAACAGAACACAAAGAAAAGATAAGGGGCTAAAAATAACTTTATACATGAGAAGTGGGTCAAATTAGGAGCAAGATACAAAAAGAGCGAAAACCCAACTGCTGCTTCTGAGGTGTTGGGAGCAAAAGAAGGGTATCGTACATGCACCCTGCACATAGCACCACCTAGAGGGTGGGTAGACCACTTAAGCCACCCTTCCAGCCTGACACATGAACTTACCCTTAACCACTTAAGAAACCAGTTTGCACCCCCTCAGGGGGCAAACAAGGATTTGTTGTTGTTCCCTTGTGCTCTAGCATGAGTCCCAATAAAGCCTTGACTGAGTTTCTCATCTGCTCTCTGATCAATTTCTATTGATTAGAGTCCAAGAAACCGAGTTGATAACAACAATATACTGCTTTTCCCTATTTTTTTCATATAGTCAAAGTTATGGTTTTTCCAGTAGTCACCTATGGATGTGAGAGTTGGATCATTAAGAAGGCTGAGCACTGAAGAATCGATGCTTTCCAACTGTGGTGCCAGAGAAGACTCTTGAGAGTCCCTTGGGCATGAGGAGATAAAACCAGTGAATCCTAAAGGAAATCAACCTTGAATACTCATTGAAATGACTAATGCTGAAAATGAAGGTCCAGTACCTTGGCCAACTTGATGCGAAGAGCTGACTCATTGGAAAAGACCCTGATGCTGGGAAAGACTGAGGGCAGGAGAAGGAAATGACAGAGGATGAGATAGTTGGATGACATTATCGAATGGATGGACATGAGTTTGAGCAAACTCTGGGAGATAGTGAAGGGCAGGGAGGCCTGGAGTCCTGCAGTCTATGGGGTCACAAAGAGTCCAATATGACTGAGCAACTAAATGACAACAGACCTTTTTGTGTGTATGGCACTGCAAGTACTTTTTTGTGAGACACTGAGTTTTGGGAAACACAGTTTGAGAATTCTGAATAAGGTTACAGCTCATTTTCATCTGACTTCAGTATCTCAGGGCTTCCCTTGTGGCTCAGTTGTTAAAGAATGTACCTGTAATTCAGGAGACCTGGGTTCAATCCCTGGGTTGGGAAGATCCCCTCAAGAAGGGAAAGGATACCCACTCCAGTATTCTGGCCTGGAGAATTCCACAGAGTGTATTGTCCATGGGGTTGAAAAGAGTCAAACATGACTGAGTGACTTTCACTCAGTATCTGAGGTGGTTTCAGAACTAGAATAGTGTGACAATTCAGTCTGCTGCAGTATCAGTCAGGTTGGATCAACAGAGAAGATTTCAAATGGCCCACTCGGAGCATTGCTGGATTAATTTAAATTAAATAAACTCATATTAATAAAAAACAGGGACTAGGGAATCACTGATACAATGGACATGAACTTGGGCAAACTCCAGGTTAGGGACGCCTGATGTGCTACAGGCCATGGAGTGGCAAAGACTAGGATACGACTGGGCAACTGAACAACAGGGAACAGGGAAGGTACAGAGATTAGAGTGAGGGAAACCTGGAAATAACCTTTGTTGAGCATCTACATAATCCTAGAAACTCAGTAAATGTGCTGCACTCAATATGCCAGCAAATTTGGAAAACTAAGCAGTGGCCACAGGACTGGAAAAGGGCAGTTTTCATTCCAATCCCAAAGAAAGGCAATGCCAAAGAATGCTCAAACTACTGCATAATTGCATTCATCTCACACGCTAGTAAAGTAATGCTCAAAATTCTCCAA
Source organism: Bos indicus (assembly GCF_029378745.1). NCBI lineage: Eukaryota > Metazoa > Chordata > Mammalia > Artiodactyla > Bovidae > Bos > Bos indicus. The sequence continues at coordinate 36,711,827 of NC_091760.1, read as the reverse complement.
GCCAGGCTTCAGCAATGTGTGAACCGTGAACTTCCAGATGTTCAAGCTGGTTTTAGAAAAGGCAGAGGAACCAGAGATCAAATTGCCAACATCCACTGGATCATAGAAAAAGCAAGAGAGTTCCAGAAAAACATCTATTTCTGCTTTATTGACTATGCCAAAGCCTTTGACTGTGTGGGTCACAATCAACTGTGGAAAATTTTGAAAGAGATGGGAATACCAGACCACCTGACCTGCCTCTTGAGAAATTTGTATACAGGTCAGGAAGCAACAGTTAGAACTGGACATGGAACAACAGACTGGTTCCAAATAGGAAAAGGAGTATGTCAAGGCTGTATATTGTCACCCAGCTTGTTTAACGTATGTGCAGAGTACATCATGAGAAACGTTGGGCTGAAAGAATCACAAGCTGCAATCAAGATTGCCGGGAGAAATATCAATAACTTCAGATATGCAGATGACACCACCCTTATGGCAGAAAGTGAAGAGGAACTAAAAAGCCTCTTGATGAAAGTGAAAGAGGAGAGTGAAAAAGTTGGCTTAAAGCTCAACAGTCAGAAAATTAAGATCATGGTATCTGGTCCCATTACTTTATGGGAAATAGATGGGGAAACAGTGGAAACAATGTCAGACTTTATTTTTTGGGGCTCCAAAATCACTGCAGATGGTGATTACAGCCATGAAATTGGAAGAAAAGTTATGACAAACTTAGATAGCATATTAAAAAGCAGAGACATTACTTTGCCAACAAAGGTCCATCTAGTCAAGGCTATGGTTTTTCCAGTGGTCATGTATGGATGTGAGAGTTGGACTGTGAAGAAGGCTGAGCGCCGAAGAATTGATATTTTTGAACTGTGGTGCTGGAGAAGACTCTTGCGAATCCCTTGGAATGCAAGGAGATCCAAGCAGTCCATCCTAAAGGAGATCAGTCCTGGGTGTTCATTGGAAGGACTGATGCTGAGACTGAAACTCCAATACTTTGGCCACCTCATGCAAAGAGTTGACTCATTGGAAAAGACCCTGATGCTGGGAGGGATTAGGGGCAGGAGGAGAAGGGGACAACAGAGGATGAGATGTCTGGATGGCATCATCGACTCGATGGACATGAGTTTGGGTGAACTCCGGGAGTTGGTAATGGACAGGGAAGCCTGGCATTCTGTGATTCATGGGGTTGCAAAGAGTTGGACATGACTGAGCAACTGTACTGAAAGTTCACTGAGCAAAAAGAAATCTATCAATAATTTCCTCTTAGACTTAAAATTGTAATAGTCGGAGAGGATGAATTTATTTTTATTAAAATTTTGTTAAAGAGAGAATTATTCTAATGTTCCCCATACAAGCAATTTATCTTATATCCCCAAGTCACCTTTTTTTCTGTACTTTATCTAACTTAATGACAATTTGAAAGCAAAATACATCTATTTTTAAGCAATATATTTTTTCTTTCAAATTTTTTTTGGCTGCACTGCACAGTATGTTTCAAATTAGTTCCAAAGCAGAAATGAACCCTTGCATTGGTAGCATTGAGTTTTAGCCACTGAACTGCCAGGGAAGTCCCAAGATACCTATTTTTAGCACAGTCCTTCCAGTAATGAAAATTTCAAATTACTCTGAATAACAAGAAGACAATATTGTTATAGCATTAATATTATTTTGGTAACAAAAGTAATTGTATTAAATAATACAACTGCTGATATTAAAATACAAGTTTCAGCTCAATCTTAGCTGTACAACTCACTGAATTTTTACATACGTTTGGTGGGTTACAGTCCATGGGGTTAAAAAAGAGTCAGACACGACTTACTTGGGGCTTCTCTGGTGGCTCAGTGGTAAAGAATCCGCCTACCAATGCAGGAGACACGAATTCAATTTCTGGGTCAGGAAGACACACTGGAGAAGAAAATGGCAACTCACTCCAGTATTCTTGCCTGGGAAATCCCATGGAGAGGAGGCTGGTGAGCTACAGTCCATGGGATCACAAAGAGTCAGACATGACTTAGCGACTAAACAAACAAAAAACCATATCTGTGTAACCACATCCCAGGCAAGATGTACATAGAAGACTCCAGCACCCTAGAAATGTCCTTCTCAGTCCATAATTCCTTCAAGGATAACCACTGTTTTTTGAATTCTGTCACCATTATTTGACTTTGTTCTTGAACTTCATAAAAATGGAATTAAGCAGAATATACGCTTCTGTATGGTATCTATCACTTAGCATGTCTGTGAGACTCATCCATTCATTAGTGTATCAATAATTCTTTTTTTAAATTGCTCTGTGGAGTCCATTGTATACTGTATGACTAATTTACCCTTTTAAATGTTGAAGAACATTTGGGATATTCTAGATTTGGTTGTTGTAAATAAAGCTGTTACGAACATTCTGTCAGCTTCAATTGGCACTCTCCATCTAGTAATACCTTCAAGGATTAAATCATGCGCTGCCGCACTGCTGATTTTCAACACCCCTTGAAAAGAGTTCAGAGTGGAGAGCAGAAATGAAGCGCTTGGTGTTTTGGGCAAAAGCTGGCAGGACAGGTTTCAGACAGTTACATATTTTCAGGAGTTGATTTTATAAGCCCAATTCTTGTATCTCCTCCTATCTAGACAAGCACTAAAATTGCTCATGGTGACAGCTGTTTCTTATGACTAGCAGAAAGCTTCACCAGACTAACAGAAACCTTCTGGAAAAATATGTGCTTGACTGCATGTAAATCACATATATACCGACCTCCCCCACTGCCTCTTTGGAGCAGTTCCTCAGAGTTATCTGAGGTGCTGTCTCCCAGGCTGCAGTCCTCATTTTGCCTCAAATAAAACTTAGCTTGCAACTTTCATGCTGTGCATTTTTTAAGTTAACGATTAAAAAAATTAGAATAAAAATAAAATACATATTTCATTTTAAAAGGGGTTTAAAGACACTCATTGAAAGAAATACTTGAAAAAAAGCCCAAAGATGTCCCCAGACATCCAAAATATCCATGACCATTTTAAATACAACCATTAAATTATAAAATTAACGAATCAGAATACTTTGGGACAGAATAATATTGTTTCTCTCCTTTTTACTCTTTCTCTAAGAGTATACATGTGAATATATGTATTTATATATATTCATACATACATATATATACATATATACATACATATATTTATGTATGTATGTATTTCTCTCCTTTTTACTCTTTCTCTTTATCAGTATACATGTGAATTATCTCTATCCTTTTATCCATATTTATCAGAAGCATTCAACTTTCAGTGTAAATAAGTATTTAATTTTAGAAAAGTTAGAAAAATTTTATTCATTTTATTCTTTTCAAAAACAACCAACTACATACATTCAATTACTACAGTGTACAGATTCTCTTATTTGATTATATTTTTTTAATAGTTTTCAAAATCTTAGGATTTAAACTAAGAACAAAACAAATCAATGGACTAGGAAAAAGAAATTAAAGTGGGCCCTGCAGTTTTAGCTTCATCTCTCTCTCATTTTTTTTTTACTTTCTGTACCTATGAAAGTGAAAAAGTTAAAGTGAAAGTCTCTCAGTCGTGTCCAACTCTTTGCGACCCCATGGACTACACAGCCCATGGGATTCTCCAGGCCAGAATACGGGAGTGGGTAGCCTTTCCCTTCTCCAGGGCATCTTCCCAACCCAGGGATCAAACCCAGGTCTCCCTCATTGCAGGTGTATTCTTTACCAGCTGAGCCACAAGGGAATACTGGAGTAGGTAGCCTATCCCTTCTCCAGGGGATCTTCCTGACCCAGGAATCAAAACAGAGTCTCCTGCATTGCAGGCGGATTCTTTACCAACTGAGCTATGATGGAAGCCCTGTATCTACAGAAAAATACAATAATAATTGACTTTTACAATAACTTTGAGACATTTCCAAATTCTACATAGTCTGTTAGAACAGAGTATTTATTATGGAAGTTCAAGTAAAATCCTTTTAAACCTACTGGTGCTAGTGTTCAATATTTTCAAGTTGCATTTCTTTGCTTCTTACTCAAATACTACGAAGAGGCCAATATTTACATAGTTTAAATGAATGAAAAAGATATGCCAGTGTTTCCCCAAATATGAATAAATTAAGATTTGTCATATATGAATAAATTAAGATTCCATAAGTGTTTTTAACTTTGTGAATCACTTAATCACACTTCACATTTTTTAGTAGTTTTTTTTCTGGTTATTAAAGACACATTACAAAAAGTATGAAAACTACATATTAGGATAAAGGAAGTGGGGCTTCCCTGGTAGCTCAGCTAGTAAAGAACGTGCCTGCAATGCAGGAGACCCCACTTTGATTTCTGGGTGGAGAAGATCCCCTGGAGAAGGGATAGGCTACCCACTCCAGTATTCTTGGGCTTCCCTGGTGGCTCAGACTGTAAAGAATCTGCCCACAATGTGGGAGACCTGGATTGGATCCCTGGGTTGGGAAGATTACCTGGAGGAGAGCATGGCAACCCACTCCAGTATTCTTGCCTGGAGAATCTCCATGGACAGAGGAGCCTGGCGGGCCACAGTCTGTGGGGTGGAAAAGAGTTGGACATGACTGAACGACAAAGCACTGCACAGGGGAAAGGAAAATTAAATGTCCCGTAATCAATATTGATTTTCCACTATAGACTGTAATAAAGATTTACTTTTTTAAGGTAATTAAGTACACGACTTAAAAAATTTAGTAATTTTTCCTTCTTAAAACACTCTAGGTTTAAGACTGCCCATGGAATTGGGAGGCAAAATCTGATGATTTTAACTAAATGTTGCAGCAGAACTTCTGAAAGGCAGTAAGTTATAAAATATAAAACAAAAGATAGCTGGAGTGAACTTTGAAGCACAAAAAATACATAATTTAAAATTGATTTCATACATGAAATCATGGAACAGAAACAACTAAAAAATTTTTGCTTGGGGTTCATAGGCACCAATGATCTTAATAGCAAACCTGCTTTACATGGGGATGTGTAAACATACAAATATGTTTGATTAAGATGCTAATTTTATCTTGAAAATTCTCCATTGTGTAAAACTTGTCAGAGTATTAATACATTATTTAGAATGTGTGACAGGGGGGATTGGCAAAAACTCATGAACCCTAAAGATGTGAGGAAAATGTTATTAAGCCTAAACTTCTCAAAGATATTAATTTCTTTGCCTAAATCGTTTCATTTGTAGCCATTAAATGAATATACAACATGGAGATATTTAATGAAACTCTCACAATTTTATAATTTTAGCACATTTTTTAACAAAACAAAATTAATTAAATACCAAAATGTTTTATTTCCATATTATTTCATAGTTTCTAAATTTTAATTGGAGTACTTTTGGGAGAATATCTGGAAGCAAACAGAACCCTCCAGTCCACCTCCCCCCAGTATAAAATGGATCAACTCATGATTACGACAGTAGAGTCACAGACTCAGTGTCTGATACACATTCCTGAGCTGTTTCACAGATACTGTAACTGCCACCAGAGTACATGACATAGGCTGTTCCATCTTGAGTAGTGGTAAATCTATAGCTAACACAATTCTAACACAATTCTAAGAACTGCCCTCAAGAGAATGGGATTAACATTACCACTCAGAATGATCTATATAACTTTCTGGGCATCAAAATAATTGCAGCTTGCTCTGTCCATATATGTAACTGGGCAACTAAAATTGTCAGCAAAGAAATGCTACAGACCCGTGTTGACATCTTCCACTCTGAGAATATACACTGTATGTCAGTGTGAAGACATTATAGAAGATGGACCTTCAACTCCTAATCCCATAGAAACAGAACGAGGTTTGACAATGGGAAATTTAAAGCAGCTTTCTTGCCTCTTTCCTGTTTGCCCACTTCTGTCCCCCTCTAACCTCGAAAGAACCTAATTAACCTCTTTTCCTTTACAAAAAGAAGAATGAAGTAGTTAAAAAATGACTAGCTCTCTATCTCCAACACCTCCCTTAGCAATTCTGTATGTAGATCATGCAGGCAAGATAACATATGAAGAGTCAGCCAGCCTGTACGTAGTGGAGAATGATGCAGAACCCAACCTCCTGCCTCAGTGAATGATTCATTGAGATTCTTCCCCACTTTTCTCCTTTAAAAACTGTCATGGCAGAGCAGAATCTTCAGGATTGGTCTCTGGGCATTAGTTTACCTTCCTCCCAGATTGCAAACTTTTCTGATTAGAGCACCTTTCCTTTCTACCGACACTCTCAAATAATTGGCTTTTGAGTGGTGAGTGGCAGAACCTGAGTTCAGTAACATATATAATCCAGTTTGAAATTTTCAACTTGTAAGTTTCCAATTTGGGAGTAGGCCTTATGACTGAATAAAGCAATTTGATTTAGTAAGAAAGCCTTAGTGAGTTCAGGGAAGTTGTAGGAGCCTCACACTGGTAGAATTATTTAGCTGAAAACTGGGACAAGTTGCCTGCCCTCTTATCTTCTGGGAGAGGAAAGGGGATGAAAGTGAAAATGTGAAAGTGAAAGTCACTTAGTCATGTCCAGCTCTTTGAGACCCCAGGGACTATACAGTCGATGGAATTCTCCAGGCCAGAATACTATAGTGCCTAGCCTTTCCCTTCTTCAGGGGATCTTCCCAACCCAGTGATCGAACCCAGGTCTCCTGCATTGTGGGCAGATTCTTTACCACCTGAGCCACAAGAGAAGCCCAAGAATACTGGGCTGGGTAGCCTATCCCTTCTCCAGGGGATCTTCCTGACCCAGGAATCAAACCAGGGTATCCTGCATTGCAGGTGGATTCTTTACCAACTGAGCTATCAGGGAAGCCTTAAGAAGAAACGGAAGCCCTAAGGAGAACATCTCACTGACTTAAGAACACTCAGTGAGATGCCAAGCTACCAAGAGATGGAGTCTGGTGGCAAGGAGCTGTGACATGAGTATGGAGGAGATCAGGTGCTACCCACACTCCAGATCTTTTTTCTTGATGGTTTTTGGCTCCTAGTCAGTATTTTTCACATTGCTGTGCTTTTTTGTTTGTTTGTTTTGTATTTTAATTTGTGCTAGCTCTTCTAGTGTCATTCAACACAAGTGTTGATTTTTGTGGATACCAGAGATAATCACTAAAGACCCATATAATTAAACTCAAAATCTACCAGATGGTTTACAGACAAGCAGTCAATTTTAAGGTAGAATTATAAAGTGAAAGAACTTTTAATAAGTGATATTAATATAGTGCTTTTCAGTTTACAATGGTCTTTCATGTTATCTCATTTGAATTTCAGCAGAGTTCTAAAAATCCTTCTCATATACAGAGGAATAAACTGAAGCTCAACAGAGGTAAATAAATTGCTGAAGGTATTAATTACAGTTAGTAGGAGCAACTTCCTCAGCTTGTAATGAACATATAGTAAATAGTTGCTAAAATCTTAATAAAAGTGGGGAAATATTTCTGATATTTCTGACAAGATTTCTGATTCCAAATCTTTACTATTACATTTGGTTTCATTTTTAGAAAAATATTTACACTTCTTTTATTTCTAAGACTGAACTTTACTGTTGGTGCACCAATAAAACTTTCTAATTCTTGTGATAAGATAGTTTCTAAAATTTTATGCTCAGATGCAACCTTAATATTATCATCTGAAGATTACAGCTTATTTTGGATTTCAGATCAGAGTCTTTAAGGTCTGTAGAGGGCACACCTACCCAGTGTTCAGTAAGGACGAGCTCTCAGCAATTCAGATTAGCTGAATTGTCCAGAGACAGAACTATGCCCAGAGCTGGACCAATCAGACACTCTTCTCCGGGACCCTTGAATATTTGAAATGAGAGATACAGACACCAGAAAACTTTGGCGGCTGAGGCCTGTTGATGGCAGTGGTCTAGGGAGCAGATTCCTGAGGATCTCAGAGCTGCCTTAGTTTCTGATGTGGTCATTCTTTCTTGGTTTTTGTGAGATATCCCAGTACCCAAACATGCTTTCTGGCCAAATTGCTATAATTAATTTTTGTTGATTGAAACCCAAAGAACCTGAATCAACAGAATATGGTAGAAAGTGCATTGAGTATGTAGGGTATCTGGGCTGAAGTATAGAATATCATTTCATATATGAAAGATGTTAAGAGTTGGGAAAGACTAACAAAACGGCCAGGCTTCAGCAATACGTGAATGGTGAACTTCCAGATGTTCAAGGTGGTTTTAGAAAAGGCAGAGGAATCACAGATCAAATTGCCAACATCCACTGGGTCATAGAAAAAGCAAGAGAGTTCCAGAAAAACATCTATTTCTGCTTTATTGACTATGCCAAAGCCTTTGACTGTGTGGATCACAATCAACTGTGGAAAATTCTGAAAGAGATGGGAATACCAGACCACCTGACCTGCCTCTTGAGAAACCTGTATGCAGGTCAGGAAGCAATAGTTAGAACTGGACATGGAACAACAGACTGGTTCCAAATAGGAAAAGGAGTACGTCAAGGCTGTATATTGTCACCCTGCTTATTTAACTTATATGCAGAGTACATCATGAGAAACACTGGACTGAAGAAGCACAAGCTGGAATCAAGATTGCCAGGAGAAATATCAATAACCTCAGATATGCAGATGACACCACCCTTATGGCAGAAAGTGAAGAGGAACTAAAAAGCCTCTTGATGAAAGTGAAAGTGGAGAGTCAAAAAGTTGGCTTAAAGCTCAACATACAGAAAACGAAGATCATGGCGTCTGGTCCCATCACTTCATGGCAAATAGATGGGGAAACAGTGGAAACAGTGTCACACTTTATTTTTGGGGGCTCCAAAAAAAGCTGCACATGGTGATTGCAGCCATGAAATTAAAAGATGCTTATTCCTTGGAAGGAAAGTTATGACCAACCTAGATAGCATGTTCAAAAGCAGAGACATTACTTTGCCAACAAAGGTCTGTCTAGTCAAGGCTATGGTTTTTCCAGTAGTCATGTATGGATGTGAGAGTTGGACTGTGAAGACAGCTGAGCGCCCAAAAATTGATGCTTTTGAACTGTGGTGTTGGAGAAGACTCTTGAGAGTCCCTTGGACTTCAAGGAGATCCAACCAGTCCATTCTAAAGGAGATCAGTCCTGGGGGTTCTTTGGAAGGAACGATGCTAAAGCTGAAACTCCAGTACTTTGGCCACCTCATTCGAAGAGCTGATTCATTGGAAAAGACTCTGATGCTGGGAGGGATTGGGGACAGGAGGAGAAGGGGACGACAGAGGATGAGATGGCTGGATGGCATCACCGACTCGATGGATGTGAGTTTGAGTGAACTCCGGGAGTTGGTGATGGACAGGGAGGCCTGGCGTGCTGCAGTTCATGGGGTCGCAAAGAGTCGGACACGACTGATCGACTGAACTGAACTGAACAATAGGCAACCAGGGAGACTCTTCCCTGCCCTCTCTGACACCAGGTTGTCATTGACACATCAAAGTCAGAAACGGGAAGTTGCTCTGCCCTGATGCAAGACCACTGCATTTTCTCTACCAGTAAAGTACCAGGTGCCACACACTTTCTGTTCACGGCCATTGTTTACTGTTTTACTCACCACAGCCACCAACACTGTATGAATGGGAACCACCTGAACCATTGAACCTGCTTCTAGACCATAGCTGATTCCTGTTAGACTTGAGTTCTCACTCATCAAATCTAAATCCATCATGCCTCACATCCCTGTTCATCTCCAGTTGACAAGGCAATATAAAAAGTTAAGATGTTATTTTCTCTGAACTCACACACTAATCTTGCCAATAAAAATGGATGTGTTATCACATTATCACCAACAGAGCTGCTCTGAGAAGCTGTTGGACTCAGTTCTTTTTCACTCATAGCTTTCTCAGCAACAGGATTACATGGAAACTGATATGTTGCATCACACACAAAATGTATACTTCCTCTTGCTCTTTACAAAGTGAAAGTGAAGTCGCTCAGTTGTGTCTGACTCTTTGCGACCCCATGGACTGTAGCCTACCAGACTTCTCCATCCATGGAATTTTCTAGGCAAGAGTACTGGAGTGGGTTGCCATTTCCTTCTCCAGGGGATCTACCTAACCCAGGGATTGAACCTGGGTCTCCCTCATTGCAGGTAGATGCTTTACCGTCTGAGCTACCAGGGAATCACTCGCTCTTTACAATTTAGTGTTATCTTTTTCTTCTCCTGTTGAGTAGTGGCCTTGCCTGGTTTCTATGTTTATTATCTTTTAGGAGAGATGGTAAGCTGATAAAAGCCAAAGGGCATAAACAGAAGAATAAATGGACTGAAATGGAAACAGTGAGGAGAATCAAAACCTATGGAAAACAGTTCATTTTAGCAATGCTTCTAGTCAGTAGTAAGATTACATATGCACCCTGGCAAACAGCAGGATTTGTTTCTGGTATATGGATTGACTTCATACAAGTGAGTGGTATTCCTACAAGTGAAAATATTACTTTAGGGATACAAAAAATTAGATTTAATCATGAAATGTAAAAAAGTATATGGACAAGTGATCTTAAATCACTTAAAGTATTACTTAGAACTGCTGCTGCTGCTGCTAAGTCACTTCAGTCGTGTCCGACTCTGTGCGACCCCATAGACAGCAGCCCACCAGGCTCCCCTGTCCCTGGGATTCTCCAGGCAAGAACACTGGAGTGGGTTGCCATTTCCTTCTCCAATGCATGAAAGTGAAAAGTGAAAGTGAAGTGGCTCAGTCATGTCCGACTCTTAGCGACCCCATGGACTGCAGCCCACCAGGCTCCTCCGTCCATGGGATTTTCCCGGCAAGAGTGCTAGAACTGCTAGAGCCATTCAAATACAGCATATTCAATTCACAAATTTCATTATGTAGCCACCCTCCCACATATGTATAATTAATTAGAAGTAAATGAGGATTATATGAACTACTTATATGTGTGCATGCTCAGTCAATCTGTTATGTCCAATTCTTTGTGACCCCTATGGACTGTAACCTGGCAAGCACCTCTGTCTGTGGGATTATCCAGGCAAGAATACTGGAGTGGGTTGCCATTTCCTCCTCCAGGGAACTACTGATATAAGTACTACTAATATAAACACAATTTGTGGCATCAAAAGTGATTTTACAAAATAATTTATTAAGAAACTAGTAGAGATTATATATTTCATTATTACCTTTGATACAAAGTTTTTAAAACATGCTTTAAAATTAATGCAGTATAGAATGACCATCTGTAAAATTCTTTATATTAATGATATATTAATGTGCTGTCAGTTCACTGAAGACCTATTTGCTATTCACTGTTCCCTGTCTTAAATACTTGTGTATGCAGTATCTAGCACTGTGCTTTATACAGGGTAGGCATCAATGAACTTCTGTTGCATAATAAATTAGCAAATACAGTAATCCAGTCAAAATGTTTGCAAATCCCAATTTGTATTTGTACAAATAGCACAAATGGCTGGAAAGGAGAAATCATTAAAAAAATTGCAGAAAAAAGGTTCATATTTGTTTCTGCCTTTTCTTATTTTTCTGGGCTCCAAAATCACTGCAGATAGTGACTGCAGCCATGAAATTAAAAGACGCTTACTCCTTGGAAGGAAAGTTATGACCAACCTAGATAGCATGTTCAAAAGCAAAGACATTACTTTGCCAACAAAGGTTCATCTAGTCAAGGCTATGGTTTTTCCTGTGGTCATGTATGGATGTGAGAGTTGGACTGTGAAGAAGGCTGAGTGCCGAAGAATTGATGCTTTTGAACTGTGGTGTTGGAGAAGACTCTTGAGAATCCCTTGGACTGCAAGGAGATCCAACCAGTCCGTTCTGAAGGAGATCAGCTCTGGGATTTCTTTGGAAGGAATGATGCTAAAGCTGAAACTCCAGTACTTTGGCCACCTCATGCGAAGAGTTGACTCAATGGAAAAGACTCTAATGCTGGGAGGGATTGGGGACAGGAGGAGAAGGGGACGACAGAGGATGAGATGGCTGGATGGCATCACTGACTCGATGGACGTGAGTCTGAGTGAACTCCGGGAGTTGGTGATGGACAGGGAGGCCTGGCGTGCTGCGATTCATGGGGTCGCAAAGAGTTGGACACGACTGAACGACTGATCTGATCTGATCTGATTCAAAGAACAATTACTTTTATAAAATGTGGCATTTGGGAGCCTGATTTTTCTATGAAACATTGTCTGGGTCTACTTTACATGCAATTCTTTTCACTGGTAACATTCAAAATATAAACTGCTAAGTGGATTTTTTAAATTTCAACAAACCATTTTCACAAGAGGAAGACGGATAAATATGTCCTGTAATAGATGAGAAGGATCTTGTGTTCCCTTTGTTTCATAGTCTTTTCTTACCCATACTACGAAATTATTGTCTTTTTATCATTCAGCTGTATTTTAGGCACTTGCTTTAACTATTAATTTATTTCCTTTGCAGGCCCACCAGTGATAATTTGCTCTTTTAAGAGTTTTAAAATATACCCATGGTACCCATTTTCTGCTTGACAGGACAGAACCCTTGCATCTGGGTAAGACTTCTGACTGCCATTCTTCTCTTTTATCTTCTAGTAAAAGCAATGACCGAATCTACTATTGCCCTCCTGGCTGTCACTTCACCCAGTTGTTGAATTTAACTCTAGGCCATTTAAACTAGCTTGCTTCATAGTAGATCCTGCAGGAAAATATTTAACTGAGTAATCTTCAGAATAGGAGACAGTAGTGCTAGGAAAATACATCTCTGGGAATTCCTTGGTGGTACAGTTGTTAAACTCAGCACAGGGCCTGGGTTTGATGCAATGTGGCAAAAAAAAAAAAAAAACAGAGGAAAAGTCTTTTGTTAGACAGCTATGGGTAATAACACTTTTCCTATGTGACACAAGATTTTTTTCCATTTCATAAAAGTGAGTAATATGAACCCCAAGTGAACATAGTCACAATGCATATTACTGGAGAGGTCAATGAATCTTCTCTATTTTAAAGATCTTTCACAGTATAAAATCAACTGGAAAATATGTGAGCAATATTTAAGTTGGGAGAATAAGAGAAAATAAATTAATGTTACCTCAATAATGACTTCCCTGGTGGCTCAGACAGTAAAGCGTCTGCCTACAATGCGGAAGACTGGGGTTCAATCCCTGGGTCTGGAAGATCTCCTGGAGAAGGAAATGGCAACCCACTCCAGTATTCTTGCCTGGAAAAATCCCATGGATGGAGGAGTGTGGGAGGCTACAGTCCATGGGGTCCCAAAGAGTCAGACACAACTAAGCGACTTCAGTTCACCTTTAATAATATATGTTCCATAATCTCTTTGAAATGTAATATGTAATAGGTGTTGTTATTGTTGTTGTTTAGTTGCTAACTCATGTCTGACTCTTTGTGATTTCATGGTCTATGGACTATGTGACTACCAGGCTCCTGTGTCTATGAGATTTCCCAGGCAAGAATACTGGAGTGGGTTGCCATTTCCTTCTCCAGGGGATCTTCTCGACCCAGGGATCAAACCCGCATCACCTCCATTGCAGGCAGATTCTTTACCACTGAGCCACCAGGGAAGCGGCAGTCTAAAATACAAGAGTTAATGAGAAACATTTTATCAAAGGAGGTCCATAGAATAGGGAACATGTAAATAAACTAATAATTAGAATGCTATCAGTGTTTTTCGATAAAGAGGAAAATAAAGGCTATTGCAGCATATAGGAGAGGCACCTACCTGAAGCTGTGCTGGTAAGTGTGAGGCAAGAAAAAGATATTGTTCTCTGAAAAGTTTCGCCTATATACATATCCTACTTTTATCTGCTGGCTGAGGTCAAGTATCTGGTTAATCTGAAGTTCCTGTTGAACTTGAGAGTCAGCAATGAGTTACCTGTAGGGAGGACCTTTTAAGGGAATTGTGTACATACCATCCAGAGCTCAACTACACACAGAAGATCTATCAATGCCAATTTAATCCACTTAGATACTCTCATTTCAGTAATGTCAAAGAAGTATGAATATGAATATCTGAAAGACTGTATTGTTGTATAATGCACTCATAAAAGCTCATGACTTAAAATGTAAAATGAATGTATGTGGTTTTTGAGAAATCAAAGAATATGTATTTCAAGTTAAAATTTTCACAACCTTCTGGAACTCACCTTGCATACAAATTACATAAATATTAGTTACACATATTGCATTTGCTTTGTGTCAAATTACCAGCAAAAACTCAATTCTTATGATAAATTATAATCTCTTTACATGAAAGAGTATAAGTTAAAACCAATCAATATATACTTAAACACTAGGTATTCTGTCATTTTCTATTTTGATAGCAGCTGTTAACATAACAAAAAGAATTATGTCCTGATATGTTATACCGACTTAAACCTAGCGTTAGATACCTTCTATTGGTAGGGCAATGGCACCCCACACCAGTACTCTTGCCTGGAAAATCCCATGGACGGAGGAGCCTGGTGGGCTGCAGTCCATGGGGTCGCTAAGAGTCGAATACGACTGAGCCACTTCACTTTCACTTTTCACTTTCATGCATTGGAGAAGGAAATGGCAACCCACTCCAGTGTTCTTGCCTGGAGAATCCCAGGGACGGGGGAGCCTGGTGGGCTGCTGTCTATGGGGTGGCACAGGGTCGGACATGACTGAAGTGACTTAGCAGCAGTAGCAGCAGCATGTCATACCGACTTAAACCTAGCATTAGATACCTTCTATTGGTGGGGTACCTTCAAACACGAAAGATAAACTTTTTTCAGAATAATAATGAAAAACTCAGTTGTGTACTTAATGCAAGATTTCCTCAAAGATCAAGTATTGAGCTATGGAAAATACTGTGTAAGATAGTAAATTAAAACCTAAGGAAATGTATAATCAGAAAACAAAGATGAGAAGCAGGAGGGAATGGTATCATTTCAATATGGAAGTGCCAAAAGGATTTGGAATCAAAAAAGGATCATTGAAGTATTGAGAAAAGAGAAAAATGTGTAACATTTAAGACAATAGTATTAATATGCATATGAAGGATGAGCAGGAATAGAAGTTAGATTTTAAGAAGTTAAAAATATTTATATAGAAAATTATTATAGCCAACATAGACTAGAATCTTTGGCAAGGAGTGTGGCACAGATCATAGTAGCCACAAAACATTCATCTCCCTCCTAATTCTACCTAAAAGATTGTACTTCCAGGCTGCATTTGCAGGTCAGTAAATTCACAGGACCAAGTTCTGGCCAATGAGATATAACAGTGTTGTGAGGGATTTCCTGGATAAACCATGAAGGCTGACTGAAGAAAGCTGGTTGGGCTTTCTTTTGTCATTTTTCCTTTTTCTCCAACTACAGGTCTGGGTGCCAGTGCAATGACTAAAGTTATAGTAGCTATCCTAGGCCAACATGGTGACCTTGAAGATAAAACCTTAAACTGAGAAAGGCAGAACAGAACAGACTCGAACCAGGATTCCTGAAGACACTATGGATCTTCCACACTGGACCTAGATTTCAAGCTCAGCTTCTTTTACATAAAAAAATAAACTCCTCCATGCTTAGGGAAATCTTTTTTTTTTTTTTTTAATTTCTGTTTCATGCAGCTGAACTTAACCCTTTTGACAGAGACTGATTATGTATCTCCAGGGCTCTTGAATTTCCTTTTATTTTTACTTTAGAAAAAAAAAATTTTTTTGGTTATGCCATGTGACATATAGGATCTTAATTCCCTGACCAGAGACTGGGAAATCCCCAGAGATCTTGAATTTCTATAGTGTCTACCACTAGTAGGCTTCTACAGGGAAAAAGAAAAGGAAAATATAATTTGATGCAATTAATCCTTTAAATATATCATATCAGTAAACTGTTCCACTTTTAAGTCAAGCAGATGAAGCATATCATGAATACCAATCTACTTGTTTTTTTTCCCCCCTGTTAGTGAATGTACACATGGTCTTGAAGAAAGTTCCTATATCTACAGACTGACCAGCAGTATTTTGAAGCAAACAAGCTAGGTTGCACTGTGGCTATGCATAAATGACAAAATTCCCATGTCTTAAAATAAAATTTATTGCTCTCTGTACATGGCAAAAACAGGTTCATGATGGGCCCTTTTCCATGTAGTCACTCTACACTATATGAAAAGTTTGGTTTTTTGCAAGAAGCAAAGAATGAGTTGGATAGTTGGGCACCAGTATTTACTGCTGATGATACACATCTCCCTTCATATTTAATTGGTCAGAACTAGTTATATGACCATGATTAATTTCAAAGGAGGGAAGTATAGACTTCCTCAAATCCAGAAACAGAAGAGAACCAAATATTGCGAAACATGAATGGTATTTAATAGGCTACTAAAATGTAAAAGAATCTATGTGAAAACTTTTAATGCACAACAATAATGTTTTTACCTTTTGGTCACAAAATTTCACTATAATTAATTCAATTTCTTTAGAAAGATTTTCCACCAGAAAGAAAAAATAAGAGTTTCAGATGATAATGTCTATAAGACTAATCTCTCTTTGGCAGGTGTGAGGCAATTTGACTGTGATACAAGTCTCTTTGCTTGAGAAGATGAGACTAAATCTTAAAGATTAGCAAACACCCACATGTTCATTCATCCATTTATTTAGCAGACACAGATGGAGCATCTGTTAAGCACATTTCAGATAAAACCTTCTAAAATGAGGGCATAGTGAGAAAAGTTTAAGGGAAATGGGCATGATTCTAAATATTTTTAGAATTCTCTCTCAAAATATAATTTTTTAAGGAACATAGCAACTACATTATGGCCTCCAAATACTTTTAAGTTTTCAGATAGCTCTTGGAAATTTATTATATCATCATGATTAAAATACTTCTGTGACATTTATTCCAACTGGGGAATTTTAAAAAAGAATACATCTGAGTAAACAAATAAGATTTTTCCACGGATAAACTCTGAAGAAGACTTTCCTGACCAGCTGACACTAGCTAGCTGCATAAACATTTTGAAATAATATAATTATGTGGCTATTTTTCACCAGATTCAAGCATTTTAATTCAAATCATCAATCTAATTTATTTCCTTAAAATGGTATATATTGAGCTGCTCTAAATATTACTGAACCAGAATCTCTTATAAAATTTCATAGCAATATAAGGCAACATTTTTAAATAACTTGAGAAAAAAATTTATGATGGGAAGTATCTCAATAAGGAAGTTGCCAATTATGCGTTTATGTTCTCAATGTGTTGGTGCAACATTTTTGGATTTATTTTAAAAAGCATTTTCCCAAATTCTGGTTATTTATTTAGGATAGATGGCCCAAAATAAAAATATTAGTTCAAAATGTATAAACACAAATTTAAAAGAGTAAATTCAACATAGTTTCAAGCTGCTTCCAGAAACATACTAATTTACACTCCAATATACCACCAGTATATTAATAGCTCTTCATTTTAGTTTTAAAATCTTATAAAAATTATTCTATTTCTTTGTTATTTTCCCACTGCTTTTATGCTGAAAAACTCTCTCTTCAGAAACCACAATATTTATTTATATTATATTCTAGTGATTATAATTTTGTTTTACTCTATTACTTTTCATCTATTAATAATTTACTATTTACTTTATCCATTCCTTCTTTCCTGCACAGCTTTAAATCTAGAATAGACCTTTCTCACAGTAGATATGATATAAATGTTTCTATTATAAATGATCAATACATTTTTTTTTACCTTTAAACATGAATGTGGTATGGCTTAACAGGATCTTCCAAATCAATTTTGTTTTAGACAACTGATTATTTTTTATTATAAAGCACAGTTACATTTTTTTATCGTGTTCAAACCATTTGATTAAGAATGTCATTAACTCTTCATCCTACTAATTAAAACTGTTAACAGTCCAGTTTGTCAAGTAATATTATCAGTAGACTGTCAACAGAAAAACATTTTTATTTCAAAACTGAATGTGAGAAAACAACTTTAGCATAGCATTCCTACAATGACTTGTTCAATAGCTATTATTTCTAGTTCCTGGAAAGTAGTTGCTTTTTAGAAAGCATACAGTTTGATATCAATACAGATACCAAAGGTCAGGTAAGTTTCATAAGACCCTATAAATAAACAGTTTCAATGAATGCTAGTGCTACCAAAAAAAATGCTTTTATGCAAAGGCCCATTTTATACTGTGCTTCCCTTCTCTTTCAATGAAATGTTGGTCCCAGACCCAGTTCTTGGATGTCTTTTCTCTCTATGTGTATTCATCCCTTGGTGATTCATTTTGTGTCTTTTTTTTTTCACCCTGCATGTATATGTCCTGATGACTTAAGTTTTTATCTCCAGATTTTTTCCTCAGGATTTCATACTTATACACAATTATTCACTCAATATCTCTCCGTGGATGTCTGATATACATCTCAAATTTAACATGTCCAAGTTCAAATTCCTATTTTTCTTTCTCCCCAAACTTGCTTGTCTTGTTGTCTTCTGTGTCTTAGTTAGTGGCAACTCTGTCCTTCTAGCTGCTCTAGATAAAACCCTAAGGCTCTCCTCAGCTCCTTGTGCTTTGTACTTACTACATCAGCAAATTCTATCGGTTCTAACTTTAAGATATATTCAGAAATGAACCCTCACTACATCCTCCATAACCTCTCCAGTCCACACCTCCATTATCTCCTGACCAGGTCAATGTTATAGTCTCATTGCTTTCCTTGCTTCAGCCCTTGTCACACTCATCAATCCAGGAGAGTGAGCCTGCTGCAACGTAAGTCCATCATCCCCCAATGATGCCCCTCCATCATTGCAACCTCCAATGACTCTCTACCTTAAGCAAAAGCTGAAGCCAGAACAATGTCAAAAAACCTGTCTATGTAGCCTAGTCTCTGACAACTCTCCCCACTCTCACCTACTTGGCACAAGCTACATGGGCCCCTTTGCTATTTTCTGGGCAGAGACAGGGAATACACCGCTTGCTTGCCCTGCCTTTAAGAATCCTTTCCCATACGTCTGCATAACTTAATTTCCATTGCCTCCTTCCAGTTTTGTTCAAATGGCATCCTCTAGGTGAGGCATTCCCTGACTCTGCTAAACTTAGGCTACTCCCCATCTTCCTTCTTTTTTTCTTTATACCATTTTTATCACCACTAAAATACTACACAATGAAGTTATTTATTTTGCTTTATATATGCCTTTTTTGCACACACATGTAAGACAGATGTGGACAGGAATTTTCATTTATTTGATTCAACGATGGATTCCACACATCTATCTATAAATGACATGTGTGTGTGCTTGTGCCAAGTTGCTTCAGTCACGTCTGACTCTTTGTGATCCTTTGGACTGTAGCCCACCAGGCTTGTCTGTTCAGGGGATTCTCCAGGCAAGAATATTGGAGTGGTTGGCCATGTACTCTCTTCAAGGCGACCTTCCCCACCCAGGGATGGAACCCATGTCTCTTATGTCTCCTGCATTGGCAGGCAGGTTCTTTACCACTAGTGTCGCCTGGGAAATTCATAAATGGTATACTAATTCTTAATCCAAATATTTGTATTAGGCTATTTAAACTGTTTAAAAATTATAAAACAATTTACTTTTTCTCTATGAGCTTTCATTTTTATAAACAGTCAACCAAGTCCTTTGTAAATTAATAGGTAGTCAGCTGGTTTCCATTTTATTACAAGTAAAATAAAAACTAAGAAACTGGCTACCAACAACAGATAAGTGTAAACATTTTTTAAAAGCTGTGTTAATAAAAGAATTTTGGTAGTATTTGTAGTGATCAAAGAAAAGTACACCTAAAATATACCATGGTATATTAATGATATTGATGACATAAGAACTTGGGGCATTTCCTCCTTTATATCTGAGACTAGAAAATAAATTGTTTTGATTTTCTTAGTACATTACTTGGCTTGGCTAGCACTGTTAAATGGCAATGTTTACTTGTGATATTTATTAATTTTGATGAATGAAAAATTTATAAGGTTAAAGAGGACCATTCTGTCACAGAAAACTTAATGTCAGTACTTACTTTGGGGCATATTAAGTATATTCCATGTCTTGTTTCTTACAGCAAATCTTTTTACAATTTCAGATCAAGGGGCATAGTTCTCTTCTAAGAGACTGACCAGTTACCTTAGTAGGTAAAACAATGCAGAGTAAGCAAATATCTTGTCTGAGAAATAGCTGTTAAATCAAGCTTTCAAATATCCAAAGTTCATTTTTAAAAATATAATTTGAATTTCCCTGAGTTATTAGTAAGCAACATTACTTATATGAATAACTTCAACAGGCAAATAATTATAACTCAGAAGAATGAATAAAAATATTTATTTATATAAATCAAAAGCACTTTTAAAAAAGGTAAATGGAAATAGTCTTCAAGAAAAAAAGAAGGTGATAAGCTATCATATCTTAGTATTAATACCAGCCAGCCTAGCACATGATAGGTAGTGATTTCATATTTTTAAATTAAAAATGAATTCATCTTCCTTATTAGATTAATTTTTTTCTAGTAAAAACTAAAGGAGTAGGAAATGGTTACCCACTCCAGTATTCTTGCCTCAAGAATTCCATGGACAGAGAAGTCTAGCAGGCTACAGTCCATGGGGCTGCAAAGAGTCGGACATGACTGAGTGACTAACACCTTCACTTTCTTCAGCGAAAATGGAAGTATTACCCAAGAAATGAACCGTGCTGCAATAACATACTACCTTAATCTTACTACTAGTTATTAGTAAACTACTGATTTAGCTTTATGACATGAGCCAATTTATTCCTACCCATTCTCTCTGTGTCTATAGGAAAAGCATCAGTATGAGTTAAAACCTCCAAAGGCTAAGCGACTTACCCAAGGCCTCAAGAGATTTCATATATCTGGGCCTCATTTTCTATATTTTAAAATGACAGTCTAGGACGAGAAGACGTAAGATGAATTTCAGGCTTCACCATTCCACAATTCTAACAGTGGACAATTATCCCATCTGATAAAGATCTGTATTCATCTTTCTTGGAGTTCTTTTTGCACTGTATTGTAATTTGGATTCTTTCACTTATATTATTTTTAGCTCATCTTGTTTTAATTTACTTTGTCTGAATTCTCCTTGCGACTGTGAGCACCTGGAAGTTAAGCACCATACCTGATGTGTTTATGTCCCCAGTGCTTGACACCTTACCTAGTACATGAGAGGTGTTAGTCAATGATCCACACTTGTAGAAAAGTGTGTTGGTTATGCTCTTACATTCTTTATGCCTTTTTTTTTTTCTGATCTTAAGTATACAAAATTCCATTAGAAAATTCTATTTTACTAGACATTTTAAGGAAGATGTCATCACTGCCCTAACACTCAGAGTAATAAAAGGAGTATGCTAAATGCAAGGCTCTTGATATTTTAAGTCTCTGGATTGGCTAAAGATCATTACTAATTCTAAAAACCCAAGTATCCCATTAAGGAGAATGTAAGGAATATTCACCAATAATAATAACAACATAATATAATACAGTGATAACATAGTGGAAAATTTAAGTACTAGGCACACAAATATGTTGTCTTTAATTCTAGTAAATATACAAAACAATTAATTTAACACATAATAATGATGCATATAATTTTTTTCATGAATGATACTTATACACAAGTATAAACAGTTCATATGACTATAATAATTTTTTCTTCTTTAAAAATTTTTTTCCAGTGCATAAAATCAGTATCAGTGTTGATCATTTCTCTGATATTAAACATTTGGCTATGATGCATATTTCTGCATATTCCTCTCATTTAGAGAGCATAATCTTTGGTTTTACTTTAGAATAAACAGAGTTCCTTTTTCTCCAAGAGTCCCACTCTGTCTTGCTTACACCCATTCAGCTATGCATCCAGTCTATATTCATCAACTTTTTTCATCCATCTATTCTACCACTCATCATTCATACACTGATCTATCCATTCATTCATTCATTCATCAGCTAATCGTACAGCACTTAATCTGTGCAGGGCTTACAATTGTGAGGGGGACAGACATTTAATCCAATTGTAACATACCAGATAAGTATAATAAACAGTTTGCAAAAAAAGTATATGCATCAGAAAGTTGATTTGGAATAGACAGCAAAAATTTCCAGGAAGAGGTACTAATAAGAGTTTTGGGATGGTGTGGGAAGATAGATTGGAAGAGAAGAAATGAGATGTGCAGGAGTTTAAAAGAATATGAAGACTGCATAAAGCAAACTTGCTTCTGCAAGAGGCTGTAAGTATGTATTTGGTGCTGAGGTGCTGGGGGTGGGGGCAAGAAACAGGAGGTAACAGGAATTGAGGCTGGAAAAATGGGCACCATCAGATCACGAGGGGTTCTATAGGCCATATTAAGTACTACTGAGTTAAGGTATCTTCACAGGGCTGGTAAGAGTGAATGAGCTCAAAAAGACTAATATTTTCATGTGGTCACTATATCCACTAAGAAATTAAAAATTGTTTTCGGTTTTTACTTTCAAACAAAACTGAATCAACATTTCTATCTGACAACTGAACAGATATGTGATCTCTTTATTAATTGAAAAAGTTATTTAAAATGATGTGATCTCTTAATTGAAAAAGTTATTTAAAACAGAAGAGCTATAAAAAAAATTATCCTCAAATAGTTCACATATTAAATGAAGGGATTTAACCAGTAAAAATAAATCACCTAAACACAAAGCCAGTAAGACTGATTAACAATGGTTATTTGTCTGGAGGTGGATTATAGAGGACTTTTGTATTCTTGTTTATACATCCCGTGGCTTCCTTGATGGCCCAGTGGTAAAGAATCCATCTGCCAACACAGCAGATGTGAGTTTGATTCCTGGGTCAGGAAGATCCCGTGGAGAAGGAAATGGCAACCCACTCCAGTATTCTTGCCTGGGAAATCTTATAGACAGAGGAGCCTGGTGGGCTACAGTCCACATGGTTGCAAACGGTTGGACACAACTTAGTGCCTAAACAACAACAACAGTATTCATAACTTTATGTCAATAATAGTACATTGATTTATTTAATCAGAAAAAGCAAAATTGTTTTCAATTTGAGGAAAAGTTTGAAAAAATATTAATGACTTATAAAAATAAAATATTAAATTTTTAAAAGTTGAAACTTCAGCTTAATTAAATTTTAGAGAATTTAAATTTTCTTTATTGGACAAAAACATGTAGCCTTCCTTCATCAATTTCAGCAGCACTGCAAACACAAGGTCTCCTCTTATAGCTAAGCTATGATGCACTTAAACAGTTTTAATTAAAATTCACCTTAGCAAGCATTCAATATTATTTGCTATAGAAATAAGAACTCAGAAATCTAAAGACACAAAATAAATCCTTTGCTTAATTAAAATGGTAGTAAATATTCACAAATAATATGAACCGGTGCAGACAAACTAATTTAGATATAACTCTCATTAATTGGATCAATCAAAACTACTGTTAAGATTTCTTTCAGATGAAGACACTGTTTTTACAACATCTTTTCTAAAATAAATGTATAACAGACTGGAGAACAGATCAAATTTTAACATTATAATTTTTATGCCAAAAATATTTTTAATGTCATTTATAGAGTCTTTTTTTTTTTCTCACAATATTGTTTTGTTTTTTTTTTTAATTTTTTTTAATTAATTTTATTTTATTTTTAAACTTTACATAATTGTATTAGTTTTGCCAAATATCAAAATGAATCCACCACAGGTATACATGTGTTCCCCATCCTGAACCCTCCTCCCTCCTCCCTCCCCATACCATCCCTCTGGGTCGTCCCAGTGCACCAGCCCCAAGCAAATCGAAGTTAGGTAGATGCAATTTTAAATTTAAATCATTTAGTGTTTTTTCAGCTAAGGACTGAATAAAAACACAAAGAATGGCCTATCTTGGGTAATTTAACATAGTGATGTCTAGCACTGTGCCTGGCACATAAAAGGCAACCAGACAAAATGGTAGGTGGCTGGTAAATCCCTTCCCTGAAGCCTGATTAGGTTCCCGTTCCCGTCCCATGCTTCACAAGGATTTCCAGGCTGCTGCTATGACTACTAGCATAGGTATTATAGTTAATGGCTCTGGGGTGAAATACACTGGCGGGTTAAGACAGGTCATAGTTTAGTAGCACTGGCAGAAAGCATTCAGAGACTGAGAGGCCATCTGGTGTTCTCTAGCATTGTCCCAAAGTAGAGAAAATAAAAGATTTACAACAGTTTCTCTTTCCCATTTTAATTTCTTTTTTTTTTCTTCTAAAAGTAATCTCATTTTTATTTTTCAATTGGCCACTACATTGTTTTTTATTTTATTTTATTTTTAAACTTTACAATATTGTATTAGTTTTGCAACACAGGTGACATTTAAACCACTCTTCTAGTATACACATCTTTTGGAAGACATTCAATTCATCACGACTATAAATCACTTACTCATCACACCACCTCCCAGTGTTTCTCTCCCCCCACCTCTCTTTTTTGGTGTCAGTGCTATTAACCTATATCTTATCTGTACCACATTTTATGAACTGTTAGAAATTTTTAAAAATTATCAATGTCTCAAAATCATTCTAAGGAATTTTTTAAAATGATGAGTGAGTGAGTGAAAGTCACCAAGTCGTGTCCAACTCTTTGTGACCCCATGGACTATACAGTCCATGAAATTCTCCAGGCCAGAATACTGGAATAGGCAGCCATTCCCCTCTCCAGGGGAATCTTCCTAATCCAGGGATCAAACCCAGGTCTCCCACATTACAGGGAGATTCTTTATCAGCTGAGCCACAAGAGAAGCCCTTAAAATGATGAATGTTCATTAAATAAAACTCTTTTTATCTATAAGCACAATATGATATATTCACTCACTTAATCTGGAAAATAACAGGCAATTTGAAGATGATAGTTGAAAACTACAAAAAGAAGAAAACACATACTGGAATTTAATTCCACTTCTCCTATAAGCTGAATTTGTTATTAAGTTGATAAAATTCAAAGATGTATTTTGTATGGTAGGGAAATCAGTGCCAACAGTCAAAAAATGTTTTAACAGTAAAGGGTAGGAAATGACATTGTTGAAGTACCTACTCTGTGCTAGAGAAACAAACCTTGTTGTTTCTGTTTTATATATAGTAGTGTGTATATATTATTTCCAATCTCCTCTTGCTGCTAAGTCCCTGCAGTCGTGTCTGACTCTGCGTGACCCTATAGACAGCAGCCCACCAGGCTCCCCGGTCCCTGGGATTCTTCAGGCAAGAACACTGGAGTGGGTTGCCATTTCCTTCTCCAATGCATGAAAGTGAAAAGTGAAAGTGAAGTCGCTCAGTCGTATTCGACTCGTATCGACCCCATGGACTGTAGCCTACCAGGCTCCTCCATCCATGGGATTTTCCAGGCAGGAGTACTGGAGTGGGGTGCCATTGCCTTCTCTGAATCTCCTCTTGCTGCTGCTGCTAAGTCGCGTCAGTTGTGTCCGACTCTGTGCGACCCCATAGACGGCAGCCAACCAGGCTCCCCTGTCCCTGGGATTCTCCAGGCAAGAACACTGGAGTGGGTTGCCATTTCCTTCTCCAATGCATGAAAGTGAAAAGTGAAAGTGAAATCACTCAGTCGTTTCCGACTCTTAGCCACCCCATGGACTGTAGCCTACCAGGCTCCTCCATCCACGGGATTCTCCAGGCAAGAGTACTGGAGTGAGGTGCCATTGCCTTCTCCTCTTGCTGCTGCTACTGCTC
Organism: Bos indicus; assembly: GCF_029378745.1. Taxonomy (NCBI): domain Eukaryota; kingdom Metazoa; phylum Chordata; class Mammalia; order Artiodactyla; family Bovidae; genus Bos; species Bos indicus. The sequence continues at coordinate 36,686,215 of NC_091760.1, read as the reverse complement.
CTAGTCGCTTCAGTCCTGTCCGACTCTGTGCGACCCCATAGACGGCAGCCCAGCAGGCTTCCCCGTCCCTGGGATTCTCCAGGCAAGAACACTGGAGTGGGTTGCCATTTCCTTCTCCAATACATGAAAGTGAAGTCGCTCAGTCGTGTCCGACTCTATCGACCCCATGGACTGCAGCCTACCAGGCTCCTCTGTCCATGGGATTTTCCAGGCAAGAGTAGTGGAGTGGGTTGCCATTTCCTTCTCCAGCCTTCTCCTCTTACTCAACCATAAAAAAAGAAATAATGGCATCTGTATAAACATGGATGGACCTAAACATTATCATACTAAGTGAAGTAAGCAAAACATAGAAAGACAAATATTATATGATATCACATATATGTGAAATCTAAGAAATGATATAAATAAACTTATTTACAAAATGAAAACAGACTCACAGTTAGAGGAAACAAACTTATGGTTACCAGAGGGGATAATGGGGGTGGGAGAGGGTGAAAAGAGAGATAGTTTAGATATTTTTAACTTCTGGTTACCTATAAAGAAATCATTGCTAGCAAAGCCAAACCCCGTATCTATTTAATATTGAGTCTGTGCCCTTTCCACCACTGCTGCGTCGAAGCAGACAATCCCTTAGACTAAATACCTAATTCATCATTTTAAATCCATAGTAGTGAATAACGTATTAGTTACATTAATCGATCCTTAATTATGAGCCATGAACCAGGCAACATGCTAATAGGTGCTATTCACACTATTCTATTCTATTCTCTCAAAAATTCGTAGTTGTTGTTGTTCAGGTGCCAAGTCACGTCCAACTCTCTGCACCAACCATGAACACATGTGTAGCCCTTCTAATGTGTTCCTGACTATTCTCAGCACTTCACACATATTCATCCAATCCCAGGTGGCAGTAATTACTTTATCCTCATTTTAGGGTTGAGTAAACTGAGGCAGAGGAGATTAAATTTCTTGGTAAACATAACCCAGCTAGCAAATGCAGAGAAGACACTCACAATCCAGAGAGTCTGATTTCAAAGTCTTTTCTCTTTATTTTCTTATGTTGAAGATGAGCAAACAACTCAGAAAAGTTAAGTAACCAGAAGATTATTCAGGGGTAAGTGGTCAAGGAAGGCCTGTAAGATAATGTATATATGAGACTATGATTTCAAGGAACTTTACAAACCTTTGTTTATACAACTGCATAATGAAATTAATGACACAACTTGTAATCATTTAGAATGAATATAATCTTTGTCTTGTTAGATACTATGCAGAGCATAATGTTCTCTAAATAATGTCCTGAAATGACTCAGAATGAGTGTCTTGAAAGTGTACTCGTTACTATCATGTACTGCAAAGCACTGATCCTAAAGGGTCATTGCAAGTGTCAGTTTTTGTATTAACATACAATTTATGTTAATAGGCTAAATGGTTCCAGGTCACTGTACTTGATAACTTCTTCCTGGTATAAAGTATTTTATGAGCCTCTGTGTGCTGTGCTGTGCTTAGTCGCACAGTTGTGTCTGACTCTTTGAACCCCAAGGACTGTAGCCCACCAGGCTTCTCTATGCATGTAAGCCTCCACATAAGAATATGGAAGAGGACAGCCATTCCCTTCTCCAAGAGATCTTGACACCGCACTTAAACCTAGCAGTCTTCTAATTTCGTATGCTGGAGTGAAGGGTCAAAAAATAGACAATTGGTTGGCATTTCTCAAAGCTACAAAACTCTGGTGTCTAAGGATGTATTAGGATTCTTTGAGGATTTTTTTTTTAAAAGGAGATCTGATGGCGTGATCAATCACTGAGAGCCAGACATCCTGGAATGTGAAATCAAGTCAGCCTTAGGAATCATCACTATGAACAAAGCTAGTGGAGGTAATGGGATTCGAGTTGAGCTATTTCAAATCCTAAAAGATGATGCTGTATAAGTGCTGCACTCAGTATGTCAGCAAATGGAAAACTCAGCAGTGGCTGTAGGACTGGAAAAGGTAAGTTTTCATCCCAGTCCCAAGAAAGACAATGCCAAAGAATGTTCAAACTATTGCACAATTGCACTCATTTCACATGCTACCAAAGTAATGCTCAAAATCCTTAAAGATATGCTTCAACAGTATGTGAACTGAGAACTTCCAGATGCTCAAGCTGGATTTAGACAAGACAGAGGAATCAGAAATCAAATTACCAACAACCACTGGATTATAGAAAAACCAAGAGAATTGCAGAAAAACATCTATTTCTGCCTCATTTACTATGTTAAAGCCTTTGTGTGGATCACAGCAAACTGTGGAAAATTCTTCAAGAGATGGGAATACCAAACCATGTTACCTGTCTCCTGAGAAATCTGTATGCTGGTCAAGAACCAACAGTTAGAACCAGACATGGAACAATGGACTGGTTCCAAATTGGGAAAGGAGTAAGTCAAGGCTGTATATATGTCACCCTGCTTATACGCAGAGTACATCATGTGAAATGCTGGGCTGGAAGAAGCACAAGCTGGAATCAAGACTGCCAGGAGAAATATCAATAACCTCAGATATGCAGATGACACCACCTGTATGGTAAAAAGCGAAGAGGAACCAAAGAGCCTCTTGATGAGGATGAAATAGGAGAGTGAAAAAGCCAGCTTAAAACTCAACATTCAGAAAACTAAGATCATGCCATCCAGTTCCATCACTTCATGACAAACAGATGCTGAAACAATGAAAACAGTGACAGACTATTTTTGGGGCTCCAAAATCTCTGCAGATGGTGACTGCAGCCATGAAATTAAAAGATACTTGCTCCTTGGAAGGAAAGCTATGAGCAACCTAGACAGTGGATTAATAAGCAGAGACATTACTTTGCCAACAAAGGTCCATCTAGTCAAAGCTATGGTTTTTCCAGTAGTCATGTATGCATGTGAGAGCTGGACTATAAAGAAAGCTGAGCACCAAAGAATTGATGCTTTTGAACTGTGGTGTTGGAGAAGATTTCTGAGAGTCCCTTGGACAACAAGGAGACCAAATCAATCAATTGTAAAGAAAATCAACTCTGAATATTCATTGGAAGGACTGATGCTAAAGCTGAAGCTCCAATATTTGGCTGCCTGATGCAAAGACCTATGTTTGGAAAAGACCGTGATGCTGGAAAAGATTGAAGGCAGGAGGAGAAGAGGACAACAGAGGACAAGATGGTTGGATGGCATCACTGACTCAATGGACATGAGTTTGAGCAAGTTCTCGGAGTTGGGTGATGGACAGGGAAGCCTGGAGTGCTGCATTCGATGGGATCACAAAGAATCGGACACGACCGAGCAACTGAACTGACTGAACTGAACTAAGCAACTGAAAAACAACAACAAAATGAATCGCTCAAATTTATGCACTATGATTTCTGGGTATTATTATACATGAAATCTTTTTTTGAATGTGAACAGATACATGTATATACTAGAGTTAATGCTTGTGCTTCCTTGGTACCAACAATTTTGATTGTTTAGAAGTCTTTTTATCTTTCAATTATGCTTGGTAGGTTTTGGGTTCCAAATAAGTGACTTCCAGGCAAAAACATTATTAATGTTATACTGATAAATACATCACGGACTCCCTAGGTACATTGTTACTGGACTAGAAATAAAAGAGCATCTGGACCAAATCCTTTTATATTTTTAGCACTGTCTTTTACCAGTTAAGAAAATTTATCAGCTGTTTTTACAAATGTTTTTAATTCATACCATAAATATTCTTCTATATTTATAATCAATCATACTTAATATGGTCAAGAATTTCCAAGTTCATCAATGCTCCTGAATGTCTGGCATTGCCTAAATATGTTTTATAAATAATCTTAGTTAACCTGCTCAATTTATTTTTATACATTTTGATGACTTACTAGAATGTTATATAAAAGAGATTTAGATAATAATCTATTCAAATATATGGACTTTTCCTAGGTGGCATAGTAAAGAATCCACCTGCCAATGCAGGGATGCAAGTAGATGTGGGTTCAATCCCTGGGTTGGGAAGATCCCCTGGAGTAGGAAATGGCAACTGACTTCAGCATTCTTATCTGGAAAATTCCATGGATAGAGGAGCCTGGTAGACTATATAGTCCAGGGGGCCACAGCGTCAGACATGACTGAGCCCACAGCAGACACTGCTGCTGCTAAGTCGCTTCAATCGTGTCCGACTCTGTGCGACCCCATAGACAGCAGCCCACCAGGCTCCCCCGTCCCTGGGATTCTCCAGGCAAGAACACTGGAGTGGGTTGCCATTTCCTTCTCCAATGCATGAAAGTGAAAAGTGAAAGTGAAGTCGCTCAGTCGTGTCCGACTCTTAGCGACCCCATGGATTGCAGCCCACCAGGCTCCTCTGTCCATGGGATTTTCCAGGCAAGAGTACTAGAGTGGGGTGCCATTACCTTCTCCAACAGCAGACACACACACATTCAAATATGCAATGCCTGGACTGAAAATGTTTTTAATATTTAGTCCTATGCCATAAAATTTTTATATCACTGACACTGATCAACTAAAGGTTAGATTACTGTTTAGACAATATGTTAGTCACAAGTTTATACAAGCAACATGTCAATAAAACTATGTACCTCTACATTCAAGTGAAAAGAGTAAACTATTTTAAAAAGTTTTACAACTCTTTTATCAATTCTTTTTGCTTCAGTTCAGTTCAGTTCAGTCGCTCAGTCATGTCCAACTCTTTGTGACCCCATGAATTGCAGCACGCCAGGCCTCCCTGTCCATCACCAACTCCCGGAGTTCACTCAAACTCACGTCCATCGAGTCAGTGATGCCATCCAGCCATCTCATCCTCTGTCGTCCCCTTTTCCTCCTGCCCCCAATCCCTCCCAGCATCAGAGTCTTTTCCAATGAGTCAACTCTTCGAATGAGGTGGCCAAAGTACTGGGGTTTCAGCTTTAGCATCGTTCCTTCTAAAGAACACCCAGGACTGATCTCCTTTAGAATGGACTGGTTGGATCTCCTTGCAGTCCAAGGGACTCTCAAGAGGTCCAGATGAGTACTAACTGCTCTTCATTGGAGGGCAAATGAAAACCAAATAAAGTCCCCAAAATGTGCACAATAATACAATTTTGCTTTATTTTTAAAATGTTACATTTGAGTCTGTGTTGAGATGGTAGCTCAACAGGAAGATGATGTTGATTTAAAATGTCTGTTTTCCCCACCTCCTGGCATTCTACAGTAGCCAAAAAAGATGAATAACAAACAATGCTAATTGTAGTGTTGATAACTGAGTTTAAAAATTCCCCAAAATAATTATGTCTTGATGAACAGAACAAAGAACTTGAGACACATGGCATAATGATTAATTGGAGTCTGGAACAGGTAATTTTATGGGCATTCCTCCATGGAAAAAAAAGCTAAATGGGTGACATATATTGAGAAGCAGCAATGGATTAGTAAAAATGACCTTAAGTGATGATGAGTCTGACTGGTAAGCAAGTAAAACATATAGAGGGTTCAGAAATCAACCAGGTAACAAGCAGATTATTTTCAGTTTGCATAGGGATACCAAGTCTCAACTCTTTTTAGACATTGAAATGCTATGTTTTTATAAGAAAGGACCATTATTAAAAATATGCTAACTAAATCATCCTGAAAGATGAACCCAGATTCCCATATGCTGGTATCTTTGCTTACTAACATCATAAATCCAGCCTGTTTTGCATTCTTCCATGTAGTCAGCAAATGACTCTCTATATCATTCATAGCAGTAGAAATGTTACATATTATTGAGAAAATAAGGAAGTAAGACATGTATTTATGTTAAATTTAGGAATAGGTTTTATAATCTGCATGGTAACTTGTGTGTGTTTTGTTCATTAACTGTGTAAATGTTGAAGATAATTTAACATTAGAGAATCTGTCATGTTGAATTTGTCATCTTAATGTAAATGTTTAAGAAAATGTGATTGATATTAAACTTATGGGTTTTAATTTGGGATTTTCAGGATTATTTATTTGGTATTAGAATTTTGATTTTAAGATGAAATAATAAAAGGTACACATTTTGTTCTTATGATTTTAAATTCATAACTGTAAGATAAGTTGTTTGTATACAATATATGTTTAACTATTTGATAGTTTAATATTCTAGAAATTTAGACTTCTTCTGTTAGTTGAAGTGTTAGTTGCTTAGTCGTGTTCAACCCTTGAGACCCGATGAACTGTAACCCACCAAGCTCTTCTATCCATGGGATTGTTCAGGCAAGAATACTTGAGTGAGTCGCCATTTCCTTCTCCAGGGGATCTTCCCAACCCAGGAATCGAACACACAACTCTTCTGTCTCCTGCAATGGCAGGCGGGTTCATTACCACGAGTGCCGCCTGGGAAGCCCTCTTACGTTTAAAGTGGTTAAATGTTAAATGTTTTAAAGATTCATAAACCTTTCTTGTTAGGTGTTTGAAATGATGGAGGGATTTGGATGAGTTAAAATTTGTAATCACAATCTAAAATGCCTAAGGAAACTGAATTAATCAGATTTATAAGTGATGCCAAATATTTAGGGGAAATTAATCTGTCAAACTTACAAGTCAATTGAGCATTGATTAAAGAATAAGGAAAAATTGCATGTTTTTCATTTTAACAAAAATATTAGAATTATAAGTGCATTTATCAGAATTTCTCTTTGCAGATTTAAGAACTGATTTAAACTGTAATTTTAATAAGTTGAATGCAAATTAAAATATGAAGAACTACAACCATTTTTTCTCCGAGTGAAGTCACTCAGTCATGTTTGACTCCTTGTGAGCCTATGGCCTGTAGCCCGCCAGGCTCCTCTGCCCATTGGGATTCTCCAGACAAGAATACTGGAATGGGTTGTCACTTCTTCTCCAGGGGATTTTCCCACTGAGAGATCAAACCCGGGTCTCCCACATTGGAGGCAGACTCCTTACCCCTCTGAACTACCAGGGAAGCCCCAGTGTATGTATGCACACATATTTTTCCTGGGCATTAAGAAATAATTGCGCTGAGGTATAGTGGGGGGAATACTTTCAGTAGGAACTCAGCTTAGTCCAAACACCGGCATTAGTACGTGAGAACTTTTTTTTAAAAAAAAAGTTCATTTTGGAGTAATTAGGAATAGTGAGAAGTGCTCTTCTCATCCCATATCATGTATTCATCTTTTCAGAGGATATATGATATCTATTATGGTTTTTCTAGTAGTAATGTATGGACGTGAGAGTTGGACCATGAAGAAGGCTTAGCATCAAAGCATTGATGCTTTCAAACTGCTGTGTTGGAGAAGACTCTTGAGAGTCCCTTGGACTGCAAGGAGATCAAACCAGTCAATCCTAAAGGAAATCAATCCTGAATATTCATTGGAAAGACTGATGCTGAAGCTGAAGCTCCAATACTTTGGCCACCTGATACCAAGAGCCAACTCATTAGAAAATACCCTGATGCTGGGAAAGATTTAAGGCAGGAGGAGAAGGGGACGACAAAGGACAAGATGGTTGGATGGCATCACCAATTCAATGGACATGAGTTTGGGCAGTCTCCAGGAGACAGTGAGGGACAAGGAGACCTGGCATGCTGTGGTCCATGGTGTCACAAAGAGTCGGACACATCTGAGCGACTAAACAACAACATCAAATGATATTTCTGGTAATATTAATTTTAATCACTAAGTTAAATAGTCTTTCCAAGTATGTCCACTGTGAAGTTACTATTTTTCCCTTTTGATATTGTATTCTAAATCCAGCCCCCACTCAACAGAAAGGGTGGCGACTAAGCTTCACCTCCTAGATTGGGTAGTTATCTACATATACAATTTGGAATCCTATAAAGATTTGTCTCTTCTCTTGCAGTTACTTATTAACTTCCGGAAAACTGCAACCTCCAAAATTATCTGTACTTGTTCCTTTAAAGGATTGCTAAGAAGACTTACAAGACCTTTTAGAACTAACATCCCCAAAAGATGTCCTTTTCATTATAGGGGACTGGAATGCAAAAGTAGGAAGTCAAGAAACACCTGCAGTAACAGGCAAATTTGGCCTTGGAGTACAGAACGAAGCAAGTCAAAGGCTAATAGAGTTTTGCCAAGAGAACACACTGGTCATAGCAAACACCCGCTTCCAAAAACATAAGAGAAGACTCTACACATGGACATAACCAGATGGCCAACACCAAAATCAGACTGATTATATTCTTTGCAGCCAAAGATGGAGAAGCTCTATACAGTCAGCAAAAACGAGACTGGGAGCGGACTGTGGCTCAGATCATAAACTCCTTATTGCCAAATTCAGACTTAAATTGAAGAAAGTAGGGAAAACCACTAGACCATTCAGGTATGACCTAAATCAAATCCCTCACGATTATATGGTGGAAGTGAGAAATAGATTTAAGGGACTAGATCTGATAGACAGAGTGCCTGATGAACTATGGACAGAGGTTCATGACATTGTACAGGAGACAGTGATCAAGACCATCCCCAAGAAAAAGAAATGCAAAAAAGGCAAAACAGCTGTCTGAGGAGGCCTTACAAATACCTGAGAAAAGAAGAGAAGTGAAATGCAAAGGAGAAAAGGAAATTATACCCATTTGAATGCAGAGTTCCCATGAATAGCAAGGAGAGATAAGAAAGCATTCCTCAGTGATCAGTGCAAAGAAATAGAGGGAAAAAAACAGAATGGGAAAGACTAGAGATCTCTTCAAGAAAATTAGAGATACCAAGGGAATATTTAATGGAAAGATGGGCTCAATAAAGGACAAAAATGGTATGGACCAAACAGAAGCAGAAGATATTAAGAAGAGGCGGCAAGAACACACAGAAGAACTGTACAGAAAAGATCTTCACGACCCAGATAATCACGATGGTGTGATCACTCACCTAGAGCCAGACCTCCTGGAATGTGAAGTCAAGTGGGCTTTAGGAAGCATCACTACATACAAAGCTAGTGGAGGTGATGGAATTCCAGTTGAGCTATTTCAAATCTTAAAAGATGATGCTGTGAAAGTGTTGCACTCAATATGCCAGAAAATTTGGAAAACTCGGCAGTGGCCACAGGACTGGAAACGGTCAGTTTTCATTCCAACCCCAAAGAAAAGCAATGCCAAATAATGCTCAAACCACCACACAATTGCCCTCATCTCACACGCCAGTAAAGTAATGCTCAAAATTCTCCAAGCCAGGCTTCAGCAATACATGAACCGTGAACTTCCAGTTGTTCAAGCTGGTTTTAGAAAAAGCAGAGGAACCAGAGATCAAATTGCCAACATCTGCTGGATCATCAAGAAAGCAAGAGAGTTCTAGAAAAACATCTATTTCTGCTTTATTGACTATGTTAAAGCCTTCGACTGTGTGGATCACAACAAACTGTGGAAAATTCTTCAGGAGAGGGGAATACCAGACCACCTGCCTGCCTCCTGATAAATCTGTATTCAGGTCAGGAAGCAACAGTTAGAACTGGACATGGAACAATAGACTGGTTCCAAATAGGAAAAGGAGTACGTCAAGGCTGTATATTCTCACCCTGCTTATTTAACTTATATGCAGTGTACATCATGAGAAACGCATAAGCTGGAATCAAGATTGCCAGGAGAAATATCAATAACCTCAGATATGCAGATGACATCATCCTTATGGCAGAAAATGAAAAATAACTAACAGCTTCTTGATGAAAGTGAAAGAGGAAAGTGAAAAAGTTGGCTTAAAGCTCAACATTCAGAAAACTTAGATAATGGCATCTGGTCGTATCACTTCATGGCAAATAGATGGGGAAACAGTAGAAACAGTGACAAACTTTATTTTAGGGGGCTCCAAAATCACTGCAGATGGTGACTGCAGCCATGAAATTAAAAGACGCTTACTCCTTGGAAGGAAACTTATGACCAACCTAGATAGCATATTAAAAAGCAGAGACATTACTTTGCCAACAAAGGTCCGTCTTGTCAAGGCTATGGTTTTTCCAGTAGTCATGTATGGATGTGAGAGGTGGACTATGAAGAAAGCTGATCGCTGAATAATTGATGCTTTTGAACTGTGGTGTTGGAGAAGACTCTTGAGAGTCCCTTGGACTGCAAAGAGATCCATCCAATCCATCCTAAAGGAGATCAGTCCTGGGTGTTCATTGGAAGGACTTATGTTGAAGTTGAAACTCCAATACTTTGGCCACCTGATGTGAAGAACTGACTCATTTGAAAAGACCCTGATGCTGGGAAAGATTGAAGGTAGGAGGAGAAGGGGACCACAGAGGGTGAGATGGTTGGATGGCATCACCGACTCAATGGACATGAGTTTGAATAAACTCCGGGAGTTGGTGATGGACAGGGAGCCCTGGCGTGTTGCGGTCCATGGAGTCGCAAAGAGTCAGACAGGACTGAGCAACTGAACTGAACTGAAGAGTATCCAAAATGGATATAAGTAGTAATGAGTTTTATGAAGATTGAAAATTTTAATCAATTATTTGCCCTCAGGTATGTTTGAGGTTGTTTTAAAGTATATATTTAAAATTAGGAATAAATCTTATTTAACTGTCTTAATATACTAAGTACCATCTTTAATTATTTTTGCTTCTGAGATGTCACAGAGACCAAACTCCTCATCAACTAAGACAGGATTTGCCTTATTGATTGGATAACACAAACTCTTTAAAAGGAGCATACTGGGTGTTATTTATGATTACATTATATTACCTGGGTCTCTGCCTGACAGTTCAGGATATAGGGTTCATAAAATGTAAGAACTACATATTCTTTTTTTTTAATGGAGGAGAAAGAAAGAGTGGTTTTATTACTTTGCCTGGTAAAGGGGGAACACAGGAGGCTAGACACTCAAGAACTGTGCACCGCCCCTGGCAGTGAATAGGGAGAGGTTACATAGTCAGGCAGGTTTGTGTGATAAGGATCAAAGCAGTAACAATCTTCATTCCTTCTGCAAAGTTTCAAAAGGGTGGGGTCGCCGACAAGATTAAGGTGTGTACAGAGTCTTAGGTGGTCCTCTCCTAAACTTGAGACTACATATATTCTAAATCTACCATTAAAATCACAAGATCATCTTTGTCATAATTGTCTTTTGATAATTTGATACAAGGAAATGTTAAGGAGACTTTAAACTATTTTATTATTTCAATGAAATCCAAGTTCTGTTTTTAACAGAGGTCCCTGGTATAAGACATGTGATCTAAATTCAAAGCTTATAATGTCTAAATCACAGTTAAATTATTAATCTCATTTTCATATCAGAAATTCACTTATCAGACTCAGCAGGCTGGCAATTACTCAGCACAATAGGTTTCCATTTATTAAATAATCAAATGGTAATTGTCAAACATCAAACATGGGCTCATTTAAAGGAAATAACAACCAATTTTGCTGTAGTATGGATTATTAAACAGGATAGCCTCATTTTTGAAGAACTTTTCAACTAACATTTTCCTTGTAGCATCTCAAGCCCAGATATATTTGATTTTTTTCACCTTCTACTCAATAAAAAACTTGAACTACTTTGGAGGAAAAAAGACAATTTTCTCTACTTAAAATGGTAACATTATATCTTTTATGTTTTAGAAATGCCAAAGTCTTTTTGGAACAACCTAAAATCTAAAAATGAAATAGTCTTCCATTACAATTGGGGAATAACATATTTTAGGATGAAAAATATGAATTTTTTTATACTGTAAATTTAGTCATTCTATCTCCTTTAGTTCCTTCTAAAATAATAGTAACTGTAGATGCTAATATTTCCTGAGTGCTTATTTTGTACTAAGTACTGTGTTAAACACTTTAAGCTCATTATCTCATTTAATCTTTAAAACATCCCTGAAGATTAACTACTTTTATTCTCCCATTTTATGTATGAAGACACTGATTTTTAAGGAATTTAGAAACCAAGAAGGAACAGACTGCAGAGTCTATGCTCATAGCTGGATGATGGCCTCTCAAGGATGTCCATACCCCAATCTTTGGAAACTATGAATATGTTTAAGTTACATGACAAAAGGGAACTAAGGTACCATACAGAAGTAAAGTTGCTAGTCATCTGACCTTAAAAAAGGAAAATTTTTCTGGATTATATGGATGGGTCCAATGTAGTCACAGGGTCCCAAAATGCAGAAGAAGGAACCAGTAGAGTCAGTTTCAGATGATGCATTATGAGAAGGACTAGACCAGCCATGGCTGGCTTTGAAAACAGAAATGGGCCATGAGCCAAAGAAAATCAGATTGGTTTCAAGATACTAAGAAAAAAGAAAAAAAAAGATGGGGTTGCTTGTATATTTTTGAGATTAATTCTTTGTCAGGCACAGGGATGAACCTGAGGGATGGGATGGTGAGGGAGGTGGGAGGGAAGTTCAGGATGGGGAACACATGTACACCCATGGCTGATTCATGTGAATGTATGGCAAAAACCACCAAAATATTGTAAAGTAATTAGCATCCAATTAAAATAAATAAATAAATAAATAAAAAGATGGGGGAGGGGGCTCCAGAAAGGAATGCAGTTTTGCTAACACCTCTGTTTTATGTCACTGAGAACCATTTCGGACTTCTGATGTCCAGAACTGTAAGACAAATTTGCATTGTTTAGCTCACTAGGCTTGTAGTCATATTTTATACAAGGCATAGAAATCTAATATAGATTTTGGTACTGGAAGTATAGCGGTGCTGTAATAAATCCTTAAAATGTAGAAGTGACCTTGGATTTGGGCAATGGATTAAGCCTGGAAAAATTTTCAGGAAATGTCTAGATTACCTTGACAGCTGGTTAGTAAAAATATGGATGTTAATCACCTTGCTAAGACTCAGAAGGAAATAAGCAACATGTTATTGGAAACTGGAAAAAAAAGGGGATTACAGTGGCAGAAAACGTAAGTAGAATTGTGTTCTACAGTTATATAGAGAATAGAACTTGTAAATAATGAATTCAAATATTGAGTTGAGAAGATTTCCAGTCAAATGACCAAAGCTGTGGCCTGATTTCTTTTTGCTTCTTAGAGTAAAATGTGAGAGAACAGAGACACAACAATGACAAACTGTCATACAACAAGGATCAGGATTTGACGACTTGGGATATTCTCCATCCATCCAGATTGCAACAGACACTAAAATTAAGACATTCACTGTCAGGAAAATGTGTTCTAGTAAAAAGAAAACAAGTGAGAGTGTAGCTAGACAATCTTTTGCTAATGCTTCCAGAAAGATTTAAAGGTCATGGAATTCATTCATGTAAAAGGTTCTTTAAAGAGATTGTGTATGATTCAGATCCTTTCAGCCCCTCATGCACGTGTGCATGCTTAATCATGTCCAACTCTTTGAGATCCCACCAACTGTAGCCCGTCAGGCTTCTCTGTCTGTGGGATTTTTTTTCAGGAAGAATACTGGAGTGGGTTGCCATTTTCTCCTCCCGGGGATCTTCCTGACCCAGGGATTGAAACCATGTCCCTTGTCTCCTGCACTGGCAAGCAGATTCTTTACCACTGAGTCACTTGGGAATCCCTTTAGCCATCTCAGCAGAAGATAAAGTTAGAGGAAGATGACATGTAGAGAAGTCAGAAAAAACTGACATATTATGTATGAAAGAGTAACTTTCAATGATTCAGTTTACATCACAGATAATGAAAGCAAGAAGACAGTAGATCACCTTTGAAGTGATGGTTTCTAGGTAAGATATGTGGAGGAGCCTCTTGTCTTATGCAGTAAATTTGTGTGACACATAGGAGATCCATATGCACGCTAAGTTGCTTCAGTCATGTCCTTCTCTTTAGTGACCCTATGGAATCTAGCCCACCAGGTTCCTTTGTCCATGGGATTCTCCAGGCAAGAATACTGGAGTGGGTTGCCATGCCCTCCTCCAGGGAATCTTCCCGACCCAGGGATCCAATCTGTCTCTTAAGTCTCCTCCTGCAGGAGGGTTCTTTACCAATAGCGCCAACCATAACGTCCTTGGAAATTTTATAACAGCAGAAACACTATCAGTTTGAATTTTAAAACAACAGAGAGAGTACAAAATGTAAAAAATAAAGGAAGGCTATTGGACTTCCAAAACTCTATAGGCAAGATACAGGATGATAACACTACTCAGTTGCAAATACATACCTTTACAAAAGGAAGGATTACTCAGAGGATGGCACATTGATTCCAAAGGGTGCTGCTCTGTATCACAAAGGACCATCCCCCAGCATTGAAAACAAACAGAGCTTGCTTGTTTGGATTTCAAAATTGCCTGTGACTGGTGGTGTGCAGACCAAGAATGTTTTATCTATTGAAAATATTCTTAAAGAACAAAGTCAAGTTAAAGACATTTTCAGATAAAAGAAAACCAATAAAATTCATTGTAAGTAAACATGTACTACAGAAAAATGCTATAGGACATTCTTCTGGCAAATGGTAAAGTGAAGTCGCTCAGTCATGTCCGACTCTTTGTTGACCCCATGGACTGTAGCCTACCAGGCTCCTCCATCCATGGGATTTTCCAGACAAGAATACTTGAGTGGGTTGCCATTTCCTTCTCCAGAGGATCTTCCCCACCCAGGGATTGAACTTGGGTCTCCTGCATTTTAGGCAGACGCTTCACCTCCTGAGCCACCAAGGAAGTCTTAATGATACTTTTATCCTCTAGAAGGAATAAGGCATATCAGAAATGGTAAATTTTCTGGTAAATATAAGAAGCTTGCCCTTCCCTTCCTAATTTATTTAAAATATACATAGTTGATTAAAAGAAATTATAGCAATGAATTGTGGCAATGAATTATAGCAATGAATTTATAGCATATATAAATGTAATACATATGAAACACATAAAGGATGGAGGAGTAAATGAACCAACATGGTTATATGGCTTTGATGTTTTATGTTCAAAGATACTACATTAACTCCAAGAAGTACGTGAAAAGTTAAGGATGTAATTCCTAGAGCATTCATCTAAAAATAATTCAGAGGAAAAAAAAGTCAAAGTGTGCCTAAAAATACAGCAGATAAAAATGAAAATCAACAAAGGAAAACACAAATTTATTTAACTGGAAGAGCTATGGAAAGGAATTCACCATCTAATTTTCACAGTGCAATAGCAAAGAGTTATTTTTGTGTTTTCTAAAATATTTATGAGCTCTATGGCCTTAAACTTTAGCAAGAGAAATTTAAACCTGGTATAATAAAGACTGTAAGGCATGTTGAATATTGTTACCTTATATAAGTGCAGAAAATGGTTTGTGTACCTATACAGGTTAAAGTTAGTAATGGCTGCTGCTGCCGCTGCTGCTGCTAAGTCACTTCAGTCATGTCCGACTCTGTGTGACCCCATAGACGGCAGCCCACTAGGCTCCTGCGTCCATGGGATTCTCCAGGCAAGAGTACTGGAGTGGGTTGCCATTGGCTATTGCTATATTAATGGAAAGTTAGCCCTTTATAAAGGAAATGATTTTTCTTTTTTCTTCTAACTGGAGATTAAAGAAATATCATTTCTAAGCAGTAAAATTTTTCATCCTAACTTTGAGCTTTACTTTAAAATGTAATTATTTGGGCTTCATTCAAAATAGATATAGTATGCACAGTGATAAGAGTGAAAAATGTTCTTAATAAACCAAATTCCTAGTAAAACAAGTGAAGATATGTTCTCAATGTTTTGCCTACAAGCAAAAGCCAAAATTTTATACTTTCTTAGGTACAATGGGTTCCAAATTGATGATACAATTTTACATGTAAGTCAAAGTAGTCACTCTGGCATTCTCGTCTGCAGTTATTTATTCAACTTCTCACATTTTTATGAGTCTAGAGGTTTCTGAGCACAACACTGAAATATTCCAATTATTATGCCATGTCCTTACTCAAAGAAACAACTGCTGAACTCTGATAGAGATAAATTCAATATTCTTCTCTGATTCTAAGCCTGGATCTTAACAAAACTGAAAAAAATACATGGTAAAATTTGCTGTGTGTATTTATGACAACAGTGATGCTGAGAGGGGAAAGGTTAACATAAAATTCATTTAATAGGTTAGTTTATCAAAGTAACCAAGAATGACTTTGGATTCAGGAAATAAAAACTGATGGGGGTGGGGAGTGAACGCCAAAGAAGGAGGCATGTCTGAATACAGATGTGGCCTGATGTCAGAGTTTCATAGAGAAAGGACAGTGAAAGAATTCCTAGTGTTCTCCCAAAATTACAATTCAATGTATGTTATGCCTCAATTAAATAACAAAAACTGCCACCCAGTATTTCAGTGGCACTCATATATTTACACACTACGGAAGTACCCTGTACTTATTAACTGGTATAGTAAAATAAAAGCTATAGTTATTGGTTTCAATCTAGACAGTTGACTTCACAACTACCTACAATTCATAAATTTTTTTCCATTTTCACTTTAAAAAAATCATGTTACCTAAAAACATTATTTATGCAAAATTATTCAGATTAATTATGATACAGATTTCTAAGCAAAATTCCATATCTATGCAGTGCATTTTGAAATTTTCTAAGTTGTCTTTCACGTCAAGTATAACTTTGTATAAGTGGTCATGTCTCAAAGATTGCATCCTTAAGAACCATGTTTTTAGTGAAGATTATATGTTCAGACCTTTCTGTTTTTGGTATTGTTTTGTTATTTTTGTATTGTTTTGTTATTGTTGTTTTGTTATTTGTTGGGTTTGGAGTCTACAGCTTTCTAATGGATTATTAATGGGCCAAGGAATTAAAAATATTCATGATTTTGGTCTCTAGATAATAAAACACACATCAAGGTATCTATTTTTTTCTCAGTTATATTGAGGACTAGACTTGGAATTAAAAAAATGAAAATTGAGTATATATAATTCAGCATTTGTTGCTTTCACCAGAATAAGGCCTAGGCTGACTACAATAAGCTAAAGCTTGGTGGTGTGGGCCTACATAAATGCAACAAAAGAGAGGCAGAGTCATGGCAGGTTTCAAACATGCTCTAGTTTCTAGAAACCCTGTGCTTCTCATGTGCTTGTATATGGGATATCACATCTTCAGCAGCTTTTTTAGTTCATCAAGCACTGCTGAGCCATTCTCAGTATACCAGGTTTCTCCAAGGACATAAAAGCAATATAAATGCATTTCCTGAGATCATTATACTTTTGTTAATATGCTTTCACTGTGTGATTAGAAATCAAATTCTAAAATTTGATTTGGTAAATATTAAGTGCCTTATTATGGGCAAATCATGCAGGGTTGTTCAAAGATAAAGTGATATAATCTATCTCCTAGTAGCTTATCATACCAATGAGAACTGTTAAACAAGGTAGTAATATTAAGCCACTAGTTATAAAAGAATTTTAAAATCAGGATAATCAGAATTTTAAAATCAGGGAGATCTGGGTTCAACCTGGGTTGGGAAGATCCCCTGGAGAAGGGAAAGGCTACCCACTCCAGTATTCTGGCCCAGAGAATTCCATGAACTGTATAGTCCATGCGGTCACAAAGAGTTGGACACAACTGAGTGACTTTGACTTTCACTTTCTTTACCTTTGGGCTTCCCCTGTAGCTCAGATGGCAAAGAATCTGCCTGCAATGCAGAAGACCTGGGTTCAATCCCTGTGTCAGAAAGATCCCCTGGAGAAGGGAATGGCAACCCACTCCAGCATTCTTGCCTGGAGAATTCCATGGACAGTGAAGCCTGATGGGCTATAGTCCATGAGGTCTGCAAAGAGTCTGGACAGGACTAACACTTCCATGTTCACTTTTCTTTACCACTAGCTCCACCTAGTAAGCCATATATGGCAGCCATGTCTATTATATGTACTAATCAATCTAATCAAATAAATAAATAAATATATATATATGATGCTACTTTATGTACTACCAGCACATACCAATGAAATCAGTACAAACAATAGAACAGCATATAATTTACTTGCAAAATTAACCGTGCAGAAAACAATCACAGGAGTTAGAGAAAGAGGGGAGTCCTTCATGTTAAAGCACTCATTGATTTGGATAGCAGTTAAACAAATACAAAGTGAAGAAAGGACTGGTTTCTCTGATAGAACTACACACATGGTAGAACTACTTTCAAGAGTACTGCTTGTTAAGTTTCCTGGAGATCTTGTTATAATTCAGATTCTGATTTAGCAGGCCTGGGCTGGGGGCTAAGGTTCTACCTGTCTATCAACTTTCCAGGTAATGCCAATGGTGTTGGGCCCACCAGAGCAATTTACTTTAGAGCATACACTTCAGAGTAATTTACATCCCAGTCTATCTCTAGTCTACCTTAACCACAGAACAGATTCATGTAACTGTTTCACATATTAACAATGACATTCTTGAAGGCAGGAACATACCCTTTAGGAGTAAACATAAGAGTAATAAATGCAGTTATATTACAAATTAAGTTGTTATATGTAAGCCTCACGGTAAGTGAAAAGCTAAAATCTATGGTCAGTTCAGTTCAGTTCAGTGGCTTAGTCATGTCCAACTCTTTGAGACCCCATGGACTGCAGTATGCCAGGCTTCCCTGTCTATCACCAACTCCCGGAGCTTGCTCAAACTCACGTCCATTGAGTTGGTGATGTCATCCAACCATCTCATCCTCTGTTGTTCCCTTCTCTTCCCACCTTCAATATTCCCAGCATCAGGGTCTTTTCCAGTCAGTCAGTTCTTTGCATCAGGTGCCCAAGTATTAAAGTTTCAGCTTCAGCATCAGTCCTTCTAATGAATATTCAGGATTGATTTCCTTTAGCATGAACTGGTTGAATCTCCTTGCTGTCCAAGGGACTCTCAAGAGTCTTCTCCAACACCACAGTTCAAAAGCATCAATTCTTCAGCATTCAGCTTTCTTTATAGTCCAGCTCTCACATCTATACATGACTGGAAAAACCATAGCTTTAACTAGACAGACCTATGTTGGCAAAGTAATGTCTCTGCTTTTTAATATGCTGTCTAGGTTAGCCATAGCTTTGCTTTCAGGGAGCAAGTGTCTTTTAATTTCATGGCTGCAGTCACCATCTGCAGTGATTTTGGAGCCCCCCAAAATAAAGTCTCTCACTCTTTCCATTGTTTCTCCATCTATTTGCCATGAAGTGATGAGACCAGATGCCATAATCTTAGTTTTCTGAATGTTGAATTTTAAGCCAACTTTTTCACTCCTCTTTCACTTTCATCAAGAGGCTCTTTAGTTCTTCTTCACTTTCTGCCATAAGGGTGGAGTCATCTGTATATCTGAGGTTATTGACATTTCTCTCGGCAATCTTGATTTCAGCTTGTGCTTCATCCAGTCCAGCATTTCTCATGATGTATTCTGCATATGAGTTAAATAAGTAGGGTAACAACATACAGCCTTGATGTACTCCTTTCCCAATTTGGAACCAGTTTGTTGTTCCATGTCCAGTGTTCTTGACCTGCATACAGATTTCTCAGTAGGCAGGTTAGGTGGTCTGGTATTCCTATATCTTGAAGAATTTTCCACAGTTTGTTGTGATCCACACAGTCAAAGACTTTGACATAGTCAATAAACCAGAAGTAGATGTTTTTCTGGAACTCTCTGTTTTTTCGATGATCCAACAGATGTTGGCAATTTGATCTCTGGTTCCTCTGCCTTTTCTAAATCCAGCTTGAACATCAGGAAGTTGGTTCACATACTGTTGAAGCCTGGCTTGGAGAATTTTGAACATTACTTTACTAGCATGTGAGATGAGTGCAATTGTGTAGTAGTTTGAGCATTCTTTGGCATTGCCTTTCTTTGGGATTGGAATGAAAACTGACCTTTTCCAGTCCTGTGGCAACTGTCACACAAAAGGTAATGAGAAAGAATCTAAGCATACCACTAAAGAAAGTCATCAAACCACAAAGGAAGAGAGCAAGCAAAGAAAGGAATTAGGGATCTACAAAAGAGCCAGAAAACATCAAACAGCAATAAGTACTACCTATCCATAATTACTTTAAATGTAAATGGACTAATTTCTTCAATCAGAAGAATGGCTGAATGAATTTAACAAGGGCCACTGTATGCTGCCTACAACACATTCATTTCAGGTAAGAGGACTCAAAATGGATTAAAGACCTGAAACCATAAAACTCTTAGAAGAATTGTCAGTAAGCTCCTGCATGGACTTCCCTGGTGGTTCAGATGGTAAAGAATCTGCCTGCAATGCAGGAGACCTGGGTTTGATTCTGGGTTTGGGTAGATCCCCTGGAGAACGAAATGCTACCCACTCCAGTGTTCTTGCCTGGAAAATCCCATGGACAGAGGAGCCTGGCAGGCTACGATTCATGGGGTCACAAAGAATCAGACATGACTAAAGTGACTGACACTTGCACTGAGCGAAGCTCCTTTATATGAATTCTGGTGATGGTTTTTTTGGATTTGACACCACAAGCAATGACAACAACAACAGTAGAAATGAATATGTGGGACTACATCAAACTAAAGCTTCTACACAGCAAAAGAAACCATCAACAAAATGAAAACACAATCTACTGAATGGGAGAAAATATTTGCAAAGTATTTATTTGATATGGTTCAAAATTGGGAAACGAGTACATCAAGGCTGTATGTTGTCACCCTGCTTATTTAACTTGTATGTAGAGTACATCATGTGAAATGCTGGGCTGGATGAGTTACAAGCTGGAATCAAGATTGCCAGGAGAAATACCAGCAACCTTAGATATGCAGATGATAACACCCTAATGGTAGAAAGTGAAGAGGAACTAAAGAGCCTCTTGATGAAAGTGGAAAAGGAGAGTGAAAGAGCTGGCTTAAAATCCCACATTCAAAAAAAACTAAGATCATGGCATCTGATCCATCAATTTATGGCAAATAGATGGGGAAAAAGTGGAGAGTGACAGGTTTTATTTTCTTTGGCTTCAAAATCACTGTGGACAGTGACTGCAGCCACGAATTTAAAAGACTCTCGCTCCTTGGAAGAAAATCTATGACAAACCTAGACAGCGTATTAAAAAGTAGAGATATCACTTTGCTAACATAGGTCTATGTAGTCAAAGCTATGGGTTTTCCATTAGTCATGCATTTATGTGAGAATTGGACCATAAAGAAGGCTTAGTGCCAAAGAATTGATGCTTTCAAATGGAGAAACTCTTGAGAGTCCCAAGGAAATCAAACCAGTCAATTCTAAAGGAATCAATCCTGAATTGAAGGACTGATGCTGAAGCTTCAGTACTTTGGCCACTTGATACGCAGAGCCGACTCACTGGAAAAGACCCTGATCCTGGGAAAGGTGGAGGGCAGAAGGAGAAGGGGACAGGAGAGGATGAGATGGTTAGGTAGCATCACTGACTCAATGCACATGAATCTGAGCAAACTCCTGGAGACAGGGAAGGATATGATAGGAAAGGAGATAGGGAAGAGAAGCCTGGCATGCTGCAGTCCACGGGATCACAAAGAGTCAGACACAACTTAGCTACTGAAAAATGACAACAATCCCATATATGTTTAAAAACTCATACAAATCAATAGTAAAAAACTAAACAATCCAATTTAAAAAGTGGACAGAGGATATGGATATACATTTTCCAAAGAAGACATACAGATGGCCAAAACGGATATGAAAAGATGTTCACATCACTAACACTAGAGAAATGCATATCAAAACCACAGTATCACCTATACATGTTATCATTCTAACATGTATCACCTAATACATGTTAGAATGGCTAGTATAAAAAAAAAAGAAATAATAAGTGTTGAAGGATATAGAGAAAAGAGAAGCCTTGTGCACTCTTGGGATTGTAAACTGGTGTAACCATTATAGAAAACAGTGTAAGTTTCCTCCACAATTAAAAACAGGCCTGCCATATTATTCAGCAACTCTACTTCTGGGTGTTTATCCAAACATAAAGTATACTAATTTGAAAACATACATATATCCCATGTTCACTTACCTCAGATTTGTGATTTTTGCAGCCTGGATATCCAAAGGAATTGGAATTGGTCTGACCCATTATAAAGTGCTGACTTTTGTGGTAAAGCATCTCTCTATCATTCTCACTAAACATATCACACTTGGTTTTAGTAGGAGAAAGTCTACATACAATGTCCCATTGCTGTATAAAATAGAATATTCATCCTTCCCAGATAAAATTAATTTTACAGGTGATTGCAGGTATTTGAAAGAACTGAAACTTCATCCAAGAGTATGGTATTTCAGGGTTCCAAAATACAAAGAATAACATTCAATAAAGTAAAATACATCTATAAGAAGTATGGATAGGCAAAGAGGTGAATTGACATGCAGCTGTTTCATGTTGGTAGAAAGAGAAGACTAAGAGGGAGCAAAACACAAAGGATACAGTTGTCTTCCTAGGCTAATCAAGGCAACATGCTGGCCTAGGGTGAAGTTTTCAGATCCAGTCACAAGGTGAAGTTTTTAGATCCAGTCACAATACAGACAGGTCAGACTGAACGGATGTTCATAACAGATCACAAGCCGCAATGAGCTGGGCCTATTCAGGCTTGGGTACAGCTTGAGGAACACACATTTTTACAGTGCTCTGTACATGATCCCAAGTGAAAGTTGCAAACTCACATTCTATATGTTATCAAGACTTTTATTAAGCCTTGGACTCCTTTATCCACAAAAAGCATTTTGAAAACTACTGAAAGTAATTAGACAAGGGCCTGAGTTTGAGTTGGGAGAATAGAGAATGTTATGATACTTTTTCTCTTTTTACTACTGCATTCCTAACCAAAGGGGAAACTGAATAACGGCACACTTTACCATCTTTCTTTCCTCTTTTATTTACTTTATGACATTAGAAAATTTTAGTTTGATAATAAAACAATAGTGATATCATCATGTCTTATGGCAGGCAAAATAATAATCCTTAAAGATGCCCATGCTCTAATCCCCAGATCCTGCAAATATGTTACCTTATATGATACCAACAGCCTCTACAGATACGATTAAGAGTACAGATCTTAAGATGGGAATAGTATCCTGGATTATCTGACTGAATCCAGTTTAATAATATGATAAATATTCCCAATTGGGTCAGAAGGAAAAGACAGAAAAAGGAGAATGTTGAAATGTGAGAAGGATTCAGGCTGCTATTGCTAGCTCTGAAGACAGAGGAAGAGGAGCATGTGCCAAGGAATATGGCTGGGCTCTAGAAGCTGGAAAAGACTAGAAAATATCTTCTTCCCCAAAGTCTTCAGGTGGAATAGAGCTCTGCCAACATTCCTTTTAGCCTAGTGTGGCTTGTATTGGACTTCTCTCTTGCCAAACTGTAAAATGATTGATTTGTATTATTTAGACTGCTACATTTGTGGTAATTTATTACAGTAGAGGGGCCTCCCTGGTGGCTCAGTGGTGAAGAATCTGCCTGCCAATGCAGGAGATGCAGATTCAACCCATGGGTCGGGAAGATCCCCTGGAAAATGAATGGCAACCCATTCTAGTATTCTCACCTGGAGAATCCCATGGACAAAGGAACCTGGCGGGCTACACTTTATGGGGTCCCAAAAGAGTCAGACATGACTGAAGTGACTAGGCACGTAAGCATGACACATCAACAGCATAGAATATTAGGCTGCCGCTAAGAAGAGTGAAAAGCTCAGTTTTCATCCCAATTCCAAAGAAGGGCAGTGCTAAAGAATGTTCAAATTACCAGACAATTGTGCTCATTTCCCATGCTAGTAAGATTATGCTCAAAATCCTTCAAGCTAGGCTTTAGCAGTACTTGAATCGAGAAATTCCAGATGTACAAGCTGAGTTTATAAAAGGCAGAGGAACCAGAGATCAAATTGCCAACATTTGTTGGATCATAGAGAAAGCAAAGGAATTCTAGAAAAACATCTACTTTTGTTTCATTGACTACGTGAAAGCCTTTGACTATGTGGATCACAAAAAACTGTGGAAAATTCTTAAAAAGATGGAAATACCAGACCATCACACCTGAGAAACCTGTATTTGGGTCAAGAAGCAACAGTTAGAACATTACATGGAACAACTTACTGGTTCAAAATTGAGAAAAGAGTACAACAAGGCTGTATATTGTCACCTTGTTTATTTAACTTACATGCTGAGTACATCATGTGAAATGCTAGCCAGATGAGTTACAAGCTGGAATCAAGATTGCAGGGAGAAATATTAACAACCTCAGACATGCAGATGATATCACGCTAACGGTAGAAAGGAAAGAGGAACTAAAGAGCCTCTTGATGAGTGAAAAAGCTGGCTTAAAACTCAACATTCAAAAAAATAAGATCATGGCATCCAGTCACATCACTTCATGGCAAATAGAAGGGGAAAAAGTCAAAGCAGTGACAGATTTTCCCTTCCTGTGCTCCAAAGTCACTGCAGATGGTGACTGCAGCCGTGAAATTAGGAGATACTTGCTTCTTGGAAGGAAGGCTATGATAAATCTAAACAGCATATTAAAAAGCAAAGACATCACTTTGCCAACAAAGGTCTGTACAGTCAAAACTATGGTCTTTCCAGTAGTCATGTATGGATGTGAGAGCTGGACCATAAAGAAAGCTTAGCGCTGAAGAATTGATTCTTTCGCAATGTGGTACTGGAGAAGACTCTTGAGAGTTGCTTGGACAGCAAGGCAATCAAACCAGTCAATCCTAAGGGAAATCAATCCTGAAAACTCATTAGAAGGACTGATGCTGAAGATCCAATACTTTGTGCAAAAAGACCCTGATGCTGGGAAAGATTGAAGGCAAAAGGAGGAGGTGGCAAAGGATGAGATGGTTAAATAGCACCACTGATTCAATGGACATGAATCTGGGCGAACTTCAGGAGATAGTGAGTGATGGGGGAGGCCTGGTATGTTGCAGTTTATGGGTCACAAAGAGTCGGACACAACTTAGCAACTGAATAACAACAAGAGTGAATTAGCATGGTTGATTTTAAGACCCCACTGAAACAGTATTAAGCAATAATAGTTGCTGCTAAGTCGCTTCAGTGATGTCCGACTCTGTGCGACCCCAGAGACAGCAGCCCACCAGGCTCCCCCGTCCCTGGGATTCTCCAGGCAAGAACACTGTAGTGGCTTGCCATTTCCTTCTCCAATGCATGAAAGTGAAAAGTGAAAGTGAAGTCACTCAGGTTGTCTACTTGAAAGTTATACAGTCGTGTTTGACTCCTAGCGACCCCATGGACTGCAGTCTACCAGGCTCCTCTGTCCATGGGATTTTCCACGCAAGAGTACTGGAGTGGGGTGCCATTGCCTTCTCCGATTAAGCAATAATAGTAAGATGCAAATAAGTGTATACGATATTTTATTTTTTAAAAGCAAATATTGATAAATCCCAAACATGTGGGTAATTACGTAAGTAAATTTTGACAGATTACTATCTCTGAGTGAAAATGAATGCCTTGAAAATTACAGGATAAAGAGGAAGTTAATAAAGATAGCAATAAAAAACTGCATGGCATGCTTTCATCTCAGTCAAATCATACCTACGTAAATGATACATACATAAAGAAATCTGAACAGCAGACCTATCTGCTTGTCAGATGACCATGATACATTAATGGAAAAAGATCTGCAAAATGGTGGATGTAATAGTTTTGTTTTGTAAAACAGAAATTAAAAAACAAATATTTTTAAATGTTCAGTTTATATCAGCTATGAGAAAAATGTGGAAAGATATACATTGGTAGGCAGGTAGAAATGGTTCACTTTGCATTTAAACATAACTTTTGCTTTTATTAATAGTTTTATTTTTGAGATTGCTCTTCAGTAACCATAAATTACAACTACTTGTAGAAACTTCTGGCTTAATATTATCACACAATCTAATCAATTTCTGATTTTTAGGAGAGGGAATTAAAAATGACCATAAATGAAGCACAACCAGTAGTTCTTGGGAAAATTTCAAAAGTATGGGATTTATTTTAATTTTTTTAAGTTTTTAAGTTTCACAGGAATCTATAATTTCAAATAGTATTTATCAACCTCCCTTTTACCCTTATATATTTGCTATCATAATTAGTGGTATAATAGATTAATATTTTCTTTCATGCCTTTTCAAATATATAATGCAATTTTAAATAAAGAAGAGTTTTCATTGCCAGTTACTATCAAAATGATTAATGAAGGGAATTTCAGAGATAAAGGCAAACCCTAGAGCAATATTTATAAGCTCACTTTGCCATTCAAAATGCTTTTAAAACTTACGCAAGACATGGCTTTAACTTCAGTTTATTCAATGTGAGGTTTCTTCTAGCCTCAAGGTGGATGTCATTGTGTAATGGTTAAGAGCACAGGCTTGCAATATTAAAAATTCTATAATCCTTACCACCTGTGTGACCTTGGAGAACTCACTTAACCTCCCTGATTCTCAGTTTCCTTATAGGGATGACAATGGTACCTACTCTACTATACTAATAATAACAGTACACAGGGATGATTTTAGTACCTTCTTTATGTGAAACTGTGAAGATAATAATCCATTGTTTATGCAAAATTTCAAAAAATTAACAGCATGACTCTTACACAAATATAAAATAAACACGTCAAAGATTTTATTCAACTCGTTGATTAATGACTAAATCAGTCAGATGACAAGGCTAATTCACCAGGATTTTGAGAAGCTGGGTATTTATAAGCATTTTTAAACATTATTAGTACAAGATTTTTAGATAAGATAAAAAAACTCATCAATGTCCTATGGGATAATAAATCCGTAACAGTTGGATTTATTTTTCTCCTGGACAGAAATTATTTCTATGTGTGTTAGAAAATAAATCTACAAGTTAATATGTAACTTTACTAAATCTTGACTCTTCATCAATAACAGTGAATTTAACAGAGCACATCTCTATTAAATAATTTAGAATTGGTCTGTTTAGATATTAAAAGCACTCACTCTTGCCTTATTCACATATCTAAAATAACTTTCTTAATACCATTTAATGGATAAGGACACTATGAAAATTAGTTATGTTTTTATCACTATTATGCATTTTACAGGTCAAAATGTTTTGTCATCCAATTAGGTTATCGTTTTTCTGTATCACAATGCTTGTCCACCATATTAGCAAATTCCTTTCATATATATATATATATAAATATATATATATATATATATAAAAGACCATCTAAAGAGTATTTTGGACGTCACGTACTGTTCTTACTACTTGCAGGAACCAGAAGGATAACTATGGATTTATAACAAATATTAAGTAACTGTTTCATTCATTCACTAGCATTTGCATGTGACTCTGAGGATACTACACTGAATAAAGACACAGTACTTTTCATGGAACTGTAGCTAATATTTATTTATATGTAATATTTATTTAAAACTCATTTCTACTTCAAATCTCAATAAATATGCCACTAGCATTGACTCAAAAAGGAGCCCACAGCAAAGTATTTTTGTCAAGTCATATCACCTTTCACCGAGGAACTTCTTTGCACAACTTAAATTATCTGGAGCAAGTTTATATAGTAACAGCTCTTCTAGTTCCACACATTTATTTTTTTAACCATTCAAAATATTTTTCTGTCTTTAAATAACCAAAATTTAGTGAGATGTCACTAAATGCTCATTAAGAAGATCTTATTAAATCTATTTTGCAGCTAATTTCAAGTTATTTAATAACTTTTTCAATAAAAGAATTTTTCTATAAATATATCAGACATTAATAGATTTATGATTATAAACCAGAGCATATATAATAAAATTATATCATTAAAATATATACCATTTATGTTATGGCCAAGAATATTCCTTTTCTGACAATACATCTATGTGCATATGCTGATAGACTCACTGGTATTCTTCACACTGCACTTCATTGAGTATGGGTATTTGTCATTATCTAAAAACATATATATATATATAGGTGAATTTACACACAATGAAGGGATTTTACTTTACGCTATGGTTCTGAAGAAATCCATTGTACTTTTTCTCCCAACATTATATAAACAAAGTCATGTATGTTTTTGCATATAATTTCAAGGGGCTCACAGACTCTCTAGGATTATATTTTAGTGCAACAAATATACTACAGAAGACTATGTCCACGTTAAAATCTGAATGCCCAGAGAGAATATAGTTTTGTATTCTCTGCCAAACTATTTTCAAGATTAAAAATTCATTTCCAAATTTAATGATGGTACTCAATTTATTTTGTAAATAAGACTAAAGATAAGTTTGCTTAAATTAGAGGCATACAATTGGATATGTGAGGTTAAAGGTTGTTTTTGGTTAAAAATTTTAAACAAGGAATAGTGGTTAGTTATTTCACTGAGATCATATTTACACTTCTATGGCTGATATTAATAATAGGTTTTAACTGAGGTTATCAGTAATCTCTGAAGTATTTATGAATCATATATACCTTGATTAAATAGTGAGGTCCAATCATTATTTTTACAATTTAAATAAGTGATGATTTCTCCACAGGAGGACTTGTGTATTACCGCCATGAGAATGACAGTGTATCCTGTGAGGCTGGTTTACTTGAAGCAACAGTGTAGTAATTACATGCTTTGCTAAGAGAAGGTAAGTGTGCAAACCTAGATGCAGCACTGCTCAGCCCCACTCAAACCAGTGTGGAAGTGGGGATGTCATCAAGAGATCCCCAGGGAAACAGGAAGTCCTAAGAGAATAACTGTAACAGGTCCAATTATGAAGGCATATCCTCCTTCTCAGGAATGGAGGATTTTGTCCTGTGCCAACTTTGGAGGATTAAGATTTTAATTTATTAGGAAAGGTGACGATTTTTTTTGGCACATCCAACAGCCACATTTCAGATTCTTCATGGTATGTAAAAATACAGAACATTATTTATCCTCTAAAAATTAGAAGTGAAAAATGAATATCCTTTTGCAAATAATTTTCACCCAACCAAAACATCAGCATTTGAAAACAAAATTTAAGCTTTATAATAGGCAGAAGGAAGTGTTGTTGAGGCTGTAAGGATGCTTCCTACTGAACTGGCAGGCTGAATGGTGAGCCTTTGCAAAGGGAGAGGCAAAACCAAAGAGAGCAACAGGGCAGATCTTACTGACTTTTTAGTATTTGTTTGGAATGTTGATTTTGCACAACAAATAAATATTACTTGTCTACCTTTGAAACAAGACCACATCTGCAAATGGTTTTCTGTTGATAAGCCACATTTGAAAAATCCAGAATGGAAACAAAGTGGTTTTTTTGTTTGCTTTTGTTGCTGTTGTTGCTTGGGAAGAAATAGAGTTGATAAACTATGAAATAATTATTTGTATTGTTTGATCCAGAAAGTGGAATCAAAGTACTAACCTATATTTTCAAAGACAACTCACACACTCAAAATGTTTTGTATTTAGCTCTTAGAAAGTCTATTTCTATTATAAATCCAAAATGAAGATTTAATTCATTTTAAATTTCAGGTATTAATATGAATCTTGTGGCTGATTCAAGTCCTTCGGTCTCTGACTTCACTCTGTTTCCCTTGCTCTGTACTTAGTGTCTAATTTATTATTGATCAATCCCTCCTCCATGGGGAAGGTGTCAAATAAAAAAAGAATCTACACAAATTAATTCTAAGCTCATAGCAATATTAAGAAGCTTAGTGGGAACAAAGGTTTATTGTGTTCCTTTAAAATAAAATTTTGGATTATCTGTAGATTTCAATTTTCCATTACCATTGTTACAGATAATTGAGTTGTATTTATACTGAAACTGAATTTGTTATAAAATTCTTCTTAAAGTAATGGAAAAGGCCTAAAAATATTCTTATCTTTCCCTAAGTATGAGATTAATATTTTTTAATACTTAACTAATCAAACTTAAATGACACTCTCAGTTCATGCTATGTCAGAGAGTACAATTTCCCTACTTTATCAGCTACTTTACAAAGTAGGTTTTTAAAATTTTGCATGTACACACTGAAGAATGTAGAGACATATGACAGCCTACTGGATTTCTTAAGGAATGAGCTGGAAATTACAGAAGGACCTGAAAATAAAGTAAATACTATCAGATCAGATCAGATCACTCGCTCAGTCGTGTCTGACTCTTTGCGACCCCATGAATCGCACCATGCCAGGCCTCCCTGTCCATCACCAACTCCCGGAGTTCACTCAGACTCACGTCCATCGAGTCAGTGATGCCATCCAGCCATCTCATCCTCTGTCGTCCCCTTCTCCTCTTGCCCCCAAACCCTCCCAGCATCAGAGTCTTTTCCAATGAGTCAACTCTTCGCATGAGGTGGCCAAAGTACTGGAGTTTAAGCTTTAGCATCATTCCTGCCAAAGAAATCCAGGGCTGATCTCCTTCAGAGTGGACTGGTTGGATCTCCTTGCAGTCCAAGGGACTCTCAAGAGTCTTTTCCAACACCACAGTTCAAAAGCATCCCTTCTTCGGCACTCAGCCTTCTTCACAGTCCAACTCTCACATCCACACATGACCACAGGAAAAACCATAGCCTTGACTAGACGAACCTTTGTTGGCAAAGTAATGTCTGTGCTTTTCAATATGCTATCTAGGTTGGTCATAACTTTCCTTCCAAGGAGTAAGCGTCTTTTAATTTCATGGCTGCAATCACCATCTGCAGTGATTTTGGAGCCCCCCAAAATAAAGTCTGACACTGTTTCCACTGTTTCCCCATCTATTTCCCATGAAGTGATGGGACCGGATGCCATGATCTTCGTTTTCTGAATGTTGAGCTTTAAGCCAACTTTTTCACTCTCCACTTTCACTTTCAAGAGGCTTTTTAGTTCCTCTTCACTTTCTGCCATAAGGGTGGTGTCATCTGCATATCTGAGGTTATTGATATTTCTCCCGGCAATCTTGATTCCAGCTTGTGTTTCTTCCAGTCCAGCGTTTCTCATGATGTGCTCTGCATATAAGTTAAACAAGCTGGGTGACAATATACAGCCTTGACATACTCCTTTTCCTATTTGGAACCAGTCTGTTGTTCCATGTCCAGTTCTAACTGTTGCTTCCTGACCTGCATACAAATTTCTTATACTATAAAACATCACAAATATGGAAAGGGATAGTACAGTTACCTCTCCATTCACATTCCTAGGTAGAAATCTTCATACCTTCTCATGTAGGTCTATGACAGAGTAGATTTCTGTTCAGTTCAGTTCAGTCACTTGGTTGTGTCCAACTCTTTGCAACCCCATGGACTGCAGCACACCAGACCTCCCTGTCCATCACCAACTCCCGGAGTTTACTCAAACTCATGTCCATTGAGTTGGTGATGCCATCCAACCATCTCATCCTCTGTCGTCCCCTTCTCCTCCTGCCTTCAATATTTCCCAGCATCACAGTCTTTTCCAATGAGTCAGTTCTTTGCATCAGGTGGCCAAAGTATTGGAGTTTCAGCTTCAGCATCAGTCCTTCCAATGAATATTCAGGACTGATCTCCTTTAGGATGGACTGGTTGGATCTCCTTGCAGTCCAAGGGACTCTCAAGAGTCTTCTCCAACACCACAGTTCAAAAGCATCAATTCTTCAGCACTCAGCTTTCTTTATAGTCCAACTGTCACATCCATACATGACTACTGGAAAAAGCATAGCCTTGACTAGATGGACCTTTGTTGACAAAGTAATGTCTCTGCTTTTTAATATGCTCTCTAGGTTGGTCATAACTTTCCTTCCAAGGAGTAAGCGTCTTTTAATTCTATGGCTGCAGTCACCATCTACAGTGATTTTGGAGCCCCTCAAAACAAAGTCAGCCACTGTTTCCACTGTTTCTCCATCTATTTGCCGTGAAGTGATGGGACCAGATGCCATGATCTTAGTTTTCTGAATGTTGAGCTTTAAGCCAACTTTTTAACTCTTCTTTTGCACTTTCACCAAGAGGCTCTTTAGTTCTTTGTTTTCTGCCATAAGGGTGGTGTCATCGGCATATCTGAGGTTATTGATATTTCTCCAAGCAATCTTGATTCCACCTTGTACTTCACCAGCCCAGCATTTCTCATGATGTACTCTGCATATAAGTTAAATGAGCACAGTGACAATATACAGCCTTGACATACTTCTTTTCCTATCTGGAACCAGTCTGTTGTTCCATGTCCAGTTCTAACTATTGCTTCCTGACCTGCATACAGATTTCTCAAGAGGCAGTTCAGGTGGTCTGGTATTCCCATCTCTTTCAGAATTTTCCACAGTTTATTGTGATCCACACTGTCAAAGGCTTTGGCATAGTCAATAAAGAGTAGACTTAACTGCTAGATATTTAAATGTTCTATCTCTGACCTTTGCACTGTATTGATTAAGATCCGGTGCAGGGAACTGCAGGAGTTCATTAAGTTACCTTAGGAGAGAAGGAGACAGACCCTGGGACCTGGGAACATGTGATCCCTTCTGGCCTGGCTGTCTTGAGGTTAAATATTATATAATAACTAGATGCCAATTATTCCTACATCTCTTCATCCTTCTCAAAGTAAGGTGTTTATCTCAGGGCTATCATGGTAGGGATGTATTGGTTTGGCCACAAACTTTGTTCAGGTCTTTCGTAATATCATATGGAAAAACCCAAATGAAATTTTTGGCCAACCCAATTACTTCTTGGCACCAAAAAGCAATACGAAAGAACACTGGGAATAAAAGGTGAGTTTACTTTGAAGGCTGTTGAAATTATGCTTCATTGCTTTCCAATTTATTTAATAAAATGACTAAAATATGATCCATTTTTCTAAGCTTTTTTTTTTTTTTTTTAAATAGGGCTTTGAAATCTCAGTTTCATGCATGCTCAGTCACTCAGTCATCAGTCATCTCCCACTGTTTGCGACCCCATGTACTGTAGCCTGCCAGGTTTCTCTGTCCATGGGATAATCCCAGCAAGAATACTGGAGTGAGTTGCCATTCCCTCTTCCAGGGGATCTTCCCGACCCAGGAATCGAACCTGTGTCTCCTGCGTTTGTAGGCAGATTCTTTACCACTGAGCCACCTGGGAAGCTCTGAAATCTCAACTGCAGAATGTTAGTTTCATGCAAATGACAAGTACACATACTGGAGGAATTGATTAGGTTTTAAAATCTTTGGTGCTTAGGTTATATGAAAATAATGTTTACATAAAAATCGTATTTGTTTATGATATAGAAAACAAAATGTATCCTATATATTTTATTCATGGTTTGACCAAGAAAATCTAAGAAAAGAAAATTCTTCAACTAGGTAAGGGTAACAATAGAAACAATGATAATAACACCTTCCATTGTCCATCAATTAGCCCTGGACCTTCAAACACATTCTAGGTGCTGTGGTAGTGTCAGTCATTCAAGGAATGTATATAATAGTGGGTAAGAGAAACAGTGGGAGAAGGCAATGGCACCCCACTCCAGTACTGTTGCCCAGAAAATCCCGTGGATGGAGGAGCCTGGTAGGCTGCAGTCCATGGGGTCGCTAAGAGTCAGACACGACTGAGCGACGTCACTTTCACTTTCCACTTTCATACATCGGAGAAGGAAATGGCAACCCACTCCACTGTTCTTGCCTGGAGAATCCCATGGATGGAGAAGCCTGGTAGACTGCAGTCCATGGGGTCACACAGAGTCGGACACGACTGAAGCGACTTAACAGCAGCAGCAGTAGCAGCAAGCTTATAGAGATATATCAAACCGTAATGGGAGCATTAAACCAGGAAAACTGACTTCCTGAGATGAGGCAAAGGTTGACAAAGCTTTATAGAGAACTCTACCTGAGAATATTAGATATTTACTGGACTTACAAGCAGAGAAAGGCATCCTAATTGGAGAGACTGGTCATGTAAGGCGCAGAGGAGGAAAAAAACCCATAAACTTTATGAGGAAGACAAGCAGTTAAAGAGCATAAGTGTTAGAGCATATTTTAAAAATATGCAAGTACAGAAGGCTAAGAAATCTGTAGTTTTACTTATAACCTAGGGAGAGTCATTGATACATATTAAAATAAGCAAACTGCACAAAGAGAAATCGTTTCCAGCTGTTCTAGAATGAGGATTGCAGAAACATAAAAACAGGTTTCCTGATATAGAACTGTGTCTCATTCAGGTTCCATTATTCTGGTTGAGGGAAATAAAAGAAATTCTTGCTACCCAAACAAATTCAGTATAAGACGGCCAAGAAAACATGCAGGGTTTCTGCGGGTGTGTTCAGAGTAGCATGCGACAGGGCCTAGAAGTGGTAGGAGAATGCAAGATGAGAACTAACATATGGGGAGCATCCAACACATGTCATGAAATATCTTTTAGCCCACAGAATCTTATTGTTTTCATGGCAATCCTATGAAGTGTGAATTATCATCTCAAAGTTAAATATGGTTAAACTAAGTTCCAGAGAGGGGAACTTGCCCAAGATAATAGCAGTGTGCAGGCAGAGACAGGTTCTGAAACTCTGCCGATGTGGTATCACAATTTACAGTATCACAATTTACGCTCTTTTTTGTAGAATCTCCCACCTCAAGTAGCATCTCTCTGATTGAATATATAATAACTGGACAACCAACCACTCCCCAATCCTACTGCCTTTCTGGATGTGATTCTGAGCTGACTGTTCTCTGGTTTTATGGGGAAGACATGGTACAGTCAGAAGCCAGGTCAATACACCTCTGTGATGCCAGAAAGGGTTAATCTCTCAAAGAGGTCACAGTGTTAAAGAAAAGGGAATAGATCTAGAGATGGATCCAGAGATATTTTATAAGCAGAACTGAAAGGATAAGGTGACCCATTCAGCATATGAAGTGAAGGGGAGCTGAGCATTAAGGAATGACTCTTCTGACTTGGGAGTGAGACGGAAGAAGGTCCAATCAACCAACATATAAAACATGGGAGGAGATACAAGCTCCATGATTAAGAAATCAAGTTTGGCCTGCAAACAATGAGACATACTTTAGTAATTATTCAAATGAATTCAGAAGAGAGAAACCAGGGATTTGCAATAGCATATTTAATACATTTCCTGGTAATTAATTTATGGCAGGCCCAGGCAAAGGAACACTATAGTAAACTATAAAATTCATTATCAATTAGGTCAGAACAACTCTGAGGACTATTATTCAAGATCACTTAAATATATCAAATACAACTTTAAGATCTGAAACTCTTTTTCTGGTGAAAGATATGCAAATCACACTGGAAAGTTCATTTATTATGCTATAGTATGAAAAGCTATAAGGACAAATAAGACACTATGAAGAGTAGGAAAATGGATTTATTACCATGACATATTTTTATGTACTTTGGCTACTGCATAATTTGAGGTGATTTGGCATAATAATAGTTCTTATGATCAGTATCTTCAAGTTTGAACATTATTTTTGACTCTGAGAGGAAATACAAAAAATGCTCTTAAACATAAAAATTCAGGAGTCAGGGAAGGATGTTTGGAGAGATGGATAGTTCAAATAAAAACAAAAAAATTTTTTCCTTGTCTTGTTTTGAGAGCTTTCATCCTTACAGAATTATCCTGAGTTGAAAATAGGTAGAATTTATTTCTTTGAATCAACATGACATTTTGGGCTCTCTGTATTCAAAAGAAATGCAAGAGTGTGTTTCATAGGTGAAGAGTGTGTTTATGAAAGCACACCTTAACACACTGACAGTCATGTGTAGCTGTCAATCTGGCTCCTGTAATTCCAAGCCTGTTTCTACTGACAGATTTATACTATGACTATGGTTTAATTCATTCATGAGTACTATTGAGTGTCTCCAACGTATCAGGCAGCATTCTAGGTATGGACCTGGGAATAAAACTGAAAATGTCCTTTCCTAGGGGGAGAGACAATAAGTAGATCAACAAATAAATACAATTTCCATAGGGGTTTGTGCTATGACGAGTGAAAGATGAAAAAGCCCATATTACATGGATGAGTTTGAAATGGTGGCCAGGAATCCAATCATGTAGCATCTTACAGAGTATGATAAAGAATACATATTAGTATAGAACTGACAGGACTTGCTGATGATTTGGATACGGGGTGAGTGGGGAAAAGAGGAGTTAAGAATGACACTCATAGTTTGGCCTTTGGTTTATGGTACCAAAGGCCATAAGTACATGGCCTTTGAAAGGGGCTTCCCTGGTGGCTCAGATGGTCAAGAATCTGCCTGTAATGCAGGAGACCTGGGTTCGTTCCCTGGGTCGGGAAGATCTCCTAGAGGAGTACATGGCAATCCCTTCACTATTCTTAACTGGAGAATCCCATGGACAGACTAGTGAGCTACAGCCCATAGGGTCACAAAGAGTTGGACATGACTGAAGTGACTTAGCATGCACACAGGCATCATAAGAAAAACAGGGAAGATATGGGAGGAACTTCAAGAGCATGATTTGGGACATGGTAATTAGACACACAAAGAAGACATCTTTGTAGACAGACAGATAGTGGGATGGATGTAGATCGAACATTCAAAGGAAGATGTGGCCAGAGCCATTTGAGATCTTACTTTAGAAGTCACGGACAATTCAGTGCTGGGATTATACATCTGGAAAACTATATGTAAATTTTTTTAAGCCATAAGAATAGTTGAGATAACCTGAGTATGGATAACGAAGGAAAAGGAGAGGCTCCCTGAGCATCCCAAAGTCTTCAAGTCCTGAAAAAGAGGATGAGCTGCAAGGTTAAACTATGAATGGATCAGAGGATCTTAAGTCAGAATACCTTTGCTTTAACTCAAACTGGCAACCCACTATGGCTTATAAACTGTTGACATCTTCTATCACAACTAAGAATCAGTGCACTGGAAAAACAAATATTTTAAAAGAAATGTTATGTAGAATGGGGACCACTGAGATTTCTAAATCTAGAATTAGAAATTAGTATAAGCAAAAATATTTTTCACAGATGGTAACATTATGGATATCCATTTGGGAAAAGAAAATGGATCAATTATTAAACAGATACTTCGAGTTGTGGTACTGTAGCATACATGATATGGTATGCCATGCTACCTGTTCAAAAATATCAAAGTCCATATACATGGTAACACAATTATCTTATGGTTGCATTAATCTTTTAAATAATAATGTTCACTTCTATACAACTTGAAACTTTAATCTTAATTTATCTACTTAAAAAATAATTGCATTATACGGTGGTGATTTAGTCACTAAGTCATGTCTGACTTTTGCGACCCCATGGACTGTTTCCCTCCAGGCTCCTCTGTCCATGGGATTTCCTGGGCAAGAATACTGAAGTGGGTTGCCATGCCTCCTCCAGATCTTCCCGATCCAGGGATCAAACCCAGGTGTACTACAGGCAGTTTCCTGCATTGCAGGCATATCCTTTACCAACTCCCCTTTACCAGGGAAGTGCACTGTAATATATAGTGGAACTATAACTTTGTCTGTATGTTCCAAGTCTCCTGCAACTGTGTTATCATACTTTCATAATTTAAAAAAGAAAAAAACCCTGAAATTTTATAAAACATTGTTTGATTAACCCAGAGGACTGTATAAGCCTGGAAGGTAAATATTATTTATCACCACTATGCTAATAAGCACACTGGGACTCAAAGAGACTAATTTGAATGATGTCATCTGGCTATTAGCTAGCACATATATGACCTGAACAAGGAACTTATAACTCCTAATCCACCACTTTTCCAAGATCACTATTTATTATATAGTTTGATTTCCGTTTAACACTTAGAATCAGAGGCATGTCTGTTGGCCGCACAAGTGGTGCGCTGCATGGGTAGCTATGAACTGAGCCCTCACACTGGGCAGTAAGCAGCCTGAGCAACACAAGCAGCAGCTATGATAAAAGTAACACTTTAACACTTAACTGAAAGGAGCAGGTCTTTCAGAAGCAGACACACAAAGCTCAGAAGCTAGAAAGGAAAAGGATACATTCTGAATCCATACAGTTCAGTTCAGTTCAGTTCAGTGGCTCAGTCGTGTCTGACTCTTTGTGACCCCATGAACCACAGCATGCCAGGCCTCCCTGTCCATCACCAACTCCAAGTGGGAATAAAAACATCTCTGTATAGATGGCAACAAAGTCCAAAGACAACAAATGGGCGTGTGGAGTAAAGGCACTTGCAATCTGGAGAACATGGCTTTCAGAATGACTGACCAGAATCGTGGATGGGGGTGGCGGGT
This sequence comes from Bos indicus, assembly GCF_029378745.1. Classification (NCBI taxonomy): domain Eukaryota; kingdom Metazoa; phylum Chordata; class Mammalia; order Artiodactyla; family Bovidae; genus Bos; species Bos indicus. The sequence goes on along the minus strand of NC_091760.1, from coordinate 36,648,305 downwards.
GTAGGCAGTAGGGGGAGAGTCACTAAAGAAAACCCAAAAATTAATAAATAAAATAAAACAATATACTTCAAATAGCCTCAGACACCTTGTGAGATAAGAGCTAAAACCAATTTGTTATTCCATCAGGGATAATTATTGTTTCTCCAAATAATAAAAAAGAAAAATTGGATTTGTCAAATGATTATTATCTGTTAAATCTAAAATTCCATTGTTTTCTTATGATATTTGGTTTGTTTTTAATTTTCCATAAATATTTCTCTTAATTCACTTTTATCCTTAATTCATGTTCACTCCTTCAACTGTTCTCTTAGCAACTTTCTAAGTTCCTACCCTATCTTCTTCCAGTAGGTTCTTGGGCCTGTTCTTCCTTTAAACACTCCTTACCGTAAGCGAACCAATTAATCAGTGGTGCTGGGCTTTCCTGGAAACAGGGCTCATAGTGAGTTTCATCCCCGACCCCCTTCCCCATGTGACTTCTGCTTTAGTTCCTTGATTTACCACATTTTTTCCCCATTTTCTTCCCAGTTCTCAACTTCTTTTTCTTCATCATTTAAATATGAGTCATTGTATTGTGATAGATAGAATTATAGTACTGGTTTTTATCACGACTCTGCCTCCTTACATTCCTACTCTTGTGAGAAGTAAGGATCACAGTCAATTTAATCTCACTCTCTCTTCTTAGCCCCTCCTTAAAAAAAAAAAAAAGAATGAAACATTATTTCTCTTCTATTCTTCTGAAATCTTTCCAGCCACTAGAAAACCTGGCTCTGAAGTATTGATATAGCCATAGTCCCTTCTTCCTCTCCCCTACCAATAACCACTTTTTAATGAAACATCAGATTTAGAAGTCAAAGAAAATAAAAAGCTGTGTGGGTATGTGAACACATAAATTGTAATAGGTGAGTTATAAAGTGCATACTAAATGGAGATACTTGGCAAGTTATTTTTGTAGTTAACATTTATCAATCTACCAGGCATTTGATTAGAGAACCAATTAGAGAATTGGAAGTAATTTAACTCTGACACTTGGGACAGTGGTTTCATTGAGCTGCTCCTGATGATTATTTACTCTACACAGGGGAAGAAGACGAGTGTTATCAATAATTCAAAGGCAATCACGAATACTTTGGGATTTGAGCTTTACAGGAAGATTATTTCTAGCAGGTGTGGGACATCAAGTTGCTAACATTTTAATGTAAGATTATTTCTAGCAGGTGTGGGACATCAAGTTGCTAACATTTAAAGTAAGCTAAATGGCATCCTATGCTTTGTGGAATTAAGAGTAGAACATTATAGGATTGCTGGCTGGGGTCAATTTCTTATGAAAAAAAAGGAACCCACACTATTGGTTTTATCTATTTCATAGTGTTGATAAGAGGATCAAAAGAGATAATATGCTTGAAAGTACTTTGAAAAATATAAATATTATATAAATGTAACTCATTATGAGTTCTTGTAATTCTTTATGATGACTTTTAAGAAAATAACACCATGCAGAAAACATGTGGATCTAATAATCCAATTAATGTTTTTTATAGATTTTAAACACTCTCTATGCACCAAAAGCATATATCATTCATTACTTAGTATCTTTAGGAAGAATAAAATGTTGAATAAAGCACCACTGGTACAAAATGCCAAATATTACTGAAGGCGTGGTATATTCATTGGCAGTCCTATTGTTCCTTGTCTAAATCAGTTAGTTAGGAAATTAGTGGACACTACCTTCAGTTGAAAAATAATTGGTTTATTTGAAATGTTTAAGGGGAAGCCAACACTGACTTTTTATTTAGTATTGTTTGAGATAAAATTAAAATTTCATGTCCCTGTTAATATTCAAATACAAAACATAATTAGGGTAATACATACTACTGCTGGGGTTAAATATGAAAATCTTAGTCACTTAGTTTTAGGCTCATTTCTCTCCCTTTAAGACAGAAAATTAGTAATATGAAAAATGAATTTATGAGATTGATTTTAGCCAAGTGTACCACTAGTAACTCCCAAGTTTATTACTTAACATTTACCTTTTGAATTTAAAGAATGTAAAAATATCATTTCATGAAGTGCTATTAAGTAATGACTCTAAAAACACATATTAGTACATTTCCAAATATCTAATTGCATCTTTGATGGTATGTGGCCACTGTTCTGCATATTTCTGAATATTTGGGGGATGGTAGTATACAACACATTCCATTCTCTGCATATGAGCATAAATCATGTTAAAATAGTTCATAATTCTAGGAAACCAGTGTTACTAAGATCTTCATTTGTCTATTTCTTTTGCTTTAAGGATTTAGGATTTAAACTTACTCCTTATTACTACTTTTCAAAGTTGGATTAAAATATTTCTACTGCTCAAAAAGAAACTCAAACATGCACATAAAATGTAAAAAAGTAAAATATTAAAGTGAAAAAAAATTATATGTCAGCAATATCCTCGAAAAGAAGGTCAATACATTTGAGTTAAACTGTTCACATTCAATACTTTTTTCCTTATTTTAATAAAATCTATAGTATGTCAACAGTAAGCATGAACTTTGGTTGAAATATTAACTGATATTGAGTCATTTGGGGGAATTTATAAAGTATAAAATATTTTGCTTCATATTAGCTAATTATCTTTTACTATCCTATATACATTAAAAGTGTAAAATCTTATATGTTGGCATGATAGAGATACTGGTCAATTATAAAGTCTTTTTGTTAATAAATAATTCATATCTCCCAATTTTATTTCTTTATGCAACTTACCAAATCCCAGCATGAATATAACAGAGCATAAGACATTTTTAAAAGGAACAGCATTATAATGATAATGCCAAGAAAAAAAAAAGCAAAAGAAAAATTAATAAAGGAGAGTCTAATTAACATGAGGTAATTTTCTAAACTTCTCTTATCATTTCATAAATTTAGAAGATGCATACATGCAAACTAGATAAAAAATAAAACTACCCTATAATGATGAGCCAAAAGATAAAAATAATTGACACTGATACATAAAAATATTCAAGGGTGAAAAAAAAATCTTATGCCAATTGTATCAGCATTTAGAATATTTGACTTCCCTGGCGGCTCAGACAGTAAGGCATCTGCCTACAATGCAGGAAACCCAGGTTCCATCCCTGAGTCGGGAAGATCCTCTGGAGAAGGAAATGACACCCCACTCCAGTACTCTTGCCTGGAAAATCCCATGGATGGAGGAGCCTGGTAGGCTACAGTCCATGGGGTCACGAAGAGTCGGACACGACTGAGCAACTTCACTTTCACTTTCTTTTTTCTATGCGTCAGTTCGTGAGTAAATGAACATAACCATACAGTTTTAGTGACAACTGATTAAAAAAACCTTGGCAATAAGCAGCGTATACCCCAAATGTTCATATCCCTTGACTAGCGATCCTTTTGGGGTTTCCCAGGTGGCACACTGGTAATTGGCGACACAGGTCTGATCCCTGGTAAGACCCTGGAGTAGAATATGGCAATCCACTCCAGTATTCTTGCCTGGAAAATCCCATAGACAGAGGAGCATGGCAGGCTACAGTCCATGGGGTCGCGGGGTCAAACATGACTGAGCACACTTCAGCAACCCTACTGCTGGGTATTTATCGCAAAGAAATAATTTAAATGAAGTAATATAGTATACACATGAGACAATTTACTGAATTGTTTATAACAGCAAAAAATTGGAAGAAAATTCTCTTTGTTGTTCTACACGTAAGAGGATGTTGAAGGATATTTTTTTCTGTTTCTTGGAATTTCAGGCCTAAGCTAAAGACAGAAGGCAATAAGAACCCAATAGTAAGTTTATAAATTTACCAACAAGGTTCTGGTTTTTGAAGCTAGAAAAATTTCTATAGAGCTTACAGAGAAGATCCCAAAGTTACTCTGTGCTACAGACTAAATTTTTATGTCCCCTCCTAGTTCATATTGTTGAAACCTAGCCCCTTGGGCTTCCCTCATAGCTCAGTTGGTAAAGAAGCTGCCTGCAAATGCAAGAGACCCTGGTTAGATTCCTGGGTCGGGAAGATCCCCTGGAGAAGGCGTAGGCTACCCACTCCAATATTCTTGGGCTACCCTTGTGGCTCAGCTGGTAAAGAATCCACCTGCAGTGCGGGAGATCTGGGTTCAATCCAGGGAAGATCCCCTGCAGAAGGGAAAGGCTACCCAAACCAGTATTCTGGCCTGGAGAATTTCATGGACTGTATAGCCCATGGGGTCACAAAGAGTTAGACACGACTGAACGACTTTTACTTTCAGCCCCTGTGTGATGGTACTTGGAAGTGGGGTTTGGGGGAAGTTCCTTCATGAATGGGATTACTGCCTTTATAAAAGAGGCCCCAAAGAGATCCCCCCCTCCTTTCCACCCTGTGAGGACACAAAACTAGGAGATGGTCATTTATGGACACAGAAGTGGTTCTCACCAGACACTGGATTTGTCAGCATTTTGATCTCAGACCTCCCAGCCTCCAGAACTCTGAGATAAAAATTTCTCACAGCCTGTCCATGGTATTTTATTACAGCAGTCCAAATTGACTAAGACACTCCATTATACTCGCCCCTCACACCTGTGTCTAGGGTAAGTCAAGTGATGTTCCCAGTGTGCAAAATTCAAAGGGGTACTTGCCCAGCCCTGAGAATAAATGCTTCCTTATCCAGGCTTCTTTCATATAGGCTATAAGTTTGCCTTGTAGAAGGTATTGTGGATCACAATAAACTGGAAAATTCTGAAAGAGATGGGAATACCAGACCACCTGACCTGCCTCTTGAAAAACCTGTATGCAGGTCAGGAAGCAACGGTTAAAATCGGACATGGAATAACAGACTGGTTCCAAATAGGAAAAGGAGAACGTCAAGGCTATATATTGTCACCCAGCTTATTTAACTTAAATGCAGAGTACATCATGAGAAACGCTGGGCTGGAGGAAGCACAAGCTGGAATTAAGATTGCCGGGAGAAATATCAATAACCTCAGATATGCAGATGACATCACCCTTATGGCAGAAAGTGAAAAAGAACTAAAGAGGCTCCTGATGAAAGTGAAAGAGGAGAGTGAAAAAGTTGGCTTAAAGCTCAACATTACGAAAACTAAGATCATGGCATCCGCTCCCATGACTTCATGGCAAATATATGGGGAAACAGTGGGAACAGTGGCTGACTTTATTTTTCTGGGCTTGAAAATCACTGCAGATGGTGATCACAGCCATGAAATTAAAAGACGCTTACTCCTTGGAAGGAAAGTTATGACCAACCTAGACAGCATCCATCTAGTCAAGGCTATGGTTTTTCCAGTAGTCATGTATGGATGTAAGAGTTGGACTATAAAGAAAGCTGAGCGCAGAAGAATTGATGCTTTTGACCTGTGGTATTGGAGAAGACTCTTGAGAGTCCCTTGGATTGCAAGGAGATCCAACCAGTCCATCCTAAAGGAGATCAGTCCTGGGTATTCATTGGAAGGACTGATGTTAAAGCTGAAACTCCAGTACTTTGGCCACCTAATGCAAAGAGCTGACGCATTTGAAAAGACCCTGATGTTGGGAAAGATTGAAGGCAGGAGGAGAAGGGTATGACAGAGGATAAGATGGTTAGATGGCATCACCAACTCAATGGACATAAGTTTGGGTAAACTCTGGGAGTTGGTGATGGACAGGGAGGTCTGGCATGCTGTGTGGTTCATGGGGTTGCAAAGAGTCAGACATGACTGAGCGACTGAACTGAATTGTAGATAGTATGTCTGTAGGTTACATAAAGGAGGAACACCACCACAAGAGAGAGACAGGGATAGATGAGTAGGGAATGGGGGACTGAAAGAGGCATGCAGTGGAAGAACCTACAAGTCCATTACTGGCCATGACAGGGCTGCAGGTCTCCTATGGATCAAGAGGAGGCCTGGGACGATATTTAGGTCCCCACCACCCTCTTCCACTGTTCCTCCTGCTGCCCAGGTCTTTCGGCTTCTAGATTTCCCTGAAGACTGTTCATGGAGTGGTACTGGCAGGATGGCTCAAATACAGCATCAGCTAGATTTCCCCTTGAAACTTAGGAAAATGCCACCTTCCTATGCTGAACTGTGGGTTTGACTCTTCACTGTCACCTTTCCACAGTCCTATCGCTTTGTACAAGGATTATTTTTAAATTTCCTATCAGAAACTCTCTGGTCTTTCTGACAGTTAGTATCAATACTGTCAATACTGAGAAAAAAATCTGGAGAGTTTTGTCATGTATGTATATGTTTAGTTCAGTTCTTTACAGATTCTCTGATTCACTCAGAGGGTTGTTTTATATCTTAGCAAGGTCTCCCTGTTGAGAGCTCTTTGACCACGAAGCAGACAAATATGTACAAAATTCCCAGCTATACTGCATCTATATAATTCTTCAGGAGAGCAACCAAGAATAAATCACAAGAACTCATTTTCTTTTTTAATAAGTGTGTCTCGTTGAGATCCTACAAAAGTAGAGTGCCATTTCTGAAGGTTATAAGACAGCTGCCACAGAATTTCTACTTGTCAATTTCATTTCTGACAAGACATATCTTTCTACTAGCTCTCCTGAATTTGACAGAACTATTCTTTATATAGCATGGCTTCATCAGTAACATGAGCAATACTACCAACGTGGCATCTGCAAAACCATGAATGATGAACATTTTGACACATATTTAAACACTGTGGTAATCTTACCATTTGTCTTTAACTTTTAAAATTTAAACTTCTTTTATTTCACTTGGAGTACAAGCATCTGAAAAATTGTTGGAAGTAGAGGCCAAAGTACATTCCAGCAATGCATCTCATTTGTAAAACTGAACAGTCTGCAGAATGCCAAAAAGCACTGCTTAGCTCATGTACAGAACAATAATAAAAGGTCCGAGCTCTAAGCAATTCAACAAGTGTAGCACTCCCAACTGGTACAGTTGCAAGAAGTCATAATGTTAGCTAGCTAAAATGCATACCATTCTCTGCAGCAATTTTGCAAGGGGGCTGGTAAGGACCTCTATCTGACTTTTAAAAATTGTCAGGTTTTTATTGTTTCCAATCCTGTTTATAACCGTTCAGAAAATCATTATCACTATCAAAGATGCTTCTTTATCGACTATTTGTATATAATGATACATTATATATTACAGTTGACCCTTGAACAACACCAGTTTGAATTACACAAGTCCACTTATACATGGATTGTTTTCAATAGTAAATATTGAATTTGAATTACAATACCACACAATCCACATTTTGTTGAATCTGCAAATGCAGGACAGTGGATACAAAGGAATCATGGATACAAAGGAATCTTGATTGTGGAAGACTGACTATAAGTGATACACGGATTTCTGACTGCACAGAAGGTTAATAAAAATTCATGCACTGCATAGAGTAGATGGGTTAACTTCTGCCTCAGTGAAGACTTGGATTAAAAGCCTGAAATAATTACCTAGATGCCTGGCCTTGCATGTGTACTTAGTCATGTCTGAATCTTTGCAACTCTATGGACTGAAGTCCACCAGGGTCCTCAGCCCATGAGATTTCCCAGCAAGAATAATGGAGTGGATTTCCACTTACTTCTCCAGGGAATCTTCCTGACCCAGGGATGGAATCAGTATCTCCTACACTGGCAGGCAGATTCTTTATCAGCTGAGCTACCAGGGAAGCCCCTGAAGGACAATTCTGCATCTGTAGTAATCAATAGTTTCTAATTGTACCAACACCTTTAGTGTAGAGTAAGTTAAGAATTTTAATCAACAAACATTAAAGAACAGTAGGAATGTACATGTCCTACCATGTTACCTCCTTAAACAAAAGCTTTCAGTGTCTCTCTGGTAATAAGCTGTATAACCTCAGATCATCCATGTATAATTGGGCAGCAGTGTCCTCTTCTATAGTATGAGATGATGTTTTATTATTAGTATTGATTTGAGAATTAATAGAAACATAAAGTAGCTAATATAGTGTTTGCATCTTCAAATATGTTAATTATATAGGAAATAAAAGACAGCTCATAGTGCTTTTTAATATGGTACCAGGGGCTTCCCTGGTAGCTTAGCTGGTAAAGAATCCACCTGCAGCGCAGGGGATCCCAGTTCGAACCCTGGGTTGGGAAGATCCCCTGAAGGAGGGCATGGCAACTCACTCCAGTCTGGAGAATCCTCCAGAGGAGGCCAGCGAGTTACAGTCCATGGGGTCTCAAAGAGTTGGACACTGTTGAGCAACTAAGCATAGCACAGCACAAGTTACTTTTGCAGGCCTTCCTAGTGGCATTAGTGGTAAAGAACCTGCCTGCCAGTGCAGGAGACATAAGAGACACAGACCTGATCCCTGGTTCGAGAAGATACCCTTGAGAAGGAAATGGCAACCCACTCCAGTATTTTTGCTCGGGAAATCCCATGGACAGAGGAGCCTGGCAGGCTATAGTCCATGGGGCCGCAAAAAGTCAGACAAGACTGAAGTGACTTAGCATGCCCAAAAGCTACTTTTGCAGTGTATCTTCTGATCCTACCCTAGGTTTTTGTTGCTTTGGGAATATACTAGGTTAATCATTTTTAAAGAACTAAATTCTTAAACTTTTGTGTCAGCTCATGTTTTTTTTTTTTTTCCTGGGCTCCAGAATCACTACAGATGGTGACTGCAGCCATGAAATTAAAAGACGCTTACTTCTTGGAAGGAAAGTTATGACCAACCTAGATAGCATATTCAAAAGCACAGACATTACTTTGCCAACAAAGGTTCGTCTAGTCAAGGCTACGGTTTTTCCAGTGGTCATGTATGGATGTGAGAGTTGGACTGTGAAGAAGGCTGAGCGCCAAAGAAGCTTTTGAACTGTAGTGTTGGAAAAGAGTCTTGAGAGTCCCTTGGACTGCAAGGAGACCCAACCAGTCCATCCTGAAGGAGATCAGCCCTGGGATTTCTTTGGAAGGAATGATGCTAAAGCTGAAACTCCAGTACTTTGGCCACCTCATGCGAAGAGTTGACTCATTGGAAAAGACTCTGATGCTGGGAGGGGTTGGGGGCAGGAGGAGAAGAGGATGACAGAGGATGAGATGGCTGGATGGCATCACTGACTCGATGGACGTGAGTCTGAGTGAACTCCAGGAGTTGATGATAGACAGGGAGGCCTGGCGTGCTGCGATTCGTGGAGTCACAACGAGTCGGACATGACTGAGCGACTGATCTGATCTGATGTTTTTTTAGATTCACCCAAAATGTCTTAAACCTATTTCTATTCACACACTCCTGAAAACACCATTTTTGAGCATTTAAAAAACTGAAGTACAGTTGACTTACAATATTTTATTAGTTTCTAGGTTACAATACAGCAAAGTGATATTTATAAATATTCAATTATGGCTATTACAAGATACTGAATATAGTTCCCTGTGCTATACTGTAGGACTTACTGTTTATTTTATACACAGTAGTTCATATTCGGTAGTCCCAAACTGCTAACTTATACCCTCTTTCCCCTTTGGTAACCATAATTTTATTTTCTATGTCTGTAAGTCTGTTTCTGTTCTATAAATAAGTTCATTTTTATGGTATTATATTTTAGATTCCACATATAAGTGATATCACAGTATTTGTCTTCGTCTGACTTACTCCATTTAGTATGATAATCTCTAGGTCCATCCATGTTGCTGCAAATGGCATTATTTCATTCATTTTTATGGCCGAGTAACATTCCATTGTGTATATGTACCACATCTGTACCCATTCACCTGTTGATGGACATTTAGGCTGCTTTCATGTCTTGACTATTATAAATAGTGCTGCTATGAACACTGGGGTGCATGTATCTTTCCAAATCAGAGTCTTCTCAGATATATGCCCAGGAGTGCAACTGTTGGATCATACGGTTAACTCTTATTTTTCTGAACTTGGAAAACCTCTTACATATTTAAATGTCAGGCTTTTAAGCCTTCCCTGTTTATTATAGCCACAAGTTATTTTCTTCCATGAACTCTCATGACATCTTATTTCTACTATCTCTAAAACTGTATTTTTGTTACAAATTCCACAGGTTGGCCAACTCAATACCCCTTCCATATTTCTTGTCTCTTTTTTCACCACAGAGGCCACAAAATGATAAGCAATAACATCAACTCCTGAAGATTATCTGTGTGTCACTGCCCCATAGCTTTTTCAAAGTTTTGTGCTTATTTTGACACTTCAAAGATAGAAAGGCAAACAAATGTAGTTAAGTTTTCCCAAATTCTGCCTGTGGTGTCTGAATTTCTCAGCAACACTTCCTCTTACAAGAGATCAATTTTCTGGTAGCTATATAGGTGTGTCAACACTAGAGGCATTGTCACGTCCTTACTAAATGTACTGTATCAATTCTGACCTCATTTTACTCATTTCCAATGAATAACGACAGAAAGAAGGAAATGAGTTATATGAAAGATGAAGAAAAATATTATCTATTTCTATACCAAACAGAGTCTTTTTTATTGTGTCTTTTAATCATCACAATATGTATTGTGTTGTTCATTATTCAGAATTTTACAGACAAATATATTAAGGCTTAGATAAAGTGCACAATTATACCAAAATCACACATTAAGTGATGTTGCTGAGAATCCAACCCATGAGTTTCTGGTCCTATGGTCTTAATCACTTTGAATCACACCACACTGCCTCATTCACTACTTTAAGTGTGAAAGTACATACCATCAGGCACAAGGCATTTTTTATTTTTACCAGTTAGATCGTATATATCCTGGTAACCATTTTTTTTTAATGTTCAAAAACTGTACCAGCAGCATGCTGGAGTTGGCTCCCACTGGCTCCTGAGAGCCTTGGGGCACATTTCTTCACAATTCTGTGTTCAGTGACTTCATGTTGGTAGTTTGAAACTGATCACGTCAGGAGTATTTACACTATGAAAATTGGCAAACCCTACAAATCTGAGATCTTGCTCTCCCTCCTCCAGCTGGCTGTTAAATATTTACCAGAACACCACTGGCTGGAATGCTTTCATTCAAATCTTCAAAAGCATCTTTTTATAATTATAACATTAACCTTCTCCCTTTGCTTTTATATACCTTTCAGAGCTCAGTTTTCATCTGTTGACTTTTGAAATATCACTGTCATGTCCTTTATACTTCAATGACTTCCCACTATTACAAAATAAAAATCATCAAATTCCCTTTCCTCCTAATTTACTTATAGCCTTTCCTTGTCCCCTTTGAAAATTTCAATTTCAATGTACAGTTGTGCCAACTATCACATTCAAGTAGTTTGAGCACTTGTCTATAGAAATGGTTCTTTGCATGACAGAACTTTAATTGAATACCCTGAAAATAACTGAACTGCAAGGGAAGATATATAGGTAATCATTTAGAGAAGCCAATAAGCCAGAGTATTGGATAATTCCCAAGTTTATGACCATGGTTCACATAAAATTCAAAATATTTCCTAAGTGAAAGTCTGAGAAGTATGGAGTAGTCTTTCTGAACTATGAGAAAAAATAAGTTAATGAATTGTGTGAAATCAGGATTATATACTAGTATCTAGTCTATGGTCAACAAGTACATAAAAAAGAGAGTCATATTATTTTGGAAAAAATAAGAGAAAATTTTAACATTTTTAAGTACTAAGAGCTGATAGAAGATCTATCTCAGATAAAGAGTTCATTATACACATATCTGGCAAAGTGTTTTTTAAAATTAATAATTCTTGTGCAAAGTTACTCTCTATTCTTCTTCACATGAAATATAAACTGAGTCAAAAGCCACAACTCAAGAAATTTATTTACCTGATTGCATATGATTCTTCACCCATTTGAGTTCATACTGAAATTATTTATAAATCAGTAAAGACGGAAATGGGCTTCCCTGGTAGTTCAGCTGATATAGAATCTGCCTGCAAAGCAGGAGACCCTGGTTTGATTCCTGGGTTGGGAAGACTACCCTGGAGAAGGAACAGGCTACCTGCTCCAGTATTCTTAGGCTTTCCTGGTGGCTCAGACTGTAAAGAATCTGCCTGCAATGTGGGAGACCTGAGTTAGATCCCTGGGTTGGGAAGATACCTTGGAGGAGGGCATGCCAACCCTTTCCAGTATTCTGGCCTGGAAAATCCCCATGGACAGAGGACACTGGAGGGTTACAGTCCATGGGGTCACAGAGTCAGACATGACTGAGCCAGTGAGCGACTAAGCACATCACAAAGATGGAAGTGACTGAGATATTGTTAGAAACTAGTGATACCTGACATCTTCCTGGCCAAAATATCAGGAGTTTCTCTTTGAGACAGTATAACTCAATCTGATTTAAAATCATAGAGAATGGAAATTTAACTATTTTAATTTGGCCATATTAAAAAAAAGAAACTGTTTATATGGGAGTAAGTAAAGATAACGTTGGCAGATGCAACCAGACACACTGTAAATGTGGGTTAAATAATCACAACAAAAGAAGGTTTGGGCGGGAATGGAAAGTATTATTCCTACACTTGTGGCCTGCTTGGACCCTGAGAGGCATGCTAACGTCCAGAAATATGTCATCTGGTCGAGCCTGGAACTGGGCACTGCTGAAGTTTATTGTGGCAAGGACAGTAACATCAAATGAAATGAAAGACAGCATTTTGATGAAAGAAGTTTCTTTGGGGACTGCCTGTCCCCACTGCTTTCTATCAGAAAACACAATCTTGGAAATGATAAGGAATTTAAAGAATGACCAATACCAATTTCTAGTTGATAGATATCAACTATCTGGTTATAATTCTAAAAAGAGTAAATAAAACAAGAAATTACCAATCAATGTCAAAAGACAATGACAAAATAGAGTAACTGACAGAAAGAAAAAATAAGAAAACACTGAAAATCGGTTCAGGTAAAATGAAACCTGATATTTATAGCAGCTAGTAAAAACATTACATAAATCCACCTATTAAAAAGGAAAAAGATCCAGGTAAGACTATCAAGAACAGGTAAAAATAAAAGCTAATAATATTTTGCTTACAGTGAAAGTTGCTCAGTTGTGTCCGACTCTTTGTGACCCCATGGATGAATTCTCCAGGACAGAATACTGGAACGGGTAGCCTTTTCCTTATCCAAGTGATCTTCCCAGCCGGGGATCAAACCCAGGTCTCTGGCATTGCGGGAGGATTCTTTACCAACTGAGCCACAAGGGAAGCCCTTTGCTTAAAATAAAACTCCAAATATAAAATGACTCAAGCCAACAAACATTCAGTTCAGTTCAATTCAGTCACTCAGTCTTGTCCAACTCTTTGCGACCCCATGGACTGCAGCACACCAGGCTTCCCTGTTCATCACCAACTCCTAGAGCCTACTCAAACTGATGTCCATTGTGTTGGTGATGCCATCCAACCATCTCATCCTCTGTTGTCCCCTTCTCCTCCTGCCCTCAGTCTTTCCCAGCATCAGGGTCTTTTCTAATCAGTTGGTTCTTCGCACCAGGTGGCCAAAGTACTAGAGTTTCAGCTTCAGCATCAGTCCTTCCAAAGAATATTCAGGACTGATTTCCTTTAGGATTGACTGGCTGGATCTCCTTGCTGTCCAAGGAACTCTCAAGAGTCTTTTCCAACACCACAGTTCAAAAACATCAATTCTTCAGTGCTCAGCTTTATTTATAGCCCAACTCTGACATCCATCCATACATGACTACTGGAAAAACCACAGCTTTGACTAGACAGACCTTTGTTGGCAAAGTAATGTCTCTGCTTTTTAATATGCTATCTAGTTTGGTCATAAATTTCCTTCCGAGGAGCAAATCTCTTTTAATTTCATGGCTGCAATCACCATCTGCAGTGATTTTGAAGCCCCCCAAAACAGTCTCTCACTGTTTCCATTATTTCCCCATCTATTTGCCATGAAGTGATGGCACCAGATGCCATGATCTTAGTTTTCTGAATGTTGAATTTTAAGCCAACTTTTTAACTCTCCTCTTTCACTTTCATCAAGAAGCTCTTTAGTTCTTCTTCACTTTCTCCCATAAGGGTGGTGTCATCTGCATATCTGGGGTTATTGATATTTCTCCCAGCAATCTTGATTCAAGTTTGTGCTTCATCCAGCCCAGCATTTCACATAATGTACAGTGTATATAGGTTAAATAAGCAGGATGACAATATACAGTCTTGACGCACTCCTTTCCTGATTTGAAACAAGTCTGTTGTTCCATGTTAGTTCTAACTGCTGCTTCTTGACCTGCATATAGATTCCTCAGGAGGCAGGTCAGGTGGTCTGGTATTCCCAACTCCTGAAGAATTTTACATAGTTTGTTGTGATCCACAGTCAAAGGGTTTGGAATAGTCAATAAAGCAAAAGTAGATGTTTTTCTGGAACTCTCTTGCTTTTTTGATGATCCAGCTGATGTTGGCAATTTGATCTCTGGTTCCTCTGCCTTTTCTAAATTCAGCTTAAACATCTGAAAGTTCATGGTTCACGTACTGTTGAAGCCTGGCTTGGAGAATTTTGAGCATTACTTTGCTAGTGCATGAGATGATAAAAAGTATAATAAGGCTAATATAAGACAAAATGAATTGAATTTTAAAAAAGATAAATGTCACATTGGAAAATTTGATGAATATATATCGTGAAGTGACCAATAATCAAATACCACAATATACAAATAACCTTACATTGGCTATCCAACATGGAATCAATAAATGTGATAAAGGGAGATTATTAATGGATCTCTATAAATTAATAATAGATCAATCATATAAAATAACAAAAGAATATATATGTTGAACATAAGGATAATTTTAATATTGGACACAGCACATGATTCACTGTTTTTCAATTATGCAGTGTATTTTACAGAAATTAAACATTTGTAGACCAAAAAGCAAACTCTACTAAAGCATCTCAATATAAATCATCCTGGTTACACTTTCTGGCCACAATATAATGATAAAAATAAGCATCAAATGAAAATATTTGAATACAAAACCTCAAACCCTATCATTTATAACACCCTCTTCAAAATAACTGTTAAATCAAAGAGAAACATTTGAATTCATTGGTCCACTATTTGGTTTGTACTATTGAGAATGATAAATAGTAATTCTAATGCAATAGCTCTATAATTATATTCTTTTGCTTTGCTTAGAATATGAAATAGACAAAATTTTAGATTCAGAGATTTTTTTGGCCATTTTAAACAGCCAACAGAATAAACTAAAAATACATTCATATTAATAAGAATTAAGCAAACTAAATAAAGACAAGCAAATAAAAACAAATGAGTGCTCTAGCTATAAGCACAAGGAGAAATATCCACAACTATAACCACAAAAAAGAAATAATTATGACTCATATTAATATTTCATATCATGAAATACCAAGTAAAGACCCAAATAAGAAATGTGTGGAACCCATAAGAAGGCAATTATAAAACTTTATTGACAAATATGAAAAAAGTCCTAAATAAATAAATATGAAAAAAGTCCTAAATAAATTGAGAGATACCATATTCCTCCATGGGAAATCCAGTCAGGCCTTTCACATTAATTTTTACTCAAAATTCTATTCCAATAAAAATCTTAACTTTTCTGATATCTCACAAAATTATGTTTACTGAAAGGGAACAAACATGAAAGAATAAAGAAAATTATGGAGAAGAGTGATTTTAAAAACTCTTGCCCTACAGCTGTTAAAATGTTTACAATAACTTAAAGTAGGATAGATATACTGCAACTATCAAGAAAGAAAAATGAAACAGTATTGATTACTGTAAACAGAAGCACCTAGTAGGTGAGAAATTTTACACTTCATACTTATGAGAACAGAACATGGTTTATGAGGTTTATGAGGACAAGACATGGTTTAGGACAATAGGCTAACTCTTCAGTAAGAAGATCAAGACAGAACTCATCACACATGATATACAAAAGTAAATTACAGCTTGATCAAAGAGCTACATAGAAGATAAATAAGATCATTATAATTGACAACTATCAACAAATACCCAACTGAGCTTGGGATGGAAAGTTGTAAGCTTACTTCTGGTTTCATGAAACCAAAACCAAATCAAAGTTTAAAAAAAAATGCTTAATCACATAAAATTTAAATGTATATGCCATCACACATTCAAAGACTATGACACCACCAGTTCAAAGACATCAACGAAGTGGAAAATTTGCAATATATGACAGATAAAGCTTTGGAAAACATAAACATGTCTATGGCAATATGAGCAAAAAACATTGGTAGTTAACTTAAAAAGGAGAAATTCAAATGACCATAAAATTTTTTAAATTATATTCCATTTTTTGTTGTTTTTTAATTGCTTAGTCATACCTGACTCTTTGTGACTCCATGGACTTTAGCCCACCAGGCTCCTCTGTCCATGGAATTCTCCAGGCAAGAATATAGGAGTGGGTAGCCATTCCCTTCTCCAGGGGATCTTCCCGACCATGGAGTAAACTCAGGTCTCCTTCACTGCAGGCAGTTTCTTTCTTTATCATCTGAGACACCAGAGGTAATCAAATAAATATATATCAACATGAATTGAGATATATAATATTGGCTATCAACTCCAGAAAAAATTTTTTTAATTTGACATAATGCTTGATTTCTGTAAGAATCTTGAGGTAGAATCATGGAGAATCTTTAAATGGGGCTTCCCTGATAGCTCAGTTGGAAAGAATCCACTTGCAATGCAGGAGACTCTGGTTCTATTCATGGGTCGGGAAGATCCCCTGAAAAAGGGATAGGCTACCCACTCCAGTATTCTTGGGCTCCCCTTGTGGCTCAACTGGTAAAGAATCCGCCTGCAATGTGGGACACCTAGGTTGGATCCCTGGCTGGGGAAGATCCCCTGGATAAGGGAAAGGCTACCCACCCCAGTATTCTGGCCTGGAGAATTCCATGGACTGTATAATCCATGGGGTCACAAAAAGTAGGACTCGACTGAGCAACTTTCACTTTCACTTTATTCTTTAAATATTATAAATATAGGTTTTCAACAATGAGGAAAATGTTATAAGAATAAAATCACATTTTTATATTTAGAAACACCTGCAGGTAACAAGAAAGATAATATTTTAAATTTTTAAATTTTGCAATTCATTTTTGTTTTAAGCTAATGATGAAAATGGTTAAATTCATCTTAAAAATGAGTTCAGAGGGAGATGCAGTTTTTTTCTCAAATATTTTAGGGTTGAAGGCAACATATTCTATATTTGGATGATGATTGGACCAAGATTAAATGTGGATTTGTGTCCTCTAGTTCTATCACTGATGAGCCCCAAGCAATAGGACAAACTATTGGGAATCACCTCCCTCTTGACAAAATGGGGATAATCATTCCTGATAAGATGTGATGGAATGTAGTTACACATTGGAATACAGCTGTGAAAACTATCAAAAAGTTTGTTCTTAAGCCATTACGAGCGTACTCATGCAATTATGCATAGTTCAATCGGTCTATAAAGAATCCGCCAGCAATGCAGGAGATACAGAAGACGTGGGTTCAATCCCTCCTTCGGGAAGATTCCCATGGAAAAGGAAATGGCAACCTACTCCAGTATTACTGCTTGGGAAATCCCATGGACACAGGAGTCTGGCAGGCTTCAGTTCATAAGGTCACAAAGAGTCTGCCAAAACTGAGCAACTAAGCATGCATGCGCCATTTTGTTAATTATTTACTTAGTTTGTATGAAGGGCAGGGCATTACTACTTTTCATTTAGTCAGGTTCAATAACACCTTTGTATGCTAATCATCATTTCATTCACTCCAAAAGCTCTTACATCCTTACTGTTTTACTATGAAGCCCACATATCTATCTGTATCTTACATCAAATCAGATGTTTTTCTGAACAAACGTTCCAGCATGTGACACTGGTTTTCATTTGACCGTTAGTCACTGCATATTTACTATCCACAATTCTACATTGGTGTGGTGCATTTATGTACTTTTTTAAAAGTGCAACACTCTTTACAGCTTTTCTCCACTTCAGTCCTAAAGTAGCAGTGATATTCAGTGAAAACTTGCAAATACTTTTAGTAAAAGGGCATATTGGGGAAGTTATGGATAGAAAGGAAACTTACATAGATTACAGCTAAATCTTGGTCAACTTATTTAGGACAAAAATGCAGTCTGTCAAGATTTTAACCATTCATTTGAAAGCCCTTTCCGAGACTATGACTATGAAGGGAATAATAGTAGTTTCTCTCTTCTGATACCTTCCAGGTTGACGATGGCTGATTGAATCTAATCAGGTAACAGGGAAAAAGATCTACAGATGAATGTGAAACAAGATGGTTCTTTGAGAATTTAAAATCCAAGCTCCTTTTCTCAAAACAGAAAGGCTCCAAACTGTATATGGTCTAGTCTTTAGTTATGAAAGGTAAGAATAGAGTTCCAGTGCTTTTTTTTCAACTAGAATAAAAAGACTCAAGGGTCTTTGCCTTGTCAAGCACAGCTGCCAAGATTCTAAAGAAAAGCTAAAAGATGCTTTGAATTCTTAGCACTGAATTGTAGTGGCTGCCCTGGATAATATGCAGACAGAATGTTGAAATGACCACTTTCCAAATCTGGAACTCATTATTTCAAGCACTATTTAATAAGACACTATGAAAATATGCAACTGATCTATACATTGTTACCTATACCACACATAACTAAGTCACCCTTGCTTATAAACTGAGCCAAATTAGTCTTTTCCTGAAATGATCTTAGCCCAGAAGTAGTCAGGAATTTTGCTTGCTATGATGAAGAAAACAAAATCATACTTTATATACTTTTAAAAATAACACAAATGCCTCAAAAAGCCAAGTACTGTAAGAATAAACAAAAACATAATTGTGAAATTAGGGCTTTTTATGGCTAGAGAATTTGCATATAACCTTGAATGACTTTAACATATATACTGGTTTCTACTTATATAAAACATCTATCTCAAAATAGATTTTATTTCATTTATTCTCATTACGTGTATGTTAATAAACTGATATATATTAATTTAAAAGATGAATAAATAACACAGAGATGAAAGATTCCAATTTAACTGGAGCCAAAGATCACTGTATCTTAGATAAGGCTGAAAGTTAAGCATTTGCAAAAGATGGATGAGTATCAATAACTCTTGACTTAATTGAGAAAATTTTATTCAATATTAGTTGACATTGTCTTAAAATGAAAGGACTGAAAATGTAACCACATATTGTCCATTTAAAAAAAGAGAAATGACCTCAGCAATGTCAATTCATATTGCATAAAAAATTAAGGTAGTAGGATACTTAAGTGGGTTATTTGAGTGAGGTTATACAATTTTCTTCCCTTGAGATTTTATTATATAAGAAAAATAGCCATCTGTCTTAGAGATTGTGGGTACAGTAGATTAAGTTAAGAAGTTTCTCTGAGTTTTTTTTTCCTTTTAATTTTATGAGACAGTTTGAAAGAGTAAAATGCCATAAAGAGAACCACCACTGACTAGAGAAAAAGAAGTTTTTGAAGCAATTTTTTAAAAAATGACTCCCACCCAAGAGTATTTATGAAAAGTTTAGTGTCACAGCTTGTTGACAAATGTTCTTACCCCAGGAAATAGGAGTAAAAGAAGTTTCCCTTTGACACTCTTTGTACCAAGTACTATGGTTCATTTGGTCTGGAGAAACAGATGAAAAAGACTCAACTCTTGCTTCCAAGGACTCAGTGGTCTAATGGACAGGAGATACGTGTAAATAAATAAAATACAAGCAGCATGGGGACTTCCCTGGTGGTTAAGTGGTTAAGACTCCCCACTTCCACTACGACGGCAGGTTCAATTCCTGGCTTGGGAACTAAGATCACACATCCCAAATGCCATGTGATGAGGTCAAACAATTAAAAAAGAAAAAAACCAGCACGGTGAAGATAGCATGGAAGGGAGCGAAAGGGCCATAACTAGTGCACAAGAGTGAGTTTTTTTTTGTTTTTTTTTTTTTTGGCTAAGAATAGGCTCTGGAAAGGAAAACAAATAAACCTGCATTTGGTCAATTAAGAATTTAGTTAGATAGCCTGACAAACTCAATGGACATGAACTTGAGCAAACTCTGGAAGATACCGGAGGACAGGAAAGTCTGGTGTGCTGCAGTCTTAAGAGTCAGACACAACTTAAGTGACTGAAAAACAAAATAACTAAGAATCTGGTAGGCAGAAGGGAGGATATTCAGAGCGAAGGGATGAACAGAGAAGAAAACCACACATGTCAGATAAGTGTGAGCCATTTCCTATTGCTGAAGCATAATAGCTGCAGGTGGACAAGGTGGAGTGGCAGGAAGTAAACAGGAGCAGAAACAAAAAAGAAGTTTGGGAAAGTGAGGTACATGGCTTGGCTTGTTCCCAGAAGGAAAAGGCAAGTGGTGTCCCCAAAGCATGGGATAGAACTAATCTCTAAAATTAATTTTGTGAGAATGTGGGACAAATGATTCACGGAGGTAAGGCTAGGTCCAGGGAAATGAGGTTGAAGGTTTTAAAAGAATCCAGGCCAGGCATATTGAGTTAAAGCAAATTAACAGATGATCAGGAAAACCGATTCAAGAGACCTATCAGACTGAATTTGAATGGGTATGGAGAAAAACTTTTTTTTTTTAAACAAAAGAAACTGAATTTTTCTGACAGGATATGGAATATAACAGGCTTAGACTTCCTTGGTAGCTCAGATGGTAAAGAATCTGCCTACAATGCAGGAGACCTGGGTTTGATCCCTGGGTCAGGAAGATCCTGTGGAGAAGGAAATGGCAGCCCACTCCAGTATCCTTGCCTGGAGAATTCCATGGACAGAGAAACCTGGTGGGCTATATAGTCCTGGGGGTCACAAAGAGTCGGGCATGACTTAACAACTAACACTTTCACTTTCAGATATTTAAGGAAGGAAGAAGATGAATTTAACTAAGAACCTGTTGACAGGGCCTAAGGGTCATTTCTTTGTCAATACAGTGATCTCTAGTATCTGTAGTTTAATGGGGAGCTTTGGGCTGGATATACAGAAGAGAGGAATTTTCCCAAGTGCAAGTCCCATTTGTGCTACTCAACATTGCTTTACTTGTACTAGCTCATGGCATTAAATAATATTGTGTCACATAGTGAGGAACTGATTCCCCTTTTAATTTTCTTTCCCTTTGGAGTAATCCCTTGAGAGAGTTGATATTTGGTCAAAATTTGTTTTTAACTTTTGCTATTTGCCTTATGAGCTTCAGGTTCAAGGCTTTTAGCTGGCAATAAGCATCTGATTAAAACAGTATCATCATCATTTTTTGTCATGCTGCTGCTGCTAAGTCGCTTCAGTCATGTCCAACTCTGTGTGACCCCATAGACGGCAGCCCACCAGGCTCCTCTGTCCACGGGATTCTCCAGGCAAGAACACTGGAGTGGGTTGCCATATCCTCCTCCAATGCATGAAAGTGAAGTCAAAGTGAAGTCTCTCAGTCATGTCTGACTCATGGCGACCCCATGGACTGCAGCCTACCAGGCTCCTCTGTCCATGGGATTTTCCAGGCAAGAGTACTGGAGTGGGGTGCCATTGCCTTCTCCATTTTTTGTCATAGTTCTTATTAAAATCATTTTGTCTCACAGGTAGCAATAATATTGATTTTGCACTAAAACAGTGATAAGAATTTAATTTTGTTTATTTATAATGTTTTATTTATAATGTGATTCAATTTAAAGAGAAAGTATTTAAAAAAGAAACAGTGTGAAGGAACAGAAAAAATCATGAAAGTAGTACGTATTGTTAGGACTTGGATACAGGAAAAGATGACTGTTAATGGCCAATACTGAAACTGAGATTCATCCTCACATTTGGAAAAACTAGGATCCATCATCTTATTTGGGAGTAGCTAATGGATGAAATCTCAAAAACGACAGAATGATCTCTGTTCATTTCCAAGGCAAACCATTCAGTATCACGGTAATCCAAGTCTATGCCCCAACCAGTAATGCTGAAGAAGCTGAAGTCAAACGGTTCTATGAAGACATACAAGACCTGCTAGTACTAACATCCAAAAAAGATGTCCTTTTCATTATAGGGGACTGGAATGCAAAAGTTGTCAAGAAACACCTGGAGTAACAGGCAAATTTGGCCTTGGAGTCCAGAATGAAGCAGGGCAAAGGCTAATAGAGTTTTGCCAAGAGAACGCACTGGTCATAGCAAACACCCTCTTCCAACAACACAGGAGAAGACTCTACACATAGACATCACCAGATGGTCAACACCGAAATTAGACTGATTATATCCTTTGCAGCCAAAGATAGAGAAGCTCTATACAGTCAGCAAAAACAAGACCAGGAGGGGACTGTGGCTCAGATCATGAACTCCTTATTGCCAAATTCAGACTGAAATTGAAGAAATTGGGGGAAACCACTAGACCATTCAGGTATGACCTAAATCAAATCCCTTATGATTATACAGTGGAGTGAGAAATAGATTTAAGGGACTAGATCTGATAGACAGAGTGCCTGATGAACTATGAACAGAGGTTCATGACATTGTACAGGAGACAGGGAACAAGACCATCTTCAAGAAAAAGAAATGCAAAAAAGCAAAATGGCTGTCTGAGGAGGCCTTACAAATAGCTGTGAAAAGAAGAGAAGCAAAAAGCAAAGGAAAAAAGGAAGGATATACCCATTTGAATGCAGAGTTCCAAAGAATAGCAAGGAGAGATAAGAAAGCTTTCCTTAGTGATCAATGCAAAGCAATAGAGGAAAACAATAGAATGGGAAAGACTTAAGAGATCTCCTTAAGAAAATTAGAGATACCAAGGGAACATTTCATGTAAAGATGGGCTCGATAAAGGACAGAAATGGTACGGACCTAACAGAAGCAGAAGATATTAAGAAGAGGTGGCAAGAATACACAGAAGAAGTGTACAAAAAAGATCTTCACGACCCAGATAATCACGATGGTGTGATCACTCACCTAGAGCCAGACATCCTGGAATGTGAAGTCAAGTGGGCCTTAGAAAGCATCACTACGAACAAAGCTAGTGGAGGTGATGGAATTCCAGGTGAGCTATTTCAAATCCTGAAGGATGATGCTGTGAAAGTGCTGCACTCAATATGCCAGCAAATGTGGAAAACTTAGCAGGGTCCACAGTACTGGAAAAGGTCAGTTTTCATTCCAATCCCAAAGAAAGGCAATGCCAAAGAATGCTCAAACTACCACACAATTGCACTCATCTCACACGCTAGTAAAGTAATGCTCAAAATTCTCCAAGCCAGGCTTCAGCAATACGTGGACCGTGAACTTCCAGATATTCAAGCTGGTTTTAGTAAAGGCAGAGGAACCAGAGATCAAATTGCCAACATCTTCTGGATCATGGAAAAAAGCAAAAGAGTTCCAGAAAACCATCTATTTCTGCTTTATTGACTATGCCAAAGCCTTTGACTGTGTGGATCACAATAAACTGTGGAAAGAAATGGGAATATCAGACCACATGACCTGCCTTTTGAGAAACCTGTATGCAGGTCAGGAAGCAACAGTTAGAACTGGACATGGAACAACAGACTGGTTCCAAATAGGAAAAGGAGTACGTCAAGGCTGTATATTGTCACCCTGCTTATTTAACTTCTATGCAGAGTACATCATGAGAAACGCTGGGCTGGAGGAAGCACAAGCTGGAATCAAGATTGCCGGGAGAAATATCAATAACCTCAGATATGCAGATGACACCACCCTTATGGCAGAAAGTGAAGAAGAACTAAAGAGCCTCTTGATGAAAGTGAAAGAGGAGTGAAAAAGTTGGCTTAAAGCTCAACATTCAGAAAACGAAGATCTGGTCCCATTACTTCATGGCAAATAGATGGGGAAACAGTGGAAACAGTGGCTGACTTTATTTTTCGGGGCTACAAAATCACTGCCGATGGTGATTGTAGCCATGAAATTAAAAGACGCTTGCTCCTTTGAAGGAAAGTTATGACCAACCTAGAGAGCCTATTAAAAAGCAGAGACATTGGAAGAATAAAAAATAAAAAAATAAAAAAATAAAAAAAAATAAAAGTTGAAAAAAAAAAAAAAAAAAAGCAGAGACATTACTTTGCCAACAAAAGTCCATCTAGTCAAGGCTATGGTTTTTCCAATTGTCATGTATGGATATAAGAGTTGGACTATAAAGAAAGCTGAGCGCAGAAGAACTGATGCTTTTGAACTGTGGTATTGGAGAAGACTCTTGAGAATCCCTTGGACTGCAAGGAGATCCAACCAGTCCATCCTAAAGGAGATCAGTCCTTCGTGTTCATTGGAGGGATTGATGTTGAAGCTGAAACTCCAATACTTTGACCACCTGATGGGGAGAGCTGACTCATTTGGAAAGACTCTAATGCTGGGAAAGATTGAGGGCAGGAGGAGAAGAGGGCAAAAGAGGATGAGATGGTTGGATAGCATCACCGACATAATGGACATGGGTTTGGGTGGACTCCAGGAGTTGGTGATGGACAGGGAGGCCTGGTGTGCTGCGGTTCATGGGTCATAAAGAGTCAGACACGACTGAGCAACTGAAATGAACTGAACTGAATGAAATTATTTAATAAGAAGGTCCAGGAAGGATTCCTTTTTCCCATGTATGAGCTTCAGTGAGTCTCCTAATTGAGAAAAATTATTGCAAAGGTTTATACTTATGTGCAATTTTTTTTCTAGAAGGCAGTTGAGTAAAGAAGGAGTGAATAGGAGACTAAATATAGAAGGTACTCAGGAAAATTAGAGGGCTTTCTGTTTGCTTATTTTAAGTATGGACATGATATGATCTCAGTAATATACTTAAATGATGAAGTCATTAAATCAAGAAGAGGATAAAGTGGCAGGTGATAAAAGGAATGGTTTATGAAGCAAAGTTCAGATTGGAATGGGGCAGCTGTGGGACCCAGAGTAGAGAGGGAGGTCAGCAGGATTACACAACTGTGAGGAAGGGAAGCAAGTAAGCAGATAAATATGCAGAAGTTAGAGATAGTGAGGGACCTTCACTCCTGGGAGTCTCTGAATCCCCAGGAAAGAATTATCCTAAGAGTAAAGAGGAAAGAGACAGAGTTAGTTTTGAGAAGGGTGGCAAGGTGTGGTCCACCTGCTGGAAAGAACTAGAGAGGATGCCCCCCCCCCCGCCGCCAAAGAAACAGGTTAAAAAAAAAAAAAGAACGTGATGAGAAGTTGAGTGTCCAAATGATATTAGAACTAAGACTTTACAGTAGCGTCTGTTAGAATAGTTTATACCACCATTCCAGGTAGCACTTAGCTTTCGGAATGCTGGAGACTGACCAAGGGACTGATTCAGATCTGAGGGTTTGTGCGCAAAGGTCCCTGTTCTGTTATGTTAGTTCCATCCTTGACTAGTTTCTGGAATTTCATCTCTACCAATTATTAAGGGGTTTTACTTCCACCATTGTCCTTTTTTTTTTTTTTTTAAGAAATCAACATTAGACAGTAAAGAATTCTCCTGCAATGCAGGATACCACTGTTCAATCCCTGGGTCGGGAATATGGGAAGATCCCCCAGAGAATGGAATGGCCACCCCCTCCAGTATTCTTGCCTGGGGAATCTCATGGACAGAAGAGCCTAGAGGGCTACAGTCCATGGAGTTGTAAAGAGTTGGACACGACTGGGCATGCAGATGTATTTCTGTCTAGTTCAATCTCATTGGTCTAATTCCAACATTAAAGCTCCCATATTAAGAACAAATCTCCATGGTCTGCTCCAGCTACTTTTAATCCACTTCTTGAAGGACTTACTTTATACAGAGCATTCACTTCCTCACTTCCCATTCTTACGTCTGTACCATTATTATTTTAAAGTACAAATCATCTTTTAGATTTACGTATAGATTTAGTATTTTAAATAATTAACCTATGTGCACATAACTCAAAGGTATTGACGTCTATACAAGATTTAATCTCCCTTTCCTACTACCATTCACGCCCCCTGCCCCCTGTAGGTAAACACTATAATCCATTCCGTCAGTATACACTTTCCAAAAAATAGGCTCATTTTTATTCTTTAACAAACGATAACACAACATGCACATTGCATTATAACTTTTTCTTAATATACCTTGAAGATCTTTTCATATTAGTATATAGAATGCAGCCTTAATAATTCTAGCAACTATGTAATATTCCATTGAATGGATGTACATGGCTTATTTTGCTTGTTTTCCATTTATAAGTATTAACAGTTTTCAATTGTTTATTAATATAAAAAGCTTCAGGGAATACGTTTGAACGTATACTATTTGTTCAAAGTAAAAATATGTCCCTAAGATGTATCCTAGGATTGGAATCACTAGGTCACCAGTCTTTATTCAATCCTTATCAATCTTTTGTCACCATCATTTTAACTGAAATAACTCGTATCAAGGTCATAATTCCAAGGTAATTCTTTGTCTTCATATAATTTAACTCTTCCATAGCACTGAACGTAGTTAATCATCACTTCCTCCTGCTGAAATACTTTCTTTTCTCAGCTTCCAAGATATTATAGCCTTCTAGATTTCCCCCTATTTCACTGACTGCTACAACTCAGTTTCCTTTTCTAGCTCCTATTCTTTTGAGTGTCCATATTTTGAGCTGTTCTAGGGATCTTTTCTCAGTCTGATCTTTTAAATACATTCTCTCCTTAAATCATTTTTGTAAAGTCCCATTGTTTTAAATTCCAGCTATACACTGATGCCTGCACCTGAATATCTAATCAAAATGTGAGTGTCCGTCTCTCAGTCGTGTCCAACTGTTTTTGCCACCCCAGAGACTGTAACATGCCAGACTCCTTTGTCCATGGGATTCTCCAGGCAAGAATACTGGAGTGGGTGAATACAGGGGGTCTTCCTTACCCAGGGATTGAACCCAGGTCTTCTGCATTGCAGGTAGATTCTTTACTGTCTGAGCCCTTAGGGGAAGCCCCCAGAATATCCAATAGGTTGTTAAAAACTTAACTGCTTCTCCTTAATCTTCCCAAATCAGCTGGTGACAAATGCATTCTTCCACTTACTCTGGTCATAAATCTCAACATGAGCCTTGGTTTCTTTCCTTCTGTCAGCAACCACATCTAATCTTTCATCAAGTCTTGTCACCCTTACCTCCAAATGCATCCAGAATTCTGCCACTTCTCATCATTTCCATTGCTATCACTCTGGCTGAAGAATAGGCTAAGAAATTCTAATAGCTTCTTAATA
This sequence comes from Bos indicus, assembly GCF_029378745.1. Taxonomy (NCBI): domain Eukaryota; kingdom Metazoa; phylum Chordata; class Mammalia; order Artiodactyla; family Bovidae; genus Bos; species Bos indicus. The sequence continues at coordinate 36,621,220 of NC_091760.1, read as the reverse complement.
ACCTCCTTACCTCCCCCTCTTATCTTTCAAGAGATATCTTGACACAATAGTAAGAGGATCCTGGTAAAAGTTTCCCACTAGAACTTCCTTAATGATTTGCCATTATACAGACAAGAACACAGATACCCCATACCATGGGCTAACAGACAACATACTACTTTTGAGAGAAGGAAATACCACCAGGGAATGGCAGAAATTATCAGGTCAATACTGTCCTTCCTTTTTAATACTTGTATGTACTCAGTGATATAATTTTTGCCTATTTATGTCCATCCCTGGGCTCTAAAACGTTTCTCTTTATATTTGTCCAAGTTCAAGTACTAATTTCTGTTATAGATGCCAATTTCAAGTTTCCCTACAGTACTTCAAGTGTACTTCACTTTTAGAAAAGAAATTAGTATCTCTCACCTGTCTAAGGCTGAGGGAGTGGAAAGTGAGGTTTCTCACTTGACTGTGATACCAAGCACAGAGCTGTGGCTCTATATCAGATCAGTACCGAAGCCTCCTTAGGGCTCTCAGGACTCCACCACCTAAGGATTATTAGTGTTTTCTGTTAATAGCAACCAGGAAGTAACACTGCATCTCCTTTACTCTGCCTCAAACAGCATCCTTCCCACCTCTTAAACTAAAATTGAATAAAGAGAATCCTGCCATGGCTTTTCAAATATTATCATGTCCATGTTGTTTTACATCAGCTGTGTATTACTATTATACCAGAAGCTCAGCTCACCTCAGTCACTCAGATGTGTACGACTCCTTGCGACTCTATGGACTGCAGCACACCAGGCTTCCCTGTCCATCACCAACTCCTAGAGCTTACTCAAACTCATGTCCATCGAGTCGGTGATGCCATCCAACCATCTCATCCTTTGTCGTCCCCTTCTCCTCCTGCCCTCAATCTTTCCCAGCAAGTACCTTTCAAAAATCTTTGAAATAATTTCAGTAACAGTTAATCAAATTCAAAAGGACCACAATGAATAGATAAGAAAAAGATAAGAAAATTATGGAATTTAGAAAGATGGTAATGACAACCCTGTATGCGAGACAGCAAAAGAGACCCAGATGTATAGAACAGTCTTTTGGACTCTGTGGGAGAGGGAGGGGGGGATGACTTGGGAGAATGGCATTAAAACATGTATAATATCATATAAGAAACAAATCGCCAGTCCAGGTTCGATCCAGGATATAGGAAGCTTGGGGCTGGTGCACTAGGATGACCCAGAGGGATGGTATGGGGAGGGAGGTGGGAGGGGGGTTCAGGATGGGGAACACGTATACACCCGTGGTGGATGCATGTTGATGTATGGCAAATCCAATACAATACTGTAAAGTAAAAAAAAATAAAGAATTAAGTTATAAATTTACAAGTCTTTGAAAAGAGACAGGCACCCAATTTTAAATTAAAAAATTTTTAATTTCTTAAGAAATATGAATGTTGCAATATTTTTATCAGCATCTTTAAGTCTTTATAAAGTAGCTTAGTAATATATTTATGTATTTAAAACAATGAAAACACTGCCTTTACAAATGTGCTACTATTGCTTAATCCCAGTCATCTATAAAATTTGCCTGTGAGGTAAAGCAGCAAAAACTGAATTATTCTTTAAATCTCATTCCAACAGAGATCTTTATACATTGTTAAGAGAGAACAACCCCTTGATTCACCTTAAGCTCATCAGCTCTGTAATAAGTCTTAGTGGATGAAGCTTGACAAATGATTCACACTGACCAAAGGAGGTATAGGAAAATATACTCCCTTGGACGAAATAAATAAATAAGTTATTTTTCATATCTGGGAACTCTTCAGCTAATAATACAGGGGGCTGCCCCTGGTGGCTCAGCTGTAAAGAATCTGCCTGCAGTGCAGGAGACACAGATTCAATCCCTGGGTCAGGAAGATCCCCTGGGGAAGGAAATGGCAACCTGCTCCAGTATTCTTGCCTGGGAAATCGCATGGACAGAGCAGCCTGGTGGGCTACACTCTCTAGAGTAGCAAAAAGAGTTGCACACGACTTAGCGACTAAACTAGCAGCAAAGCTAGTACAGGTAGGTATAATAGTTGTTCTACAAACATCTGAGTTTAATGAACTATCTATCCAAAGCACAGAACACAACTTCGGATTGGAAACAGCAAATAACTACTTTCCTTATCAAGCCAGACCCTGTCACAGATCAGAAGGGGTGGAGGGGAGCAAGAAGGACACTTTCCTGAGATACACAAAGTGATGATACTTGAACCCGCCTATGTGTTTGAAGGAGAAAAGGAAAGACAAGGAGGAACAGCATCTTCGAGCCCAGAGGAAAGACAGAGTCTTGCTTAGGTTTGTTTTGGCTGTTGACACTCCCACTGCTTCAGTGAAAGCCAGCGCAGAGTCTCAGAGTCTAGTCCACCTCTCTCATCTAACACAGTGGGCAACTCAAACTTAAGGGTCATTCGATTGTTGATCAACAAACAAAATTTTAAAGATCTGGATGTAAATGGAACCAGGAGAAAACCATTTTGAATGTGCTTCATTTTACTGGCTTTAGGTATAGCACACCAAACTGCAACGATATAACAGCACAGATATTCCAGAAAAACTGAGGGGCGGGGAGGGTGATGCTTCCTGCTTATACGTCATCTGAAATGTTCATATAACAAATCAGCTTCACTGGATTACAACTGTCAAGGTGCCTGGGCCGTACTTTACATGCAGCAAAAGAAGTCTTCTCAAGGTTTCTTCCAAAGCGCATTTTCTGTTCTCACCTTATAGGGTCCACCTCTTGCATGCAAATAGAAATCACCCAAAACCCAAACACAGCACTGAGGCACCCAAAATGCTAATCTCTGGTTGTATTCTTCCTCCTCGTCTCCGTCTCCTCCATTTATTCCTTAACTTTCCGAGCACACGATGCGGCTCTCCCAGTTTTGGGAGAGGCAGGAGCCTTGAGGATGAACCCTCACTCCAACCTCCGTTTCACCTTTGCTCCTAAATCAGAAGGTGTCTTCCTTCGACGCGCAGGACCCACAGCAGCCATTCGTTAACCCGAAGTGGAAGCTCTCTCCCGCCCTTTTAGCTCGAGGGTTCCTACTCTCGGGAAATCAAGTAGAAAACTGCTGCTCCCCGCCCCACCCCCAGCCAACTACGCTTCCGCCCGGCTCCACACATCTCTCTAATTCCTTTCCCCAGTGTTCTCCCCAGATCCCCCCGAGGGATGTATTCGCGACTCTCCCGCCTGTCCTTCCAGGGCTGCATTCTGGCCCGAGCCCCTTCTCTCTCCACCACAACGCAGGAACGCTGGGAGCCTATCCCCGAGGTGGGGTGTCGCCGGCTCGGACCGCCACCCCTCACCCCAGCGACGGGGCCGGGCCCCCGCCTCCCAGCCTGGACCACCTTCTCCGCCTTGGCCCATCCCTGCTTCCCACAACTTCAGCCCGGCGGAGCAGAGGTTGTACACCGAGTGCGAAAGGGCGATTCTGAAATTCCAGAGCTGCTGCTTTTGCCCCAGAAGAACTGAAGGAAAGGAATTCGGCTACAGCTCCGCAAGGCTTCCCGGCCCTCCCGCCCAGGGCAGCCGCTGCCCGGGGCTCCCCCGCGCCCCTTCCCCACCTGCGCTCCGGCCGCGGGCACGGCGCGCTCTCCCGGGCTGAGCGCTGAGCCGCACACTCACCCGAGCGCTCGCCGCAGCAGTCCGGAGCAGGAAAGGTGTATCCCGGACCCCCCGGGTGGGGGTGGGGGAAGGACGCGCGGGAGGGCAAGGGCTGCGGCGCGGGACGCCGGCGGCCGCCGGGAGGAGGGCGGCGCGTCCCGGCTGCTCTCGGGCCCGCTGAGCTGGCTGCGCGCTGCGGGACTCTGGCTAAGCGCCGGGGCGGGTCCCGAGCGCGGGTGGGCGGACGCCCCGGGCTCTCTACCACCCGGAATACTCCTCTCCTGTTGCCCTCATCCCTTCCTTCCTTCCACACCCCTTTTCCATCTATCTTCTTTCACTTTTCCGCCTCCTCTCTCTTCTCTCTTCCTTTTCCTCCCTCCCTTTCCACTGATGCGTGGAGAAGGGCGGGGGAGGAAAAAAGTCTCGTCTCTTTAACTTGAGTGATACCCTTGCAGATCATCTGTTCATGGAATCTGGAAATGACGTGAATAACCTTTCTGAAACCATCTAAAATGTAACGACTTTAGTCCCCCCCCCCCCCTTTTTTTTTTTTTTTTTTTTGCTTCTCCTTCCCAGTGGTTCTTTTTATCCTGTTGGGTGGCTAGGAAGGAGCTGAGGTCAGTAACGGAAAGCGAAGAGGGAGTAATAGAGGGCGGTCCTCTGAAGTGGGACTGAAAACCATCCACCGAGAGGACCCACAGATCTCTTTATCCACAATTTCACAAAGCAGGCATTTCCTGAATATAATTGAGATTGAGGTGGGAGAGGAGAAGGGAGGTAGGCAGGGTAATGGGACCAGGGTTTAGTTAAGGCTTTATTCCATGCTATCTGTAGTGGTTTACTCTCCAGATGCATTAGAATTCATCTCTAGTCTTATGACCTGGATTTGACCTTGAGAAAATAGTTGGCCTTTCCAGTTCCTGGCTTTAAATCTCTTCTTTAATCCAATGTCTTTGTAGCCCAGTAGACTGACTCCCTTCAGTTGCAGGCTATCAGAACTCCAAAGACCTGTGTTGACTTTGATCCTGGGCTGGAAAGATCCCCTGGCGGAGGAAATGGCAACGCACTCCAATATCTTTGCCTGGAAAATCCCGTGGACAGAGGAGCCTGATGGGCTATAGTCCATGGGGTTGCAAAGAGTGGGACATGACTGAGCAATTTAGCAAGCAGGGAAGCTTTAGTGCTTCTTGGTAATGTAACAGAGCAGGACCCTATGCGACCTTCCCTCCGCTTGCCTCTTGTCTATAGAAAAATTTTAGCCTCCTAGGCCTTCCTCAAGTTCCAAAGAATAAATTTAATTGGAGCAGGAGAAAATGGAGAAGGAAAGGAAAACTGTTAAGCAAGACAGAATAATAATAGTTCAGCTATTAAACAAAGTCAGGGACCTTTAGTTCCTCCTCAAGGGCCATGGATAATATTCTGAGCCATATCCTTTGAGCTGTTTGGCAGAGACTGAAACCTCTACCAAGTGAAAGAAGTTACTTGTATGCTGCCCATAAGCAGGTAGGCCTTGAATGAGTTGAGACCAGGTTGATGATGTTGACTCATTACCTGTCCACAAGCTGATCATACACTCCACAGCCCCTGTCTTCACCTTGTCTTTAAAATCCTTTTCTTGGGACTTTGCTAGTGGGCCAGTGGTTAGGACTTGGAACTTTCATTGCAGTGGTCTGGGGTTCAATCCCTGGTAAGGGAACTAAGATCTGGCAAGTCATGCAGTGGGGCAAAAAAAAGTGAAAAGTATTTCCCTGAAAGCCAACTAGGAATTCAGGTCTCTTGAGCATTAGCTGCCTGGACTCTATACTTGGTGCCCCAAAAGAAATGCTACACGTTCCCTCATCACAACCCAGTGTAGTAGATTGGCTTAACTGCATGTATGTGATGGAACCAAGTTTGGTTCCGTATCAGGAGGTGGCAGTTTTCCAGCATTAGACCAGGTCTCTAATGCCGATACAGTGGGACAGATATTTTGTACAGAGCACAAGTGGATCCACCCAGGACTGAGTTTACCCTGAATCCACTGTCTTAGGTCCTTTTTTTCCAGAAAGGAACTCCAGTCATTGAAAGCTTCTTTCTGCTCTCTCACCTCACAAAATTTTCTATCATCCAAAGATGATCTTCTGTAAATGTTTCTTATAGACTAAACGTGTATTTTCCAGCCAATCTTTCTTCTGTTGGTGAGCTCATGCTTGTTCTCTGACATCATATATTTAAATGAGATCCTGTATATAAAACACTAAAAATAATGCTTGGCATTTAGTACTCAAGAACTGTTAGCTGAACTATTACGGGTAATGACTTTGGGTTATCATTAACATTTATTTCATGTAAATTCTTAAACCTCATTAACCTTAAATGCCCATTTAATTCTTAAACCTCAATTCCCTGTGCCATGATTTGCATGATTCCCACCCTTATCTTACAGCTCTCCGACTATGTGGTTATGGCTACTCATTTAGGAAAGCATAGTGAAAATAATCCAAGAGGAAATCGAGATTTATGACCTTCCTAATGAACCAACCACAGTAATTTCCATAGGAGATACAACATTGACTACCCCAATTTTATACCTGTTGCCAGAGTAATTTGTAACAAATATTTGTAGATGACAGCCATGGGGAGAGTCCAAGTTTATACCACCTCAACCAACAGATTAGGAGTGTATCTAACTGCTGCACTGAGGGATGTTTCCAGGTGCCATGTTAGAACTTGTGCTGGGAAAGATTGAAGGCGGGAGGAGAATGGGACGACAGAGGATGAGATGGTTGGATGGCATCACTGACGCGATGGACATGAGTTTGAGTAGGCTCCAGGAGTGGTTCATGGACAGGGAAGCCTGGTGTGCTGCAGTCCATGGGGTCACAAAGAGTTGGACACAACTGAGTGACTGAACTGAACTGAATTGGAGCTAATAATTCTGTAATACATTTGGGGGAGTAGAATATATTTAGTGAAGGTGTATGAAAAGTGTCACCTGTGATGTGAAGAGGATGTCAGGTGCTTCTACTATTGCTACTTCAGCAAGCAAATTTGCTTAGGTATCAGTGATGAAAATGCACCTTACAAGCTGCAACATGACATTGTGCTGTAGAGATACTCCATTTGCTATTCAGTACACAGATTCTTAATCCAGTAAAGACACAGTCACAGCATTCAACCAGGGTTACTCTGAGTAAGTAGAGGATGAGTAATTAGGATGCTTCTTTATATATCTTATTACATTTTAAAAGCCTGATTCTCAGAGAGAAAAAGACTAGAACCTCAGTTTTTAAGTTTACAGTTTTTAAGTCTTTTGTGTGAATTAAGTCATCACAAATTCTTTCAAAAGCTTAGTTGAAAGATCCAGAAAGTGTCAGTGCTTAAAGGTCTTGTTTATTTTTAATCTTAAATATGTAGGGATATGACATATATTAATAGATAAGACACTAATAATCTATTGCTTGATCTTTGGCCAGAAAGTTTTCATTAAATGGCACTATTTTGATAATAATATCTATCCTGGTGACGACTAAGTTGATGTTCTCTTGTTTCTTTCAATTAAGCTGACTGCACTAAGACAATTATAAAACTCAGCCATAAGGTGCAAAAATGAATGAAAAAGCTGGGAAGTTGTAAAAGAATGTAAATAGTGTAGAAGGACACAAGTAGTGCAGACCTAAATAATGTAACCTTGACTTAATGGCTATGTTTTCCTTGAATTATTTGGCTAACTACAGATTAACTTGACCTCATAAACCTCACAAGTAAGATCCACTGACTCATTCTATGACATTAAAAGGTCACTTTTTAAAGCATTATTTTAAGTAGCTTTTTTTTTTCTTTTGGAAAAAAGACTGCAGAGTAAAATGAAAATTCATAATGCAAAGTAAATCAATAAAATAAGCAACCTCTCCCTAAGTTTATGGGAAAGCATTTTATTTTTTTGTAATAATTCAGATTGACTTCATTCACTCATTAAATTCATCAGATGATTGCTCAGTTCTTTTGGAAGAAAGTCAAATACAAAGGTATGAAGAGATTGAATAAATATAATTTGATAATTCCATAATACATGAGATAACCCCTGTTACAAAATAATGATTATTTTCTTGTAGGTATAAGATATGCCTAAACTAATCTCTAGAGAATACTGTCATAACTAAACTATAAATGGGAAAATTGGTTTCATAATTTAGATCGGTTCTTTTATATAAATCATTAAAATTCCCATTCTAGCTAGCTAAATCCACGAATTATTTTCAAACATGAGCAAAATAATGAAGTGGATACTTCATCTTAACTACAAACTTCCAGGGGCAAAATGAAGAAGTGGATACCTCATTGAATTATTGAATCATTGAATTCAATGATTGAATTATTTTCAGACTACATCACTGAATTATTTTCAAACTACATCATTGAACTATTTTCAAACATTGGCAAAATGATGAAGTGGATACTTCACTTAACTACAAACTTCCAGGTCTGTCACTATGAAATCGTGAATTGGGCCACAGTTAGTTAATCTCTAAAACTGGATTGAGGAGTAGTGAGCAAAATACACACAAACACTTAAATGATATTCTTATCTGTTGCCACATTGTTCTTTGTTCTCACAACTGAAAGAATGGCAGCAAGGTGTTTTGCACACTATACTGTGTAATATAGCTGGGCAAAAATGTTGAAGAATATGTGATTGTAACAATGGATAGTTAGTAAGCCTATTATGATGAAAGGAAAAAACCCTGATGATCAAATTCATATAAACAGATATGAACAACATTAAACTACTGTATAATCAAACTCTAGCTAAAAACTTGCGTTATCTCAAGAAATAATGTCAATAAATTCATATTACTTAATACCTTTGATGATGTTTTGTTATAATTGTGTTTTACCTACAACCATTGTTTATATAAGTTTTAATATTTTCAATACCATTTAACAAATTCTCCTTTTTTCTGTATTTGGTAAGGCAACAGGAAAATTGCAGTTATCGCAGTTTTCTCTCTGCATTCATGAGTAAACTAGCCATAAAGATCATGAGGGAGACTTGCATTAGAATTGAACTAATTTGAGTCTGAATTTCACCTAGCCATTAACTAGTTTGGTAACTTAAAGAAGGTATCTAACTTTTTTTTCTAATTTCATCTTTCTAAAATTACATATGTAAATAATGCCAAATGTTTCTTTCTCCAATAGTTACCCTGAATATACTGGGACACATATTATATGAACTTCTATTGAGAGGGTAAACAATTACACAATATGTAATCAAACTTATGTGAAGAAACCAAGGAAATCAGAACAAAATAATTAGGTTTTGACACAATGAAGTATTGTCAAGGTTGCAAATCATTTGATCAAAATCTTGTCAACACATACAAGCTAAATTTTAAAGCTATCTCATACAAATGTAATTTGCAACTAAACAGCTTCTGAATATCCAGATAGGGTGTCTTGCATGCCTTAGTACCAGTGAGTACTCAACCAATTGGAATATAAAATGGGAACATCCAAAAAATCAGTATGTACTTAAACAGTCTGTTTCTTGCCCTATGTCCTGTGGTTATTTCTACAGAGTTGTAGTTATAGAAACAATGTCAATGAAAATAAGGATGCCTTTGAAAAAAAATCAACATAAATGCTACGCTTGAATCTTTGCCAGTGTTTAATAATATATATCAAACAGGCTTTACTGTTATTAATGGAAATTTACTAGGACAAAAAGTAGACTCCCAAGTGTTATAATGGAATAAAATTATCTCAAAACATTAATATTTAAGATTGATTAATTTGTGTCCTTGATGGAGGAAAAATTGTGATTATTTTTAAAATGATATGTTTATTACATCTTTATACTTTTGTTTCTTCTTATGAATGTGGAACTAGACTAACAGCTTAGTAAAGCTTTTGATAAATTATTGCTTATTAAGGGCAGTCCCCACAGGATTTTAATATAATTTGTCCAAAGCTCTATGCCAGTTATGTAATGATTTAAAGTGTCATCATAGTCATAGTCCAAAGTTGAAAATGAGAGCCTAAAACAGAGCTTAATTAATTAAGCCTGTTATTGTATAAGAGGAGTCCTACTAAGTACATTGGATGAGTAGTTTTTTTGAAATAGGGCTCACCCATAAAGTTTTCAATTTTCAAAGGTAAAACAGTTTCTCAATATTTTTTAATTATAAAGTTTTCTCTATGTTTTAATTTAAAAACCAAACATATTATTAAGAGTAGTTATGTGGTGTTGTATAGCATACACTTCAAAGCCTGAGTTTTTGTTCTTGTAAATCTCTAGGATCAGCCTACCAACTCCAATTCCAGCCCGTACTTCGTTGTTCAGCCCTCTCCCTAGGACTCGTCTCTCCTTTCTACCCTTTCCCTGTTTCTTTGCTCTTTCACTCACCCTAGTTTTGTAGTTTAACCTTAGTCACAGTTTCTCATACCCTAGTTATAGTTTTTTTAACAGCTTTTTTGAAATGCAAGTATTACATGAATTATATTAATTATTATATAAAGGAGAAATAATTTATATAAAGACCCTAGTATATGATATATAGAAAACATCTGGTATATAAAAATTCCCTATTAAATATTAGGCATTATACTTGTTTTAAGAACCTCGACTCCAGAGAACTCCTTGTCAAACATCATTTTAGTATTGCTTTTGCTTTTTGTTACATAGCACACACTCATTTATCATCAGGATTATTTGTACAATTAAATTTTCACTTCTTAGAGCTCCCCAACTTTCATTTGTTGCTTTAAACCCTCTTAGAGGTTCATGTCATAAACTTATGCTTGTTATTTTTGATGAACTCTTTAAAATCTGCCTATCTAAATCTGGATGATATATAAAATCTAGCCCAGTGCATCTGAAACTTTAAAATGTAACTAAGATTTATTATGGTGATGACTTTGTAGTGTGTCCAAAGATTGAATTATCATGTTGAAGACCTGCAACTAATATAATGTTATTTAAATACCAATTTTAGCTCAATTAAAAATGCATAGAAATCATTTAGTTAGAGATTTGTTCACTCTAACTAGATATGAGACCTAGCTAAAAATAGATTTTAATTCTGTCAGTTTGTCTAGGGTCTGATATCATAACTTTCTACCAAGTATAACAAAGTTGCTGTTGGTCACAGGACCGCATTTTGTGTAACAAAGTAATCCTTTACCTTTGTGATTAACACTCTCACTTGCACTTACTCATTTATCCATAAAATATTTATTGAGGACCAGCTCTTTGTCAGTCATTTCACAAGTGACTATAATGCAATGATGAATAGAGTCTGAAGAATTGGAAATTAGTCCAAGAATTTCAAAAATATGAGTAAAATTACAACCAGAGACAGTGTATCTCTTCTAGGACTGTTTGTTTCTTCAGTATTTTTTATTCTATTCTATTTTTATTTTTAATTGAAGTGTAATAGACCTGCATTACTATATTAGGTTCAGGTATACAACATATGATTTGACATTTGTATCATTACGAATTGATCACTACAGGGGAGCCTGGTGTGCTGTATGTAGTCTATGGGGTCACAAAGAGTTGGACATGTTTACTCGTTAATGGGAAGTTTCAACCTTTTAATCCCTTTCCCTATTTTGTGAAACCCCTATTTCCCTCCTCTTTGTTGACCACCAATTTGTTCTCTGTATCTATGAGTCTGTTTCTGTTTTGTTTTGTTTATTCATTTGCTCTGTTTTTTGGATTCCACAGATAAGTGAAATCATACAATGTTTGTATTTCTCTATCTGACTTATTTCACTTAGCATAATGCCCTATAGGTCCATCCATGTTGTTGAAAATGGCAAGATTTCATTTTTTATGGCTGAGAAATGTTCCACATTTTAAATATATATTAAATATATCATTTAAAATGTTCCACATTTTAAATATAGCAAGGGATAAATATATGCCTTTTGGCCTGTAACATTTCTACTGTAGCTCAGATGGTAAAGAGTCCATCTGCAATGCAGGAGACCCGGGTTTGATCCCTGGGCCAGGAAGATCCTCTGGAAAGGGAACGGCAACCTACTCCAGTATTCTTACCTGGAGAATCCCATGGATGGAGGAGCCTGGTGGGCTACAGTCCATGGGATCACAAAGAATCAAACACAACTGAGCAACTAACACTACAACTAGTCTTAGAGGTGCTCTTCTATCTGTAACTAGTTATTTTTATCTTGCTGCTTTTAAGGTTTTGTTACCTTTTAAGGTTGTCTCTTACTTTTGACATTTTAATTGTAATATGTCTTGGAGTGGGTCGCTTTTGATTCATTTTATTTGGGATTCTGAATCTTAAACTTGGATATCTATTTCCTTCATCAGATTAGCGAAGTTTTCAGCCACTCTTTTTACAAATAGTTTTCCTTTACCTTTTTCCCATTCTCCTCCCTCTGTGATCCATTAATATGAATGATAGTTTACTTGTTGTTCCAGAAGTCTCTTAAACTAGTCTGATTTCTAAAAATTCTTTTTCCTCTTTTCTCTTATGATTGGATGATCTTTACTACTCTATCTTTTGGATCACTGATTCATTTTTCCACATCTGTAGTCTATTGATTCCCTCTAAGGCATTTTTCATTTTACTTACCATATTCTTCAGCTTTGACTGATTTTTTTTGTATATCTTACATCCTTTTTTTTTTGACATTCTGACTGAGTTCATGCAGTATTCTCCTGAGTTTGTTGAATATCTTTATGACTGTTACTTTAAACCCTTCATTTGGTAAGTTGCTTCTCTATTTCATTTAGTTATTTTCCTAAGTTTTGTCTTATTCTTTCATTTGAAAGGTGTTCACTTGTCTTCTCATTTTACCTAACTCTCTGTGTTTGTTTTTATGTCTAGGTTTATCAGTTACATCCCCAGTCTTGAAAGAATGGCCTTAAAAAGAAATTGTCCCTTGGAGTCCAGTGGCACAATGTCCCCTGGTCACCAGAGCTAGATGCTCCAGGAGTATTTCCTGTGGGGGCTGCATGCATCTTCTAACTGTGGTTGGGCCATGATTACTGCAGGTACATAGGCAGGCAGAGTCGATTCCCAGGCTTGCTGGCTGCGAGGATCAGTCACAGTAGCTGCCAGAATCCTAGTAAGCATCACTGACTAGCTAGACATGGCTCAACTGTGACTGCTGCAATGGCCCTAGTGGGGAGGGCTGGCCCCCCAGAGTAAGAGTCACCTTGGGGAGATATTAGTGTTAGCTGGGGTGGCCTGCCAGATGTGGCAGGTGGGAGCTACTTTGGAGGGGCCAGCTGTAGTGGGCAAGTTGTGCAGGGTGGGTCCTCAGGGGATAGGTGGAATGGGTTGCTTTGTGTTAGCTAAGGTGAGGGAGAATGAAAGAAATGGTATCAGCCCACACCAGCTAGCTATGTGGAAGGAGAGTAAAAGAAAGTGGTGACACCATTGCTCCCATCCTCAGAGAAACTTCCACCAGATCCCTGTCCCTCTGCACGAGCCCTGAAATTAGTCCATCAGTCCTTCTCATATGGCCCAGGCACTGTATAAGCTTTTGCCTCTGATCTGTCCCTGGGGATGAGTGAGTTTGTGTACGAGTCCTTCAAGAGCCATGTTTCAGTCCTGGGCAGAAGCCCTGCTAGGTTTCCCAGGCTGGGGACCTGATGTGGGGCTCACAGTACCCGTTTCTTGGGGAGACATCCACAGTTGGGATAGCTCTCCCACTTGTGAGTTGCCACATTGGAGGTGTGGGTTCAGACTAGACCACGTCTCTGCCCCTCTTATGCATCTCAGATTGGTCTTTTATTTGTGTCTTTGGTTGTAGAATATCTGTCTGCCAGTGTTCAGTTACTCTCAGAGACAGTTGCCCTGTGTGTCGTTGTAGCTTTGGTGTGTCTGCAGGAGGTGGTGAGCTCAAGACCTTCCTACTCTGCCCCCTTGCTCTGGCTAGTTCCAGAACACTTGTCATTCCTTATCTCCCTATTCTTCCCAGCACGCAATGCTGAGAACTGAAATTTGTTTTCCTTTGTCATAAAACTGACCCTTGATTTTAAAGAGCTAGCCCTGTTTGCTTTGTTTGTGCCACTCTCTGCATTTACTTTGCTTCTTCCTTTCTCCATTGTATTCTCTCATTTTCCTCTCCTAATGCGTGCTCTCTGTTCTCTCCCTGCTAACAACCATCCAGGTCTACTCAATGCATCTCTGTGCTGCGCCTTCCTCTACTAGATGCAATCACCACGTATTTTTCTCTTTGTACAGTGAAGGCAGCTGAGTATAGAGCATACCTTCCTGTCTTCTCATTCAAAATGAATATTTAACTGATCTTTGAAACAGAAAAATAATTAAAATAAGTATATTACTATTGTTTAAGACACTAATTATTAAATTTTAGAATAGCATATATGATAATATTAGAGCTTCTCTTGGGGCTCAGCTGGTAAAGAATCCACCCGCAATGCAGGAGACCTGGGTTCGATCCCTTGGTTGGGAGGATCCCCTGGAAAAGGGAAAGGCTACCCACTCCAGTATTCTGGCCTAGAGAATTCCATGGACTGAATACTCCATGCAGTCGCAAAGAGTCAGAAACATCTGAACGACTATCACATATGATAATATAAAAGTATTTGATGCTAAAACTTTAGAAAACATGATTATAACTTCACAAAAAATAGCTTTATTTCATTAGAATAAAATACATCAGTCTTTCTTTGACATTTGAATAAAATAAACTTCAGCCAACTTTCTGAATAAAACATTCAGAAATACCCTTACAAAGAGCCAAAAACAACACTGCTGCTGCTAAGTCGATTCAGTCGTGGCCAACTCTGTGCGACCCCATAGATGGCAGCCCACCAGGCTCCCCCATCCCTGGGATTCTCCAGGCAAGAACACTGGAGTGAGTTGCCATTTCCTTCTCCAATTCATGAAAGTGAAAAGTGAAAGTGAAGTCGCTCAGTCATGTCCGACTCTTAGCACCCCATGGACTGCAGCCTACCAGGCTTCTCTGTCCATGGGATTTTCCAGGCAAGAGTACTGGAGTGGGGTGCCATTGCCTTCTCCGAAAAACAACACTAGTTTCCAGTAAATTGAATATTACTAATTAAGTAAAAACATGGCCATGATATTTATTGTGTCATCCTTCATATAATAGCATGTAATTAAGAAAACATTTGATACACAGTTAGTAAAGCTGGCATCATAGGACAATATCTGTGATCAGCCATTTCAGATGGCTAGCACACATCATTTGAATGAAAATACTAACTTTTTTTCCTAGTCCGTGGCAACCACATATACAATTTCAGCTGATTTTAAGTAAATGTAAAACTGCAACACTTTTCCATTTCAGATAAAAGTTATTTGCAATTAACTTGAAGGCAAATAGTCTTATCTATGGCATTCACCAGCTGCAGCATAGCTCTGCTAGACTTCCTTCCCTGTTGAATGTCTGCCTTATGCATATTCGAATTTTATAGGCCAGTATATGTAGAAGCTTCCATAATTTCATATGCATAATAATTCATGCACAGCGAAAGCCAAGAACACCCATTTAATATGGAAAATTTTAAAAGTCATAATCTTGTCAGCCATTGGGCAAATCAAGGTAGTCAATGAAAATCTGTCCAACTGGTTTTTGGATTAACTTGAACTATCTACATATAAATTTGCTTGCATATCTGATGATCATAATGATAAACTTAGTCAAAAGACAGTCATATATTAATACTTTCCAAAAGTTTGTAGCATGGGTTAATCACTTGTCATTTTAGTTTGACCTTTGTCATCCATTTATACAGGTTTAAATATTAGTTTATTCTTCATTAAATACGAAGTTGGATACATTGTTTTCCAAGGTCTTATCCTGGTTTAATTTTTATGATTTCATTGAATTTGCCACTACTTAGCTGGTTTGTATTTGTACAGAGGCATGATATTTATGATGCTGTATGTTTCCTCCGACATATTTTCCTTGCATTAACATAACCTCTCACTAGGATGGCACAGTCCCCTCAGCCTAATGAGTTTTTTTTCATGTGTAGTTGTGTTATGGATTATTGAATACTTTTCAATTTTTCTGTGTGTGTGTATAAAAAGTTAAAAATATCAGAAAAATAACTGCAAAAATGGTAGCTTCTCATTTGAACCATCTACAAGGTTAGGTAAATTGTTTCCAGAAAGAAATGTGCCTATAATTATCTATCAAAGGCTATCTGTCATGGAGTCTGGAAAACGGTGTGAAACTTTCTTTACCATTCCTATTGTGATTTTTTCTTCATTTGGTATGGGTAATCTAGGAGGCTCTTCTCTATCCAACCAATAACTCTTTTTTTTTTTTTTTTGCCAAAAGCAGAAAGTTGAGAAGAGGGTTAGACAATAGAGAAAGGGTTTACAGGGAAAAGAAAATTCTTGCTTTCCTAATGCTCTATAATACTATTTAAGAAGAGAGAAGCATCACTCTGAGTATTATCTGAAGAGCTTCTAAGGCCCCATTATAACTGAGTCTTTTTCATTTTATTTTTTTATCAAAGACAATTTAATCTAATCTTAGTTTTCATTGTGGACTTAGGAAAGTGAAAAGTGAATGTGAAGTCACTTAGTCGTGTCCGACTCTTTGTGACCCCATGGACTATAGCTTATCAGGCTCCTCAGTCAGTGGAATTTTCCAGGCAAGAGTACTGGAGTGGGTTGCCATTTCCTTTCCACAGGATCTTCCCGACCCAGGGATCAAACCCGAGTCTCCCACATTGCAGGCAGACGCTTTACAGTCTGGGCCACCAGGGAAGCTCTTTGGACATAGGAAGACAGAGCTGAATCAACCTACACTTTTTATCTTTTCCAGGATGTTGGATGGTGCTGCATTTTACCCTTGGACCTCTAGCTGCTATCCAAACCTTGACAATCACTTGATAGCTTGTTTCTTCCATTTCCATTCCTGCCTTTTCTCTTTTTTTCTCTTGCTTCTTCCTTGCCTCCTTCCCTTGTTCCTTCCTTCCTTCTTCCCAATTACTGTGGACATTTACTCTATTTTTTACCCTTAATACACTTAATAGGTAAATAACAACATCTCTCTTTGGAGAAAGGAAACTGCCTTTAAATTTCATAAGGTTTGGCAAAACTTAAAAACTTAAAAGATGAACAAACTAGGCCCCAAGTTAGCAAAAGGAAGAAATGACAAAGATCAGATTAATTTATGATGAAGGGGCCAAGAACAAGCAATGGAAGAAAAGGTAGTCTTTTCAATAAATGGCGTTGGGAAAACTGGACAGCAACAAGCAAAATAATAACTGGACCCCTGTCCTACCTCATATAGAAAACTCAACTCAAAATGGGTTAAAGACTTGAATGTAAAATGTGAAACCATGAAACTCCTAGAGGAAATCACAGGGAGAAAAATTCCTTGACTTTGGTCACGACAATGATTTTTAAGATTTGACACCAAAAGCAAAGGCAATAAATGCAAATATCAGCAAGCAGGACTCCACCAAACTCAAACCTTCTACACAGCAAAGAAACCATCAAAAAAACAAAAAGGAACCTTTGGATTGGGAGAAAATATTTGTAAATTGTATGTGATAAGGGGTTGATATCCAAAGTATGGGGTTTCCCTGTCTCAAACAGTAAAGAATCTGGCTGCAGTGCGGGAGACCTGGGTTTGATCCCTGGGTTGGGATGATCCCCTGGAGGAGGACATGGCAACCCCCTCAGTATTCTTGCCTGGAGAATCCCCATGGACAAAGGAGCCTGCTGGGCTACAGCCCATGGGGTTACAAAGATTCAGACATGAATGAGCAACGAAGCATAGCATAGCATAGCATATACAAAGTATATAAAGAACTCATGAAAATCAATAGCAAAAAAACAATCTGACAAAGGAGTGGGCAGGGGAACTGAATAGATATTTTTCCAAAGAAGATATACAAATGGCTAATAGGTACATGAAAAGATGCTCAACATCATTAATCATCAAGGAAATGTTAATCAAAACCACAATGAGATGTCACCTCACAGCTATTAGAATGGTTATCATCACAAAAGACAAGAAATAATGAGAGAATACTGGTGAGAATGTGGAGAAAAGGGGATGTGTATTGTTGGGAATGTAAACTGGTACAGCCACTGTGGAAAACAGGAAGGAGGTTTCTCAAAAAGTTAAAAATGGCATTACCATAAGATCCATTCTCACATCTGGGTGTATAAATCTAAAGGAAATGAAAATAAAATCTCAAAGAGGTATATTGTACTCTTAAGCATTCGTTGCAGCATTGTTCACAATACCCAAGATATAGAAACAATGTAAATGTTCATTAATAGTTGAATGGGTAAAGAAGATGTTGTGTACATACACAATAGAATTTATTCGGCCATTAAAAAAATCCTGTCATTTATGACAACTTGAGTGGACTTTGAGGGCATAATGGTAAGTAAAATAAGTCAGACAGAGAAACACTATGATATTGCTTGTATGTTAAGTTGAGAAGAGCTGAACTCACATAAACAAGAGAGTAGAATAGTGGTTACCAGTGGTTGGGATGGGGAAAATGAGGAGATATTGGTCAAAAAACAAAAATTCCAATTATAAGTTGAATACGTTCTACAGATCTAACACACAGCCCAGTTACTATAATTAATAATACTTAGTATAAAGAATGCCCAAACTACCGCACAGTTGCACTCACCTCACACGCTAGTAAAGTAATGCTCAAAATTCTCCAAGCCAGGCTTCAGCAATACATGAACCGTGAACTTCCAGATGTTCAAGCTGGTTTTAGAAAAGGCAGAGGAATCAGAGATCAAATTGCCAACATCCGCTGGATCATGGAAAAAGCAAGAGAGTTCCAGAAAACATCTATTTCTGCTTTATTGACTATGCCAAAGCCTTTGACTGTGTGGATCACAATAAACTGTGGAAAATTCTGGAAGAGATGGGAATACCAGACCACCTGACCTGCCTCTTGAAAAGCCTATATGCAGGTCAGGAAGCAACAGTTAGAACTGGACATGGAACAACAGACTGGTTCCAAATAGGAAAAGGAGTATGTCAAGGCTGTATATTGTCACCCTACTTATTTAACTTATATGCAGAGTACATCATGGGAAATGCTGGGCTGGAGGAAGCACAAGCTGGAATCAAGATTGCCGGGAGAAATATCAATAACCTTAGATGTGCAGATGACACCACCATTAGGGCAGAAAGTGAAGAGGAACTAAAAGCCTCTTGATGAAAGTTAAATAGGAGAGTGAAAAAGTTGGCTTAAAGCTCAACATTCAGAAAACTAAGATCATGGCATCTGGTCCCATCACTTCATGGGCAATAGATGGGGAAACAGTGGAAACAGTGCCTGACTTTATTTTTGGGGGCTCCAAAATCACTGCAGATGGTGATTGCAGCCATGAAATTAAAAGACGCTTACTCCTTGGAAGAAAAGTTATGACCAACCTAAATACCATATTGAAAAGCAGAGACATTACATTGCCTACAAAGGTCTGTCTAGTCAAGGCTATGGTTTTTCCAGTGGCCGTGTATGGATGTAAGTGTTAGACTGTGAAGAAAGCTGAGCGCCAAAGAATTGATGCTTTTGAACTGTGGTGTTGGAGAAGACTCTTGAGACTCCTTGGACTGCAAGGAGATCCAACCAGTCCATTCTGAAGGAGATCAGCCCAGGGATTTCTTTGGAAGGAATGATGCTAAAGCTGAAATTCCAGTACTTTGGCCACCTCATGCGAAGAGTTGACTCATTGGAAAAGACTCTGATGCTGGGAGGGATTGGGGCAGGAGGAGAAGGGGACGACAGAGGATGAGATGGCTGGATGGCATCACTGACTCAATGGACGTGAGTTGGGTGAACTCTTGGAGATGGTGATGGACAGGGAGGCCTGGCGTGCTGCGATTCATGTGGTTGCAAAGAGTTGTACACGACTGAGCAACTGAACTGAACTGAACCGAGTATATACTTGGGTGTTGCTAGGAGAGTATGTCTTTAAATAATCTCACACAAAAATGAAATGACAGTTATGTGATAGAGTGTGAACTAACACTATAGTGATAATCATTTTGCCATATATAAGTGTATCAAATCAACATGTTGCACAACTTATTCAGTGTTTTATGTCAACTCAATAAACCTGGAAAATTAATTTAAAAAGAAAAGGAATTAAAAACATGAGAGGCTCACAGCTACATGATACATCATAAAACATCTACTATTCAGTATAATTTTAGTACTGAATGAGGTTATGGCATTCAATGTTTTTTGAAAATCAGTAATTTGCATATGTTTATACACCCATCCACAGATGTTTATTGGATATCTGCTGTATGTCAGTTATTATATCTATGGTAACAAAGTAATAAAAAAGTCACAATCCCAGCTCTTGAGGAGCTTATAATAAAGCTATTAATATCTTTTTTTAAACTAGAAAATGTAAGAAAAAGTGAAATTGTATTCTGTGAATAATTTAAATAAGAGAGACTTTATTATGTACACAGGTAGACATTACTAGTTGTCTGTGAAAATCTATCTCTTCCCTTTTTTGCTATAAGTGTTGTCTTATTTTGTTAGGAACAAGATGCACAGCCCTGGGCAATGCATAATGTTTGTTTAATCCAGTCCTTAGAATTCTGTCCTCTGTTTTCCTGATTTCTCTTGCATTATAGCGTGCCAATGATACCAAAATGATAACACACAGACGGGTTTCTGCAAAGCTTTTCTTCTCTTGAAATAGGGAACACTAGAGGTCAGAATCAATTGTTCTCATTTTTTTCTGCACAGAAAGCAGACAGGTTGTGGACCTGAAGCAAACATATTGTGATCATATTTTGGGTTTCATTAGAAACACATTCACATGCTAAAGATGGTGCAGCAGAAAGGTAGAAAGAGCTATTCCTTGAGATGTTATTGAGGAGCTGAACTGACTATAGCCACCTTCTACCTTCCAATTTCTCATTATGTGAGAAAAATAAACCCTATTAGTGTAAGTCATTATAAACTAGGTTAACTGTCACAGTGGAACAAATTCTTTATAGATACACATATACAAAAGAGTCAATAGGGATGTAACAGACTAACGTAAATTAAAGCCAGCAGCACAGGACAAATTTTGTATTCCTAACATTCATGTGAATTAAGTGAGTCATTGGTAAGAGCTTGGAAATCATTGTCATATTAATTTTTGGATTAATTGGGTTTGAAATGTGGTACAAAATGTCAAGAATTTATTTTTAATAGAGAGTATAATCTCTTCTGTAGAGATCAATGATGGTGGCTACACATTAACATTTTATTTCCTACTGTCCTTTCTTTCAGAACTAAAAATGAGTTTATCATCTAAGGACAAAGAAAGAACTTTGAAGGTATTGAAAGTCTCTCTGAAATAGAATTTTCAAAAGGACAGCATTTTATTCTTGTTTACTGAATCATGAAATATGTTCCTTTGTTTATAAGATTAGAGACAATTTGGGAAGGAGACAGGGCAAGCATAGTGATTGCAGATGTGTGCTTAGTTGTATAAAAATAAATCTCCAATTAGTGTTTTTAATCCCATTCCTTCATAGAGAATATTGGTTATGTGAGTTATTAGGGAAAGTGAAAGTGTTAGTCTCTCAGTCATGTCTGACTGTTTGCAACCCCATGAACTGTAGCCCACCAGGCTCCTCTGTCCATGGAATTCTTCAGGTAAGAATACTGGAAAAGGTAGCCATTCCCTTCTCCAGGGACTCTTTTCAACACCGGAATTGAACCCAGGTCTCCTGCACTTAGGCAGATTCTTTACCATTTGAGCCAACAAGGAAACACAGGAGTTACTAAAAAACCCTCATTTAACTAAAAACCAGTTCTGCTTTTATTATCAATACAAAGAACCCTATGAAATGTCTACATTTATTTATGCTTTAGAGAAACTAGTAGTTTACAACATTAAGTAGTAGTGTTAATTCTGAGGTCCCATAACAGCAGTTTCTACATGTTTGAAAGAGTTAACTGCAAATAAGCTGTTAGCATTTGAAGGGCCTTTATTCAGTGAAAGTAGATGACAATTGTCCTGAGTGTAGGTTGAAGTCATATGGAGATGTTTGTATGTGTTATTTATAGCCATGATGGTAACAAAATCCATGAAGAACTCAAAAGAAAATCCCACTATAACATTGAAGTGTTTTATTTTATTTATGTTACTGATGCCTGAGGGCTCATGAAAACAAAGTGAGAACTAACTGAAGTTACTTGGAAATTTCTTTACCTTTGGAATGCAGTCTTTTTAAGTCAAGAATGTTCAGTTCAACTCTGGAAGCATTCTGTTAATAACACACACTTGTTAAGCATGTGATATATCCTAGACAGCGCTCTTCTCATTGGGCAAACAAGTGGTATGTATACACCACTGCTGGTTGCATGGGACTCAGCTTATTGGGGAGAAAAACACTTAAAAATAAGCACACCAATAATACAGATATATGTGGATGGCTCTGTAAGATCACAGAGCAGAGTCCCTCACTGCATGGGGGAGTGAGTGGGGGCAAGGATGGCCAACAACTCTTCTGTTTTTCCATCTTCTGTCATATCCAAGGCTCACCTCTCCATCTGTGCTCTAGATTCAAACTCTCCTCACCTCTTCTAGGACCTTTTGAGCAACATTTGTTGTTTCCTTTCTCATCTATATTTTCAAATGTTTCTAAGTTCTTCCTCTCACAGTCTAAACATGCTCATTCTCATCTTAAAAATATTAAAGATGGCCTGTCATAGGCCACTCCCCAACAATTCCCAGCTTCACCAGCATGCTTCGCAACACTTCTGCCTGCTGTTGAAGACTTCACTTCCTTTCATTCCACTCATTTTCCCATACTTGTAATTCGGGTTCTGTTCTGACTGCTGCGCTGAAACTGCTTTGTCTACAGTGGGAAATGACCCATGTAGATGCCAAGCTCTGTGAGATATGCACTCTGGCTGCCTCCTGCATAGGGTACTGCAACCTGCACAACCTTACCTGGCACAGTGTCGGAGCAGTGATAAATGTCTGTGGATTGATGAGTGGTATCTTTTCTTTCCTCCTGCAGTATTTTCAACATCTTCTTCATTTTCTTTAGGCCATTCTTGCCCTCCTTAGTTCCTGGTATGCCACTGTCTCTGTTCTCATATTGCTTTTCTGTACATTTCCTATACTTCCTCTACTGGATCAATATGAAATATTAGCTTTCTTTCTGAATTTTATGTTTTATTATTTTTTCTTCACACTCAATGTATTCCCCTAAAGCTGTTTGTAGTCCTCAAATTTATATTGCTATCAAAGATTACTTTGAGAATATCCAGGGCTTATTTGACACATCTGTTTTTACTTCCTATGTTTGCTCCTATCAACATAGTGAAATCTTCTTGAAAAATTATTCCACCTCCAGAATTTCCTGTAAAATAAGAAACAGTGTATCCTAGACTCAGAAATCTAGTAATCACTATAAAATAATCTTCTTTCCTCACCCTTCTCCCCAGGCCAAAAGACACTAAGTCTTGCAGGCTCTATCTTCTCATTATGTCTGATACCTGACTCTTGAATCTTTCATATTGAATAGCTTCTTATATGGCTGCAAAAGTAGATTTTTAAGGGTTACCTGAGCTCAGTCATGTGCTTCTTGAATTCTTTCTACACCTGTGTCTTAATGGTATTTCTAAAGTATAAAACTGGTGATATTACATTTCTAACTAAAATATTTCAACGGCTGCTTTAGGATACTGTATCAGAAAATTTAATACTATGAAAAGATTGTCAACACTAATCATCAGGGAAATGCAAGTCAAAACCACAATGAGATATCGCCTCACACATGTCAGAATGGCTGTCATCAAAAAGAATACAAATAACAAATGCTGGCAAGGATGCGGAGAAAAGGGAACTCTTGTGTACTACTGTCGGTGTGTATGTAAGTTGGTGCAGCCACTATGGAAGGCTGAAGTTTTCTTAAAAAACTAAAAATAGAAGTACCCTAAGACCCTATGCCAGAAATTCCACTCCTGAGTATATACCAGAGAAAATCCCAAAACACTAATTTTAAAAGATAAATTTACCTCAATATTCACAGCAGCATTATTTACAACTGCCAAGATATGGAACAACCTAAGTGTTGTCCTGTGAAGAAAGCTGAGCATTGAAGAATTGATGCTTTTGAACTGTGGTGTAAGACTCTTGAGAGTCCCTTGGACTGCAAGGAGATCCAACCAGTCCATTCTAAAGGAGATCAGTCCTGGGTGTTCTTTGGAAGGACTGATGCTGAAGCTGAAACTCCAATACTTTGACCACCTGATGTGAAGGGTTGACTCATTGGAAAAGACTCTGATGCTGGGAGGGATTGGGGGCAGGAGGAGAAGGGGACGACAGAGGATGAGATGGCTGGATGGCATCACTGACTCGATGGACGTGAGTCTCAGTGAACTCTGGGAGTTGGGGATGGACAGGGAGGCCTGGCATGCTGCGATTCATGGGGTTGCAAAGAGTCGGACACGACTGAGCGACTGAACTGAACTGAATTGAATTGAAGTGTCCATCAACAGATAAATGGATAAAGAAAAAGTGCTAAACATATACACAATAGAATATTACTAGAATAAAATAAATAATAGAATAATAAAATAAATTAATAGAATAAAAAGAATGAAATTTTACTGTTAGCAAAAACATGATGCTGAATGAAATGAGTCAGACAAAGAAAGGAAAAAAAAGCTATGATATCACTTATATGTGGAATCTAAAAAACTAAAACTAACTGGTGAATATAACAAAAAAAGAAGCAGACTCACAGGTATAGAGAACACACTAGTGGTTATCAGTGGGGAGAGGGAAGGCAGGTGGACATAGGAACAGAGGCCACAGAGGTGCAAACTATTAACCTACAAGGATATGTTGGACAACTTGGGGAATATAGCCAATATTTTATAATAACTGTAAATAGAATATAATCTTTAGAAATGGACACAATGGAGCAACTGAACTGAACTGATATAGTATACCTGTAACATACAGTATTATACATCAACTATACTTCAATAATAATAATGCTATTAAAACAGAGAAAATTTAATACTATGTCTAAAAGTAAATTAACTGGATCATCCAATCAAAATACAGGATGAGCCTCATGCATTTTTTCCCTGCTTTTCTTTTACTCTCCCCACCATTTCATTAGCTTCATTCTCTTTGTTCAGTTGCAAATGGGATAACTATCTTCTGTTCCCAGAAGAAGGGCAGTTCCAATCAGTTTTCACAACCATTTAAAAAAGGTCTTGAACTTCATGCTATTAATAACTGGGCCTTCTTTTAACTATTTATTTTGGACAAGGAATTGCAGCATGTTGACTGTAGAAAATTCTGAAAGAGATGGGAATACCAGACCACCTGACCTGTCTCTTGAAAAACCTGTACACAGGTCAGGAAGCAACAGTTAGAACTGGACATGGAACAACAGACTGGTTCCAAATAGGACAAGGAGTATGTTAAGGCTGAATACTTTTACCATACTTATTTAACATATATGCAGAGTACATCATGAGAAACGCTGGACTGGAAGAAGCACAAGCTGGAATCAAGATTGCTGGGAGAAATATCAATAACCTCAGATATGCAGATGACACCACTCTTATGGCAGAAAGTGAAGAAGAACTAAGGAGCGTCTTGATGAAAGTGAAAGAGAAGAGTGAAAAAGTTGGCTTAAAGCTCAACATTCAGAAAAGAAGATCATAGCATCTGGTCCCATCACTTCATGGCAAATAGATGGGGAAACAGTGGAAACAGTGGCTGGCTTTATTTTTCTGGGCTCCAAAATCACTGCAGATGGTGACTGCAGCCATGAAATTAAAAGACGCTTACTCCTTGGAAAGAAAGTTATGACCAACCTAGATAGCATATTCAAAAGCAGAGACATTGCCTTGCCAACAAAGGTCCGTCTAGTCAAGGCTGTGGTTTTTCCTATGGTCATGTATGGATGTGAGAGTTGGACTATAAAGAAAGCTGAGTGCCGAAGAATTGATGCTTTTGAACTGTGGTGTTGGAGAAGACTCTTGAGAGTCCCTTGGACTGCAAGGAGATCCAACCAGTCCCTCCTAAAGGAGATTAGTCCTGGGTGTTCATTAGAAGGACTGATGTTCAAGCTGAAACTCCAATACTTTGACAACCTGTGTGAAGAGCTGACTCACTTGAAAAGACTCTGATGCTGGGAGGGATTGGGGGCAGGAGGCGAAGGGGATGACAGAGGATGAGATGGCTGGATAGCATCACCAACTCGATGGACATGGGTTTGGAGGAGCTCCGGAAGTTGGTGATGGACAGGGAGGCCTGGCGTGCTGTGCTTCATGGGGTCACAAAGAGTCAGGCATGACTGAGCGACTGAACTGAATTGATTCATTTAGGCCTTGGTTAGCATCTCTTGCTGAAACAACCACTATGGCAAGGGAAGTGGGAATACCGTGATAGTTGAGATCAATCACGGTCCACCCCTGAGTTTGGAGTGGGGTGATCCCACAAGTAGAGCAGCCACATAATGTGGATAGAGTGGGTGAGCATAAGACAGATGATCACTGTGCCCCAGAGATGACACAGTTCTTCTGTAAAGTGACCTTCTGGCCTATCCATTTTTATCTCTTGTGAAATGCTTGTCTGTATTGGGGTTTTATGCATACAGATCTGCTTGCCATTCTCTGAGCACACCAGTCAGTTTCCTGCATCTGTGTCTATACTCATCTGCTCTCTCTGTATGAAAGGGAAACTTCTATTCCTTGTTTAAAAATGGGTGAAGACCCTCACCTCTATGAAGCTATCTGTGATGCCACATTCCCTAGGAAGAATTTTTTAATTCCCTGTGGACTTCTTCCCCACCTTTACCACACACTCGCTGAATGGTATGGCGTTTATTTTTTATATGTTTGAATTTTTAGCCTTTTGAATCAGGGGAGTTTTCTCAGTTGCCTTGTAATCCTTAATACTTATACAATGTCTGGCAATAGATAAGGCTCATTAGAGTCAAGGACAAGAAATGCCACTTTCTCTAATAATTTAGGCTAAGGCATATTGCAAAGGGGAATATATTTTCCAGTGAAAACTTTACTTTTTTTTAATTTATTTATTTAATTGGAGGATAATTACTTTATAATACTGTGATGGTTTTTGCCATAATCAACATGAATCAGCCACAGATATTCAAGTTTCAAAAGTATAGTTAGGATCTGGAAGAAAAGAACTTTCAGGTTAGGCAGTACACAGAAAAACATAAACATTTTTTGGCAAATAGAGACAAACATCAGTCTAAAATAGATGGAAATTGGAATGGATGGTTAGGAAAGTTCTGACTTCTCATTCTGTTTCTTGACTGTTTAGGCAAAGAAGCAGAAACCTTGGTAAATGTCCCAGAACCCAAGCTGGCAGCAAACTTTTTAGTAAAGGAGCAGTGCAGCAGACATTTCTCACTTGTGAGAATAAATAAATACCTTGCCTCTATCCCTGCTGGTACAATCTTCAGATTCTTTTTATCTAAATGCCATCATCTCCCTTGTCCCCATTATCAAATAAGCCATTAGTTCAGTTCAGTTCAGTCACTCAGTCGTGTCCGACTCTTTGCAACCCCATGAATCACAGCACGCCAGGCCTCCCTGTCCACCACCAACTCCCGGAGTTCACTGAGACTCACGTCCATCGAGTCAGTGATACCATCCAGCCATCTCATCCTCTGTCGTCCCCTTCTCCTCCTGCCCCCAATCCCTCCCAGCATCAGAGTCTTTTCCAATGAGTCAACTCTTCGCGTGTGGTGGCCAAAGTATTGGAGTTTCAGCTTCAGCATCATTCCCTCTAAAGAAATCCCAGGGCTGATCTCCTTCAGAGTGGACTGGCTATTAGATCCTACTTATTCTTCCTTAGAAATGTCTCTCATGTTTGCACTTGACAAACAAAGCTTTACAAAGGAATAGTGAAGGTATAAAGGAGTCATTCTGCAGAGAAAGTAAATTATGAAAGGGAAGATGGAGCCACAAGTAGGAGCCACAAGTAGAGAACGTAGCCAGGACGCTGAGGTAGTGGTCAGACTTTAAAGGAAGGAATGTAATAAATGCCTTATTAATAACTTTCTCAATTCACTGAAACCTTTCCCTTCCTTACATAAAGAGAATACTACCTTAGAATTTTTCCTAGGGAAAGTAATATATCCATTTTCTAGGATGTTTCAGAATTTTGGAAGCTAGGAAGTTTAGAGCACTTCCTTTATGTTCTTATTGTCTTACTCCTTATTGAAATGCAGCTTCTATGCAAAACAAATAAAACTGCCATTACCAACACAATTGGCATATATATAAAATCACTCTCCAAATAGCCTTTAGTGAGTGTTCATATAGAAAACAAAGAAGGTAAAACATCAATCAGTTCCTTTTAAAATGTTTTTGGTTACATGCCTTCTTTGATATTTTAGGTGGATATCTTTCAGCAAAATGATAAGAAAATACCTTGAGCTTCCACAATTAAATCAGGTATTCTTTGCAGATATAAGGCTGAAAAATAATTTCAATATTTGCCTGAGACAAAGAAATAGTTCTACTTCATACAGATGGGGAACTGGGAAGACATAATTATAGTTCTCAGTGAAAAGTAAAATGAAAGTTGCTCAGTCATGTCTGACTCTTTGAGACCCCATGGTCTATACAGTCCATGGAATTCTCCAGGCCAGAATACTGGAGTGGGTAGCCTTTCCCTTCTTCAGGGGATCTTCCCAACCCAGGGATTAAATCCAGGACTCACGCATTGCAGGGGGGTTATTGACCAGCAGAGCCACAAGGGTAGCCCAAGAATACTGGAGTGGGTAGCCTATCCCTTGTCCAGCAGATCTTCCCAACCCAGAAGTGGAACCTGGGTCTCCTGCATTGCAGGTGAATTCTTTACCAGCTGAGCTATCAGGGAAGCCCATAGTTCTCAACAAAGAAGATCAAATTTAAACTATTAAAATATAGGATTCCTTCAGTGACTCTACTTGACTAAGGAGTTGTGAACAACAGACTGCTTTGAGCTCTGAAAAAAAAGACACAACACACATGAAAAGATGCCGAACATTGCTAATCACTAGAGAAAAGCAAATTAAAACTATAATGAAGTATCATCTCACACCAGTCAGAATGGCCATATCATCAAAAAGCCCACAAATAATGCGAGAGAGGATGTGGAGGAAAAGGAACCTCCTACACTGTTGGTGGGAATGTAAATTGATGCAGCCACCATGAAGAGCAGTATGGAAGGCCCTTAGAAAACTAAAAACAGAACTACCATATGATACTGCAATGCTACGCCTGGGTATATATCCAGAGAAAACCATACTTCGAAAAGAATTATGCACCTTAACGTTGAGAGCAGTACTATTCACAATAGCCAAGACATGGAAGCAACCTAAATGCCCATTGACAGATGAACAGATGAAGAAGATGTGGTATATGTATACAATGGAATATTACTAAGCCATAAAAAGATGAAATAATGCCATTTACAGCAACATGGATGGACCTAGTGACAATCACACTAAGTAAGCCAGGAAGAGAAAAACAAATAGTGTGATTTCACTTATAAATGGAATCTAAAAAAGTGATACAAATGAACTTATATACAAAACACAAACAGACCCACAGACATAGAAAACAAACTGATAGTTACCAAAGGGGAAGAGAGAGAGAAGCACAAATTAGGAATTTGGAATTAATGTATACACATTTACTATATATTGAATATATTACCAACAAGGACCTGCTGTATAGCACAGGGACTATGCTCAATATCTGAATCACAATGTTGTGTGCCCGAAACTGACACAAGGTTGTAAATACACTACACTGCCTTTTTTGGAAAGAGACACTGCGTAAGTAGAGATCATAAGCATCTATATAAGATAAGAATATTATCTTATTATTATTTCAACAATAATATTTAACATCTTGATTAATTCAACATTAACATGGTCTATCCAAACCAAGACTGCCCTGTGCTAATAGGACAATCTCCATACAGGCAGCATCATTTAGATCATTTTGTCTCCTCTTTGTCAAGTCTATTTCCATTTAGTATTTCAAGCTTCACTCCTATCAACATGCTCTTGAAACAGGAATTAAAGGAGATTTCATGTCATTGTGATCCGCAAAAGGATTCTCCATTCTCAATAGTCACTCCAATGTCGCTCTCTTGGCAATTAGATGTTTTGTTTTAGGAAACGTGATTATCTGTTTCTGAATGAATCTGAATAATAAAAAAGTAAACCATGAGAAAATGGGCTCATGATATAGTAGCACACAATATTCATCTTTTTTCCCAAAGCTCCAACACAGCCCCTAGGTTCTTGGATACACAACACAACATTCTTTGGTTGTGTATCTGAAAATAACTGCCAGAATATACTTCACACTTGAAAGAATTAATTTGTGAAAATCTGTGCATGGGGCCTGAGCTGGCAGTGAGCTGAAATAGTGCTTAGAGTACATTCACTTCACTGACAGGGACCCTTCAGAATGTCACATAGTCCTGATGTCTTAGAGCTCTGCAAACAAGAATCCCATCATTTCCTGTATATATTTTAAAATACCTGGGTTAGTCTTCAATAAAGATGTGAAATGTGAACTGTTTCTATAAGAAAATTTACTAATATAGGAAATCTTATTAAAGGTATATTTAGATAGAGCCTTTAACCTAGGATAAACAAATTCTCTGTCTTACTTAATTTGCAGTTAAAAAATAAAACTTGACCAACTACTTTTCTAACTTTTTTAAAAAGGAAATTTATGTTTCTCAGATTTTGGAAGAGCCCACATGTCTGATTCTAAATCTAAAAATAATGATTTTAAGACTGTTCAGTATTTATAGCTCATAATAATATTTAATGACCATAATAGTAATCATGATTTATCAATAAATAGCTAAGTATATTTGGAGTACTTTTTTAAAGAAGGTAAGAATATATGTAATACATTTTAAAAAGATGGCACTTTAAAATAGATCTCAAGACTTTTAAAAAGATACTTTAGCAATTTTACACCATGCTCAAAAGACATTTATTCTCTTAGAAATTTGTAGCACTATAATGATCATTTAGTTCAAACCCCTCATTTTTTTGAGTCTATAAGTTTAAGAAACTTGCTTAAGTTTACACTGACAAAGAGTGATGGCTCTCTGACATAAATCACAGCAAGATCCTCTATGACCCACCTCCCAGAGTAATGGAAAAAAAAGCAAAAATAAACAAATGGGACCAAATCAAACTTAAAATCTTTTGCACAATGAAGGAAACTATAAGCAAGGTGAAAAGGCAGCCTTAAGAATGGGAAAAAATAATAGCAAATGAAAAAACTGACAAAGAATTAAGCTCCAAAATATACAAGCAGCTCATGCAG
The DNA here is from genome assembly GCF_029378745.1 of Bos indicus. NCBI lineage: Eukaryota > Metazoa > Chordata > Mammalia > Artiodactyla > Bovidae > Bos > Bos indicus. The sequence goes on along the minus strand of NC_091760.1, from coordinate 36,590,262 downwards.
CTCAATACCAGAAAAATAAATGACCCAATCAAAAAATGGGCCCAAGAAAAACAGACATTTCTCCTGTTCAGAAGAAATGTCTTCTTCTAAAGAAGACATACAGATGGCTAACAAACACATGAAAACATGCTCAACATCACTTATTATCAGAGAAATGCAAATAAAAACTGCAGTGAGGTACCATCTCATGCCGGTCAGAATGGCTGCCATCAAAAAGTGTGCAAACAATAAATGCTGGAAAGGGTGTGGAGAAAAGGGAACCTTCTTACACTGTTGGTGGGAATGCAAACTAGTACAGCCACTATGGAGAACAGTGTGGAGGTTCTTAAAAAATGGAAATAGAACTGCCATATAACCCAGCAATCCCACTGCTGGGCATACACCCCGAGGAAACCAGAATTGAAAGAGACACGTGTACCCCAGTGTTCATTGCAACACTGTTTACAATAGCTAGGACATGAAGCAACCTAGATGTCCATCAACAGATGAATGGATAAGAAAACTGTGGTACATATACACAATGGAGTATTACTCAGCTATAAAAAATAACACATTTGAGTCGGTTCTAATAAGGTGGATGAAACTGGAGCCTATTATACAGAGTGAAGTAAGTCAGAAAGAAAAACACCAATACAGTATATTAATGCGTATATGTGGAATTTAGAAAGATGGTAACGGCGACCCTATGTGAAAGATATCAAAAGAGAACAGATATAAAGAACAGTCTTTTGGACTCTGTGGGAGAAGGTGAGGATGGGATGATTTGAGAGAATAACATTGAAACATGTATATTACCATACGTGACATAGATGACCAGTGCAAGTTTGATGCATAAAGCAGAGCACTCAAAGCTGGTGCACTGGGACAACCCAGAGGGATGGGATGGGGAGGGGGGTGAGAGGGGGGTTCAGGACGGTGGGACCCATGTACACCCTTGGCTAATTCATGTTGATGCATGGCAAAAACCACCACAATATTGTAATTAGCCTCCAAGTAAAATAAATAAATGATTTTTAAAAAAAGAGTGATGGGACCTCAATTTATAACTAGATTCGAAGATTGCAAAGTCCAGTTTTTCTTTCAGCACATCACATAGTATTGGCAAGACTTTTTTTCTCGTTAGGAAAGTCAGAAGCTTAAAGTCTCAAACGATAAATGTCTAAAGAAAAATAACGAAAAAATATTTCAATTGTATCATTAAAAGTTTTAAGTGAAGCAAAGAAAAGAAAGGGACCATCATTTATTTGAGCCGGTGAATGTGCCAGAAGAATTCATGACCTTGTCAATTTGGGTAATATTTTTCACATTTTCAGAGGTAGAAAAACTTCAAAAGACTGAAGTGATCTGATTTTCTTAAGATCATTTCATTTTTAAGTGGCATATCTGGAATTATACCCATGTCTTTCAAAGAGACCATCTGATTGCCAAGCCTATACTCACAAAAGGACACAGTCAGTGGTGACTTATATTAGACTCTGCTGACTGGTTATGAGAAGATATGAACAACCCTACATCCGGCAGTTTAATCTTACAAATCTATACCATGTTTTCTAAAGGAATGATTCTCACTGGAGGTAAAACTGTCCCCTTGCTGCTGCTGCTGCTGCTGCTAAGTCGCTTCAGTCATGTCCGACTCTGTGCGTCCCCATAGATGGCAGCCCATCAGGCTCCCCCATCCCTGGGATTCTCCAGGCAAGAACACTGGAGTGGGTTGCCATTTCCTTCTCCAATGCATGAAAGTGAAAAGTCAAAGTGAAGTTGTTCAGTCGTGCCCGACTCTTAGCGACCCCATGGACTGAAGCCTACCAGGCTCCTCCATCCATGGGATTTTTCCAGGCAAGAGTACTGGAGTGGGGTGCCATTGCCTTCTCTGTACTCGTGAAACATGAGTCAGCTATCCCTCTGGGAAGCTCCTCTAAGTACTGAGGGTACCCATTTTGGGGAGATTGCCACAGTCTTCTGAAAGCTATATCAATTATAGAAGGATTCTCTTAGACACTGGAAGGAGAGAAAAAAGTTAATGGTGGCTTTTGTTTAAGAAGTGCCATGGAGAGGGAAGTAAACTTGGAAACAAAATGTTGTTTCTAATTGTAAGGATCCCTCAGTGAGACCTATGTTGGCCAGGAGACACAAGTTGACAGTGTCTCTCAGAGCGTGTCCCAGTCATATGATGTAGCTCCCAGAACACTCTGAATGGTTGAGTCTAATTCTTGGTTTTGGAGACACTCCCTAGAGGCAGTTTGGCTGATCTGTTTGGTTCTTGCATTCCATCAGTTGCCATCAGTTGCATGCCTTATGCATCTGGCTGCATAAGGCCAGATATCTGTGCCTTATGCAGCATTAGAGGAACAGCTACAAAAATAAGGGTAGGAATGATCCAGAAGACCGACAAGCATTTTATGAGGGATCTGTGGGATATGGGACCTTTCCTTCTATTTCCAATTGACTTCGTGCATGGTTAAGTGGAATAATGATTAAAGAATCGTCAAAGATCTCTGGTATGGATATAGAATCCAGGAGTCAGTTAAATTCAAGTTGCTCACAAACAGCTGGGAGACTGGTGATGGGGCACTATCTTTTACAGAGAAGCTTTCAAGGGCAATTCTGAAATACAAATGATCATAAGATCCCTCCCTCTCTCACACCTCCCAGGTCTAAGGTATTCCTTCCTAAGGTGCCAGGTTTGTTGCATTCTTTCTGCTACTCTAAAATCTATACATGCTGTCACAGTTTTTGAAAAGTCATCTTTTTTTTTTTTTTTTTTAAATCATCCTCTGCTATCATCTGAAGGGATCTGGTACAAGAGTGACAGGGTTTTAGGATTCTTATCAAGTCTTCAGAGACCCAGGAAACTCCCTATTTTAGCCTTGTGGGTTTGTTGTCTAGTGTGTTCAACCAAAGAGTCATTATTATTATGTTTAAAACTATGGACATTCAACGAGAGAATCCAGAGACTGGACCAGAATTCAGTTCAAATCCTCTAAGACTTCTTTTGGTTCAGCTGTAACTAGGAGAATGCACTACCTCTTCCAGTCTCAGTTTTCTGTTAAGGGAAAGAAAGAAGCCTAATGCTCAGGACTGGTCAGACTGGAGCCCCTAATTTTCAAAATAGGTCTACACATCCTTCCACAGCATTCAACCTGATCATTAGATGTTCATTTAATGACTAAACTGCCATAATCAGGTGTGTAGATTAGGAGGCAGGGAGGAAAGTAGACTGAGAAATCTTTTTGAGCTGGTGTTTAGAAAATTTTCCATTACTCAAAAATACTGGATGCCTGGGGATGGTGGGCAGTGTGGAAGAGCCATCAAATACCCATCAGGGCACTGTGGACATTGTCTAATGACTTGTGATTAAAGGAGCACCACAGTCAGACTGCAAGCGGTCCAGAAAGTCAAGCACATAATAGAGATTAAGTTTTAAGGACCACAACAGGGTGACTGGAGTCAGTTGTCTGGGGGTGGGAAGCAATTCCATAACCTGAAAATGTGCTGACAGCACTGCTGCTGCTGCTGCTGCTTCTGCTAAGTCGCATCAGTCGTGTCTGACTCTGTGCGACCCCATAGATGACAGCCCATCAGGCTCCCCCGTCCCTGGGATTCTCCAGGCAAGAACACTGGAGTGGGTCACCAGTGCCTTCTCCGCTGACAACACTAAGGCACCATTAACTTCCTGGCTAAGGGGATCAGAGAGCTAATGTAATTAGTCTGTAAGGACTAGGTGGGGACCAAGTCCCAAAGAACTTGGTCTCTCCCACCTTGAGACAACAGGGCCATCTTCAGCAAGAGTCTGGCATGTGGTGGTAGCCTCTTCATTAGAAACAGAATCCTTTCCCCTGTGTCCAGGATATGATGGTGGGTGGATTGCCATATCTCACATAGTGATGAATCTATGCAGTGACTCTTGACAATCTGGGCAGCGCAGGCTCAATTAGCAGTACGAGTCCAGTTGGCCTCATTAGAGAATGAATCCTTTTTGAGGCCATCTGTACATGTGGCCCAGATAGTTTGATTTGAAGCCTCATTGTGATACTTCATGGCCCCAAAAAGTTGTCTTTAACCTAACAGTTTGTAGTTTTCCATGTGGCTGACCAAACCTCTAGGCTTTTTGCAACAGCTCATAATCAGTGAAAATGTAACGGAGTTCATCATGAGAAGTATTTGTCTGAGCTATGAGAACAGTTTGAGATTTGCCCACAGTGGAGAATCAACATAGTGCTTTTCAGTCTGGCCCAGATGCTCTGAGACTGAACCTGCAGAAGCCCTGTCACACCACCACATTTCAGTTTGGCAGAGCTGTCAGTAAATGGGGCCATGCATTTTGGGGAATCTCAGCAGCAAGAGGATCCATTGAACAGGCGGCTTCTCTTCAGGCAGTGGAGAGGGGAATAAAGTACCCCTCACAGATCAGCTGGTACTTTCTCATGTAAAGCTAAGATTGCTGCTTAAATTGGATGAATATGCCATTTCTACTTGACGAGTAAGACTTTTTGAGTATGCTTTGTCTTGTTGGTCGTGGACTCTGAACTGACTCCAAATAGGGATGTTATATCAGAGGTTTATGAGGCCTTTCTGGATAAGTGTTTGGCTTCAGACCAAGGCCAATAGTATGCTAATGACTATTTATCAAAAATGCTATATTTAGGAGTTGTTTCAGGGCAACAATTCTAAAACCTTGAGAGGGAGCTCCAATGAGAGGCTACCTCCAATTGCTGGGAACTTCAATAGGCAAAGTGATATTTGTGGTTCAAAAGGGTCATTAGGATTGTCACACTCAAAGGTAGGAGGCATGTTGTATAATCTTCAAGAAAGTTTCCAGTGGGACTTTTAATTAGGATACAGCTCAGAACAAGCTGATTTGTATTACGGTCAGTCACTGGAATCAAGTAGGAATTTCAAGTTGGGTACAATCTGCCTCAATGCCTAAAGAGTCCAAGAATAGTGTTGGGGCCTCTCTTTGGTGAGGGGGTGCCAAAGATAGCTGATCTGACATGCTGAAGGAATTGATGGTTGTGAACCCACACATAGCTCCAAGGCTCAGAACTTTATCCGGATTTAGCTACCATCCCTTCCTTGAGTCAGAGGTGTTATTACACCAGGTAAATGAGCATTTATGTTTCTCCTCACTCCATCTGTGTGTGTGCCTGTGTGTTCCTCCTTAGATTTGGGGCCAGTTGGTTGTTACTTGACCTCAGTCCCATGATAGATTTTTTAAAAATTTGTGAATGTAAAGTTAGTCAACAGTTTTTTATTGTGAGCATGAGAGTGGTGTTTCTTCCTGCTCTCTACATTCTAGAGTAGAAAAAAAAGTCATATGAGTAGCTTCTGAGGAAGAAGCTAAGGAGAAAATAACTGTTCTCTCAATCATATCACAAACTAATTTTTAAATAAATATTTAAAAATTTCTTTCATCATTTTGAACATGAACTAGTGGCCCTGTGCTACTCAGTGAATTTAATTTTCCCTTTAACTCCAACTCTTATTCTTCAGTGCCACCTTTATATCCATAAACCTGTTAACTTTCACAGCTGTTCTAGATTTACTTCCTCTCTCCACCTATCCTGAGTAGATATGATCTACCTTATTACTAGTTTATATTTGTAGATGATATTGCAGGTCCACTTTATTTTTTGTTGAAGTATAATTGACTGACAGTATTACGTTAGTTTCAAGTGTAGCACACAGTGATTTGATATTTTTATACATTAAAAAATTATTACCACAGTAAGTCATCATCTGTCACCATACAAAGGTATTAAAATGTAAAATGTTCTTGACTATATTCCCTGTAATATATATGTATATGTAATACACAACACTGTGATGTTGTATATTATATCCTTATGACATATTTATTTTATAACTGGGAATGTATTTCTTAATCACCATCTCTTTTTCACAAATACCCCAACCTCTCTGCTCTGGCAACCACTAGGTTATTCTCTGTATCTATGAGTATGTTTCTGTTTTGTAATGTTTGTGTGTTTTGTTTTCAAATTGCAAATATTAGTAAAATCACACAGTATTTGCCTTTCTCTGTCTGATTTATTTCACTTAGCATAATACTTTCTAGGTATATCTAGGTTTTTGCAAATGACCACACGTTATTTTTTATGGCTGAATAATATTCCATTGTGTTTTGTGTGTGTGTGTGTGTGTATCAGTTCAGTTCAGTTGCTCAGTTGTGTCCAACTCTGTGACCTCATGGACTGCAGCATGTCAGGCTTCCCTGTCCATTACCAGCTCTGGAGCTTGCTCAAACTCATGTCCATTGAGTCAGTGATGTCATCCAACCATCTCATGCTACTTCTTTTTTAAAAGTCAGTTCATCTATCAGTGGACTCTTAGACTGCTTCTAAATCTTAACTATTGTAAATAATGCTGCAATAAACACAGAGGCATATATACATTTTCAAATTGGAGTTTTTATTTTTTTTTTCAGATCAATACCCAGAAGTGAAATTGCTCAGTCATGTGGTAGTTTCTAATTTTAGTTTTTTGAGGAATCTCCATATGGTTTTCTATAGTGGTTGTACTATGTGCAATTTAAATTTCAGCTCGTGAAGCATCTACCTGCAATGCAGGAGACCCCAGTTTGATTCCTGGGAGGGGAAGTTCCCCTGGAGAAGGGATAGGCTACCCACTCCAGTATTCTTGGGCTTCCCTGGTGGCTTAGATGGTAAAGAATCTGCCTCCAGTGCAGGAGACCCAGTGTTCGATCGAACCCAGTGTTCGATCCCTGGGTTGGGAAGATCCCCTGGAGGAGGTAATGGCAATCACTATAGTATTCTTGCTTGGAGAATCCCCATGGACAGAGGAGCCTGACGGGCTACAGTCGATGGGGTCACAAAGAGTTGGACACGACTGAGTGAATAAGCACACACGGCAACAATGCAGGAGGGTTCCCTTTTCTCCACATCCTCGATAAAATGTATTCATTGTTTTTAAACAGTCATTTTGACAAGTGTGAAGTGATATCTCATTGTGGTTTAGATTTGCATTTCTCTGATGATTAATGATGCTGAGCATCTTTTCATGTCCCTATTGACCATCTATGTTTGCTTTGGAAAAATGTCTCTTCGGATTATACTACTAAGACAAGGTTCCCACGGTGCATTTCACCTGGGTCATCTTGGTGGAATGGCTGGAGCTTGGACAGGTACGCCAGGGATGCCTTAGAAGGACGACTGTAGCTGGCAGCCAGGGGTGCACTGGGACAACCTTAGCAGACTGGCTGGATCACCTATTTTCCTACTGGGTAATAAGATGGAGAGGGAAGAAAGCAATGGCATTCTCTGATTCTCCTAACCTCAGAGACAGTTTCAGCAGTTCTCCACTCAATTTGACAGATGCTCTAGGGTTAATAAATGGATTTTCTTCATGGATAATCTAGGTGCTTTCTAAACTGCTGTTTTGTTCACTGTGCCCCAGGGTGGGCAAGTCTGTACTTGGGCCTCTCAGGGTTATTCTTCCTTACTGCTGGCCACCAGACTGGGGGTGGAGTTCTCATGGATACTGTGTCTCCTTGTCTTCTCCCCATCCTTTTGTGGTCCTTTGGTCGTATGTTGGGCAGAAGCTGTTCGATCAGCTCTCAGTTCTTCCTCAGGAGGAACTGCTGGAAAGGTAGGTGTAGGTTCGTGTATCTGTGGGAAGAGGTAAGTTTTCAATCTTCTTATGCCTCCATCTTGGACCCTTCCTTTGACTTTTAAATTAAGGTCTAATATAGAATTTTGTTTCTTCAGTTTGCCACTTGAATCAAAACCTGTGCTTTTAAAATTCGTGTAAAATCTTTAAAACATTTATTAATTTTGATCTCTTGTTTTTTTCTTTGAGTAGTTCAACAACATGTACAAATGTTTCTTATTCAACAGGACTCTTGTTCCAAGTGTTCTAGTTGAATCAACTAATTTTCAATTACTTCTACTTTATTTTGGTTTCTTCTTTCTTTTTAAAACTTAATGATTAATCTCATTTAGAAATTTTCATTCTAGATAGTGACTATTTCATTATTTATATCTAATGTGCATGTTTAGTCCATCTGGTATCACATTTTGAAGTCATTTTACTATACTTAAATATTTTCTAGTGTTTTCTATAAATATTGTATATAAAATCACTGTTACAGTTGATAAATAATGCATTTGTAATTTTATTCTTTAAATAACTTCAAGCCAATATTTTTTATTGGTATTTTCTAGTAATTGTTATACACCATGAATGGCTATTTATTTGCTTATCCTTCTTTTGGTTCTATGAATTGCATATGTTCTTTTTTTGTATGCAAGTGATATGCTTCATGTTGCTTTAATCAAGAATGATTAAACAAAATTACAGGGTTTTCATTTGACCTGTTCAACTTTTGAATTTGATGAGTTAGTTTTCTTCTCTTCATAAGAAATTAAATCTTCAGTAAATTAATCACTTGTAGTATCTTATATCGCAGACGGCAATGGCACCCCACTCCAGTACTCTTGCCTGGAAAATCCCATGGATGGAGGAGCCTGGTAGGCTATAGTCCATGGGGTCACGAAGAGTCATACACGACTGCGCAACTTCACTTTCACTTTTCACTTTCATGCATTGGAGAAGGAAATGGCAACACACTCCAGTGTTCTTGCCTGGAGAATCCCAGGGACAGGGGAGCCTGGTGGGCTGCCGTCTATGGGGTTGCACAAAGTGGGACACGACTGAAGCGACTTAGCAGCAGCAGTGTCTCATATGCTTAATTTAGGTTGGTTATGCTTAGATAAAAATAATCTTTTAAATTTTTTTAGCTTTTAAAATATGTAAACAAACTACCTCTATGAAGACTTTCCCCATTTTTTCCAGCTCTTTTTTGAGCTCCACTTTTGCATATTTTATCATGACTCTGACTTGAACTCTTGCTTAATTATCGAATAAAATTTAATTGTTTTCCAAGTATAAGAAACCAAGTATATTTAAGTCAAACTCTATTAAAGTGAAAATAAAAAATAAAATTATTTTCACATTTGTTTTCAAAAGGTTTTTCTTGAAACTAAAATGTAAAATATCATTTATAAAAAACTAAAAAGTTAGCTCAAAATTATTTTAATAAAATTGAAAATTTTTAAGTGGTTTTGGATATTGATAAATTCTATTAAATATTTTTATAAAACTTTCTGCAAGTGTAGCATTCAATTCACACCTGATATTAAATGAAGTATCAAAATCACATTAAGTCTATACCCACATACATACTAATTTATGAGTAGTAAAATTTGTTTAACATAGTAAATTTATCCCAGCTACCTTCTTCAGCTGTTGAGGTTTTATGGACTAATGGGAAATTCTTTGCTGTGTAAGAATTTTTGCATTCATGCTGACAGGAAGGAGTTGACTAGTCTTTATATTTTCTTTTTTTCCCATTTAAGTACTTCTGCTACTCACATCCTCTTCTCACTATTTCTGTGTCTACTGAAGCAGTCAGGCACACAATTTACAAACTTTCCCAGCATTTGGATGTAAGTTCAAGCCTGCACTGTTCAAGGGGCAACCATACATAAAAATAATATTAGCTTGTGAGCCGAAAACAATAGGCCCCATGATATAGATGGTCCATGAGCCATAGGTTTATAGTCTACTGCTTAGAATATTACATCTCTTCTTTCAAAGGTGAGACAATTGGAAAATCTAATAAGAAATAAAACTAATAAGAAAGTTTCATGTTAATTAAAACCATATTATTGAGACTTTTTTCTGAGAAAACTTGAAAGGGGTATTCAAAGGCCATTTACTGAAAATGATTTTAAATTATAGTATGTAATAAAAGGTCAGTTTTCATTTCAATTCCAAAGAAAGGCAAAGCCAAAAAATATTCAGACTACCACACAATTGCACACACTCCACATGCTAGCCAAGGAATGCTCAAACTTCTCAAAGTGAGGCAAGAACTTCCAGATGTTCAAGCTGGATTTAGAAAAGGTAGAGGAACCAGAGATCAAATTGCCAACATCCATTGGATCATCAAAAAAGCAAGAGAATTCCAGGAAAACATCTATGTCTGCTTCGTTGACTATGCTAAAGCCTTTGACTGTGTGGATTACAACAAATTGTGGAAAATCCTTAAAGAGATGGGAATACCAGACAATCTTATCTGCCTCCTGAGAAGCCTGTATGCAGGTCAAGAAGCAACAGTTAGAACTGGGCTTGGAATAGCAGACTGGTTCAAAATTGGGAAAGGAGTACGTCAAGGCTGTATATTGTCACCCTGCTTATTTAACTTATATGCAGAGTACATCAAGTGAAAAGCCGGGCTGGATGAAGCACAAGCTGGAATCAAGATTAATGGGAGAAATATCAATAACCTCAGATATGAAGATGACACCACCCTTGTGGCAGATGGCAAAGAGCAACTAAAGAGCCTCTTGATGAAAGTGAAAGAGGAGAGTCAAAAAGTTGTCTTAAAACTCAACATTCAAAAAAATGAAGATCATAGAATCTGGTCCCATCACTTCATGGCCAATAGACAGGGAAACAATAGAAACAGTGACAGATTTTATTTTCTTGGTCTCCAAAATCACTGCAGATGGTGACTGCAGCCATGAAACTAAAGATTCTTGCCCCCTGGAAACAAAGCTATTACCAACCTAGACAGTATTAAGAAGCAGAGACGTAACTTTGCCGACAAAGCTCCATGTAGTCAAGGCTATGGTTTTTCCAGCAGTCATGCATGGATGTAAGAATTGGACAATAAAGAAGGCTCAGCATGGAAGGATTGTTGCTTTTAAACTGTGGTGTTGGAGAAGACTCTTGACAGTGCCTTGGACTGCAAGGAGATCAAACCAGTCAGGTCTAAAGGAAATCAATCCTTAATATTTATTGGAAGGACTGATGCTGAACCTCCAATACTATGGCCACCTGAAGTGAAGAGCTGACTATTTAGAAAAGACCCTGATTCTGGGAAAGACTGAAGGTCAGAGAAGAAGCGGATGACAGAAGATGAGATGGTTGGATGATATCACTGACTCAGTGGATATGGGTTTCAGCAAGCTCCGGCAGATGGTGAAGGACTGGGAAGCCTGGCATGCTGCAGTCCGTGGGGTCACAAAGAGTAGAACACGACTGAGCAACTGAACAACAATGTAGTAATTATATTAGCTGTATTTCTGAGCACTTCACAGATTCTACTAGCTCAATCACCATAAAGTAGGAAAGCAATATGATTTTTCAGTTGAGAAAATGGAGGCAGAGAAAATTGTCACTTTCTTAATTCACATAATTAGTGACTGATGGTCATGGGATTCTAAAGAGGTAATTTCTCTCCCGAGTTCATGCTTTTAACTAATACTACATACTTTCTGTGGTAGCTTTGTAATGTGGCAAAATATGTAAATCAAATTACATTTCTCAGAATTCCCTTCCATTTAGGAGGGTTGGAGGGAAGATTCTTGGGAAATTTGGAGGACAAAAGAGAAGCAACAGTCACTTTGTGGCTAACACCCACTGCTACTGATTTACAGATTCTCTCTGGTGGCCTGAATCAGCAGCTGGGCTTGAAACTGCTCTATCATTCCCCATATCCTTGTTCAACTTCTAGACAACTAGTCAAGGTATATGTATCTGGCTTTGTGGGAAACATTCTTGGTTTCTGTAGGATACCCTTACTACCACTGTTAAGTCAAAAGCTTGTGTGTTTCTGACCTTCCTCATGGAGTTCCACCTCATGTGGTGTGGGTTCCAGACTATTCTTGAACTACCTTGTTTTAGATCCACGTTTATGACTGTCAGCTCTATGGACCAGAATTACTATTCCTCTGTTTCAAAGGAAATGTTCTTTTTTTCTGAAGTTATTTTTCCAAAGCCTATATGTTGCATAGAATGATGTAATTTATTAAATTATTCTCTAATTGATGGGCTTTCAAGACGTATATTTTTTAATGTTTATAGAAACAGCTCTGTAAATTTATTCTTAAATATTAGTTTACATTTCTGAGTTGCTGGGCTCAAGGATAATGTGTATTCCCTAAAAAAGTTGTATCAATTTGGAATCCCACCAGTAAGGCATGAGATAATTTTTGTCCACATTAAATGCTGACTCATTTGTCAGCAATAAATGCAATTGTACTTTTATTTTTCTAAATTGATAACTGAAATATGTGCATTTGTTGCTTTAATTTGCATTTCCATGAATAATACCAAGCTTGAGCATCTTGACCTATGTTTATTCTTAGTTATTTTGGTTTCTGTTTCTTGAGTAGCCCTTTCTTTTTATAGATAAATCAGATTATCAGTTTAAATACTTCTTCTTAATATGGGTTGTTAAGATAGTATTCCTTAATATCTAACTACTTTGTTAATATTTTTCTATTTTTTCCATGAATTAATGAATCAAAAAACAAAAATGTGGGCCATCTACATACAATGGAATATTATTCTTTGGGTTATAAGATACATGGAATTGGGATGGCCAGAGCTTGTGCAATTTTATTTTTAATTTTTGTGAGGAACCGCTACATAGTTTTCATTATGGCTGCATCATTTATACTCTCACTAATGGTATATAATGTTTCTAATTTCTCCATATCCTTACCAATACATGAACCCTTGTTACTTTTTTGGGGGGAGAGGAGATAATAGCCATTATTGGGAAACATTTTTTCTAAGGTAATTTAGGTGAGAAACTTGTTGGAAACTTTCCTTGTCTGTATTTCCAGGTCTTTTTCTCTTAGGCTTGTCAGATTTCCCAGAGAAAAATTTTCCAATATTTTGTGTGGAGACTAGTAGTTTGGCCATCAGATTTTTGGGTGTTGTATTGTAGAAAGGATATTTGGTACTCAGCACTTACCATTCAGAATGCATGTGTTCACTAATCCCCCTATTTCCAGTATAGAGACAGATCCCCAACAGTATCTAGTGTATTCTACCAGAAAGACTCTCCATTATATCCTCCTTAATGGAAATATTAAGGAGATCCTGGAGAATTCCATGGACAGAGGAACCTAGCAGGCTACAGTCCGTGGGGTTGCAAAGAGTTGGACACAACTGAGCAACTTCACTTTCTTTTCTTTTCTTTCTTTCTTAATGGAAATATATATCTAGTAAAAAGCAGTAGCGGTAAAGGAATTGGTGGGATAGGGCTTTATCCAGGAGTATAAAATGACAATCTAAATGCTACTCAAACAACTTTAACCCAATTCTCCTGACATTTCTGCTTCCTTGCCACCCTGCTTATAGAGGTATCTGGTGCTGTATGTCCATAAAACACTCGAACATTCTGTGGTATAAACTGCCCTATTTCTCAAACTTCACTTGCTGAATTAAGGTTCAGTTTTATTGATATTCTGTATCTATCACCTGTTCTTTCATAAATCTTCTGTTGTATACTTTGCTGTTCTTCCATGCTTATTGGATAATGTCTTTAAAATACCTTTACTATAGGTTTATTGGATTTTCAGGAGGAAGTGACATTATATTGCCATTTAGTGCAAAAAATAAAAAAGTTCAATTTAAATGCCAGAGTTTTATCTGGGGAAATCTAGAGGACATTTGTTCCTTCCAATTTACTCTGAAAAATGCCTGCTGCATGTTTCACAGAGTTGACTTTTATCTGTTTATGTATATACAGAGAGTGTGCTTTTTTTCACTTACTCTAAGCCCTTGGCCATCCCTAGTCATTGCCTCTGCATTTTGCCCATGCTGCTGCTGCTGCTAAGTCACTTCAGTCATGTCCAACTCTGTGCGACCCCATAGAGGGAAGCCCACCAGGCTCCTCCATACCTGGGATTCTCCAGGCAAGAACACTGGAGTGGGTTGCCATTTCCTTCTCCAATGCGTGAAAGTGAAAAGTAAAAGTGAAGTCGCTCAGTCGTGTCTGACTCTTCGCGACCCCATGGACTGCAGCCTACCAGGCTCTTCCGTCCATGGGATTTTCCAGGCAAGAGCACTGGAGTGGGTTGCCACTGCCTTCTCCAGCATTTTGCCCATACTGTGTCTTTAAATAGGACTGTGTTCTATCACCTTGTACGTAGAATATCTTCTGACTCAGCTTTGCAGGGCAAAAGAATCCCTCTTTGATCTAACAGAACTGACAGCGCTTTTCCTCTGTAAATCTTTAAAATATTCCTCCTGGTCACACAGTTCAGGGTGCTTCTAATTAATCATTTCATATTCAGGGTAACATGAGCTGTAAAATAAATCTAAATGCTCAGACTTCAGACATCAGTTTGAGGGAAACTGTGAAAGTTATATCAATATCTTTCAAATTATAGAATACAAGTGACAACTGACCCTCTCTTTTCATAAGAACATCTGTTTTGTATGTGTGTATATGTGTATGTACATACATTTCTGCCTAAGTGGGATAGTTTTCTTTCTACTTGTATGAACTTTTGGATAATGGTACAAATTTGTTGTTGTTGCTTTTTAAATCTGCTTATGTTAGACTCATGACATATCATGTCTGATACACACAAGCACAGGGCATGTACCATATCATTTTCATTTATATAAAATCTGCCTATGCTATCAGAAAAGTATAGGGGAAATTATGAGTAATTATTAAGATCTGTCTCTTTCAACAGTAAACTGGAAATGCTATAGCTTTTATTATTTAGATTTGTCTACTGATTCAGCTCCAGTTGAGTCCTATATAGTCCAGAGGAGTTGTAATAAAAGCTTTCCAAAAATTTTGATGCATAAGCATCAAAGTTTTGAGATCCTCTTAGCAAAGTGGCAAATCCAGGCAGAGAGGAGTCCTCCCAAGTTCTCTATGTAATTTAGAAATAAGCAATTTGTAGTGCTTTATCTACCTAGAGTCCCTGTTATCAGAAATCATACAACTCTTATTATTCTCATAGAGAATAACAGTTCTCTTCCTGCACACAAAATCTTCTGTGGGTTTGCTGATGGTATCTGGTGAGCGGCAGCTGTCCCTGCAGGTTTGTTGCACAGTCTGCAAAAGTAATGGAAGCACCTAACAGGAAACAGCTGTATTCTGTATTAATTGTGAGCTTTTCTGGTCATCGCAGAATAAGTGACTCGGGGAGGGAATGTGCTATGATCTATTTTCAAGTTGCTGAAATTCTCATAACATAAGGTGGAGGTAAGAACTAGTGAAATTTGAATTGCTATTAGAAATGTGCTATCATCTTTATGAATAGATTCAGGAAGTCCAGTTATGGTAAAGGAAGATATGGTTATCAGCTATAAGTACCTTTTTCCTTATGGTAGAAGCTTAGAACATTGATTTAATAATTTAATAATTATTTAATTATTATTAGGTTTAATAATTCTTTTCAGTTCTTTACATGAGAAACTATTGTTCTATAGAGTTTATAAATGTATTTTTTTCTATTAAGAGGATATCTGTTCTTTTATATAAATTTCATAATTGCCTGTGAATATTTATTAGAAGATTCTTCCTAGAATTATAGCAAGAAGAATGAAATATTGGGATATGTAACTTTGAAAGTTGTTTTCCCAGCATATAAAAGTTTAAGCATGAAGTGTTAAAAGATAGTAAGATAAGAAAATTACCAACTGCTTAACAGGGAATCTAATGAAATACTTGCAAAAATTTTACAGAGAAAACATTATTGGGAGAAATTAAAGTCTAAGTCCTTATAGTAGAGAATATGAAAGATGTAAAATCAACGTTCTAAGCTTCTACCATAAAAAGTTAGAAAAAGAAGGACCAAATAATCCTAAAGTAAGTAGAAGAAAAAAATTTGCAACTAATCCTACAAAAATTTTCACTGAGCAGCTGCTTGTGCAGCTATACTATTTAAATGTATATTTAAATACTGAGGCTATCTTTGGATGCACATAGTAGTCACTTCCTTCTCTCTCCTTCCCAAACAAATATAGCAGTTGTGACACCCTGAGGAAATCTGCTCCAAGTCTCCCAGTCTACATTACTCCAGGTGTGTAAATCAGAGGAGAACAGATAATAAAGACAAGAGAGAAGGTATTGAAGCATGACTTGTCTTTCTGCTTTATGTTTATCCTTTTTAACCTGTGTCAACTTCCATGGCATGCTTGATATATTTTTCTCCAGAATGTACCTCAAGAACATTATTACACTTCTTGTGTGTGTGTGTACTAACACAACTGCTTAGGCTAGGTTCATATTTGCTTGTGATCTTTCTTTTTTGAAATGGTCAATCTTTTAACTTTTATGAAATATAGTATAATTTATAAATAAGAAATTTGTAGTGATTTATCTACCTAGAGTCACCTGTTATCAGAAATTATAAGCTCTACATCCGACTAATAATTTGTCTGGGAAATTTTATAGATATTGTCTAATGCAATATGACAATGCAAATAAGAGGACTTTATGCACTAAAGTTTGATTTTTAATAACCAGACACATTATTTGCTGTCCAACTCAGTTTTTCAGTCTAACAAACATTTTCCTTCCTACCAATCTCCAAGCTAATTATCAGGAAGTGCCAGGACAGAGGTGATTAAGCAATTGTTTTCTCTCTATAAGGAATTATGATTATTTTATTCATTTTTATTAAAATATTAACAGTTCATTCTTTATGCTTTGCCTCTAACTTTTCCAAGGGAGTATATACATTACTTTTGAGATAAGGACAAAGTTTTGTAAAAAAGAAACAAAATGATGAAAAATTAGACTATTAAGTTCAAAACTCAATTGCTTTGGGTAGTTAGGATTCCAGAAATTCTATTTATTTCAGGAATACTTTACCAACAATAAAGACAGTGTTATTCAAAAGGTACTGGCTTACTGCTTAGTCTTGAAAGAGAAAGAGCATAAGAGAAAACAGGAAAACTGTTCAATCACTATATCACAACAGAAGTGCACTTAATTTTACTTAGTAAATAAATTCACTTAAATGATTTACCATGCTGTACTGCCACATTATTAGCATCAATTCTGTGGCCATTGTAAGCCCACCAGACAGATTCAGCATCTAGAATTTTCTTCTCTGCCCATCTTAGAATAGGCAAGCACTAAAGACTTTTCATAAAAGTTATGGGTTTAACATGTGAAAGAGAATGTTTTATAAAGGCAACAAAATATTAGCATTTAACACCAAGTCTCAGATGCTTTTAGTTTTCTGAGAGATGAATTTGAAGGAGTGGAAGAAAGTTATACTGGAAGGGCAGTGCATTTTTTATCATAGATAGGTAAACTGAAAGAAAAGTTAATGAAGAACCCCATTGTATGTGGTTGTAGGACACAGAGCATTTGAAGTACATTGCAAACCTCATGGTTGGTGACAGTGATGAGCAAATCTTCATTTTAAAAAGTGTGGAAAGCATACATAGAATATATTGTTTTTCAGCCTACTACATAGCTAAATGATCTATCATAGATACCGCAGTGGTGGAATCATAAGGTAATAATTAATGTCTATTATACCTTCTTACCTTATTATACCTGGCATGCTGAGGTCACAAAGAGTCAGACATGACTGAGAGATTGAACTGAACTGAACTGAACTGATACCTTCTTACAAAGGTATGCGAAAGTCAGGTTTATGTAGTAGACAGCAGAGTACACAATAGTGTATCTTATATTTTTATCCTCTCCAGTTCAGGCCAGCGTGTTCTAAAGGCCTTATTGTTTTAAATTTTTCACACATCCTAGACAATGACTATGGTATCATCTCTGGTAAACTCAAATCCTCTCTTGTGAGAGTCAATCTGATCATCTTCAAATAGAATGGGAGGAAGTAGTTCTCTCCTCAAACACAGAGAGAGGAAGTCCCAGATACTTTGGATTATTTGTATTTTGTAAACCTGACCATTTAGGAGCATATAATTTTGCCACAAGTAAGTTGACATAACAACCCAATTAAAACTAACTGTGAAACTTTAACTACCTATGTGTCCCAACTATTTACACTGAATGAAACTCTTTCTGTTCAAGTTTTAGGCTACTTTTCTATGATCAGTCCGAGTCTATTTCTTATAAGATCATGCATTAGAGTTGTCACTCTATTTCTAACCCCTATTTGACACTTCCAACCTCTAATTCCCATCCCCCTAGTTATCTGCCTCAGTCATGGCACCAATTTAATTTTCAATTTGCTGCTCTCCCTGGGTTTCTCTGCTAAGGGAATTCATTAGAAATGTAATTTGGCACTTGTTTATGATTTTTTTCCAATCAGTCTGATGTGGCTGACAGAGGTATTTCATCTGTACTGGCAATGTAAATCATTTGGAAAGTTTTTAAGCATCCTAAACAGACTTTTTTGTAATAGTAAAGCCATATTCCATTGGCAGAAAATCCTAATCAAAATTTCAATACCTGTTAGATAAGGTCCTGAGAATGTATGTCTGATTTCTAGGTTCAGTTCAGTTCAGTTGCTCAGTCGTGTCCGACTCTTTGCAACCCCATGAATCACAGCACGCCAGGCCTCCCTGTCCATCACAAACTCCTGGAGTTCACTCAGACTCACGTCTATCGAGTCAGTGATGCCATCCAGCCATCTCATTCTCTGTCGTCCCCTTCTCCTCCTGCCCCCAATCCCTCCCATCATCAGAGTCTTTTCCAATGAGTCAGCTCTTCGCATGAGGTGGCCAAAGTACTGGAGTTTCAGCTTTAGCATCATTCCTTCCAAAGAAATCCCAGGTCTGATCTCCTTCAGAATGGACTGGTTGGATCTCCTTGCAGTCCAAGGGAGTCTCAAGAGTCTTCTCCAACACCACAGTTCAAAAGCATCAATTCTTCAGTGCTCAGCTTTCTTCACAGTCCAACTCTCACATCCATACATGACCACTGGAAAAACCACAGCCTTGACTAGATGGACCTTTGTTGGCAAAGTGATGTCTCTGCTTTTGAATATGCTATCTAGGTTGGTCATAACTTTCCTTCCAAGGAGTAAGCGTCTTTTAATTTCATGGCTGCAATCACCATCTGCAGTGATTTTAGAGCCCAGAAAAATAAAGTCAGCCACTGTTTCCCCATCAATTTCTAGGTAGTAGGTTGATATTCCTGTGTTCATTTAATTCCACTTCATTTTTTCCTCATGGAGCATTACAGGGTAGTTGTTATTCTGGCAATTTTTAGGTAAAAAAAATCAGAGACACTGCATAAATTTTCCTTGAAAAGAACTAGATAATTTATAGAGATAAATGATGTCTGTGACAATCAAATACATTAAAATGAGTTTAGTTCAACTTCTCAGTTGTGAGTCTTAGCTAATGGAGATGACTGCAATTTGCAGAGCGATGAATACTTTTGGAGTAAAGAGAGCAGATTTTAAAAAAAGTTCCATTTAAGGATTTATCTATAGCAGACTAAATGTAGAGTAAAAGCTTGAGAATTGCTGATTTTCAAGATTGTGAGGTTAACTTAATAATGACAGGATCTGAGCCCTAATTTATGGATGTGTGAATTCTGCCTTCAACAAAGTAAACAAGTAGAGTAGCTTGAGCAGAGGAAAAAATTGTGAAATATATACTTTGATTGAATATTATTCATGATATCTGTAAAACAATATCTTTAAGTGTAATTTTATTTATATTATTCATGATCTATGTAGAACAATTTATCTTATGTGTAATTTTATCATTAGGCAGTGTCCTCACAGCTAAAGCCATGGTTCTCAAGCTTTACTTTGCAACAGATTACCTGAAAGCCTTGTTAAAATATATGGAGTATCAGTTCTCAGGTGGGGCAGATAATTTAAATTCCTAACAAGTACCTTTTTTTTTTTTTTTTGCATGAGTTATATCCTCCACAACTCTCTGCTGCTGCTGCTGCTGCTAAGTTGCTTCAGTCGTGTCCGACTCTCTGTGACCCGATAGATGGCAGCCCACCAGGCTCCCCCGTCTCTGGGATTCTCCAGGCAAGAACACTGGAGTGGGTTGCCATTTCCTTCTCCAATGCATAAGAGTGAAAAGTGAAAGTGAAGTCTCTCAGTCGTGTCTGACTCTTTGCGACCCCATGGACTGCAGCCTACCAGGCTTCTCCGTCCATGGAATGTTCCAGGCAAGAGTGGTGGAGTGCGTTGCCATTGCCTTCTCCACCACAACTCTCTAGTCCTATGTTATTCCAATCTCCAAATTTTGAGAACATACAATGAATTTTATTTGGGTAAGTAGTATATTTTGAGAGCTTAGTAACCCAGTGAGCTTCCCGCATAGCTCAGTTAGTAAATCATCTGCCTGCAATGCAGGAGACCTGTGTTTGATTCCTGGGTGGGGAAGATGCCCTGGAGAAGAAAATGGCAACCCACTCCAGTATTCTTGCCTGGAGAATCCCATGGACAGAGGAGCCTGGCAGGCTACAGTCCATGGGGTGGCAAGAGTTGGACAAGACTTAGCGACTAAAACCACCACCACCACGGACATTTAAGGACTGTTGTTAGAATACTTGGAGTTTTATTTATTTATTTATTTTGTTTTCAGAGTTCTCTTAGAAGGGATGACAAAGAATGAGATGGTTAGATAGCATCAGCTCCTGGATGGACATAAATTGGAGTGAGCTCTGGGAGTTGGTGATAGACAAAAAACCCTGGCGTGCTGCAGTACACGGGGTTTCAAAGAGTCAGAAACGACTTAGTGACTGAACAACTACTGGACAGATGCTGGTCTTGCTTGCCCTGGACTACACTCTGAGAACTACTTACTCCAAAAGTAGCTTTCACATTTGTACTCTTCTAGCATCTCTTATCTGACTGAATCTGCTTCATAATGAGGCAATTCAATACCTTTTATACTCTAAATATCCACTTTTTTTTTGACATTAGTTATATTCTCCACAACTCTCTAGTCCTATATTATTCCAATCTCCAACTTTTGAGAATGTTTGCTAGGATTTCTCAGTCATATGGCGAATTCATAAAATAACATTTATTCATTAACAAGTATTGTTTGTTTGGTTTCCTAACATGTACCGAATATCATTTAGGCACTAAGGTATGTTCTGGGAAAAACAGATAAAGTATCTATATTCCCTGATTATATAGTTTAATAATGGTAAACAAGAAACAAACAAGTGAGTAAACAAAGTAATTTTAAGTACAGAGTGTGTTGAAATAGGGTGATGGAAATCAGGGAGATGCAGTGATGGGTATGGAATGTAGTATTTTAGAAGGTGATATTTTAAACTAACACTGAACTATAACAACACAACTTGTTCAGAATTTTAAAAAACACACAAAAAAGTTCTGGTTAGTCTTCTATTGGAAACATGTCTATTTTATTTTATTTTATTTTTATTTTTTATTTTTAATTTATTTAACTTTACAGTATTTTATTGGTTTTGCCATATATCAAAATGAATCTGCCACAGGTATACTTGTGTTCCCCATCCTAAACCCTCCTCCCTCCCCATACCATCCCTCTGGGTCGTCCCAGTGCGCCAGCCCCAAGCATCCAGTATCATGCATCGAACCTGGACTGGCAACTCGTTTCATATATGATATCATACATATTTCAATGCCATTCTCCCAAGTCATCCCACCCTCTCCCTCTCCCACAGAGTCCATAAGACTGTTCTATACATCAGTGTCTCTTTTGCTGTCTTGTATACAGGGTTATTGTTACCATCTTTCTAAATTCCATATATATGTGTTAGTATACTGTATTGGTGTTTTTCTTTCTGGCTTACTTCAGTCTGTATAATAGGCTCCAGTTTCATCCACCTCATTAGAACTGATTCAAATGTATTCTTTTTAATGGCTGAGTAATACTCCATTGTGTATATGTACCACTGCTTTCTTATCCATTTATCTGCTGATGGACATCTAGGTTGCTTCCATGTCCTGGCTATTATAAACAGTGCTGCGATGAACATTGGGGTACACGTGTCTCTTTCCCTTCTGGTTTCCTCAGTGTGTATGCCCAGCAGTGGGATTGCTGGATCATAAGGCAGTTCTATTTCCAGTTTTTTAAGGAATCTCCACACTGTTCTCCATAGTGGCTGTACTAGTTTGCATTCCCACCAACAGTGTAAGAGGCTTCCCTTTTCTCCACACCCTCTCCAGCATTTATTGCTTGTACACTTTTGGATCGCAGCCATTCTGACTGGCATGAAATGGTACCTCATAGTGGTTTTGATTTGCATTTCTTTGATAATGAGTGATGTTGAGCATCTTTTCATGTGTTTGTTAGCCATCTGTATGTCTTCTTTGGAGAAATGTCTATTTAGTCCTTTGGCCCATTTTTTGATTGCATCATTTATTTTTCTGGAATTGAGCTGTAGGAGTTGCTTGTATATTTTTGAGATTAGTTGTTTGTCAGTTGCTTCATTTGCTATTATTTTCTCCCATTCTGAAGGCTGTCTTTTCACCTTGCTTATAGTTTCCTTTGTTGTGCAGAAGCTTTTAAGTTTAATAGGTCCCATTTGTTTATTTTTGCTTTTATTTCCAATATTCTGGGAGGTGGGTCATAGAGGATCCTGCTGTGATGTATGTCGGAGAGTGTTTTGCCTATGTTCTCCTCTAGGAGTTTTATAGTTTCTGGTCTTACGTTTAGATCTTTAATCCATTTTGAGTTTATTTTTGTGTATGGTGTTAGAAAGTGCTCTAGTTTCATTCTTTTACAAGTGGTTGACCAGTTTTCCCAGCACCACTTGTTAAAGAGATTGTGTTTGCTGCTGCTAAGTCATTTCAGTCGTGTCCAACTCTGTGCGACCCCATAGATGGCAGCCCACCAGGCTCCCCCGTCCCTGGGATTCTCCAGGCAAAAACACGAGATTGTCTTTAATCCATTGTATATTCTTGCCTCCTTTGTCAAAGATAAGGTGTCCATATGTGCGTGGACTTATCTCTGGGCTTTCTATTTTGTTCCATTGATCTCTATTTCTGTCTTTGTGCCAGTACCATACTGTCTTGATGACTGTGGCTTTGTAGTAGAGCCTGAAGTCAGGTAGGTTGATTCCTCCAGTTCCATTCTTCTTTCTCAAGATCGCTTTGGCTATTCGGTGTTTTTTGTATTTCCATATAAATTGTGAAATTATTTGTTCTAGCTCTGTGAAGAATACTGTTGGTAGCTTGATAGGGATTGCATTGAATCTATAAATTGCTTTGGGTAGTATACTCATTTTCACTATATTGATTCTTCCAATCCATGAACATGGTATATTTCTCCATCTATTAGTGTCCTCTTTGAGTTCTTTCACCAGTGTTTTATAGTTTTCTATATATAGGTCTTTAGTTTCTTTAGGTAGATATATTCCTAAGTATTTTATTCTTTCCGTTGCAATGGTGAATGGAATTGTTTCCTTAATTTCTCTTTCTATTTTCTCATTATTAGTGTATAGGAATGCAAGGGATTTCTGTGTGTTGATTTTATATCCTGCAGCTTTACTATATTCATGGATTAGTTCTAGTAATTTTCTGGTGGAATCTTTAGGGTTTTCTATGTAGAGGATCATGTCATCTGCAAACAGTGAGAGTTGTACTTCTTTTCCAATTTGGATTCCTTTTATTTCTTTTTATGCTCTGATTGATGTGGCCAAAACTTCCAAAACTATTTTGAATAGTAATGGTGAAAGTGGGCACCCTTGTCTTCTTCCTGACTTTAGAGGAAATGCTTTCAGTTTTTCACCATTGAGGATAAAGTTTGCTGTGGGTTTGTCATATATAGCTTTTATTATGTTAAGGTATGTTCCTTCTATTCTTGCTTTCTGGAGAGTTTTTACCATAAATGGATGTTGAATTTTGTCAGAGGCTTTCTCTGCGTCTATTGAGATAATCATATGGTTTTTATTTTTCAATTTGTTAATGTGGTGTATTACATTGATTGATTTTCAGATATTGAAGAATCCTTACATCCCTGGGATAAAGCCCACTTGGTCATGGGTATGATCTTTTTAATGTGTTGTTGGATTCTGATTGCTAGAATTTTGTTAAGGATTTTTGCATCTATGTTCATCAGTGATATTGGCCTGTGGTTTTCTTTTTTTGTGGGATCTTTGTCAGGTTTTGATATTAGGGTGATGGTGGCCTCATAGAATGAGTTTGGAAGTTTACCTTCCTCTGCAATTTTCTGGAAGAGTTTGAGTAGGATAGATGTTAGCTCTTCTCTAAATTTTTGGTAGAATTCAGCTGTGAAGCCATCTGGACCTGGGCTTTTGTTTGCTGGAAGATTTTTGATTACAGTTTCAATTTCCATGCTTGTGATGGGTCTGTTAAGATTTTCTATTTCTTCCTGGTCCAGTTTTGGAAAGTTGTACTTTTCTAAGAATTTGTCCATTTCTTCCATGTTGTCCATTTTATTGGCATATAATTGCTGATAGTAGTCTTTTATGATCCTTTGTATTTCTGTGTTGCCTGTTGTGATCTCTACATTTTCATTTCTAATTTTATTGATTTGATTTTTCTCCCTTTGTTTCTTGATGAGTCTGGCTAATGGTTTGTCAATTTTATTTATCCTTTCAAAGAACCAGCTTTTGGCTTTGTTGATTTTTGCTATGGTCTCTTTTGTTTCTTTTGCATTTATTTCTGCCCTAATTTTTAAGATTTCTTTCCTTCTACTAACCTTTGGGTTCTTCATTTCTTCCTTTTCTAGTTGCTTTAGTGTAGAGTTATATTATTTATTTGACTTTTTTCTTTTTTCTTGAGGTATGCCTGTATTGCTATGAACTTTCCCCTTAGGACTGCTTTTACAGTGTCCCACAGGTTTGGGGTTGTTGTGTTTTCATTTTCATTCGTTTCTATGCAAATTTTGATTTCTTTTTTTATTTCTTCTGTGATTTGTTGGTTATTCAGCAGTGTGTTGTTCAGCTTCCATATGTTGATATTTTTAATAGTTTTTCTCCTGTAATTGAGGTCTAATTTTAGTGCATTGTGGTCAGAAAAGATGCTTGGAATGATTTCAATTTTTTTGAATTTACCAAGGCTAGATTTATGGCCCAGGATGTGATCTATCCTGGAGAAGGTTCCATGTGCGCTTGAGAAAAAGGTGAAATTCATTGTTTTTGGGTGAAATGTCCTATAGATATCAGTTAGGTCTAACTAGTCTAGTGTATCGTTTAAAGTTTGTGTTTCCTTGTTAATTTTCTGTTTAGTTGATCTATCCATAGGTGTGAGTGGAGTATTAAAGTCTCCCACTATTATTGTGTTATTGTTAATTTCTCCTTTCATACTTGTTAGTATTTGTCTTACGTACTGTGGTGCTCCCCTGTTGGGTGCATATATATTTATAATTGTTATATCTTCTTCTTGGATTGATCCTTTGATCATTATGTAGTGACCTTCTTTGCCTCTTTTCACAGCCTTTGTTTTAAAGTCTATTTTATCTGATATGAGTATTGCTACTCCTGCTTTCTTTTGGTCCCTATTTGCATGGAAAATCTTTTTCCAGCCCTTCACTTTCAGTCTGTATGTGTCCCCTGTTTTGAGGTGGGTCTCTTGTAGACAACATATGTAGGGGTCTTGTTTTTGTATCCATTCAGCCAGTCTTTGTCTTTTGGTTGGGGCATTCAACCCATTTACGTTTAAGGTAATTATTGATAAGTATGATCCCGTTGCCATTTACTTTATTGTTTTGGGTTCGAATTTATACACCCTTTTTGTGTTTCCTGTCTAGAGAATATCCTTTAGTATTTGTTGGAGAGCCGGTTTGGTGGTGCTGAATTCTCTCAGCTTTTGCTTGTCTGTAAAGCTTTTGATTTCTCCTTCATATTTGAATGAGATCCTTGCTGGGTACAATAGTCTGGGCTGTCGGTTATTTTCTTTCATCACTTTAAGTATGTCTTGCCATTCCCTCCTGGCTTGGAGAGTTTCTATTGAAAGATCAGCTGGTATCCTTATGGGAATTCCCTTGTGTGTTATTTGTTGTTTTTCCCTTGCTGCTTTTAATATTTGTTTTTGTGTTTGATCTTTGTTAATTTGATTAATATGTGTCTTGGGGTGTTTTGCCTTGGTTTTATCTTGTTTGGGACTCTCTGGGTTTCTTGGACTTGAATGATTATTTCCTTCCCCATTTTAGGGAAGTTTTCAACTATTATCTCCTCAAGTATTTTCTCATGGTCTTTCTTTTTGTGTTCTTCTTCTGGGACCCCTATGATTCGAATGTTGTAGCATTTAATATTGTCCTGGAGGTCTTTGAGATTGTCCTCATGTCTTTTAATTCGTTTTTTCTTTTCCTCTCTGATTCATTTATTTCTACCATTCTATCTTCTAATTCACTAATCCTATCTTCTGCCTCTGTTATTCTACTATTTGTTGCCTCGAGAGTGTTTTAAATTTCAATTATTGCATTATTCATTATATATTGACTCTTTTTTATTTCTTCAAGTCCTTGTTAAACCTTTCTTGCATCTTCTCAATCCTTGTCTCCAGGCTATTTATCTGTGATTCCATTTTGATTTCAAGATTTTGGATCAATTTCACTATCATTATTCGGAATTCTTTATCAGGTAGATTCCCTATCTCTTCCTCTTTTGTTTGGTTTGGTGGGCATTTATCCTGTTCCTTTACCTGCTGGGTATTCCTCTGTCTCTTCATCTTATTTAAATTGCTGAGTTTGGGGTGTCCTTTCTGTATTCTGGCAGTTTATGGAGTTCTCTTTATTGTGGCGTTTCCTCACTGTGTGTGGTTTTGTACAGGTGGCTTGTCAAGGTTTCTTGGTTAGGGAAGCTTGTGTCGGTGTTCTGGTGGTGGAGCTGGATTTCTTCTCTCTCCTTTAGAAGACAATGGGTTGCTTTTCTGAGTGCCTGCTGTCCTCTGCTGACACTTAGAAGTTGTTTTGTGGAATTTACTCGGCGTTTAAATGTTCTTTTGATGAATTTGTGGGAGAGAAAGTGTTCTCCCCGTCCTATTCCTCAGCCATCTTAGCTCCTCTCTGTCTATTTTAAATTCTCTAAATTTCTCAGTTGTTCAGTCTTTACACTTTCCTCTTTACCCTTTCCAAATGCCTTGCTGTTCTATTTTGTTAAGAATAAAAGACCTCCACAGATACACAATCTTATTGGAAGTCCTCTGTGCCTTTTTCATTTGTATCTGCTACATGGAAAAGATGATCTATATCTTTGCTTATTTACTTCTGCTTTTCTCCCATTAGAGTGGGAGGATAAGCTGCCTTCCTTTCCATAGCTCGGCCAGTCACTGATCTTCCTGCCTCTTAAAATAGTACACCTCAAGTTTCTCTCTGAATTGTTTCCTTTTCATTCTCTCTCCTGTTTAGAAACACACTTAATCTCCTGTATCTTCTTATCTATCCATCATCTTAATCCATCTTGCCTTGAACTTGCTACATTTAGTTACCATTTTATCACTCTTTTCTCTAAAACATTTGGAAAATGTAGGAATGGAAAGTGAAAATTTGGGAGTCAAGAAGACCAGTGTTTAGAATGTTTCTTCTGGGACATGTTAGCTGTAGGAATTAAGGCAAGTTTCTATATTAAATTTCCTAAAACACATAAATGATTATATTTCTATTATTTTAAAATACTATCTAAATGTCCAGTGCCCTTAGTTTCAACCTTTGCTCTCTGATATCTATTTTTTTTTCTATTTTACGTCTTTTTTTTTTTTTTTCTCATTCTCAAAAACTGATGGATCAAGTCACTATTCACTTCTATTTTATATTCTTATATTTCTCTGTCTTAGTTTATACTCAAATTATTCTTTTCCCAAGGATGTCTTTCCCATTAAATTCTAGTAGAACAAATTCTACCCACAGTTTGTTGTAAGCATAACGGCAACTTTTCCCTAAATTCAATTTCAGTCTTTCATCTGAAATTGTGTACCCTTCCGTGTTTTGATACTGGTGGTACTTATTTTGTAATTCCTTTTGGACTATCACCTTCTAGCTTTCACATATTTGTCTGGTTATTATAGATGACCAACATGAGTGTAGATTTCTAGAGGAAAGAGTATCTAATTCATCATTATAATCTTCCAAATACCTAGTACAATACCTATCATCTTCAAAGTGTAGGCCCTGGATGAATAGCATCAGCATCATTTGGTCATGGTTAGAAAGGCACTGCGGAGAAGGCAATGGCACCCCACTCCAGTACTCTTGCCTGGAAAATCCCATGGATGAGGAGCCTGGTAGGCGGCAGTCCATGGGGTCGCTAAGAGTTGGACACGACTGAGCGACTTTACTTTCACTTTTCACTTTCATGCATTGGAGAAGGAAATGGCAACCCACTCCAGTGTTCTTGCCTGGAGAATCCCAGGGACAGGGGATCCTGATGGGCTGTCGTCTATGGAGTCGCACAGAGTCAGACACGACTGACGCAAATTTGCAGCAGAAGGGCAGAGTCAGAAACTCTGTGGGTGGGCCCTAAAACTTGTATTTTAACAAGCTGTCCAGTTGATTCTGATACTGCCAAAATTTGGGACCCAGGCTTGTACACATTCAGCAAATACTTGTTGAATGGACGAATGGGTAAACAAAAGAATAAATGTAGTTGATTTTTAAATAAAACATATGACTGTTATATGATTATTTCTGCTGGGAAAGTACATACTGTTGAGATTTGGACATTAAATTATGAAACATCTTTGAGTTTATATTAGAACATATCTGATGTGCTGTACGTCTTAGCAATGTTTTTTTTTTTTTTTAATGCTGCTTTCCTCAATTCTGTCTCTTAATTCATACATTACTTATAACCCCTTAAAGTGTGACTGCTGAAACTTTTGTAAATGTTTACAAGTAAGTCACTGATTTTAATTTGCTGGTGAGATAAAGATATCCATAAGGGTCTCTTGAATTTTTTCAATAAAACAGAGCATTGTATAGTGCTTTGTGAAGTGATTGTGCATATGACTCATGTGAGGATCTTGTTAAAATGAAAGTTTGATTCAGCAGATCCAGGATGGTGTCTGAGACTTACTTGTAAGTCTCGTCCTGCTTATTGGTTCAGGGGCCATCTTATGTGGAGAATCATAATAGTGTCATGTGGTTTCCAATCTAACATGCCAATTAAAATCACTCTGTAGATGAGGAAGGGGCTTGAGGTTTGGGGCAGATTATTTATTCCCTGGGAACTTCACTTTATTCATCTGTGAACTAGAAATAATCTCTAGTATGATGCCTGACACACAGTAGGTACTCAATAAAAAGCAAATATTATTATTCAAAGAAAAATAAAGGCAAAATTTAAAAGGAGTATCAAAATATTATGGCTCCATCCAGTAGTCTACAGATTGGTATGCAACTGGTTAACTCTATTCCTGATGTGCTCACTGTGGAATGTGAGGGCAATAAAATTGATTTCTGCTGTCAACAGTTTATAGCTTCTGCAATTTCAGCTTGAGTATCTGCCATTGACCTGCAGCAGCTGAAATCACAGGTGCAACTTCCTGAAACCTGAGCCCTTCTTCTGGCACTTCCCTAGTTATCAGTTATTCTGGACAAAGAAAGCTGCAACCCATTGAAAGAAAACATTTTGATTTTTTTATTGTATATGTAAGAATATCTTTTCATACTGAGATTTATCTTGTTGCACATTAATGTCAGTAACTGAGATTTAAGCAAGTCTATTTTTAGATTTTTCATTAATATCAGGCATTAGTTGAATTTGGTGAATTTGGTGTACTTATATATACCAGTTAGCATACTATTGAAAAACGAGTTATTTAAATTATATAGCTTATTAAGGCAGACTTTCTTTTCAGTTTGTAAAATCAAAAGCAATAAATCTAATAGACTATTTTATTGTTCACTGCAGGAGAGTTACTACTCAAAAAGACAAATTTCTGAGTGAATGTCAAATTAGATCATATGTTAAGGAGCTCTTTTGGAACTTCTTTTGGGAATTATGGACACTTAAATGTAACAGATAAATACTCAGTTTAAACTACAGTGATTCATCAGAAAAAATATGCTTCAGATCCAAAAAAAAGTAGATTTATCCCCAAAGACTACTTTGAAAGACATTGTATTAAATATTTAAGGAAAGATGCATCATCTCATGTCATTATATTCCTTTATGAAAATTGGGAAAGAACAGGAAAGCAAATATAGATCTCTGGTTTTGGGGTGGGAGTAAGAT
Organism: Bos indicus; assembly: GCF_029378745.1. Lineage (NCBI taxonomy): Eukaryota > Metazoa > Chordata > Mammalia > Artiodactyla > Bovidae > Bos > Bos indicus. The sequence goes on along the minus strand of NC_091760.1, from coordinate 36,560,363 downwards.
TTAGAAACATGTTTAAAATGATTTTTCAGCTTGATACTTACAGTCCAAAATCTACCAATTATTGTGGAATACCTTGGCTGTGTTGAATTTTCCAGATTTTTATTGTGAGATTTGTTTTTTAATTACAATATTATCAGTAATTAAATCCTAGTGTTAGGTTTAATTAAAACATGTTCTGTAAGCATTTGGCTGAAGCTCAGCAACATTTCATAAGTCAGTAACTACCATATCTAGATTAAATAGAGTTAATTTATCACATTGATGGCAGATGAATTATCACCTTCAGATGGTAGGTCAGCAGATAACAGTTTTCAGATAGTAGGACAATTGGTCACATAAAAAAAATAGAGCACTTTTGCATAACTTACTGAAATGAAAAAAGGAATATCAAGTAAGATAATTTTATTTTCACTTTTAATGGTTTCACTTGACTTTAGGGACATGAGGATTAAAACAGGAGTTCAAAGTTTTTCTTTCATCACTGCCTCTCCTTTACTCTTGTCACTCATATTGCGAATATTTTTATTCTTTAGTTTTCCTATCTTCTAAACATGTTTTAAAATTAATTCTTAAGCTTTTCTGAAAGGGAATACATTTTAAAAAACAAGTTTTGAATGCCAATTATGTTTCTCTAAGATAAAGATCACTTGATTTTTACCTGTAAAAAAATTTATTCCATATTATTCCCTCGCTTTAAAAATTCTCTTTCTCTCTCACCCAATCTCTCTCTCTCTCCTCAATTGGATTTCTCTGTCATATACTTCCTATTTAGTTGAAGTGTGACCAGTCTAAGAGAAAGAGTATTTGGCCTTGATGTGAAGCAAATTTTAATAGTATCATAGAGTCCACTGTCAATTTATGGGACAGTATTTGAAACACTGGCCCTTCTTTTAGCTCTCTGCCACCCATGAGTGAGCCCACCAGCATTTAATGGGGCAAATTTAGCTTAGCCCAGCTAGGATCTGCACCTACATTCCCCTGAAGCTACAACCACGAAGTTTCAAGCCCATGCTCTTGACTATGAATGTGCTGTCAGAGACAGAGGTGGGTTCAGAAACTTATAGAATTTTGAAGGCCTCTTTTAAGGAAAAAGAATACAATTTATTTTTCCAAAAATATTACAGAAAGCATTTGACTATGGGAACATACTACTAGGGCCTCTTGTAAGGGACTGATACTAAGGAGCTTTTTGCAGGAAGTGGCTAGGACATATAAAAATTCCTGATTCCATAGAAAAAATAATTCCTGATTCAGAGAGAAAAATCCAAATGTTTTCTGATGGTCATGGTTAGCCAGCCTGATTCCATAAATATATTTTATGGATAGATATTTACTTATTCATCCATTAGTTCAATGTTCTGTCAATGAGAAGGCAAATGCCTCTCTAAGATTAGGTTGAATTATTTTGTAATTTTCACAAGCAGTTGCAATAGTGCCCTTTGAAAATGCTCAGCAAATGCCAGTATGTAGGCATATGACCAGTGGATTTTGCTTTTCCTTTTTTCTTATTTCATATGACCACATTTATTAGTTCTCAAAATATACGTTCAGTGGTATTAAGACAAGCTAAGAGGTTTAAAGTGAGGGCAGAGGAATATCTATATTCCAACTCTTAGTTTACCAAATGCTATCGCATTGGATTAGAGGATCACTTTATATGGGTACATCTTAACTATTTACATCTGCAGTGATTTTATTTCCAAATAAGGTCACATTTGAGGGTACTGGGGCTTAGGACTTCAAGATAGATTAGGGAAGGGGGGCATAACTCAAACTATAAAAGTAAGACATGCTTTTTGTAAGCTTTACTTATTTAATCTCTTTCACTTAAGCACACTGACTGATTTTGTAGATCTAATGAAAAGATGACTTAGATGGTTTATTCATAGACTAGATGGTTTAAACAATAGAAGTTAATTGTCTCACCGTTCTGGGGGTTGGAGGCCTAGGATCAAGGTGCTGGCAGGACTGGTTTCCTCTGAGGATCCCGGATGGACTTATAGATAGGCCCTCCAGATGCTTGTCCTCCCTTGCGGTCCTTCTGTGTGCACAAATCCCAGTACCTCCTTCACTTACAAGGACACCAGTCATATTGGGTCAGAGCCACTGCTATGGTCTCATTTAACCTAATTACCTCTTTAAACATTCTATCAATGGATAAAATTACATTCTAAGGTACCAAGTGTTAGGACTTCTGGGGGCACAAAATTGAGACCATAACAGATGGCCTACCATGTTTTTTTTTTTTTTTTTTTTTATTAAAACCTGCTCCTTGCCAGTGAAAATTTAATTTGGGTGTTATTTCAGTTAATATTCCACAATGTCAATTGTATTAGTTACACTAGGCATAAAACAGTCTTCTTGAGTACCTTTAGTGTACAAAGTTTACTGATTAAAATAAAGCATACAAAGATGAGATACATGATAATCCTTGATCTTAAAAATTTTTTAATGAAGTTAGGAGAAAAAAGGGAAAAGAAGACTGAATGAGACTCTTGAGTGAATAGATTTTTTTTTTCCTCAATGGGGTAGGAATGACATTGCTACTGACAGTGGTTGAGATAGATGTTAGGGTTGGAAACACAGAAAACTTTAAGGAAAAGGTAGCTTATAAGTGCACCTTGAAGGATATGTGGGGTTTAAATATGCAAAAATCATTTCTCAATGAAGCTAAATATATAAATACCCTCAATATGCAAAACAAAGCTAAAATTCTGTCTGTGATACCAACAGACCATGAAATAACTGTAAATATTTCAATAGAAAGACTATATAGTTGCTTATTTGTGTATCATTATGTGAAAATTGGGATCTATTGGATCAATCAATCGTAAAGGAAATCAGTCCCGAATATTCATTGGAAGGACTGATGCTGAAGCTGAAACTCCAATACTTTGGCCACCTGATGTGAAGAGCTGACTCATTTGAAAGACCCTGATGCTGGGAAAGATTGAAGTTGGGAGGAGAAGGGGGCGACAGAGGATGAGATGGTTGGATGGCATCACTGACTCAATGGACGTGAGTTTGAGCAAGTTCTGGGAGTTGGTTATGGACAGGGAAGCCTGGTGTGCTGCAACCCATGGGGTCGCACAGAGTCAGACACGACTGAGCAACTGAACTGAACTGAACCAATAACAACAGCAAATGTTTATTGAAAAAATTACAGTTTCTAACACTGTTCTGAGCACCTTGTAGTTTTCACATAGTTAGCTTTTACAATGATTATATCAAGTAGTAGTTATGATTATCCCCATTTTGCAGAATGTACACACACACACACACACATACAGACACACAGTTTCTTTTGTGTCATAGTGAACACCCTTCTGTATACACAGTGGTGTTTGTAGCTTAACAGGTTGGATAAATAATTTTTAACTGATTTATGAAGAAAATAAATGGTTGTCTCTGGACTGCAACCAAGATATTTACACTGCTATTTTGTCATAGATTTAAGTATGATCACAATAACTTTTCTTTTCTTTGGATCTTTATTTATCTTTTCTTAAGTAGGAAGCATTATAATGTGATGTTATTACTAATTATGGTGGTAGTTAAAGTCTACTCGGGGGAAAATTCTAATCTATTGAATGAGTAAATTTGTTCTACAATGTCTTCTAGTTGCAACAGGATGTTCTTTGTTCCTTAACCTAAACACTTTCCTGCTTTCAAAATGTTTTCCTAGGTGTTTGCCTACATATGGAATACTCTTTCTCAAATCTGCCTATTACTTTTACCACTGTTGCAAACATAATTGTCCGATAGCTGCCATGAATGTGCCAGGCACTGTCTGAAAAACCAGTGGGCTAGGCAGTGAGCTAAGCATTCCACAGATCTTATTTACTCCTAAGAATAAGTCTATGATGTAGATATTATCTTCATTTTACAAAACTAAAGCTTTAAACACCATGCATACTACTTACATCATCAAAACCTCCATTGAGTACCCACTTTCCCCATGAAACTTTCTAAATTCTTTCTTTTTTATGCTTTCATAATTCTTTGATCATAATATTTAAAACCAGATTCACATTTCACTTGTTATTCATGGAATGCCTTGACTTATGTTATTCCCCAAAAACATTTGGGAATAATCAAGACGAATATTGGATCAAAAATTATGCCCTGCTCTGTATTAAAATGTTTGTATTTTAACTATTTTGCTTAGATATCTAGGTAACAATGTAGTACCAGAGAAGGGCAAATAAAAAGAACTGGAGTGGAAAAGTTGCTATATGCTTATAGATAGATGATAAAGGATCTTTAGATTAGAATGAGAATGATGAAAGCTTTATTAAAAATAAAATGAAAATCCTCTAAGAAGAATAAATCTAATCTCTAAAGAGTATAATGAATATGCCTTTCAAAGTCAAGCCAACTAAAATGGAAATGCTAATTTGTGGAATAGGTTAATTAGTTTCTGGTTTTCCTAAAAAATGAAACAAGGAGAAATAATAAATGGAATTTAAAAGACTGTCAATCAAAAGAAGTTGGGATATGTATGATTCAAAATGTTGACTTCAGAAAGGAAAACTAGCCAGTCGTCTGTTTCCAAGAGTGTTCTTAATTGTAGGAAGAATATTTTCAAGTCTGCCTCAGTTGTGAGAGGTAAAGAGGCAAATAATGCATAATAAAAGAACAAATATTGCTTTCAAAGAAAAAAATCATACTCTAGAGGTAGATATATCTAATTACCTCTATCTCTAATTAATATGAGATCAAATCTGTATGACAATATCTATGTTTTTATAAAGAAATGATATTTATTATTTTTCTAAAAAAACTGAAAAAATTAGAACATAGTTTACTCTGGCAGTGTTATTTTAATTGCTTATTTTGACATCTTTTGAATGTATTCCTGCTGTTCTTCAGAATATTGTTTTTCACTTTTATAGTATTATATTCTTTATTATTCTTAAATATTTTGTTTAGCATCTCATAACTATAACTATTTAAATGTTTAAACACAATAAATTTTACTTTAATCTTTTTAATGATCACTTTAAATTTTTTTCATCTTTCTCCAAAAATAGTTAATAGTTTAATGTTCTAACTTTTCCTCAGCAACATAATTCTTAATTCCATAGTCATTTGTTGAAGTTCTAATTTTAGCAAGTTTTCATTAGATTGTTACTGTAGCTGTCATCAGAAAGACTTCTGTTAGCATTTTATTTGTCTTTTCTTTCTCTACAGTACTGAATGTTTAGCCTCTCTCTTCCGTATTCTTTGCAGAATGCCATTGGGCTCCTTTTCTGTTTTATTTTGTAATATTCAAATATGTTTGTGAGAGCAGGATACAATTGATAAATTGTAAGTACATTTTAACTTTTGGAAATGTTAGAGTTTGTCTCATTATAGTCATGTAGCAGCATATTTAGTTTAAAATATGCTATATTTACACTCTGAGGTGCAGACTAAATACATATTTGAAGATTAAATGATTATTTAGAATGAAATATAAGTGTTATAAGCATGTCCTGGATAGAATTATTTTAATGTTCTATATTAATATTCAATATTTACTCATGGTACTTATTTTCTAGCCCATTGATTAACTGTTGTCACAAGTCACCTTCTATTAGTAATTATTTGGTTAGTGTAAATGTGTACTATTTCCCCCAGTGGGTGTCAACTTTCTTGAGAATACGTATGTTTATATGTCTTTTTATTCTCCACAGGGCATAGTAAACAATCTTGCAAATAGTAGGTGTTAATAACTATCAATTATTTGATTACATTTTTGTGAAGATCTTGTTCATTGTATTGATGGACATTGCTAAACAATTGGTTGTTCCCTGGCTATCTAGACCAGTAAGGCCTTCTATGTTCTTTTTTCATATGCCTGGCCTCCCTAGATTTTTTCTTTGATGGGAGTGAATTAGAAGGCACGGAAAAGCAGTCAGTTTGACTTTGAGGCCAACATACAGCCACTCTGATGAGGCAGAGAGCAAAATAAAACCTTCCAGCCTCTTTCCTCATAGTCTGCCAACTACTCACTTCACAGTAATGACATATTGGGAAAATGAAAAGCATTTTTTTGCTTGTGGACACTGAATGACAAAATATGACATGTTTGTGTGAAGAAGATGCCACCTCTGCATCAATAGTTTTGCAACTGTTAACTTGTAAGCTACATCCCCAATCTATCTGGCTTTCTTATTATAAAGAGTAGAGGCGGTGGTGGTGGTGGTGGTGGTGTAATCACTAAGTCATGTCTGATTCTTGCGACTCCATGTACTGTAGCCTGCCAGGCTCCTCTGTCCATGGGATTTCCCAGGCAAGAACACTGGAGGAGTAGGCTTTTCTAAAAACATCCTGTAAAAACTCAGTGAGATTCTAGCATCCAAAACAATATATGACTCATCCTATGCCCTGCCAAGTCCTTAATGTATGCCATATCTCCATCAATAAAGTAGTCTTTTGTGGATTATACAATGCTCTCAAGTGATTACTTCCTTTCCTGTTTAATTTTTTGAGAGTCAAGTTTTGAAAGAATTCAATCAATTATTACTTCATGCAGAAATCCTCCTTTTAATTGCAATTACTCATAGAAAAGATAGCATGGTAAACTGATAACATCAAACATACTGAAATGGAGAGAAAACAAAAACGTAAGGAGCAAAATTCAAACACCTTTTACAGAATTTTGCTTCAAGGCCAGACCCATTCAGAGTAAAAGAAATCCTTCTGCTCATACACAACTGAGAGTTCTTTTTCACTTCCAGCTTTCATCCATGCTCTTTGCATTGTTCGGATGCTTTCCCAGCCATCCCAACCTCATTTATCAAGTTAATATCTACATATCCATCAGCTCTCAGCCAGAATAGTACTTCTTGAGCACCAGCCTTCTGTTATTCTTTTTCATTGTACTCTGTAACTTTCCATTGTCTTGTGAATTCTGTAAAAATTTGAGGTCAGGATCATGTCTGTCTTGACCATTATGGTAATTCCTGCTCTGGCACAGTAACTGACAAAGCAGGGATAACACTAGGAAGGTTATAATGATCTGGCGTTGAATTCTATTTATTCTTGTGAAACCAGGTCAATCCACCCATATAATCACATTGCCAATCACAACTAGCACAATTTCAGATTTTAGACTAACTCTCCTGAACTTACTGTTGCTCATTTTCCCCAAGAGATATCAGGGTCATTACTTTACTCACTTACACTCTTCAAATGATTACTTCCTTTCCTGTTTTTATTTTTTGAGAGTCTAGGTTTGAAAGAATTCAATCAATCATTGCTTGTCACAGGTTTCTAGTTTTTCTCTGTATGATGATAGTATAGGATGTATAGACTCTCACAGAGGATATTATAATGATGCCCAAGCAAAGTCTGATTCACTAAAGTAAAAACTTGCTAACCCCCACCTCACAGGTAAACATCAAAGTGGTTTTCCTAGTGTTGAGCATGTACTTGAAAGTGAAAATGTTAGTTGCTCAGCTGTGTTCAACTCTTTGCAGCCCCATGGTCTGTAGCCCGCCAGGCTCTTCTGTCCATGGAATTCTCCAGGCAAGGATACCAGAGTGGTTGCCATCTCCAGGGGATCTTCCTGACCCAGGGATCAAACCCAGGTCTCTTGCATTATGGACAGACTCTTTACCCTTTGAACCACCAGGAAAGTTCTGAGCAGGTACATAAACAGATCTTTTTGTTTGGGGCACAGTTTCCAGAAAGGTGCAGATGGATTGAATGTGTATCCCTGTCCTCGCTGCAGCATTTCTGTTTGAAAAAAAAAAAAGCACGAGTTTCAGATAGTTGCAGGATACAACAGGTTGCTGTATTTTCTTTGAGATGTTCCCGCCTTCCCTACCATTGCCTCAGGGAAGGTAGCCAGCCAGATTTTCTGTGCATTTACTGATAAATATATGGATTCTTAACCTACATCACTAAACACTTCAACCTACTTTAGGATTTAGATCCAAAGATGTATGATGAGAAAACAAAGATGACAAAAAAGAAATGAATATCAACCACAATCAGCGAATATAGTCTGTTGTGATTGATCCTTTAGTTATTTAAGGCAGGATTTATAATGATCTGAATAAAATTATCTCATATGCATGTTACTTAAACCACTGTCTTCTTTTTGGCTTTTTTTTTTTTTAATGAAACCTCTTATGACTAGATTCATGCAAAATATGAAACAAAAGTTACAACAAAACCTATAGCTTCAGTACCTGAACCAAATATTAAATCCTCAAAGAGGGAAATACTGCTCATAGAGAAATCTAACATAAATTTGAGGGCAGGTTGTCGGAGCACTGCTGTCACAACTGTCAGCTCACTACTGTCCATGGAGCCACTTCTATTAAAAATAATTATCTGTTCATGGAGGTGCAACATCCAAACAGGTTATAGATACTTTTATGTGATGTGGACAGATTTTAGAGTTATTTATCTTGACTCTTTTTAAGCCCCAAATAGTGCTGAGCTACTCACACTGTGATAGATATTATGTCTGGATATTTAAGATAAGAGTATTCCAAATTAGATGTCTTTCACATCCTTTTTTAATTATCTAAAAGTATAATCAATCTTCTGAAAATGTTACAGCTAAGCCCCAAAATAAAGTAACATTGCTGAAGTAGGCAAGATAGATTATTCAATTAATGTTCTGTTTTCCTTGGGTATGTGCAAGCATGCTCAGTTACACAGTTGTGTCAACTCTTTGTGATCCCATGGACTGTAGCCCACCAGTCTTCTCTGTCCATGGATTTCCCAGCCAAGAATGTTGGAGTGGGTACCATTTCTTCCTCCAGAAGCTCTTCCCCACCCAGATATTGAATCTGTGTCTTCTGTGTCTCCTGCATTGGCAGGTGGATCCTTTACCACTGAGCCACCTGGGAAGTCCTTTATTTGGATATAGCAATATTTAAATATAACAAATGGCCTGTCATATTTTCAAATGTGTGTGTGTATAGTTTGTCTTTTCCTGTTTACTTGTAACTATATGATGTTATATGATGTTTCCTTATATGATGTCTGAATCTTTTGGACCATGACAGACAGAATATCAATAAAAATTTAATTACATCATTGCAAGTGGTGCCAGTTGGCTCAAACCATCAGATGTTCAGTTTGCTTCATGACAGTAGAAAAACAAAAGATACATTGTAATAATAGCTCAAAAATTGCATCATATACATGTTTTTGTCATTTTCTTGGGGCCTACAGACTGGCCTACATATGACTTCCCAATTCCTAATGTCATGTTCAATCTTTAAACACTTAAAACTTTAATTTTCCTGCAGAAATCCACACTTGAGGCTCAACATCTCAGTTCTCCAGCCTCTATCATGTTTTACTGACAATCAGGAGACAAATCAATCAATCAATCAACACAAATTATAACTTTTGGTATCAAGTGACAAGATACACCTAGGGATATGGTGGACACAATAGGAAAAAATAGAAGTTTGCACAATTTCTTTCAATAGAAAATCCAAACTAATTTTACCTACTGCTAGAAATTGAGGGGATCCTTTTTTAACATGGATCTTATCACTAGGATGCAGGATCTTGAATTAATGAAAACTGGTTTCTTTGCCATTTCAAGACAGTTAAAGCCAATTTCATAAGGAGTGTATTTTGTATCTGGGACAATCAATCTCTAAGTGCATAGAAAAGATAGATCTTAGGTTAGTTTCATGTACATAACAGATTTTTTTAGTTAGGATAAAATACATTAATGAATTTTTTGTTAAGCTATTTGAAGTTTAGTTTTAAAACTCTCTCTTTGCTAAGATTGTTTTATTTATTGTTTGGTGCTAAATAATCATTTAAAAGGAATTCAAAGTGAGAGCAATGTTTCTCTTCTAGTCATAGTATAGTTATTCTTAACATCTACCTACCACACATGTGAATTATACCCAAGAAAGAAAGAGTACGATAAGGGAGATTTCAGACTTGATTTATTTCTTCATGGAATTTATCATTAACAAATAATCTCTCACGTCCACACATGAACATACAACACTGTGCTAAATGCTATGAAGGAAAAGTAGATGGTGCTATCAGAACATATAAAGAAAGCCTGTTTAATCTGGGCAGGGATAGCTAGGATAAATGATATTTTAACTCAATAAAAAGTGATATTTAAATAGGACTCTGGAGAATGTGGCAAAAGGTGGGAAGAATTTTCATGTGGTGGGTACAGTGAACAGACCTTGAGCAGAAATGAAGAACAAGGATGGGTGTGGATCACTGAGATGGTCTGGGAAGCCAATGTGTGGCCAGATAGATCCTGGAGAGCCCAGGAGGCCATGTTAAGTATTTGAGACTTTGCCTATAGCTGTGGATGCCAGTGAACTGGAGAGTTAAATGACAAATATGCACCCTTAAAAAGAAAATACCTTACTTGGAAAAACAGTTGATAAAAATCTATGCTTACTCTTCTTCTTATTTTTACCTTTAAATTTATTTATTTGAAGCATAATTACTTTATAGAATTGTATTAGTTTCTGACAAACATCAATTTTAAAAAAATTGTGTAATTTACACTGATTCAAGTGTACAGCAAAGTGATTCAGTTATATATATAAACATAAATATATATGGCTTCCCTGGTGGCTCAGATGGTAAAGAACCTGCCTGCAATGCAGGAGACCTGGGTCCAATCCCTGGGTTGAGAACATACCCTGGAGAAGGGAACGGCTACCCACTCCATTATTCTTGTCTGGAAAATTCCCTGGACAGAGGAGCCTGGCAGGCTACAGTCCATGGGCTGGCAAAGAGTGTCATAGAAGTGAGCGGCTAACACTTTCACTTTCATGTATATATTCTTCTTAGATTTTTGTCCATTATAGGTTATTACAAGATATTGACTATAGTTTCCTATGGTGTACAGTAGGTCCTTGTTGTTTATTTTATATATAGTAGTGTGTATTTGTGGAGAAGGCAATGGCACCCCACTCCAGTACTCTTGCCTGGAAACTCCCATGGATGGAGGAGCCTGGTAGGCGGCAGTCCATGGGGTCGCTAAGAGTCGGACACGACTGAGTGATTTCCCTTTCAGTTTTCACTTTCATGCATTGGAGAAGGAAATGGCAACCCACTCCAGTGTTCTTGCCTGGAGAATCCCAGGGGTGGGGGAGCCTGGTGGGCTGCCGTCTATGGGGTCGCACAGAGTCGGACAGGACTTAGCAGCAGCAGCAGCAGTGTATATTTGTTAATCCCAAATTCCCAATTTATCCGTCCTCCCCTTTACCATTTGGTAATCATAACTTTTTGTTTTCTACATCTGTGTGACTATAATTCAGCCTTCTATGTGATTGATTTTATGCAAAAGCTGTTAAAAACCTGATTACTGGTACCTACAATCTCAGAGAAGCCAGGATCCTATTGGGCTGTGGAGAGTGATAAACTGAATTCCAAAAGCTCATGGGCCATTTGTTCCAAAACCAAACAAGTTGCAAAGATTGTGGTTATTTTTATCCCTAATCCGGCACTATTGTGATATTATGATATTAAAATCAAAGGCTGGTTGTGAATATCTGAAAATTCCATAAACAAAGTTAAAAGGTAGACAACAGACCAGGAGAAAATATTTTCAAGATTCAGTTAAAATGTCAACCATTTTTGCCAGCTTAAGGGAGTTTCATTCTTATATGCTTACTCTTCATATTTCCTCCTCCCAGCAATCTCAAGTCTGTACAATCCCGAAGTCTTGAACTATATTCTAGTACTATTGGGAGTTTTCAGAAATAAAGAGTCATTGAGGATGATCCTACTTTAATGATCTACACATTCACTGATGATAGAAAGCATTCACTGATGATAGAAAGGTCCCAGTACGAATCTAATCCTCTCAGTAGGTTGCATAGATGAGAAAAAGCTAATAATTGTAAGGCGTTCTCTTAAGAATCAGTTTTATCATCCTGGTGGTGGCAGAAACAGTGGAGTGGCTTATGGTGTTATAATCCTCAGGGTTATAACAAATAAAAGACAAAGAGAGTCTGTTTGACTCCTTAGCTTGATGGATGATCATCAATGGATAGCAAACGAGCAATTTGGCAAACAGGAAACAAAGGAATCTCAAGAAACATGTCTGGACTTGGAAATTGAAGGAATCTGGCCTAGAGTCAGGAGATGTTCGTGGGTAACATGCAAAGGATACCGGGCTTCTTTGATGGACCAGGGTAGGAAGACCTTAGCTCCTCTTGGATCTATAGACCTGCCCTGGCTTGGGTACCTGAAAGCATTATGATTTTTCTGACAGTAGTGTTTAACTTTTTCTGCTCAAACATGGTTCTCCCTTAAAGATCTTCCACATCTATTTTTTCTCTTCCATTTCTCTTTCTCCCCCACTCTCTTTTTAATCTATCATAGTTTATTTTTAATTTAATCTCCCACTTCTCTTCCCCATTATTCCTTTCCTTTCTTTTCTTTTTCTTAAATAAACATGATATGGAACAAAAGTGAGTAATTTACAACATTTGTTATATTTATGTTTTAAAAGTTTCATAATTTCTATACATTATTTATAATTTATCTGAAACTACAAATCACATAATTGAAATCACTGATAAATTGCTGTATTTGGGTAATATTTATTTTTATTATAAGTCAGTGTTCCTTGTTAGGAAAAACTAAAACAGAGATATTCTGCTGAAATCTAAAGAACAGAAGATGTGCTGTAACACCACTGTTGTTGTTTAGTTGCTAAGTTGTGTCCGACTCTTTTGCAACCCCATGAACTGTAGCTTACCAGGCTCCTCTGTCCATGGGATTTCCCAGGCAAGAAGACTGGAGTGGATTGTCATTTCCTACTCCAGGGGATCTTCCTGGGCCAGATGGAACCTGCTTCTTCTGCATTGGCAGGCGGATTCTTTACCACAGAGCCACCAGGAAAACCCTGTGATACCACATCACAGGGTAGCTAAAAACTCAGATTAACATTGTCTCCTATTTAGAGTGGATATTTTTAGTCATTGTCAGGTTAGTAGGTGAATGATAATATTGATTGATGAATCTTGAAAAGAAACAAGTTGACCAAGAGTTGTTAGGAAATTAATAGTAGTGCATACCTAAAGAAGTGCTGGGCTTAAGGTTTTACATGGATAATCCTCATTAAATCCTCATAATAGTTTTAGAAGAGAACTGGCATGTTGCAACTTTATCAGCTGTAAAACCGAAGTTAAAGGTCAAATTTATTGCTTTCCAAAGAGGCAGTTGAAGGGCTGGGATTCAAACGTAAGTAGTCTTACTCCAGAACTAAAACCGAACTTTGCTAACCTGGCTCAACCATCTCTTATTATTCCTACATCTGTAATGTAGCATCAACTCTGTAAAATAGTGACTGTTAGTAATTCACATACAGAAATATTTCAACTTAAAAATTAAATTGCACTTTCTTTGGATCACTATAATAGTTATGACTAAACAATCTTTCTCTATTTCACTTTATTTTATTAGCAATGAATAACATCTTTGTTCACAGATAAGAATATTGTAAAACAAAATTATAGCATAAAACATACTATTTAAAAAAATTAAAGCTATATTTATATATATTTAATATATATAAATAACATAAATATATTTATTTATGTATATTTATTTATTATTTATTTTAATATATATAATATAAATATATTTATGTATTTACTTGAGAATAAATAAAATTATTGAAAGCAAAGTAATGTTAAATTTGATTTTGCATCATCATGTTTCCTTGAAATTTTCTAAAAGATACAAAGTGGTTGTAAATCTTTTTTTAAAAAACATATTCATAGTGAGTATAGCATATATTTCCAGTAAGCAGAATCTGGTCTTGGTAATTTATTTGCTCATTTATTTTTTATTGTCCTACTTTTAGCATAAGGTGTGCTGTTAGTTTACATGATTGGTAAATTGTCAGGAAGGAGCCAGTTCTCATTCAGAACTTGCCAAATCATCAAATTGGCAATGGGCTTTTCAGGTTTCTAAAAGCTTCAGTACTTTGAGAATTGGCTACTATCCAAAGCCCCTGCAGAGGTTGAATTAGAGTAACCCATATGCCTGAGGGCTTCCTTGGTAACTCAGACAGTAAAGAATCTGCCTGCAAGGCAGGAGACCTGGGTTTAATCCCTGGTTTAGGAAGATCCCCTAGAGAAGAAAATAGCAACCCACTCCAGTATATTGCCTGGAGAATTCCATGGACAAAGGAGCCTGGCAGGCTACAGTTCATGGGGTCACAAAGAGTTGGACACAACTGAGCGACTCACACAAACACATATACACATATACACACACACACGTCTGAAAAGAAACATAGGTTCTCCTGTGGAACAGTGTTATGAGCCTACGGGCCAAAAAAAGGTAGGATGTCTTTGATCTTTTACTCCTGGTCAGCAGGTACCCTGGTCTGGGATGGCTTATGCTGCTAGAAGACTGGGAGCACTCATTGCTATTCTGTTTGGGTTTTTTCCTCATCTCTAGACACCATCTTCTTTTTTGTGGTTTTCACATATCCACCATAATGTGGAAGAAGTATCAAGAGATAAAGGGAAATCATTAGATTCTAGGTAAGGTTATTTTGATTCTGATTCCTGTCAGGAATTTACTAACACTGATGAGCTGGTCCTATGGTTTCTTTGATTTCTGATTCTTGGTTACCATATTTATAAAATAGAGCTTGTAGGTGGAGCAAAAATAAATTATATATGCCTCACTATGAATCCTTCCTATGACTTAAAAATATCTGAGACACATAATAAAAAATAAACACGTAATAGTTCAGAATAGCAATTGAAAATTCATCTTACAAAAATGGAATGGTTCCTAGGATGAAGACTCCTTTGAAATACAAAGTAGTGCATAGGAGTAAGTGTAACAGAAAGGGGTGCATACGGCTATAGAATAAAAGAAAAGGAAAGGATCACAGAGGAATATTTTGCAAAATTGTGGATTTTTACAAGTGGGTAGGAAAAGTGATTTGAAGTAGATGAATCATTCCCTGTTTTTCTCACCAAATATATGGTTTGAAAGAAGCAATTTAAGCTTAAAATAAAGACTGTGTATGTAGCTTTGTCCCACATTCAATAGGATGACTTTGACAGGCAATGGCAGAATTTTTGGGGTCTATCTGATTGGATTCTGTCAATTTGACCATCTGGAAAAAATGGTGCTAACAGGCCTGTATAAGTGCTTGATCTTTTACCTCATTTCAAAATTATTTATTGAAATTTGGATTTATCCATCAATCTCCAATTATTTGGGTTAGCCCCAGTCAACAGCTTGAAGCAAAATAATACATCACTAAAGTGTGAGAACAACACATGGAACAACAGACTGGTCCCAAATAGGAAAAGGAATACGTCAAGGCTGTATATTGTCACCCTGTTTATTTAACTTATATGCAGAGTACATCATGAGAAACACTGGGCTGGAAGAAGCACAAGCTGGAATCAAGATTGCCAGGAGAAATATAACCTCAGATATGCAGATGACACCACCCTTATGGCAGAAAGTGAAGAGGAACTAAAAAGTCTCTTGATGAAAGTGAAAGTGGAGAGTGAAAAAGTTGGCTTAAAGCTCAACATTCAGAAAATGAAGATCATGGCATCTGGTCCCATCACTTCATAGGAAATAGATGGGGAAACAGTGGAAACAGCATCAGACTTTATTTTTTAGGGCTCCAAAATCACTGCAGATGGTGACTGCAGCCATGAAATTAAAAGACACTTACTCCTTGGAAGGAAAGTTATGACCAACCTAGATAGCATATTGAAAAGCAGAGACATTACTTTGCCAACAAAGGTCCGTCTAGTCAAAGCTATGGTTTTTCCAGTGGTCATGTATGGATGTGAGAGTTGGACTGTGAAGAAGGCTGAGCGCCGAAGAATTGATGCTTTTGAAGTGTGGTGTTGGAGAAGACTCTTGAGAGTCCCTTGGACTGCCAGGAGATCCAACCAGTCCATTCTGAAGTAAATCAGCCCTGGGATTTCTTTGGAAGGAATGATGCTAAAGCTGAAACTCCAGTACTTTGGCCACCTCATGCGAAGAGTTGACTCATTGGAAAAGACTGATGCTGGGAGGGACTAGGGGCAGGAGGAGAAGGGGACGACAGAGGATGAGATGGCTGGATGGAATCAGTGACTCAACGGACTTAAGTCTGAGTGAACTCTGGGAGTTGGTGATGGACAGGGAGGCCTGGCATGCTGCAATTCATGGGGTCGCAAAGAATCAGACACAACTGAGCGACTGAACTGAACTGCACTGAACTGAAAGTATTAGAGAAAAGATAATACCAGGCATATATAAGCAGATGCTTTATAAATGTTGAGTGAATAAAAGGGTTAATCTAGTTTTAGATTAAATGAAGACTACGGAATATGGCTTGTTATAAAATATCTTTCTAGTGATGACTTTTCTTAAGACAAGGTATAGTGAAAAATGTTATTCCTTCTAAAATGAACTTCTAGCCTTTTCCCCTTCTCTCTTTTTTTTTAAAAAAGATAAACAACTGTTTATTTGTCCACTTTTCTTCCATATTTTCTCATAGAAGAAGGAAGCAAAACATTTTAACATTGAACTCTGATGCACTATTAAATAACTCTTCACATCTAAATGTGCCCCCAACGTTTTGCTCTTATATTATTATATTTGTGCATTTATTTTTGATAAAAACATGATTTCAGAGTACAAAGCATTTTCTTAATGAGCTCAGAATGTCAATATATTAAAATTACAAAAGTAATTTCTGCCTAAATACTATGGTATTTTAGTAATGGAGAAAAATCACAATCTAACCACTGATGTATTAAAATCATACGTTGTTTTTCATGTTTCTAGGTTTATCTAAGACTCCTTGGAATTTGCACTATTGTAGTTCACTTATGGCATGATGCAAAAGGGGATAAATAAGACTGTTTCATTAGTTATTGTGTCCTAACAAAAATAAATAGGTAAATGATTACATCCTGTGCTTTGTGTGGGAGGCCAGAGTTTATATTTTTCTTTTCTAATTGGAGCACTAACCAGGCTAGAAAAAAATTATTTAGCATAATAATTTACAATAATCATGCAAGAAAGAATAATCTTTTACAGAGTGAAATAGATTCTGTAGACATTAATCGTGAAGCCAGCCTGGTCAATGCAACCACTCTCACTTTCCCTTATTTCTTGGGCCACCAGCAAACTGGACACCGTGGAATGGGGGCAGTGGGCTGAAGAGACAGAGGAACCCACGGGAAAGGGGTGAAGAAAGGGGATGTTGACCAGCTGGACCCAGCTCCCTGGTGATGCTGGTGAGGGGGGAATCTGTGTTACGAGGAATAATTACGCTACTTTAACTAACATAACGGTTTTTATTTGATCAATCTCCTGCAAACATGGAGTAACACCACTGAGAGGCTATGAAAGTGAAAGGGATTTATTATGCTCACAGGTGTCAGAAGAGGGAGACGTAGGGTGTCACACAGGGAGACACAGGGAAGGAGCTCCCAGAGAGCTGAGAGAGAGTGGGGACCCCTTGGCAAGTACTGTAATGGAGGGCGGGGTCAGGGTGGAGGGTACAAGCAGAAGCAGCGAAGCAATTTCATGTGTGACTGGATGTCACTGGGTCATAGTCAGGGGAGGGCACGAAGGGGGACTTGTGGCAGGGACCAGCCTTATCACACTGGTGGACCTAGTCACCTGGATGGGTACTTATAGCCTGTTTGTGTAGATGTTGAGGTGTGAGGAAAATATGAAGTTTTGAAAATTTACAATCTATGGCTAGATTCTCTAGACTTTATTTTAAGATTTTAAGAAAAAGGCCCCAGTGCCTGTGAAAAATGGATGATAATTTCCCACCGAAAGTAGTTCTGTACAGGGTGATATAGGTCATTTGAGTTTGGAGAACAGAATGTTCTGCCTATAGCTCTGATCATCAAGTGTGACTGATGAATAAACTGTAGGATTTATTATCATAAATAATCAGAAAGACCCTCCCATATTTCAGATATTGAAGATATCTGAAGATATTTTATTACAGATATCATATTATAGATATCTTATTACAGATGTCATATCATATGATATCTGAAGATATCATATTACAGATATTGAGATACTGTAAAAGTTAAAAATTTTGAATGAGATAAGAATTTATTGGGAGACAATTTTCTATATATAGAAATGGAATGGAACTTTGAACCCAGGAAGGATAACTGAGATCTAGCATAACGCTACATCTCCTCCTTTTGCAAATGAGATAATTTATTTTTTTTTTCCAGTAGCCATGTATGGATGTGAGAGTTGGACCATAAAGAAGGCTGAGTGCTGAAGTATTGATGCTTTCAAATTGTGATGCTCTCAAAAGACTCTTGAGAGTCCTTTGAATAGCAATGATAACAAACCAGTCAATCCTATAGGAAATCAACCCCGAATATTCACTGGAAGGACTGATGCTGAAGCTGAACTCCAATACTTTGGCCACCTGATGCAATTTCTAAAGACCCTGATGCTGGGAAAGATTGAAGGTGGGAGGAGAAGGGGAAGACAGAGGATGAGATGGTTGGATGGCATCACCGACCCAATGGACAGGAGTTTGAATAGGCTCCTGGGGTTGGTGATGCACAAGGAAGCCTGGCGTGCTGCAATCCATGAGGTGGCAAAGAGTCAGACACAACTTAGTGACTAAACAACAACAATGTTTAGAGAAAAGGGCTATGACCTATTTTTTTTTTTTTTTTTAGTATTATCAGTCAGTTCAGTCATTCAGTCATGTCCTACTCTTTGCAACCCTATGGACTGCAGCATGCCAGGCCTCCCTCTCCATCACCAACTCCTGGAGTTTACTCAAACTCATGTCCATCGAGTCATTGATGCCATCCAACCATCTCATCCTCTGTTTCTCCATTCTCCTCCCACCTTCAATCTTTCCCAGCATCAGGGTCTTTTCCAATAAGTCAGTTCTTTGCATCAGGTGGCCAGAGTATTGGAGTTTCAGCATCAGCATCAGTCCTTCCAATGAATATTCAGGACTGATTTCCTTTAGGATTGACTGGCTGGATCTCCTTGCAGTCCAAGGGACTCTCAAGAGCCTTCTCCAACACCACAGGTCAAAAGCATCAATTCTTCGGCACTCAGCTTTCTCTGTAGTCCAACTCTCACATCCATATGTGACTACTGGAAAAACCATAGCTTTGAATAATGGACCTTTGTTGACAAAGTAACGTCTCTGTTTTTTAATATGCTGTCTAGTTTGGTCATAGCTTTTCTTCCAAGGAAGAAGCGTCTTTTAATTTCATAGCTGCAGTCACCATCAGCAGTGGTTTTGGAGCCCCCCCAAAAAGTCTCAGACTGATTCCATTATTTCCCCAAATATTTGTGATAAAGTGATGGGACTGGATGCCATGATCTTAGTTTTCTGAATGTTGATTTTTAAGCCAACTTTTTCACTCTCCTCTTTCACTTTCTTCAAGAAGCTCTTTAGTTCTTCTTCACTTTCTGCCATAAGGGTGGTTTCATCTGCATATGTGAAGTTATTGATATTTCTCCTGGAAATCTTGATTCCAGCTTGTGCTTCAATCCACTTTGGCATTTTGCATGATGTACTCTGCATATAAGTTAAATAAGCAGGATGACAGATATACAGTCTTGATGTACTCTTTTCCCAATTTGGAATCCAAGAATACACAGAAGAACTATACAAAAAAGATCTTCCCGACCCAGATAATCACGTTGGTATGATCACTTAGAGCCAGACATTCTGAAATGCGAAGTCAAATGGGCCTTAGGAAGCATCACTATGAACAAAGCTAATGGAGGTGATGGACTTCCCACTGAGCTATTTCAAATCCTAAAAGATGATTTTGTGAAAGATCTGCAGTCATTATGCCAGCAAATTTGGAAAACTCAGGACTGGAAAAGGTCAGTTTTCATTCCAATCCCAAAGAAACACAATGCCAAAGAATGCTCAAACTACTGCACAATTGCTATCATCTCACACACTAGTAAAGTAATGCTCAAAATTCTCCAAGCCAGGCTTCAACAGTTCATGAACCACGAACTTCCAGATGTTCAAGCTGGATTTAGAAAAGGCAGAGGAACCAAAGATCAAGTTGCCAACATCCGTTGGATCATTGAAAAAGCAAGAGAGTTCCAGAAAAACATCTACTTCTGCTTTATTGACTATGTTAAAGCCTTTGACTGTGTGGATCACAATAAACTGTGGAAAATTCTTCAAGAGATGGG
This sequence comes from Bos indicus, assembly GCF_029378745.1. Lineage (NCBI taxonomy): Eukaryota > Metazoa > Chordata > Mammalia > Artiodactyla > Bovidae > Bos > Bos indicus. The sequence continues at coordinate 36,540,197 of NC_091760.1, read as the reverse complement.
AAAACCAGACCACCTGACCTGCCTCTTGAGAAACCTGTATTCAGGTCAGGAAGCTACAGTTAGAACTGGATGTAGAACCATAGACTGGTCCAAATCGAGAAAGGAGTATGTCAAGGCTGTGTCTTGTCACCCTGCTTATTTAACTTATATGCAGAGTACGTCATAAGAAATGCTGGGCTGGATGAAGCACAAGCTGGAATCAAGATTGCCAGGAGAAATATCAATAACCTCCGATATGCAGATGACACCACCCTTATGGCAGAAAGTGAAGAATAACTAAAGAGCCTCTTGATGAAAGTAAAAGAGGAGAGGGAAAAAGTTGGCTTAAAGCTCAACATTCAGAAAACAAAGATCATGGCATCCACTCCCATCACTTCATCACAAATAGATGGGGAAATAATGGAAACAGTGAGAGACTTTATTTTGGGGGGCTCCAAAATCACTGCAGATGGTGACTGCAGCTATGAAATTAAAAGACGCTTCCTCCTTGGAAGAAAAATTATGACCAATCTAGACAGCATATTAAAAAGCAGAGACATTACTTTGTCAACAAAGGTCCATC